>NC_091948.1:11905328-12631161 GCF_041260155.1 Ptychodera flava
CAAACGAGTCATCGCATCAAAGTGATCAGGCCATCCACAGCTAGTTTTCTGTTTAACATCTTACAGATGACACGCATCTCAGATAAAATTAGTTTATTCACTCAATCTTAAAAACTCCCTGATGACATGTTCAGAAAGGTTCTGAATAAAACACTTAGGCAGCAATGATGAAAAGCATACAAAAGGTTATTTGTTTTTTACACAAACCCACACTTTATATATTTCATCAGACATAGTAACATATTTTAAAGTTGTGTCATGTGTACCTATACATGCTGAGACAATTTGAAAGTTACAAAATTTGTTCAGAAATAGGTTTGTTCTCAGACAACGCTTGCATTTGATTTTTCAAGAGTATTTGCCTTTCCATTTATATATTTGTTGAAGTATGACTATACAGTCCCCAATAAAAATTACGGCTGGATTAGGTGTGTTAGATTTCCATAAAAACACTCTTTATGGCCGTATTGCTGACGTCAGCACTATAGAAGATTTCATCTAGAACACTCACATGTTTAAATGATGACAAATAAGCCGTAACAAGAAAAATACTCAAACAGTGATGTGAAAACGCAGAAATAATCTCTTAATTTAACTGGAATAACTATATTTGACTAGTCCGACAGGGGTTGTGGGAAATATTCAAAAAAGTTAACATACCTGTAGAAACTGATTTGAATGTTTTAGTGAAGTTGGGCTTTTAATTTAGACATGATAATTTGAAAAAAAAATGTTTGGCTCCTATTTGAAGTCAGACATTTGCCCGGAGATTATCACGTGGGATATAATCAATCGACTCCAGGCGAGCTACGGTCATGTTCCTACTCAAATCTGCATGTCTCCAAGTCATCATGCCTGGCTACTTTTCATGCGGAATTAAAGGCGGGAGGAATAAAGCCGTTTCAGAATGAAGAAAAAATACCGTAATCCACCCACTGAACCGGATAAATCCACAGTTAAATATACCCCACCTACTGAACTCGTATTCAATTGGAGAAAAAAATAAAAAATGGACATGATGCCAACATGATGAACCAGTGCCCCATTGTAAGCCAGCGGCAAAGCTGTTCTTAAGACGCACATCAGAAATATCGGTCTTACGCATGGGAGGAGGCCGTTTCCGATTCAAAGTAAATTAGAGAATAGTAATTTTTTCTCACCAAGGAATTCGAAAATGCCAGCAATTATCCTGGCAGGAAGGGCCGCTTATGAAATGTGGCATGTATATGTTGTTAGCGTAATAAAACCAAAAGCTTGTTTCTCTGCAGAGAGACATGTTTGACAATCTGTATGAAACATTAACATTGCTGTTTTTATTCCATATCAACATACATTCACTTGCGATGTATAACTTTCAAATGGTCATTTTTCTTGTCATTACAAGATTCCAGATCAATTGCTATAATGTTCAAAAAAGTCATTTCAGATATTTGTTCAGTTTTTGGTAATCATCAAATTTGTTGTTACATTTCTTTTGTATTACTTTCCAAGATATTTTCACCAAGCCCAAACTCTGACAATTAAACAAGTTGTGATTAAGAATGTTTCCAGGCATACAGGCTTGAGACAAAAAACCCCCTATCCTTACATATAAAAGCAGCCGTACTCTACAAGTTTATAACAGCTTCATGAATGAAATGCTAGAACTACCCAAATAGCCTTTCCACCCTGGAGACCAATCAAATGGATGAAAGCGATCCACTTTATTGGGGATAATTTTTGATAAGCCAATCACATATGCAAATTGGCATCATCTGCCTGCTATTGCAATCAGTGGCACATTGAGAGACAACTCGTAAAATTCCTGATATCAATGACGAACCCTTTGCTATGATACACCGAGTTTGGTGACGATCAGCTCCACTGGTTTTACTTATCAACCGCTCCCTAGCACAAACAGAGCAATTACAATCGCAGATATCTTTTCCCTCTTGTCTTCAATTTCCTGCACGAAAGCAGTCTCATTTTGTTGGCGCGACACTGTCTCCACATGCTAACACTTTTGAATTGCTACATGCTGGGATGAAAATTTGTGCGACAGAGAAAAAAACGGCCTCACTTCAGTGGAGATGTTTGCTAATAATGTCAGGCCATGCATTACGAGAAATGATTCTTCCTCTGTGGAAGTAATGAGACTGCAACAAGGTGGGCTGAGTGACGAGGAATTGAAATCAGCGGAGAACCACGTCACCTTCTGCAAGGTGACTTGGCCGGAAGCAAAACATGCGGTACCTTGAGGAAAAGTCTTTCAAAAACTCTCACAATCTTACCATTCTTTGGTGATGTGTAGCCTGTGTGTTCTCATTTTGAAATCTGAAGAGAAGTGCTTTTGTGAATATCAAAAACTGACTGTTTACCCATGAAATCAACACAGGAAATGGTGGCCATTTTTGAATACCAAACATCACAAATTGAGCTGCTTTGCTTTTCTCATTCCAAAATTTGCACAGTGGCTATCATTTTTACCTTTGATAGAGAAAGGATACCCTCAAGGTTCCTTGAGTAAAGTGTGATCAAAAAGTCAAAAATTTTATTTTCAGGGCCTATCCTAGTCGCAGACTAAAAGAAATCTACACAGGCACAAACTGAGAATAACATGAGGAAGATGGGGAACCACTGGAGGAAGTAGTTTGAATGTGTACAGCATCTGACACATGACGTAAGGACTGATGGCTCACTTGATCTTAATCTAATGAATGTAGATTTCTCGATACAGAAAAAAACGGCAAAAAGACATCCATGACCAAGCAATTCCCTGATCATCCTAAATCTGTATGCAAAATTACCGTCACAAACCAAGGGAATCGTTAACCTCACTACACAGATCCACAACAAAGATTTCTTGCGGGAAGGAAATTATAGAAATTGGAAATTTACAGTCCCTGTTACAGATCTCTGTGCCGCTACAAACCATGGGAATTGTAAACCATACTACAGACCAGGGGGGGATAAAGATTTCTGCCAGGGAAGAAATTATGGAAATTGGAAATTTATAGTCTCGGTTACAGATTGTTTGGATTGACACAAATCACGGGAATTGTTCACCATGTTTAATATTTTTTTCCATAAAAAAGAAACGACAGATTTGGAATTTACAGAGCCTGCTACGAAACCTTGGATTGAAATATAATTTTTGCACTGCTCATGGGTTTGATAGAAATCACAAAGTCCTACCCCTCTGATTATTAAATTTGGATATTAAATGCACACAAGAGAAAGACAAAGCGAAACCATAAAACATACATTTTGCAGAGACAGTTATATTCAAATCTTCAAAGCCCGATAGGTAGGTCAGCCTAGACATCGACAGACTCGATGCAACACGCTCTGTTTCACTATCGATTCCTGAAATGCATGCCCTGCAACTAGGCTAGACAAGTCTGATCTCTGTTTCTGATAGACCATCAAATTAATGCAGTAACCAGAGATGGCTTTCTGACGGAGTAAGAGGATAATCCATCACAATCGCCAATGGGTTGGATGTTGAAAACTTTATCATATATTTATGACAGACGTCAAACTCTTTTCTTGGGCGGGGGTAAGCTTTCCTATATCTGACAAATAGGCTGATTCTTTGGCGAGTTCATCAGTTCAGAGAATAAAATCAACAGCATATACCAAACCTACTTGTGAAGAGGTTTTCTTGTTTTGTGACATCACGATTTTTTATCATTTCACACACACGAGAAATGTGCACACGGATTATCTAAATTCTACAGAAAACTGTAAACCAAGGCTATCAAATAAATAAATACAATCTCGATCCAAGACGTCACATTTCAATACACGGCATCATTTTCAAAGAGATCTCCATGCATGGCATATCTTGGTCTTTAATCTTCAGAGTTTTTTCTATTCAATAACTTTACGAATCATAAAATACACAAATCAAGAAGAAAAATTCTATCGATATAGTATATTCAAACAGATGTATGCAAAGAAACTGACAGCAAAACAAAAACTTGTCTTGTTTGGAAAGGCATGTCACTGCTATATACAATATCACAGATTGGCGGGCCAAGGTTTAACAATATTCCAAGAAACATGGCTCTCTCGCTCTCTCTTTCTTTCTTTCTTTCTTTCTCTCTCACTCTTTCTGTCTCAGTAGATCCATGGAAGCAGCTGATACTTCTAATCAAAATGCGATATTACACCATTATCAATCAGGAAAATTGAACAAACAAAACTACGATATGAAAAATGCCAGCCCTGACATCCATTCAGCTTTATTGGAAATTCCATCTAATCTCCTGCAGCATCCAGCTGCTGCCATGGAAACCACTACATCCATAGCTCCATCTATCATTTGTGTAGGGGGACTTCCAATCAATCGTGGAACTACAAGTTCTCACAGTGTGCATTACTGGATCCTGATTTCTGATGAAAAAGTGATTAATCCATCAAACAGAATTTATTTCCTTCTATTCGTGTTCGCTTTTGTGGCATTGGACAGAGAAGCTGAATGCCAGAGACTGTTCGTGAAAACGAAGCAATTAAAAGAGTCTTTGATATGCCAGAGCTTAAGGACAGCGCCGAGATTCATCATTGATACCGATCTAGCGGCAACACACGGTGAGAAGCCCTAATGACCAGAACGCACAGTTCTCGCGATGGATGCGAATGCTGACCTTATCATCAGTGATTAAAATTCAAATCATTGCCAAGTCCCTTTGTGAGATTGTCTTTGAGTGCCTGGGCAGTCCGGGTCAGCTCCAAAATTGGAGACTCTATGATAATGTATTCCGGCATTCAGCCAATCATCGACCAGATTACATCATTAATAAAGTACAGGTCACGCTGGGTCACAAATTACCCACCAAGTGTGATCGGCAGTTTTGGGCCGCTTATTAAGCCCCTGTCTTGTGAATTTCGACGAATTTCGACAGTCAACATAATCCACGTGTTCTGCAGAAGGTCATGTCCAACAAGGAGTCCGATTAGTGAACAAATATTCGAAATATTGACGATTCATTTCTACCCCCAGTTTATCGATTTCGCTCAAGTACCGAGAATCATTTTGTGGATGTTCGTCATCTCTATTAGAAATACTGTTATAAAGGTTATTTGTGTAGGTACGCGTATAAAATTTTGCAAGAAAGAAGAGCAATGTCAGAGCTTTAAAACGATACCTGTTTTGTAGTTGTCAAACGCAGACTAAAAATGGTACGCGATTTTGAAAATGTGTTGAAAGAGTGGCCACACAACTGTTCCCATACGGTAGAATTTGTATCGCTGCCATCTCCGATACAAATGGGGTATTCTGAACGATCTGTGTAGGTACACGATTTATATTTCGCAGGACTTCAAGCCAGAGTCTAGGAATCACAGCGATATATGGGGTTTGGTTGTCTTAGCCAGAATAAAACTGGTACGCGATTTTGAAATTGTGTTTTGACAGAGTGGCCACACAACTGTTCGACATTATGACAGAATACGGCGCGGTAGTTCGACACAGTATGGTGTACGTAACGAAGGACGCATGTGGAGGTTGCCAGGAAATACATTTTTACTGATGGCGCGCTGGCCGCTGATTGGCTAGTGAGAGGGGGAAAATATTATGGTATAGCGTCTCCAATTTTGGAGCTGACCCGGACTGTTGAGTGCCTGGGCACGACGGGGAGACGACAGCTGTGTTAATTACACCCTACTTCTGTTCAGTCACACACAAACAAGAACAAGATGGTTAGATCTTGTGAAAGAGTACAAGGGGCTGCGCATCTGACAGATGTTCAAAGTAAGAAAAAAATCCTGCATACCAAGGCATTGTCAATGACAGTCAGCATCAAGCAGCTATACAGGAGTAACAGTCACGACAGATACACATACATAGTGATATTACACCCCCTGCCATTGGGAGTTGTATTACCATTGTTTGAAGATGAAGTACTTCCAGGACTGCAGAACAGTGGGTCATGCAAGTTAAGCTAGAACGCACCTCGGGGACAGACATTCGGACTCCCAACTTCCACAATTCTCTTCTGATATACCACATGTGGGGCTCATTTTAAAGCTCTTGGTGAAAGAAAACTTTTCAGCGGCTTAGTTTTTCGAAATTTGAAAATTTTTTTTTTCTCCATAGAGTTACATAGGGATGGCGGCAATTTTGAATTTCTAATATCGGTAAATCTTGGGTTATTTGTTTCTCTAGTACCAAAATTTGCACGGTGACCCCCTATTTTTTATTCTTGATTTTGAAAGAGAATGATTGAAAGATGCCTTGAGGAAAGTTAGAGCAAAAGTTTAAGTCTTTCACTTTCGAGGTACATACAAAGTTAAGCTAAATTACAATTCAGTATTTATCCTAAAACTTGACATGCTTCTCTTCATTCAACACTGAGAGGCACTGAGGTAAGCAGGTGAGACTGGGCCCACCTTTCTGCAAATCCAATGTGGTTGTCCTATTGGCATGAATGCAAGCAATCATTTGGAAGACTGGACCCGCCTATATGCCAAGCTTACAGTTCTCTTTCTGTTCATTTACCAGCCAAGGTACCCTGAAGTAAGCATGTTACAATAAGCAAGACTGGGTCCATCCTTCTACAGGATGACCTGTTTGTTCTACCTATCTGGAACAATTGCCTGCACAATACAACAATATGAGCATTCTCGTCTTGTTTGTGACCACATACATGTATATGTCAACTATTTGTGATATAAAGTTGCTTTTCTTATATAAAGTTGCTTCTCTTACAGAAAATGTGCCTGTTCATTCTTTGAAAGACTGGTAATTTTTTTCACAATAAATGAGATAACGTAAAATGACATTAGTCCAGGCAAAACATCTGGGGAGCATTCATGTCAAACATCCTAAGTTTGACACACATTTATATAACATATTTTACACAAACATGTGTTACATGAATGATAGAGTCTTTAGCCATCTCAGTGAGCCTGTGTCACTTTGAGCATACTAATACTGTAGCATAAAGAAGCTTTGAAAAGAAAGTCAAATTCAGAAAATACTAATATTTTTGATATTTTTAGGTGTACAGGTCACTTGACTGTTCAAATCTCAGTGTGGAAAGCCCTTTGAAGGACCAAACTTTTGCCAAAAGTGGAGCATATGGAGAGAAAATTTCATACTTTGCAATGGGTCAATATGAACCGTTGGAAACAGCATACATGGCTGTCGACAATGACTGGCTACAGCATCAAATGTAGTTTAGTGCAGAATAATTGTTCCACACTATTACCGATCACAAAGTCATTTCAATGATTTAAAAAGGCTAGTCTCCTCATCCTTGAATATTGTAAACCTCTATGCAAATGATACACTTAAAACTGACTGAGTAAATGTCAGGTGTTGTTTCTTGGCTTAAACTTGAGACATTACGGAACTAAAATTGGTAATCTACCTAAACCCTACATAAACGCAAATGTCTACACAATCTTCAATAGCACTTTAGAAAAACAGACTTCAATTTGCACATTAATGCACTTTACAGGCAAACACTGCCCACAGTAGACCGTTTGAAATGTTTGAGGACGACAAAACGCAAGGGAGAGAAATAAGAGACCATCAGCGTCCGCGTCAATCAGTATTTTTCTTTATCACCTTAAAATGGCAGTCTGAAAACACATACCACTATTTGTCATTCTCTGATTTCACACCTTGCTCTCATGAGTCTCAGTGCATTGGTCTCTGAAGAACTATCAGACTGTTTTCACTATCGCTGGAATTGGCAATCGTTTAAGTCTTTTTCCCCCTGACCTTTGAATCACCTTTCTATATTGCCTGACACATTTAGGGAAAGATGGACAAAATGTAGTGGACATCTCAACTGTGTTTTACTCAATTTGGAGCAGAATGACTGCATCTAAACATTCATTCAAATTTTCAAAATCTGCAATTACGTGCCAAAATAAAACTTCCCCCCTTTTTTACTGCAAAATCTCCTATTCCCTTATTTGCTTGCAGGTAGACAAATAATTCTGGCATATTATTTATATCATCTTCAGTGTCTTTATCAGACTCCAAGACCTTCACAATATTGTGTTCTGAAATAATATCATTCATAAAATTTCAATGAAATCGGAAAAGCCTATATCCAAGCACAATGATAACCCTTCACTTTTCACCTTTGACATTCCAAAACTGCTAACTTTTGATTTCCTTTAACCATCAGTGGCTATCCTCTCAATCACAAATTCCTTTTTGTAGGGGAAGAAGTTGCATTCGATGAACGTTCAGTTTTTCAATTCCTTATTAACAGTTGCAAGTGGTTCACATTAGATCACTGATAACGACACAACAGTAGCATCATGGCTTGTTTCTGAAAGTGACAATGACTAATGATATATTGATATACGGTCTTGGGTTCACAGTTCGTCCGACACGGGCAATATTAACGTCATCAATCACATGCCAGGTATTAATCTGATTTCACAGCAATAATTCTAAATTACACCAGCCCGAGTTTTCGGTAATCAGTACAGTTAATTACTTTTCAATATAGGGCGCCAGGGAGCCCGTACCTAATATGCTGCCTCTTTATTACACATTATATTTGACAGAATGAATCATATTCACGGCACTTTGATAACCGGTAGGAATGGACAAATTTCTTTTTGAGGTCAAATTATCAAATCTGACATTTGCTGTGTGCTTGTGACATTTATCATAGCCTCCGTGTTTCTCGCTAAAACTGTCATCAGCAATTAGAGCTGCTGCAGATTTAAGGAGCCCTGGTTTGTGGGGGGGGGGGGGAGAGAGAGAGGAAAAAAAAGTCCTTTGCTATATGGAGTGGTGTGATATCACGTGCACTTCGGAAGAGTCATGATTCTGAAGAGAACTTGTCCTGTGTAGCATGAAACTTACATCTGTGAAAATCGAACGCAGTTGAACAACCCACACATTCAAAAACAAATCACCTTATAATTGGTTGCAATTACCACACCATAGCTCATTCTAAAATAATGGGATTTCATTACAATCACATATCTGAGTATAATCTTACACAGTGGTATGTTTCAAGTTACACTGGTATTTCACCTTGTTACATTTCGTACACTTACCCCGCATTCTACCTTAGTAATTTATCTTTGATGATGGTCACTATTAAAGAGAGGTGAGTTTTCTATTTCCTGTCTTGGGAACAAAAACTACACTTCATACTTGCTTCTCTGTCACTCTGTGAAATATCTTGAATCAGAATATAAACCAAACCACCTACAGAGACCATCCTCCGGAGACACAATCTCCAAGTTTGAAATTGCTACATGAATAATAAAACTATTCTAAGAATACATTTCAAGTTGATATCTACATTCCAGGAATTGTGAATTCAAAAGAATTTAAAAGCTTCAAGATATTTCTTTGAGCAGTAAGTTTCATTGTATATATATAATAATGTTCCTGAAACTCACATGGACACACATGTGTTTATCTACCCAGGATAGCTACTTTCATCTCCTTTTCAATATGCAATGCAAGAGTGTTTCATACGGTCCGCACATATCAGCTGTGATTAAATATGCTATTATACCTCTGCAACCCTACAAGTGTGACAGTATTAATTTCCTCACACAGTGATGGAGGGACTGTGCATTAATATACAGGGTACACTGCTTGAGTTAGACTCTACCTTACATATTAATCTGAGAGAGGCATGTGATATGATTTTACACAAACCAAATCACTGGTGCATGTGTTAATATGGCTCACTGAATACAAATCCACAAAAGTCTACCGACATGCCCTATTTTTGACTGAATGTATCTTTTTTCTTTTTTTTTCAAACAGTCAACATTTTGTAGAGCTGCTATATCTATTGAGAATGAACTCTACAGATCCGAAACACACGACGACAAACAAAGATGATTTTTGATTTCTACCATATATATACATGATAATACGACCAGACGTAAAATATTGACGGTGCATGATGGCTTAAAACTGTTGATTTACATCCCTTGCAGTAAACTGTACTTTTCTGTTATATTGGGTTCATAAATCATTTTTCCTATTCTATTTCATGTACCTGTGTCTTATTGTAAATCACTTACATTTTACAGTATATTTACAATAACCATGCACAGGTTGAATGAGACAGTGGATGAGAATCTGGTACCATGGTTACCCGGTACTATCTGATTTGATTGCCATCTGTTCTGATGAAAAACTAAAAAAATACATTTACCAATACATTCCTATTTCAATTAAACTGATTACTTTGTACAGAAAAATGCCATGGTATCACAGAAGGAAAATAGTTTTGCCTGTCCATAATTAGGTGGTAGAACAAGACATGACATATGAAATATCGCTATTTGTGAACTTTGACCTCTTCCTATATTTAGCAAGTGACCTTTCCTATTTATTCTAAGTAACATTATAGACAGCAGACTGTCTATGGTAACACACATGTCACCACATATGAATGTAAACCACTCTGAAATGCCTGATTGTGCTCACGGAAGGCCTTGGTCAGTACCTCCAGATAATGTAGTATAAGAAATGCAGGAAGTTCAGGCGTACCACAGAGTCACATGACTGAGGGGTTTTTAAATAGAAAGCCACCATATGGTAGTTTATAAAGCTATTTATAAATGCCGAGTGAGGCATGAATGTGGCATGTACTAGGGAAGAGGCACGAGTGTAATTTAGATAAACTGTTTTTATGTTGAATACCACAGAGTTTGGATGACACAACAAAACTGACAAATTGGATTATACACAGATGTGATAGATGCGCCTTTCATCTCAAGACAATATTGTAAAAACCTGGCCAGACAATCTGTCATCATTGTACAGTGAGCTTCCACACAACACAGGGAACATATCCTTCATGGTAAGAAAATCCACATTGAGCGAAAACATCATTTATCACGACATTAATCTTAAAAACAGTACGTGACTCCGGGGCGAAAGACAAGAGAAAGCAGATGACAAATTCCGTGGGCAAGAAAAATTTTCACATTGAGACGAAAAATGCCGCCTGGTTACCAAAACAATACTTTAACAATGGTCATAACGGCACAAAAAATGACTGCTCACCTTTCTTCTTAGTATTAATACTTGTCATGAAGGCATAACAGTCCTGGGTTAGTTTCAAAGAGCATTCATCAAAACTTCAACACACTGGAGTGTGTTTTTCATTCCATATGTTAACTGACCTCCTACCCTATCGCATATCTATGAAGTCAATGACACAGCCGATAATGAATGACTATCATATTTATATTCATAAATATTCATGCACTGTCCTATTTACATGGTAATTGAGTATCGCTATCATTGTTTGTATAGAGATTAGATTACAAACATCTCTCTCTCTCTCTCTCTCTCTCTCTCTCTCTCTCTCTCTCTCTCTCTCTCTCTCTCTCTCTGTCACTTTTCTCATTGTATCACAGCTTGTTAATGGGTGTCTTTCATCACTTGCCTCAACTTTTCTGTCACTTAATTTATCTGATCTCATCCTCTTTATCTCCTACTGTTCATCAAAGATATCTCACTCATTTTTTCCCTCATCTGCCCTTGTGAGAATGTTGTCTCTCTCCCTGTCCTGTACGTGTTTTCTTCAAATTGCTTCACACTTTTCCGATATCTATGCATTCCTTCAGAATCACTGTGTACTTTAACTTACAGTTCTTCCTCATGGTAGCAGATTCTTAATCCCTTCTTCAATCTGACTTATTTCACGCCAATTTCCAAGTCTGTTTACATCAAACTATCATTTCTGACAATTAAATGCTCGCTCGCTCTCTCTCTCTCTCTCTCTCTCTCTCTCCTCTCTCTCTCTCTCTCTCTATCTCTTCTCTCTCTCTCTCTCTCTCTCTCTCTCTCTCTCTCTCTCTCTCTCTCTCTCTCTCTCTCTGACATTTTCTTTGCTTTTTGTAATCACTAACACTGATATAGAAGCTGACAATCCCATGATACAAATAGTCACGTCAACTGATTTTTTTCTGTCTGATGAGCCAAATCTTACAACAACTTCACATTTGGTTTCGTGAAAACATAATTTTTTTTCTGTACACACTTCACTTGTTGCTTTGAGAAAAGCAGTTATGGCTTCAAAGATAAACGTATTTCTTCCATAATAATCTGTCTGCATCACTTCCAATTACACTTTCAAGCAATGGAACACGTATCTCTTTGACGCCTAAGCTTCATGTGAACACAACCCCTGATTACCGGAAACGCAACCTCGCGTCTATTGAATTCCAAATGGAAGCTCAGCGATAATGGGTAACAGAAAACGCTTGAATATACATCACTTTTCTCGAAAGATGTATTGTGGGAATAACAGCAACATTCATAACCATTTAAGGGACTGTTATTAGTTTTGACAATTTGTTTAGTAACTTTATCTGATTCAAAATTCTGAGTAGGCATTTATGCAGACACTTCACCCTGCATTAACGGATTCCTCAGCGCACTGGGTCTGAAAAATAGATTCTCTCGAGAATCATTGTCACTTTTTTCTTCATTTACAAAGTTTGTTTTTTTTTAAATTTCGTCTTTTACTTATACTGTGGAAACAGTTCATTAGAGACTGTCAGCAAAGACGACATGACGCAGAATGTTGCCATGACAACAGAGGTTGGGGTGACAGGGAGTGAATCTTGCAGGGGAAGAAACATAAACACTACAGGATTTTCTTTATGTGCTATATCACTGCCAGGTTTGCTTCCCAGCAAGAGAAAAACTTTGGTTCAAACAGTTGTACGCTGCTTTTTTAGTTCTTTCACATCACATGGATTTTTACCAAGGCAGGCCATTACTGCTTATGCTGCAAGGACAAAGGAAACAAGTCCATAAAGGCAACATCCATTAGCTCAAAATTCTTCAAGATATTTATACCACCGACAAAGGTACGACTGCAGCACACAGGTGGTTGCTGCACTGGGGATGATCTACAGAGAATATAGAGCAGCTACATTGGGAATATCACAACTTCACGTGATAAGACAGATGAAATGGATTACCTCCACATGATAAACATACCAAGTAGTCTCATGAAATGTACACACGACCTTCAAAAAAGACATCCAACATCCTCACGTGACATTTGATGTAATGGATTAGTTTCTATGTTTCTTTTGCTACTTAAGCCTTGCTACCATCAGAAAGATTTGCGTCAATGAGTATAAATCACAAAAACGTCTTTTTTCCATTCCTTGTAAAGTCACCTTCCGTACTGACAAGTGCCGAGAGCAGAATTAGACCCTGATAATGCAAAGACAGATTTCCTATTATCCAATTTTTTTTAGGAAACAAATGAAGAGATTAGCAAGCTCTTAGTCTTCACAATACCATCTTGCAATATACACAGCACAATCAAGTATGTCTACCTTGTACATATTAAAATATTACAGTTCTATTCTTGGAGCAATACAATGTATACAGCACTTTGGCATTTTATTCAGCTGCAAGTACCAAGCATCAAAAATATTCCCGTAGTGGATAGGAATGCTCTCACCAACTGAACAATATACTTTAATGTTTTGTTGTTTCTTTTAGTTTTTGTTTGTTTTGTTTTTTTGTTATTGTTTTCGGTTTTTTGTTGTTTGTTTTTGGAGGGCCACTTTGAACACTGGTTACTTTAACAGTGGGCATCTAGACCAGTCATAGAGATGTCATCAACACTTCTGTGTATTCAAATGACACTCACTTCAATTTTGTCCTGCTGTAGAAAACATCGCAGAAGTGGATTATGAAGTTACACATTCAAGCTACAAATATTCTAGTCGTGCACTTTTATGAATGTATACCGGTACGATACCATTACACTCCCAAAGGAAAAAAAAAATTCTGTTGTTTTGAAAATCAACGATCCAATTGCATTCACAGTTCAGCACTTTAATTTGAACTTTCATAATTCCCCACACATTATGAAATTCCAAGATTGATCCTAAAAGTATAACAGTCAATAAACTTTAAGATCGGGCCAATAAAATTGACTCATCCTTTTAGAACTGCAATTGGCGCTGGGGGACTGAAATTAAATGCATGTCAAAAACGCCGTAGATGATAAATTTATTGTTTGGAGAGAATGCATTTTTCGTCCCAGGGATACTAAATTACTTCCCGTAGAATTATGAAAAATGATTTGCCAGTGGGAAGATTCAGGTATCTGCTTATAATCAGACGCTGCTTCCATTTCCGTGCAATTAAAGCATCATGCCTCCATAAATTTTGAAGTCCCAGCTGAGGCTATCTGAGAGAATGGTGACTATCGTTACGGTAGTCAACAGCAGAAAAAAAGACACTTTACTGCTTTCCTTGTGGTGGAAAAGATGGAAAGGAGAGATAATTATTCCCTGATTCCGCAACAAAACAGAAGAGATGCTGCGAATAGTGTCATTGCACAACACCAGATTCTGTTAAATGTGATCACGTGATGGTAAACTTGCAGCAGTTTCACCACGGCCGAACATTTGCATGCCTCAAAACAGGAGAGACTGTTAATGCTGGAATGATTTTCTCACACGACATCTGCCCTGGCTCTCCTGCTTTGGTAAACTTACATCCAAGGAGGAATTTTTGCTTCTATTCACACTGCAGAGTATTACAATGTACACCAAAGAACTATAATAATTTATATCCGGACACTTCCCAAGGTGGTTAAAGTCAACCGTCAGGCGCGCTCGTCTTGAGTAAAAACACAGGTGGCCATAAATCACAGAAAGACCGTGCAAAACACAGAGCGGATTGCCAAAATCATAAACTATGCATGTGTCAAACATTTATCAGGTCCCTGCACGGGTCGATGCAGCTGCATTCTAACCCAGTTTGAATCAAAGTTTCACACAAGACGACGTTTCAATTATTGTGGCAGCATCCCGAAAAACGGTAGCAAGGTATAAACCCACTTGGTCAATCAATATTACATGGACTGACATATCAATCAATCGAATGTCGGGCCCTGCGGTATCACCTGCCAAACAAGATATCCATCACAAGGGATCAGGTGAAAGCAAAGCTGAGTTTTTTCCGAGTATTTATGCATATTATGCCGCCTTCCCTGCATGTCAATGCAAACATCACGATTGAAGAGCGGTGTTTATCATTTGCATGTCTAAATCTATCAATATGATCTACATGGCATATAGATGGTGCAGCCTATTACTTATAAATCGTACGTATAAAAAAAAAGTCCATTGCATTTTGTTTGACATACTATTTGCTTTACTTGTTTGGCTTTCTCAGCACATGCATCTGAGGCAGCAAGCTGCACAGATCAATTAACTACTGACCATTTTATTATTGGACTGCGGAAATGCTTCATTTCACATATGGTACACATAGGAATATCCAGCAATGAACTCTTAATTAGTCCTCAAGTACATACATCCCATATCATATAAACACTTCAGGCCAGCCTTCCATACATACTTATCCACACACATGAATATACACATAATAGCATTCACACAAGGGCAAACACGCACACATACACACACATATACATACACACACACAAGCAGAAATCCAGTGAAGATTTTACGCGACACAATTATGACATTTGCCGCTCTGATGGACTGCCTGTAATCTCGTCCATAAGATATTCATGTGCAGAAATCACTGACCCTTGAAAATCCACAGGCACACAATTCAATTAACTTTGTTAAGAATTCTGAATGAAAACATCTCACATTTTCCGGGATGTTGACCATTTTCCATAAGAGGCCACAAAATGACAAGACTTTTCCACACATGACAGATGTCCATGAAGACTTGATGCAAGAAACAAGATTTAGCGATGACATTTTGCACAAAAAGCTGATATAAAACGGAAAGTTTAAATTTTGATGGCAGTGAGGCTCAACATGATTAAAATGCCACTCTCTAAAAATGACGAAAATATTTGTGTCTGGAAGAGTGAAATTCTTTTGTATAACTTTCACATGAAAATTGAGAAATACCATACGTCATAATTTGATATGTTTACACTGTTCAGTAGCTGCCCACATGGAATGGTATGTGCAAGCACATTTGACCCATGATATGAGATAAACTTCCACTGTAAAAGGCGTATCCGGGGCATAATTGGTGAGCAGGAATTCAAATGAGAAACAGTGTTGAAAGAGGAGGGAGGGGAAAAAAATGTATAAATAGATGGTATTACCGTCAATAGTTTCCTCGTAATCATACTCAATTACTGGCACTAAGGTATAACGAATCATTTCCGAACAAAGCTCCAGCGACTGTTCCCGAGTTGCTTTGACTCTGTCACAAAAGCTACATTATCCACTTTGGCACTTTCTTCGTGACTGTAGATTCCAGCTTTGGACTCCAAAACATTTCTCATGCTTCTCCCGCATAGTGTGCTTATCCTTTTTTGACCAGTATTAATTTTTTTTTTTCAAAAGACACGTATTACAAAGAAAACTTCCAGCAATGACTGTGGTGGTGTTCTACTGAGGATGGCAGCAGTAGAAAAGCTGCCTATTTCTCTAACGGTGGTTTGGAAAACACACATGACATAGCCTAAAACAATCTCACAACACCAAGCTAGGGAGACTACAACTGTTACATGGGTAGGCAAAACTGTCAATCAAAAATAAAAATTCTAAATAAAACTTATATATACTCACCAATAAGATATTTCCATACATGCAGTGATTTGCATAACAATGATGGAAATAAAAACACAAAGAAAAAAGCCACAAATTAGCAAACGACAAAAAGACGGCAAATAACTCAAATATTCATGGGAAAATAAAATTGCCAACTGAATGAAGCGACATGCTGTGAACACAAGGTTGACTGAAGAAAATGAAACTCTGGGGTTTTTCCTCAGCAAAAGTAACGTTTCTGTTCAAGAAACTGTACCCCCCAAGTGGCTGAAATTTGAAAGCCTATAAATCTACTGAGCGGAATATTTCATTTCCATGTAGGTATGACAGCTTCTTGACTTTGGTCAGGTGTGGATTGATGCCCCATTCACAGATCTTCATGACTGGAGGTTAATCAAGCTTTTTGCTCTATTAATTTCAGATATTCAGCTTATCAAGTCCGATCATCGTTCTCCACAACAGAATTATTTTTTTTTTTCTAAACTGCCAGATATCAAAAGAGAAGTCCTGAAAACATCTTTATCAAAATTGATAAAAATATCCACAAATCCAATTCATCGCTATACAGAAAATAAATAACATATTTTCCCTTTGTACCAATAATTTTTCCTTTACCAACAAAATTCTTCAAATAAATGATCATCAAAGAGCACACTTCCAGTCGCATTATTATGACAAAAATACTAATAAATATAATGTCCATTCAGATAATCCGGTACGTTGCGTACCGTGGGCGATTATTGACTGGGACGTCTGTTTTCAAAATGTCATCTAAATTATTTCCTGAATAAAACATATTTCTTTTGATCAGTTCAGCGTTTCCGGAAATTACATTTCCATGGCTTATTATCTTTGTTCCCCAAAGCTATGAAATTTCCTTTTTATTCTCTACAGCAAACATTCCTCATAATCTGTGTTTCTCCTTTTTAGATCATTGCGCAAAAACCATGCACTGTTGCTTTCAACCATTACGACTTCATTATGTGGGCAGAGAAACTCCTAGCAAGGTCCTATTCAGGAAATAACGTCTTATTCAGTATGCTAAGTTGGTGATGTAATCATTTTGCCCACCAAACATCACGTTCCTCTCCTGTTTTCACCATTTCATCCGAACATTAATTGATTTCTTGTTGCATTCCAGAGCAAATTAGTTCAACTACACACTTTCCTGTTTGCAAAGTCGGCAAACATTATTCAAATTGAAAACAGAAATTGTTTAAATCACCAGGGCTGTTTCATATTACAGCATTTTTGTTAAAAGGATTCTTCTCAGCTTCAGAGACACATGTGATCTATATACTGGCCATTTTGGGTTTTTTATTCAATAGCTTGCCATAAAATACAGAAAATCTTCCTGTTAATAATTTTGTGTCTGTCAGTGTTGTGAACCATTTTATTTTAAATGGAAAAACTCACTATTTTTGGTCGACAAGTGTGTATTCTATATTTTTTTGGTATTTCGAAATGTGCTGACAGACTGGTCCAAAGGCAGCACTTTCAATAAAGATAAATGACAATTTCAGGCATGTACGAGTCGTATGGACTAATGCAGTTACAGCTGCTACCATCATATTGCAAACCTTGGTTAACAGAAGAGGAGAGTTACACTTGAAAATCACCATATGTCAGTGAGTTCAGAAGGCACCACAAGGACAATTTTTTTGAGACACCTAAACTATTACAATACTTTGCTGGTCACTTGTTTATGTGAACTCATCTTTAAGTCTGGGAATAAATGAAGTTTTCACAGCTCCATTTTTTGTGGGAAATGAAATCTATTTCCTCTCAGAGTTAACTCAGGGTATAGCGGACATTTGGATTTTAAATATTGGCACATTTTACTGATTTTTTTCTCTAATGTCAAAATTTCCACAGTGACCCTATTTTATTCTCGACTCTGAGAAAGAATTGTTTATAAGCTTCCTGGAGGAAAATTTGAGTAACAGTTTAAAACCTTCAGTTTCCAAGCACATACAAATTTATATTAGATCGTTTCATTTTCTTCTTGAATTGGAAAAAATGTCCGGGTAACTTTTTCTCTCATAAACTTTGACTGCTTGAATGAGCCCATTATTCAGCATTCCCTACAAAAAGATACTGAGGATATTTGAGTGAAAGAAAACCGTGTTTGCAATGTATCAATTAGATGCTTTCAGCTGAGCACAGCTGAACAATCATTGATGTATCTGCTCACTGTCAGACTACATTACAGAACCAGCAAATGTAAATACTCCGGTCTTTTCTTCTCCTAATTTACCTTTCAGGTTTTGTCCTATTCCGATGTCAAAACCAGACCTGTGCATGTGGAAACTAATGTTGGGTACAGGAATATTGTGTTCGTTGACCTGTCTATACGTCTATTGGTATGATATTATAGTGATTATTTTTTTCACATCTATATCTTTTACTAAAGGAACGATGACGGTTGTGTGCTCTTTGACAATCATAACTGCCAAATTGGAAAAGGTATTTAGTTTGCATGGATAAGAAGACTTGGAGGGCTCCCTCTATTGGCCAAGTTAGCAATGTCAAAACCATGGCATACCAAGCTGCCATAAATTAAACCTTGTGTGATTTCTGACCCAAAGGTGATGAGATGAAACGAATTTATCCCAGAGCAAAAGCAGTTTGGAGTCTGTGTCTAGAATTTGTCCCGAAAAACTACTTAGCCACAGAGCTGCAAAACAAGAATTGCATTAATTCAAATGGTTCAATAGTTCCAGCACTCCGAGGCAATGCAATGAAGGAAACACACTGAAAGCATAAAACGATGGCTAATCACCCAGAATAAAAGTGGACAGCGAAAGAAATGCAAAATGAGGGATAATAAGACACACCACTTAAACACAGAACACATTCATTGGTATGCACACAAACTGTCGCAGTCAAACAGCAAAAAAATATTTTCAGAATAAATATATAAAAATCATCACATAACACTGCAGTTTCTTCCGTAAAGGTTTCTGTAATTATGTACCCTTATCACAGCTGCCTTGATGTGAAATGTATGAAGGGAACGCAGAACGTTAAAATAGAACAATTTTACCTTCTTTAGTTTTCGACCCACTGGGAGGCAAATCTTCATCATCCTGTAGACCGCCACACAAAAAAAAATAAAATTTGAATGAATTAGTTAATTTGAGCACCTTTTGTTGGGTTCATTTCAATGCAAAAGCAAGCTGGATGATTTTTTGGTATTTTGCGGTGTCAGATAATTGACCGAGGGAGAGTTTGAATGGACACACAGTAAAATGTCATTTTGGCCACTAGAGGGCGACAAAACATAATGCTGGAGCCCCTATGATTTTGAACAGCGTGAATGAAAGCAAATCTTCTACCTCTATCAGTTTGCGCATTTGGTTAATACACAGAGAATTGATTGTATTCATGTTGGTATAGTCTCATACAACATCAAATCAGCACAAAGAAAAAAATCTTAATACTCTGGTATTTGAAAAATTCATTAGAATTGACTTACTTCTGCATTTTGGTAACAGAAAACTCAAATGTGATTGACCCCATTGCAATATATTACTGCAATCACAGCGGTTACGAACAACTGCCATTGCGATTTGGTATCTCTGATATAATCGTCTCAAAATATAATTGTTGCTTATTTTAAACTTCAAGGAACAGAGTCACCATCTTTTAACATTATTACAATTATTTTCGTTTCAAGTGAGAAGTTATCTGTGTTGTTCTGCTTATTGAAATATATGTTGAATTGTCAATTATCAGGGCTCTGCTCACGCCTTACAAATAAACATAACATGACATAAACTGTACAATATACCATAAATTATGTCATTGAAGCATTTCCTGTCACATGTACAAGCAGGGGCAGTAAAAATCTGATGACTGACAATTCAGCAGATTCAACAGCAAAGAAGTTGCTCACATGAAACATAGGCTAATGGCAGTGTAGCTACTTTGGCCGTGGATTGTATGGAAGATAATACCAGATATAATGAGTGCAGAGGTCCTTTGACAATATTCTTACTGCAGAAGAATTGTTTCAGTATGGGTCATACATACAGACCCTTACACAGCAGACATTCAACAATAGCCAGCATAGAAAACTGCCATAGCTGGCTGCCTCTCACACAAAGTGGACACACAAAGTGGAAGATAACACCAGATATAATGAGTGCAGAGGTCCTTTGACAATATTCTTACTGCAGAAGAATTGTTTCAGTATGGGTCATACATACAGACCCTTACACAGCAGACATTCAACAATAGCCAGCATAGAAAACTGCCATAGCTGGCTGCCTCTCACACAAAGTGGACATTTATACAGGCAGTTGGATAAAAAATCTGGAAACGTTACAGACCCATTAGACAAGTGGTTTCTGAGATGATGATTCATTAAATATGCAAAATAGCAATAATTTGATAATGCTCAATTTCTTCACCAGCAGTAAATCTGTAGTAGTATGAACAACATGTATAGCAAGTGTCATCAAATACGACTCTTTATGGGGCTTGAACTCACAAAATCGACAATAGTAATTCACCTAGCATAGTGGTCAGTAGTTAAAACCCCTCGAAATAGATGTTTCAACAGGCAGCAAGCTCATATAGCTGTGATGTGATATTTAACAGAATTCAGAGGATATCTGTGAGCCAGTATTTGGCAGAACAGTTATTGAAGGACCGATACCGATCCCAATAGATTCTATGGACTATAGACCATAGTAGCAAAACATAGCTGAAAGAATTTGAAAAAATAAGACACTGAAATGGGGAAATGTTTCCAGGAATAAAAAATCTCCGGGTTAGATGATGCAGTGAACAGGATTACAGTTGGAACCTACCTGGAATGTTTCTCTTGGTCTTGGGTTCCGTAAATAACATTCCTCCGAGTGGATGTGATCATGGGAAGATGACCCTGTTTCATAATCACTTGTGGACATCAGTGGCTTCTGCTCCACATCATCATCTTCGTCATCGCTCTCCTGTTTCCGTAGATACCCCTGGGGGTTTCTGTTGTGCAGGTCATCGTCACTGCTGCCGAGAGAAGTTGGACTCCTGTTGTGACCTCTCTGCTCCTGCCTCACTGCCTCCCTCTGCCTCTCTCTGAAAGAGAAGGCAAGATTATGAGTTGACTCACCAATCCATAGGATGCTGCCCTCAATATTGGTGATATAAAAACAAAAGTTAATGAAACACGAGGGCTCCACTGTCAGCAGAGCTCATGAAATTCAGTAAATCCTCAGTCTGTAGTATCAAACAATGATTTCACTTCAAAGATGCAAAAACAGCTCATTTAATCCAACCTTTTCTCAATTTCATAAAAATAAATTGGCATCAGATAATCACCACATGGCATTCTTGTAAAAGAAATGTTCCTGGTTTTTCCTACCTGTTGTTTATTCTACAGATCTGGGTTATTATTTACAAGTTTTGAAAGTAATTTAGATTACATGAGAAATGACTGGCAGAGAATATCTAATAAATTTCATAAACTAGAATATGCTGTGTGATGTTCTACCACAGCATCTAGACATTTTAACCACAACCCTTGTGACATATATAGAAGACAGAAGAATATATTTAAAATGATTTGAATGTGTCTCACACTTTGACATACTGCATATGTGACATATTGCATTTTTTTCAAAAACACTGCAGGGGTTTCAAGCATTGTCTTTGATAGACAGTCCTTCTGTTAGAAATTAACTGTTTTCTCATCCAGAAATCACTGACTACATTCACTGCACCCAAGTGGCAAACAGCACCATTTGTCATCTTCCATTTCACAAGGACTACACTGAGCTATGTTTTCAAATATATAATTTGTGATGAAGATTGATGCAGACGACTTCTTAACAAAGTCAACATAAAAGCATGAACAAGTAAAAGAACTTATTAGACAAAGAATGGTAAAATAAGCCACTAATTTCCAATTTCTAATGCTTTTTCTTTTTAATCTGAATCACAATGGAGGAACGCAATCAATGGTGAGAAATTTTCAAACTTCAATGATTTGCATTAACATGTTCACTCCCGATTCTGAGTAGAGGAATCAAACACCATCTTTGATGACGATGGCTTTTTGTCCAACCCCGGAAATGAAAGGATTAAACTGGTCAAATATGCATGAAGGGGAATGGACAGCACCACCTCATTGAAAATTTCCTTGTATAAGCCAAACTTGGCAATTATTACTAGAATAGTTTCAGTATTTCAAAAGCATATCAACAAATACAGTAGTTCAAATTTATAGCATTTGCCAATACATGCTTGAACTGCAGCCAGACACTTATTACAACTGTGTGAAATTTGTAGTCCGGAAAGAAAAAGTGTTCCTTGCACTAACTTGTTTCTTCAGAGACTTAAATCTAATAGTTTCTTTTGAAGTGCGACTGTAAGGGAAAAATGAATTCTTCCCCTATATCCATTTCTACATTCATTAATTTGAATAATTTGCCTACACTCTGTATTTATTGCGATGTTTCCTCACCTCTCCTGCTCCTGCCTTCTTCGTTCTTCATCTTGAAGTTGTTTCTTGGCGTAGAACGGCCTCAACACCCACACTGGTTCTTCGGGCTCCTTTTCAACGTAAAACGTTGGAGATTTCAGCAGCATGTTTTTGCTCTGCGAAATCGCTGCTTGGATTTCAGTCATGGTATTGGTAATAGCGCCCTCACCAATGATTTGCTGGTCTCCTCTATCAGCATCCTCATAGCGACCACTGTCCTCCCTGTCTCTAGAAATGCTATCATATTCCTCATCACTCTCATCTGCATCCATAAACTGGTCTTCTTCCGGTCTATCTTGGCCAATGTCACCGCTGAGATCAAGGGAATGTATACCTGAAAGCCGCAACCCTGTCTTGTCATACAGAGGCTGCCCATAGGCAACTCCCTTTTTCACTCCCTCTACTGAAGAAGTTGACTTGGCAGGAGAATTTGCAGAGCTGGACTGTGAGGGCAGTGTTTTGGTTGGCGAGCTGCTTACAGATGTACCAGACCTTGCAGGAGATGCAGTCTTCGAGGTGATTTGTTTCTGAGGAGAGTGAGGTTTTGGTGAACCTTGTAGTGGAGACACTGGGTTCTTCTTTGGTGACACCTGACTTGTCGCATACGCCTGTCTCGCTTGCTGCTGACTCCGATCCCTCACTGCACGTGACCTCTCCATGTCGGCTAGTTCCCTTTCTGCTAGTTTCGCCAACTTGGCATGATCAAGGCCAGACAGTTGAGTATCTCTGGTATCCTTACTGACACCCTCGATGTCCACTAATTTGTAGCGTCTAGCTGACGTGGCTGGCTCTTCAAGGTCCTTCTTACTGGTTGCAGGTCTTCCAGACATGTCTGGTCTGAACCGTTCCCCATATCTTTCCCCGTCCTTTTCTTGCGTTGGTGAAATATCCCTATTGGCCAACTCATAACTGTTGCGTCTGCGGTTGGTTGGTCGGAGATGCACTTCATCTTTGCTGTCACCTCTGTGAGTCTTGTCTTCTTCATCTCGTTTCGCCTGCAACTCAGCTGCTCTCTGCGCGACCTTCTTTTTGTTTCTCTCTATCAAGTAGGCTTGGCTTTCCGCGATGTCGTCGTACACAACTTGTCCGCAGGTGCAGACTGGCTGATGTTCAGACTCTGTTTGCTCAAAGCCATGGCCATTGTGTGAGTGTGTCTTGATGGGACTTTCTTTGACGTGGTGGTGTGCCTGACTGCTCTGCTTGGGCTGGTGGTAAGGTGAGGTGCAACCGCTTGAGTGGCGTGATTCGTTCTCCAAATCTAAACTCTCCGGGTATTCATACTCTTTGGGTTGTGATTTGGTATGGCTTGACGTTCCGTACTCCGCATACCTTCGGCTCTGCGCTTGACTGATGTTATCAGGAGGTGGTGGCTGTCTTCGTGCTATCCCGGGAGATACAGGTCGTTTCGGTACCTCATCATTTGTCTGGTTGCTCTCTGAGGGCGCACTTAGGTGTTGTCTGTTACTGCTTTG
Organism: Ptychodera flava; assembly: GCF_041260155.1. NCBI lineage: Eukaryota > Metazoa > Hemichordata > Enteropneusta > Ptychoderidae > Ptychodera > Ptychodera flava. Next base: position 11,929,806 of record NC_091948.1, read on the forward strand.
ATAATCTTTGTTTGTCACATTTCCCTGCTGCCTCCCCTGGACATTGACCAACTGTTGAGATGCAATATTTCTGTCTTCTCTTCCAACTGGGCTCATACCAGATGTTGCTAACCTTTCTGCAGAGGTCACTCTCCTATCATCCCACGAATCTCTTCTTCCAGAAAGATTCTCTGTAGCACCACTTTTCCTCTCACCTCTTCCGGCAGTAGTCATATCTGAAGTAACTGGTGTACCAATCATAGTTTCTTTTGCACTTCCCGATTTTGGGACAGGCCCTCTTCTTGCTGGCTGACCTGCCATACGCACTGGCCTCTTCTGCTGTTGAGTTGTTCTGGGATCTGTGGGAGGCGATGTCTTCGGCTGACCCATTTGTCTGTTGACTCTCACTGCTGTTCCTGGGACATCTGCTGTTCTTCTCACCTCCTGCTTGGGTAGGGTAGCGTTCTTCTTGCTCCACGCCATCGATGGGGACAAAGTAATTACCCTCCCTGCTGTCCTTCTGCTTCATGAGTGGGTTTCCTTTCGTTCGTTTGGCCTCTGCACTTTGCACTGGCTGCCTCCTTGGGTCTTGAGGAACACTCGGGCTTGGTTGCGAAGATAAAGTCCTCGGTTCTGAATTATGCATTTTTTGCACATTACCCTTTGGAACGCTATACTGACCCCGACCACCAGTTCTACCTTGTTGCTGTGGTGTCTGTCTCTGTTTGTCTAAGCCTCTCCCACGTCCTTTTCTAACACCTACATCACCTTGGGGTTTTTTCTTTACAGGGCCTGTGACCGGCTTGATACGTCTATCGCGGTCTGCTTCAATCGAATCATCCTGATTTGGTGATGGGGGAACATAATTGTAAGCTACACCGACAGGGATGTCATCAAAATTAGTGTACGTTTTGGGTACAGGTTTGGGTGTAGTTTCAAGCGGGGAAAAGTCCCGGTCTAAGAGTGTTTCTTGAGCTTTTTTCTTTTGTGGAGATGTATTCCTAGATGCTTTGGTTTCAATAATAACATTATCTTCGATGAGATCATCACTGAATTGCCCCGTCTCAGTTTTGGGGAGCGAATCTGTTTTAGCACCTTGGCTGCTTCGAGAAGCAATGATGTGGAGGTTCTCCTGTATTTTCTGATCAAGGTCAGCTGGCTCCACAGCAAAGTGGCTGGGCTGAACACTATCACCTAACAAATCGATGTCGCTGATCAGTTTATTGTCTGGTTCCTCATAATGCCTCCCTTCAGGATAAATATTTGATTCTGGGGCGTCTTCGAAGTTAGAGTCCAACAGATCCAAACTTGGTTTGTGCTCGTAATGCATCTGACGGCCTAAGTTGAGCTGAATGTCTAATTGTTCAATGAAATTCTGTGTATCTGTGGTGTCAGTGTCCGTATGTAAAAGATCAGATTCAAACTCCCGTAAGTCCTCTTTCTGTAACACAATAGTCTTCACCTCTTCCTTCACTTTTGTATCCACCAAAAGTTCAGCTTCCGGATGAAGGAGGGAACCCTCGTTGGGAATGTTATCCAAATGAGTTTCCGTGAAACCTTCTCTTTCCGATGTTTCTGGGACCACTACAGAGTGATCTTCAGGGAGGTCACTGACCTCTGAATCCAACAGAGTAGGGCCAGATTCTTGAACCGTTTGTTCTGCATAGTAAGACGCCTCAGGTTGGAGCCCGATATCTTCCCCGTTTTCTTCCACGTAACCTTCCACATCAGCGGCCTCCTTGGGCTCGTAAAACTGGTCCTCCTCATGAAATTGTTCACTTTCATCTCCATAGTGATCGTCTGCGTAATTTTCATGCATTTCCTCTTCCTCGTACTTCTCCACAACCTCCTCTTCTGATCTGTCGGCACCTTCCTCGGAGTCACCACTGCCCATGGTGACTGCAACAAGCATGCTACTTTCATCCTCTGGTTGCGACTCAGGAATGTCCTGAGAACCCTCGTTCACGCCTGAAACATCTAGTCCGCTTATTATATTCTCGGAATACCGTTCCTCCAGAAGGTTTGCATGAATGCGGTTTTCCTCTGGTGCATCATTTTCTGTGTAAACCCTATCATCCCCGTCCCTGTATTCTCCATTGTCATGCATGTCCTTTGCTTGATCAAAGCCATCTACTATGTGAGACTGCCCGTTACTTTCGATGGGTTCATTATCTTCCTCCGGATCAGCATTACTATCCATCTCCGCATCCTCATACTGAGATTCTGGCAGATCCTGCTTCTCCGGTCTGTCGCTGCCGGATTCGCTGTGATTGATTCCACTGTCTCTGCTATCTTCGTCTTGCACCGCATGGATAGGAGTCTTCACCGGCGAATGAAGCGGAGTGTAATCACTCTCCGCATCTTCAAACTGTGAATCTTGGGCCTGGTCTTCCATTACAGCTGAGTAAGAATCTGGAAAAGGGACAGGTGGAAAAAACACACAGATTAATGGCTATGTCCACACACGAGAAACAACCTCATCTTTTTTCTTCCTAAAATCTGAAGACATAAAATTCAAGATGAGCTATCACAGAACATTTATGCAAAAACAACCTAATGATCTATGATCATTTGAAAATTTTGGTTTCTATCCTTTCAAATAAGGCAAATGATCAAAAGGGGCATGATAAAAGTGAAAAAAGAATTGGGGCTGCTGGGATGTTGTGATGGCAAAAAAATGGCTGCTTCATTTGGGCTTATATCACATCAAGTCAGAGTCCTATCTCCGTAGGAAATGACAGCAAATTACTTCATGGCTTGTTAACCATTATCCCAGCTATCTACTTATCAAACTGCTTACTCCCACTTGGAAATTACGTCTATTGCTGGGACTCCCTCTTGACAGCATCTATCATATAAATTTACGCTAATGATCACGTAGTGCATGCACACACAATTGAAGTTCAAACAGTGGTACATTGCACTTTCAACCCTAGAACGAGAATGTTGGTAGGAAATTGACTTTTTTATTCTGAGGCTGAGTGCATCTTGGTGACTGTCATACGTGTAACACAGAAACAGTACATATTTACTGAAAATTTGGCCTGTTTTTGTTATTTCTCGGCTGCTCCTTGGTGATTTTCTAAAAGGGCTGCAAAAAGTGTTACATGTCCAGATGTAGTCACAGGGAGTACTTTGGGGAAATTACAATCAGCAATCAGTAGTAACTACAGTGGGATCATGCTACATGTATAAAACAGTGTATGACAACAATGACCAGAGAGTATGTGGCTTGAAAAAATTGTTACTGTCTGACGTAGCATCATAAATCTTGACTTTCTTTCTACAAGAACAGACAAATGTTCCATGTTTTATGAGAGTAAAGGTTACTTTCATATGAACCCTGCAGTACTGCTGCTTTCACAAACGTCTGATCAGCCAAGACAAATCATGGTTTTTAAATCACTGATTCGTCCGCACAACAATAACATCAACACTTATAACCCCTCGGGTATTTTTTGAACCAGGATAAAGCTGGAAAGAACAATACACTGAAACTACAAAGATACAAATACAAACACAGCTGAAGATGATGATGAAAATAATGAACCAGCAACAGATTTCAGAGAGACTTGTTTACAAAAATCCCCTCCCAACCCCAGCCCCCCTCCTCCCTGCACCTTACAGTATGTTTACAAAATAATATCCATTGATAGTGCAGTGATTAAAGCCACAAGCCGAAATCTGTAATATATTCTAATCATCAGCCGTGACCTGAAAATGACAAGGTCACCAGTTAGGTGAGAAATATTGGCACACAGGTCACCCAATCCATACACAGAGCTCAGCTAGTCTCCCGTCTTTCTTGTTGATTACCATGCACTGCACACACAGAATCCATCCTCTAACAGCTGTGAAATAATGGCGGCGCTGACCAAAATGAACCTCAGATTATGTTAGGCCATCGCGTAGAAATTGCCACAGCTATTAGATTTGTTAGAGGCAGCAATGCGGGGAGAGGTTTGATTTATGACGTTATTAGCCTATGAAAAACCCTCATCTGTACACTAAGTCATTATTCCTAAGATTTGACAACCAAGCTCAGCTGACAACAACTAATAGCAATGGCAAATGATAAATTCACTGCAGGATTATATTAAAGTCTTTTTACCTTTCCTCAGGGGATGAACCAAAATGTACTCAATATACAGCAGATTTGCTTTTTGTCTCCATATGATACCAACTTAACAGAAAACACAAATTAAAGAGTTTTTTCTATTTTTAATATCATGTATTTCAGACACTATCTGAGAAAATGAATCGATGTATCTTGAGATTTCATTTCACTTCCAGCAAGGGTCACCGAGATGATTTTACTCCCCGAGGTAAAAATGAGGTATCATTTTTATAAAGGACTTAAACAAGATGCAGTGGATATTCTGAGATCACGTCACCAGGGATAGCTGGGATTGACAAAGAAATGAATATTTACTGGGGTCAACAGGTCAGCTGGGAGAGCCCTCCAGAACTGAAGGCAAATATCTTGCACAGTATCCATGGATACGCCACATGTAGTAGCAATTCTAATCTCACTCACTTGTGGCAATAAGAACTCGCATAGAAATATTACCAGCCAATGTAATTGAGTGTGAATCTGATAGCTTGGCAGTATTTCATTGTGCTGCACTTATTATCCATTTTTTTATAATTCCTCATGGACTTGATCATAATTAGAAAATTTGAGAGAGAAAATTAATTCAAAATGAAGAGTTATTTCTCTTTTCAAAACAACATCACAATAACAGAGAATGATTTGCAGTTATACCTGAATCTACAACTTTATACAGTTAAACTTTCACATGACAGATATAAACTAGTGATCAGCATGTATGCAATAAATTCCATGACAAAGATGTAATTTAAGATTCAGTTTACACACATCAATAAAACATGGATGGAAATGCCATGTGAATCAGACTGATTTTGTTTTGGACACATCTTATTGCAATAACATACTGTAGGTACACTTGAGCCAGCTCATCATTTTTTTTTTCTGTAAACTAAATTTTTGAAATGTTTTTATTAATTTTGAGTAATCTGCACAGTCAGACTGATATGGTGTCAGTTTTTGATAAGCCCCCTGATTAAAAAAATCAGTTTTCTCTACAGATTGGAAAAAACACTTGCTGGTCAATTTACATAATACTGAATAATTTGCATATTTGTTTGTTTGTTTGTTTGAAAAAATAATTCTCTTGTTAGGTAATTAACATATGAATAAACTGCTTGAAAAGAGGGTTACCCCACTCATCAAAATCCCTTAGTGGAGAACCCTGGAAATACACAAATGAAGACTGATATTAAAAACACCGGAAACCTTTCGACTCAACACTATTGTGTGAAAACTTGTCACGCTTGTCAGTGGATACATTACAACACTATTAGCTGTAACTCTTGATGTGTTTTCCATTATTATGTGATGTTCATAAAACCCAGTATTTTGTTCTACTTTCAGAATCATGCCCAAGTGACTTGTGTCCTACCTGTCAATAAGCGGGTATGTGTTATATCCAACGTTATTGTATAGTTGACACCTGAATTTTATACGGACTAGAATTCATTTGTCAACAATGACATATGGTATTTTAAACAATGCATGGCGTTTGCAAGGCTAATACTTAACCCTTTGAGCACAAAAGTCAATTTTTGTTCCCTTTATAAATATACCCCAGTCAGTATTTTTTCAGATTTTTGCGAAAATTTTGAAAAAAAAACTGTAGCCGATGTAATGTAATGTCCATTTGGTCCAAAATTATCAAAAAGATCACAGAAAAATTCATAAAAATTGGCAAAATGTTGGTCGAAAAAATTTCAGCCCTCAAAGGCTTAATATTTCAATATTTCACAAAGGATAAGAAGAAAAACTACTTTTCTGGAAAAAAATAATATCAAAAATATTATCAATTGTTACAGCAATTCTCCCTTTAGGTTCTGATGCTGCCTATTTCAAACACTGTGCATGTCTCGTACCATCTGCCATCTCTGAGAGAAAATAATGAGGTTACATGAACCCTTAGTTATAGAAGGATTTCAAAAACACACTGCCAGGTACTTCAGGTTAAGATGTCAATACTAAGGTTATCCAATTCCATGCGTGTGACTCAGAGAATTTTCCATGAACATTTTCTGAGAATACAAATAAATAATCAAGATATAAAATTCATGTACTTTACCGTCATACTGCCATGAAATTAATGGATCAATAATATAATAGAGGTCACATAACCTGGTTGCCATTTTGAATTTGCAATATCAACAAATGTATATACATTTTGATACTGCAATCTCCCTACCTACCTCGTTAAATTTATGAGACAGGTTTACTATTTTTTCTTTGGCGAGCACTATACATGTAGGTGCCAGTATGATTCAATGTATGAGACCTTGATTTGAAACGTAAATATCTGAATCAAAATGATAGAACATCAAGGACAACAGATGATGAATCATTCTGATTCAGATTCAGACGATTTCTCATAATTTGATGAATCAGTTTCTAGTCAATGAAAAAATGTAAAATCTCGCTGTTCACATTTGTCTCTGAGAGCATACAAATGTTCACATCTGCTCCTTGGTCTACACAACAAAATCCAACAGCTTGAACGTACAAGAGAAAGGGAAATACAAACCAATTCTTTAACATTGCGTGCAAGACTCCAAAGACAGATGCTTCAAATCAAACATTGATCATTTTGAAATTACATATGAACATCACTAGATTCATACATGTATCTATCACCATATTTTTATGCTGAGAAATTAACCAGGAACGTGAATGGAGCAGAATTTGATTTTACGATGAACATCATCAAATATTATTCAATAAATCCTTCATTCAAATGCAAATCAGCAATATTCTACCAAAACACAAAAAGAAATGTAAAATGTTGTGTTACCGACTACGTGCTAGCGATGGGGGAAAAACTATTTTGCAACTGTCCGCAAACCGGAAATATTTAATTGAAGCAATATTGGCTGAATTCCCATCATAAGCAAATGGAATACGATTCCATCAGTTTTTATTAACAGCTTACACTTTCTTCTTCAGTTGACTGATACAATGTTTAATTGAATTTTTCTATAGACTCAGTCTGCATGAGTCAGTCACATTTACCTCTGCTTACAAAAAATGTGCAGCTTATTATCAGTCTACTCCTTTCACATGCTGAAAACTTACTGTGTAAGAGCGACAAAAGTTCTAAAATGATGTCACACCATCATCATTAATTCTATTTCACAAAAAAAAAATTATTAAATTTTCACAAATTTTGAATGCAACTTTCTGAGAGCTGATTGTACATGTTCACGATCAGTTTGATACCATAAGTGTTACCATGAATGTTGTTATGATGCCAAATTACGAACAGAGGGATGTGGACATAATCGGCAGTACTGTGGGTGCACAGCTGACAAATATATCTGAGTTTCCATGGACAGCAGCCAGTTGAGCCTGCAATGCTATAGTATAAAACCACCAACAGAAATCAGAATATTATCCTTTGAGTAATGAAATCTATTTTTTACAACAATAGCCAAAGCCCAACTATCATAAGCCCACACAAATAGTGTCCGTGTATAAATGAGGGGGTGTCAAAATCAGTGGTTTGTGACATACATGTACATGTATGTTACGGAATGTCCACACAGTCCCATTCAGGGAAGTGAAAGGGGTCGAACGGTTAAAGGTCACACACTGATGATAGATAACTTCCGATTAGTTTCTTTAAAAACAACGACAATTACTGCAAACATGATTCATGACAGTTCTGTTGTACAGCTGAATTATCACATGAAAGCACAACACGTCTGGTTTCACATACATCGACTTAAACATTTTTAAGGATGGAAAATGAATCTGTATTATATACCATGTGATTTCAACTGCCATTTTTTTCCTGGTTGGTACACGACCTAAGGTATGCATTTCAGAACCTCATTTCTCACAATTCTTTGTGTCTCATTACACAAAGTGTTTTGAAATATTTGCTTCTTCTAAAAGACCAATTCAATTCTTGGAATTGGGGCACGGGGACAGTGACACAGGGTTGAAACAGACAATACAGTGCTTTTGGAGATACGTTGGGAAAGCCAGAATATCAACGTGACTCAGCTCACAGCCTACGTTTGAAAACTATCTATGCACAATGACACAGGATATGTAAGGATATGCTTACTTAAACACAGTGTCACCATAAACAATACATACGTGAGCTATTACATTCTTTTGACGTATGTCTCTCTCACCTTTAGACCAATAGCACGTGCAACAAATGGAGTCAACTCCACATCATAGCAGTGTTTGATTCCCGACTCACACCATCACAGGAGTAACTAAATCACATGCACACATGCAGAGGTCAGAGTACAAAACAAATGACAGGCAAACGTGATCTTAACAGATACATCATAAGTGCTTGAAAAAAATTGAGGTATCAGAAAGACAAACAATTAATTATTCTGAAGGATAAAGTCGACACTTGATTTACCTATAAATAATACAGTATGAAAGAGATTGCAAACATGCAGATCAGGTAAAGCTTTACCAAGAATTCCTGTGACATCCACCTTTCGTAGCCTCTGCTTTAATTATGTCAATGAAAGCTTCAATTCACAGTTTATGAAATGTGACTCTTTTGACATCGTTCTGTACTTTTGCCATACAGAAAGTCGTTTGCACCACATATAAACATGTATATGTTAATCATTTCCAGGAATTCTGATAAAAAGTGTTGTCACAAATTACAACATATGAAGTTAAAAGACAGCATTTCTGCATAATTTTTTTTAGACACTTACTGGTGCCTCACAAGGTGTCACTAATACATGACACTTTAAATATTTCATCCATGAATTTCAACAAGATGAGGCACGTCAACAATGCATCATAAAATAACTGGCGATATCAACAACAGCAAAGAAAATTGCAATCAATGTTTCATGGCATACAGAACAAGATCATTCAAACATAGCTCCCCCAGGGATTATAAATTTTTCAATGTTTATGAAGTACACAAGATATCCTGAAACCGACTGATGAACCATTGTATTTATAAATATATTATTTCTCACACTACTACTACTATGACAACACACCACCATATCGACATCCATCTCTGCCATGAATTCTTGCTTTATAAATGTCCACAGATCTGAAAATACAATTTATCTCTGTTTTCTTCTTGGAGTACGCCTATAACAATTTCAATAGGACATTTGTAACTGTTGACAAAATCAAAAGTAAACATCTCTGAAAAACAGCCATCATGAACCATACATATCAAGGTGGCAATGTTCAAATTTTGCCTGTCAAGGAGACTTCGGAACTGCAAAACTCACAACAGCCATGTATCTCAGTCTGACGTGCTGTATCCACACAGTCTGGTATCTTGGAGATATCTCTTCAGACAGGGATAACTATTGTCATCATCATTGACAACATGGACTCTCATTTCTTATAATGTTACCTAGCAACTAGACTACTTCAAGGCAGAACGCACCATTGGGACAGATATCTGGACTCTCAAACTTTTACAATATTCTTTTGGCCCACCACTTTCAGGTGGGCTAATTTTGAAGCTTATGGAGTAGAAGAACTTTTCACTGGTTTAGTTTTGTGAAAATCGGATATTTCATTTTCCCCATAGAGATATTAAACACAAAGATGGCAGCCATTTTGAATTTCAAATATTGATAAATATTTGGTTAAGGTAACTTGTTTCTCTAGTACCAAATTTGCAAAGTGAGTGACCCCCAATTTTAATTCTTTAGTTTAGCGCAAATAGGGCCGTTCACAGTTTACGTCACTGTTCTCTCATTAATATGCAAAAATAAATATTTGTCCGCATTTTTAGATTACGCTTTTGAAAATTACGCATGCAAGAACGACGAAAATACATCTCAGTGGGCGACTGTTAGTGTAACAATGAATACTAAAAAACATATTCACGACTCAGAGTACAAGCTGCAAAAACAGCCACGCATGCAACATTGATAAAATTTGTCCGCATTTCAAGCTGCGTGTCCGATGTCGCGCGCGTACAGCTATATTTAGTAACAAACCTGTAACCGTGAACAAGGCTATTACCTTAACAGGTATCCAAACTTTTCCTTATTATATTACTACAGTAAAGTACATGTATTTTACAGTTTCACCACTATGGTTTGGCATGAGCCCATTGTTATCAATGGTGATTATAGACCTGTTCTCAAGCAATATATATTTTGTGTGATATCAGCTGTCGGCTGGAAGAGGGAGTCCTGTACGATACTTTCAGCTGAAAATTGCACACAAAAATTCATTTAGAGACTTTTTGTAAGAAATTTCTCATTTTCTGTGGAATATTGTATAATACTTCAGGCAAAGAAGTGATGGACATGCACACCTGTTTGGTGCTACTGGTTGTGTAAAAGATAATCAGACATACAACTCTCAGCTGCTGGGTACACTATCTCTTACAGCTATACTGGTGTGGGTACACTATCTCTTTAACAGCTGTACCGGTACTCTACATTGATTGAGCTCGATTTTTTTCCATGAAAAGTGAAAGGAGCCTGGAACACCGGCATAATAAAATAAATGGCTACGACTGAAGTATTCATATCTGAAACCGGGTCAAAATAATGACTTTAGCTTTCTCGTCTGTTTTCATACCAAAGACCAAGCCCGAAACTGCAGGATAGTATTAAGATTTGAGATTTTTATTGTCATTGACAGCACAGAAGTACTGAATGACGAAATTGTCGATATCAGGCCCTTAAAAAATGTCATCTTTCATACTTGAAACAGTCTTGCGTAAATGTTGTTATCCTCCTCTGTATTAATTTAACCATAAAATTTCAGCGGTGTTCATTTCCTATTAATTCAACTATTTCAAATAGTAATTTTTTTTTTTCTTAATTTATGAATTGATTGAGTTTTTATAGTAACATTACCGAAAAACTTTACTACTGTGGTGGCCATCATCATGGTGACAGGCGCTCTGACTCATAACACCCTATATGTTGAAAAAAATTCATCAATGATTACTATTGTGAGTTTCCCCATGACATAAATGACATGCGTGGGAATGCCCGGATTTATTTTCATGCACATATGTTGCATTTGTTAAAGGGGCGAAAATAATAAATTGAGAGAAATGATGAAAAATGTCTGCACACATTTTCGAATCAAAATGCCGTGCCGTGCATTATTGATATATGGAAATGCTGACTGATAGATTTCATGGAGTTGATACCAAGGTAGTGATTCACCTTGGTGATGTGCAAGAAAGATCAGCAATTTGCTGAATAAGATTTTTTTTCATATATATGGTGATGATGAATTCTACAGCATGAGCTCTGGATGAGGGCCTGGTGTCACTGTCTTGAAACAGTGAATGCATAATCAGAGAGAATGTCAGAGGAGATGTTTGAAAGAGAGTTGAATCCTTTGAGCACCGAAGTCGATCAAAATCAAAATATACACCAGTCAACTTTTTTCTAACTTTTGCTAGAATTTTGATAAAAATCCGAAGCCAATAAAATGTGATGTTCATTTGATCCAAAATTGTCAAAAAAATTACAGAAAAATTCACAAAATTGGTAAAATGTTGCACACAATAATTTTGGAGGGAAAAATTGCAGCGCTCAAAGGGTTATGAAGGCTGATGAGCATTACTTAGGTTCAAATTTCAATCCAAGAATCCTTGTAAATGATGTGAATGAAATAAGTGAATTCAAAAGCTAGGGCTGGAGTCACAGCCACTAATGGCTTCTGGAATTTTTAAAATACAGTTAGCATATATATAGAAAGAATCTGAGCTATCAAGGTGCACTTTGCAAGGCAAAAATGAAAATTTGTTTCACTACCTGACCAGAACACTGAGACCCCACAATCAAAATGGTACGTGTTTTCATCGCAGCAAACTTGCGCATTTTTATTGTCATCTCGGTAAAAATTTACAGCTCACGACAAGAATTTTGAATGCAACATGGGAAAAGCCGCAGGCATAAATGGAACGCATGAAAGAGATTTATAAATTGCAAAGTGCAGTTGCCTCTGACAGCCCAATTTTTTTTCTTTAATTTCACCAGGGATAACAAATTAGCATAAAATTATACTTTAAGATTTATGCTATTTAGGAAACATGTGGCAAGCAATTAACAGATTGCATAGCGCTCTTTAAAATTCTACCTCACTCTCACTGAAAATGCACATCGCTTTTGTTCATGTCGGGGGTTCTATTTCCTGACTGTCAGGCAATTTAAAAGACATGACAGATTTTACGATAATTATCTGATCCTTCCATTTGATTCTGCTATGAAGCAACCCTTGACCCGATTGCTTCCACCGACACATTTTAATTTAAGCCCTTCTAGAGAGCTGTCTTGATTTCTTCTGGACATAGCATGTATGTCAGAAAAAAGTCACACCAAAGGGAGACAACTGGATGGCAAAATTCAATATCTCATCCGGGGATGCACACAAAGTGATGTCAAAAATGAAAGAACAAATTATTGTGAGGACTGACGTGTACATCACTCAATTCAACTGTGTTATGTTGAATTTAAGAATTACCTTTCCCTGCAGGTTGGAAAAATTTAACAGCTAATTCCTGGAACACACTGACAGACCGAAAACTTTTTGATTCTGGATAAAATTTAGTGCCTCTGGGTGATTTAGTGAATTAGGTGTATTAATTTGCTTTTCTGGGACATAAATACATTTGCTAATCATTTTTAACAATCCTACAATCCTTGAGGCGTGTGGTTTCAATAACTCACACACCTCTATGTTTCCGAGCATTACTGTTTTGCAGGGTCCCCTCAATCAATTACCCAGTAACTGTAGAATATCTGATAATTTTCTTTCAAAACAAAATGTCAGTTGTTTCCCATATGTTGCTGAAACCACGAACACTGTATCTATATACCCAGTAGATGATTCAAAGAGCAAGTGTGTTATTGTTAAATGACAAAAAATTCTGAAAATTGCAATGAAATTTGATCATCTGCTATATAAAACTAAAACTTCCAGCACACAAAAATATACCGGGAAAAAAATTACCAAATAAGATAAAATCTTGGTATATTTTAATATAATGTCACTGCATATCCACTGGTTCAATATTAAATATTTAACCAATGCAGTGACCCAGAGACATACTGAATGTTTCCCGTCATCTGTCGCAGTCACAAAATTATCAAATACTTTTTCTAAAATCTGCCTTTATTTCCATAAAGTTTCTTTGGTTAAAGTTCAGCATCTCAGAAGCTTTAAGCCAATTGGCTGGCTGAAATTAATCATTCTTATTGAAGGATTTCTAAACAGCCAATCAGCTGGAGAATAGCCATAATTTCAGAGATTCCTTAGTTGTTGTAAATAATAACAATCTACCAATCAGATCTAAACTTCCCAGTCACTGCACATTGCCAGATATCTTTACATCATAACAACTGATACTTGGTTGTATTTTTATTTCAAGGTTTATGGCTTGTCAGAGCAGAGGTTAGGCCAATCGAGGTTATTTTGGGGAAACAATAGCCGTGACGTCATCATCCTTTGCCTTATTCTCTCAGTCAGTGGGGCTGAACATATTTTTACAACAAATCTTTGACCCTATTTTACCATCCTGCAGTGTCTTCTCAAATGATAAAAATTTTGCAAACATGGCGTTCAGAGGCAGCAACTGCATCACTTTATGATTTTTTTTGAATTTTAACTGAACATATTGATATTATTAGTGTATAAAACTGATAACTTTGCTATTTTGAATATATTAACAAACTCTGTATTTGCACAATAGATAAAGTTCAACAATATAATAAAAGATGATAAAACTGGTCGGCATCACACATCATTTCAAATTCAACCACTGAATTTACCTTCCAAATTAAATTTTTCTTGTAAAGTGGATTTCACAAGAGTTAAATTTGATTTTAAATTGAAGATGGTATCTATATGGTGCCATACCAGAGATGTAGAAAATAGCTGGCAGCTGGCAAAAACCAAGCGGCTGTTAGCTAAAATTTGCCGGCTATGAAAATTTAGTTTCAGTAAAAATCAAGACATCTGCACAAACTGTGTGCGCTCACACCCCTTGTAACCACCTATACTTTTATTTTTGCCACATGTAACCAAATTTTCTACATCCCTGCATACCATGATGGATCACACAACTATATGGCTTCACTTCAATTTTTATTACACTTATAAGCCACCTTCTCATTTTTCCCAGGAATTCTAATCCTGACTTGCAATAACCACACGGAGGAATTCAATTTCAGAGAGAGAAGCACAAGCCACTGATAGGCAGGCATTCAAGTTGGATCTCACCAGCCCAGAATGACAAACCGTCACAGAATTTACCATGTTGAAAGAGTGAAACCACTAAAATTCTTGTTTGTATGCTTCCAAAACTACCGGTCAATTTTTATGAAGTGAACCGTTACAACTGGGGTTTCACGTCAATACGGAAAACTGCAACAGTACTGATGTATATTCCAAGAACATCCAAGTACTAAACATTTCACTATGTGCAAGACTAAGAACTTCTTTTTTAATCAACTCTTCTGAGATGGCTGTACTGACTACAACTCTAGAAAATCTATAACTTGTTAAAGGAAGATCTTACATTGGTATTGCAGGCAGGGTTGATAGCAGGAAATCAATCTTTACTGTGTGACAACAATTCCAATTGTGATATTAAATTTTCATCAGATGCGTGCCCTTTTCCTATTCAGTTCAAATATATTCTGCTCCATTGGAAAGTGAGTGAATAGGCAGATTAATTGAATATTCGCATATTGTTTGATTTATAGCATATTATCTTTCTTCGATGACATGATTGCTAGAAATTGCTGATGCCGGCTAGAGATTCCGTGCATAGAAACGAATCTTGCCCCCGAGGAACACTGACCGGGATCACAGCAGCTGCAATTTCCCGGAGTTCAGTCAGTCGAGAGCCTATAGCCACTCACTGATAAGGACACATGTTTTAGATAGGTGAACACTGTCATTTGCAGGTACCTGGCATTTCCAGTCAGAGTTCCTCGAAAAACAGAATCTCAAGGATAGGTTACAAGGTGATGTAATTTGCATACCAATAGCAAGTCAGGTCAGACACATCAAGGTCCCACAGCATGCTGTATACACACAACATACTGGCCAAATTTTTTTTTCGATCACTCTATAAATTTATTGAATTTACATGAGAAGCACTAATTTAACAAGAACAGCGAGGCCACATTCCTATGAAAGCTACCTTTTAATGACAGGAAAATGTTTTAATTAAATGTTGTTAGTCACTGGACGGTAACCTTCCCCTGAGGGACAAGTACCACTCTTTCAGACAGTATTTGTGAGGGAAATTACATCGACATTGTTCCAGCTAGTTTGTTTTTTTTTCTGCATTGCCATGGTATGTAATAAGGTCACAGTGATTGCCAGAACTACTCAAAAACAACTAAGCAAACAGGGAAACTGTCATGTTTGCGCAGTTCTACATCATACAGCTGTATCAATGACAGACATTATGTGACACAGATACCTAAGGCTCTGTGAACTGTGCGATAAAAACCAATGGTGTTACACGGTACATGTGTTCATGCTTTATCAGATTGGTTGCTGGCTGATCAGCCATAATCAAATAATGGATCTTACAAAGCAGTGAGTGAGCTTGTGAACTTTTTCTTTTAACAGTGGAAAGAATTAACCAATCAGAACTTATTTAACATGAGGTCACTGAATGTATACCAGAGGTGAACCGGAACAATGATCATGTATAAATGGTGCAACTGACACTTGAACAACTGAGGGGTGCAATGACCCCCCCCCCCCCCCTAGTTTTACTGTTCATGAATAATTTCATCATTCATAAATAAGCAAAAGATCATTTTTAGACTAATTTTTTATGCGATGGGCACAAAATGGGTGAACTAAATATGACACACCTGAGAAATGTCTATCTTCATAAATGCACTGTTTATCAAGTTAACAGCACAAGAAACAGATACAGATCATGTCCCTGCCTAATGCTGCAGTGGTATGTAATCTTCATGAAGGCTTTCTTACAGTCAACAACTCTCATACAACAGCTGAGCATAATACTAGTATAATCAGGAATACACAAGAGGTGAAGGCGTGGTATTGACCCAGTAATGGCACTACGGCCTTGAACATACAAGTGGATTGAAAAAAAAAGAACACGAAAAATCACTGCATGATCTCTGACCACAGCAATGGGCCACGTTGGACAAATCTTTAGATGAGCGATTGTTCAAAGTACACACAGCCATAATCCACTGATGTCCTCTGAGCATATCAGAAGCTATTTGGGTAACTCAGCTTCAACAATGACCCAACCATCGAGAAGACTGCACACTTACCGAAACACGCTCATGAAAAAATCTCATAAAATCCTGCTGGTTTTCACATGACTAACGTCCATGCACCGAGAAAGGAAATTAGCAGATTTCATCAGCGACTGGCTGGATCTGAATTGATCTCAGCGCCTTTCAGAAGCCATACAATGCTCTTGCTTGCCCTGTATGCAAATACAGCAATATTTGCAGATTAATTTAATCATTAACTTCACAACATCAGCCAAGCTGCATTAAAATTTAAACCCCCACGATGAAGCTCTCTCCGGTTGAGGTTTTCTTCATCCCACACAAAAGAAACCAAGGAGCTGTCAATGCCTCACGCACACTCAATCAAGATATATACGTCGCGGATTTCAATTCAGGCATCTTGTGGTTTTTGATACAATGACAGAGTGGAACCTTTCACATCAACTGCATGCTACAGACCTTTTTATTGCCTATATGTACATGCTACAGCGACACATTTTTCCATTTAATCCATTTTGTTTTCATTTTCTCTTTCCAAGGAGTATCAGTCAAGCTTAATACAAAGAGGGATGGAGTTATTACGGAAGAGTTATGGACCTATAAATAACAGGCTGAAAACACAGGAAACTTATCTTTCACAGCAGGTAACCCGGGTCTCAAGTTGATAGCATGCTGTGCTTGTACTGTAAACGCTGACAATATTATATCATTATCCAACCACACTGACAGCAAAAGGCACGTATACGGCTGCCTGACATCTGTGTTGCTGTTTATTAGTTCATAAGACCTTTTTACATCGTTATTCGCAATACATGATGGCTACAAGATGTTACAACAATCAGATTTCATGTAACGTCAATCCATCGGCATCTGATCTGCTAGTCTAGTATCCATACATGTGTAAGAGCTCTGTAAATCTAAGATGGCAGTTTTGAGTTCAAATCCAACATATTATATACTAGACTGCAGATTGGTATCCATGTTGATTGATTGAATACTGCAGGTATATTGTGTACACCGCATCTCTGAGCCTTCCTGCTTTGAAAAGTCAGCTGTCAGGGTCAAGGTCCCATAACACAGTTCCCAGGTCATTGGGTAAGATTATTGGAAAGATAACGACAACAATCTGATAACTTGGCCTTGAATGATGACTGTAACACATGTACAGATCAGATGATAATGGTAATGATAACGAAATTTACGGTGACCAGAGAGAAGATGATATCACTGATGATGATGACAATAATGAAATTCATGATGATGATGATGATGATGATGATGATGATGAGTATGATGTTGGTGATGGTGGTGATGAGAATGATGGTGGCGCCATGGTGAAGATAATGATGATGACAATGATGATGATGACAGCGAGGATGATGAAGATGACGATGATTATAATAATGATATTCATGGTCATTAATAAAACCTTTTGTAAAAATACGATATAAGCATCCATTCAAACAAGACCTACATTGATCAATTGGCTTTAAAATCCCTAGATGACTTGGAATCAGCTGTCTTGCAACATACTTTCTCAAGAGCATAACTGGATGATCCTTCAAAACATCTGCTTTGCTATCTCCCCTAACACACAGACAGCAGTGTTGCCAGCTATCCTATCATCCGCAGTCAGGCACACTATTGTATTATCTTCATTTTGGTCCATTTTCAATTAATTTCCCAATCATTTTTTTTCCTCATAACTTATTTTCCATCCCAGGACACATTTCCATCAACTGCAGTCGGAAAAAATATAACTTGGATGCTCTCAATATCAAGCTGTACAACATGTACATGTACGCCACGCATTGGGAATACATTTTTATCTCACTTATTGGTAATACATTAATTTTCTTCTCTTGAACAGAGTATATCATTCTGCCATAAATCAGCATACAGTTTCAGTTTTCCCTGCAGTGTTGTGTCTGTGTTTATCATGTCAGTCCAGACGACGTGCAATACTGGACCAACAAACAACGACAAGGATATTTCAGTGGACTTCGAAAACACAGTCATTTTGAGCTTCTCTTTCCAGGTATTCTCAAACTTTTCGTATTAGCCTGCTCCGTGACATGGCAGACGATCCATGCAGGCAGATATATCACTCTTCTGACAGTTTTCCAGGCATGTTGACTTCTAAGTCTGATGTCTGTCAGATCAGGGGCACGTTGCATTACTCACAGACACACACGGGTTTGTACTTCCATCAGAGATGGCAAGCGAGACCACAAGGCAATACACATAGATGCCAATGCACAAACAATGCATGATGAAGATTTTTCAGTCATTTACAGATTGTTGGCAGCAAGTCTTTTTTTTTTCAAGTTTCCTTGAGAATGTGACATAGCCAGGATATCTGCATTGATTAATGTCACAAGAAGTACACATGGATGTCTCTGTATTAACCTTCTATTGACCCTTTGAGTGCCGTAATTTTTCCCACCAAAATTTTAGTGCAACATTTTACCAATTTCTATGAATTTTTCTGTAATTTCTTTGATAATTTTGGACCAAATGGACATCACATTTATTCAGTTACAGTTTTTTATCAAATTTTGCCAAAAATTTGAAAGGAATTGACTGAGGTATATTTTTAAAGGCGACAAAAATGGACTTTGGCGCTCAAAGGGTTAAACCAAACATCAGCATGACCTTGCAAAATTTGAAATCTTACTCTTTGTAGTTGTACTACCTGCAAATTACATTATGCATAAGACGGTCAAAGCAGGGTTCTGATATTCAGAAATCCTTAATCAATGCAGTCCACTCTTCTGAACAGCAATGAAATCACCTCTCTCTGAAGGCTTGTAGCATATTATTAATCAATCGGAGCAACATGCAAAAATCGAAATCTGTCAATACCTGTCTTTTGAAACTGAAGCCGGCTCATAAACACTGGAGACAGGATATACTCCAAGCCCTGTAAATTTGCCAATCTCCCCTTTATGTGACCGTCTTCCCCTGGGTGGCGTTTGTTCAGATGCTGAAAAGGGCAATCTCGACATGGAGAGAAGATCTTCAAATGCAGCCAATTAGGGCCAAACTGAGCGTCAAAGCATCGCGCAAAGTTAACACCTACAAAGGCTCTCTTTTGAAAGGCATAAAACTGCCCAGGTTGTCGCAGCTAATTGGCACAAACAGATGTGCTGAAAATGGACACAACTCAAATTGGAAATCCCAGAAACTATAAACAGTGTGCAGACCTGTACAAACGTATTTTGTAAGTGATGTTAACATTTCTCACGCATCCTTGTCATTACAGATTAGTAACATAATACATTTGTGGACAACAGTCGAAGACATTTGCAAAACCACAAGTAATATACATGCAATAAAATTGTCAAATTCAATTTATCTCTTTTCCCTTTTCACAAAAAATTTCCATATGACACTTTCAAATTTTATGTAAAGTGAGACCAATTTAGAACTACAGGTATGCTGTGGGGATTTTCCTGACAATGCTTATTTCCCTGGTGAAGTAATAAACTTTCAAACACTTCTGCTAGAGAGAGGAATATGAATTTTCAAATTATTTAGACTATATACATCAAATATTACAAGCTGAGGGATGAGCCTTTTCATATGCTAATCCTGTTGAGTTCAAAGGTCATACTACACATTTACTGACTTGCAATAGCCCCGGACTAAATGAGAGAACAATAATGTTACTTAATGTTCAAAATAGCTCTGGTAGGGAAAAAATTATCCTGCTGCTGCAGTAATGATATCTGCTGATACATTATGGATGTCTTTAAAAAGCCTCCAATGGATTTCTGACTGCATGGGTGAGAAAACGGTGACTGAGCTGAATGCAGAACACATTACGAATTTTCATTAGAATGAATTTCATTGACACAAATTTTAGTTCACTTTAAGTTCTCATGCTTGGGAAACGATAAATTTGGAAAAAATGAGGCCATCTTGTCGAATGCTTAAAATTATTCATATTAAAGGAAACACTGACGTGATTGATACCAAGATTTCAACTTTTAGCTTGAATAATTTATTGTTGACAGAAATGCATTAAAATCTGCAACACCAAGTCATTCTCAAGCAAAGTGGATAATTAGTAGCCGAAATTTCAACTTAGATGCATTTTTTTTCCATCTGCTGTCAAGACTGAAAGTGAAAATCATTTCTTTCCCGTTACTAAATATGTAGCTGCAATAATTCTGGCTCAAAATGAGTGTCACAAGAGAGTAAATGGTCACACATTTTAGAGGAATGACAATGTTTATATGTAAACACCTCTTCTCAATTCCTTTGTGTACATAAATTTTACATCAAGTTTGCCTAGCCCATTGACGTTCAATAAACGACCAATAAAATACAGGTTCAGTATCTTTGCTATAAAAAGGCAAGTACCTCAGGAAGTTGAAGGTCATGTCAACCAATACTTGGCATGCAGTCACGTATGTGCAAGACCTAACACAAGAATGTGTATGGCATAACCAAGGTGAGATTTGCATACCAGAACCATAGAGTCTGTGCCACAACCAGACAAACACAATCACATTTCCACGTTTAGAGTTGGCATTCATTATAAAAAGACGTGTTCTGTTGCCACATGAAAAGCATTATTCCTTGCTTCTCATTGTTTTAGTCCAACCATTCAACGGTATGACACAACACGCCCTACAGGATGCCATTCTTGTACCGCGTTACAATAGTAGAACGCCGGAATACCTTGGGATAATACATGTATACCAAAATATTCACTCAACTATTCACCAGGTTGGGAAGTACAGCCAGCAAGGAAACCTGCATTTAACATTTCAAGATGCACTGACAATCCAGAATGTCAGTGCAAAATTATTTTGGAAAGAAAATCACGGTGATTCAAAAATTACATGGGGGTATTTTGAGAAATAGTTATTGTCAGTAATCAAATTACAAGCATTTCCTCAATCTGTGTCTGAACAAACAGTAAAATAACTTCTTAGCAAGAAAGGTAAATAAGAGCTCTAAACAGTGCGTATGAATTACGTCATGGTTTATTTACTCTCTAAATTCTAAGAGGGTATACTGGAATTTTTTGGTTATTAAAATTATTTTGATCTGAGTGAGTTTGATTGTGAGAAAACCTAATTTCATTGGCTATGTATGGCAACCATGGAATGTCACCTTTTGTATGTCGAAAAAAAATTTATGAATCAATGAGAAAGACCTATAAAGCTACCCGTCACTTGCAAGGCACATGATTATTTCAGTTGATTTCCACTGATATGTACATTGTACAAATCCAAGCAGTTAGTAGAAATGCTTATTCTCTCTTGATGAGAATATGATTTACCTAAGCATGAATTTCTGTATAGCATTTCCGTGACATCTCTGGAATCTTGCCTTCAAGTACCGGTAACAGCGTTTCTCAATTTATTGGCCTCATCTACATGCATGGGTCGCCTCAAAGGTGCTGGCAACATGGACTTCTCAGGGAGAAATGTTAAGTTTCAATGCCCTTTTCAGCCCCTCCTCCCCCCCCCCCCCATCCCCTCCCAAAAATATATCAAAGCACTGCTGTCACTGCCCAAATATATTTGCTAAAAGTTAAAGATAAGGGGTACAGAACTTTTTATAAACTGTAAAAAAAACCAGCAATATAGTATTTGTGGATGCAACTGGGCAATAAATATTTGCGATAAACGGTCACTTTATTTGCAATATCAACTGAATCACACACACATGTACATTGTAACACAAGTACATGTACCATAGCATTAGCTTACAAGTTGCATAAGTTTCAGGTATTTTGTCTTTGACACAGCACATTCACCACATGCATGTTTGGTTCACTTCTTCATCCA
Source organism: Ptychodera flava (assembly GCF_041260155.1). Lineage (NCBI taxonomy): Eukaryota > Metazoa > Hemichordata > Enteropneusta > Ptychoderidae > Ptychodera > Ptychodera flava. Next base: position 11,951,921 of record NC_091948.1, read on the forward strand.
TCACGCATTGATATACAGCAGGCACTGCCATTTCTAAAGCAGGGCCTTGCAAGAGAGATTCAATACATGTATTTGTATTACTGGCTTCAGGCTTCAGTACAGGAAGCCTAATGCATGTCTGTCAGTGATATATGACACATTTTAGTGTACACTCCGCAGCTCGACAACTCAGCCTACAACAGCACAGATGTGAATATCAATACAGCTACATCTCATAGTGACTGCGTACATGTACATGCTGAAGCCCATATCCATACAGGCACACTGCTGTAACAAACATGACTTGTTTTAATATGTCAAGTTCAAGGAGGCACTAAATCAAAGTCCTCGGAGATCATGAATTCAATATTTATTGATTGCACACTGAAATAGTAATAAGCATCCATACATCACAAAGTCTGCGGTTTCCATGACAATAATTCATTTTTAAAGCATTCCCACAGGATTACCATTTAGTCTGCAACTCTAGATATACAAGCAACACAAGAATTCAGTGACGTGTATACGCAATTTACCTGCTGCAGGGTAAATAACAGGAATTTTACCACCTTTTTATGAACTTTTCTCAGATAGATTTAATGAAATTACTTTTCCCCCTCAAGGTTTCAAGTCAGAGATAATGCTGAAATATTGATATGCTAGGAAATGATATTTGAAGGCTAGATAGGCTTTCAGAGATAATACGTTTTCCCTACGGGTTTTATCATCAGATGCAGAAATGTTGACTGTGTCATATACATAGCGGCATTATATGTTTTGGCCAAATTCACACAGAGGGGATGACCGGTTGACTTCATGTGGGCCTACAGATAGGATGAGTGGATGGATGGATGATTGATTGATTGATTGATTGATTGATGGGTTGATTGATTGATTGATACAAAGGTGAATGGTAGGCTGGATGGACTGATGGATGGATAAACGGATAATTGGTCTGCATGATGGGTTGATGGAATTACAAAAGGATGGATTGATAGATACATGTATGTACATGTAGATGGCTGGATGGAAGGCTGGATAGATTGCTGGACAAAAAGGTGAATGAACAGCAGGATGAATTGCTGGAATGATGGAAAAATGGATGGATGTACAGATGTCTGAATGGATTGATTGATTCATAAATGGATGGATGGATGGATGAATTGATTGATAAATAGGTGGACAGACGGATTGAAAGATGGACAGATGGATGGGATTGATCATGTACGGATGGGTGGATGGATGGACTGACGACTGGTTTAGAATGGATAGATGTACAAGCTAATGGTTGAGTGGGATGTGACTGGCTTAATGAGTAGATAAAAGTGATGGATTATTGGGCAGTTGGACAGATCAACAGATAAATGTACGTCTGAGACATTTGTTGGATTGCTGGATATACGCCGGATTGTGCATACCTACATACACATGTCATTAAAACACAGCATGGCAGATTTCAATCTATCACAACAAGCTTGAACATTGGATGTATGTGTGAGTAATAACAAAATAACGTGAATTTCACCCTTGCCTATGCAACCAGCCTTATGTAAGAGGGAGAGTTAGCAATATTCATCATTTTGCTGATGCGTCACTCATTAAATTGGGCTCTCAAGAAATGTGATTCACTCAATTCCTTACTGAATGAAGTTGTGAAAGTGTTTTCCTAGTTTGTATTGATTAAAATTATCCTATAACACAGGTTACTGGTTATTGTGGGGGATCTGATGGAATGCTGAAGAACACAATATGCCCTAAAGGTGCATCATGTAATACACAGTACAATACCTTTTTCTCAAATTCCTGGCCACTGGGAGTTTGGGATCGACGGAGTGGGAAAAATCAATCCCACACACTCTAAGAAATCATTCCTCCACGCTGTGTGTAAATGCACATACACACAACAGCGGTATATATTACATGAACCCTGATTGGATAATAAATGGTCTTTTGCTTCATGTGCAAAATATTATCCCATGATATGATGAGTAGCACACGAACCAGAACTACAAAGTATGCAGGTCAGAGTGCAGTTGCAGACAACAGCGTTGTCACGATTTTGGATGATGGTGAAAGTCATTGGTGACAGACTCACAAAAGATGATAGAATTTTCAAAATAACTAGTGAACATAGGCAACTTGGAACATATGACCAATTTTTCCTGATTGGTATCTCATCCAGAGCAGAAGTTGAGGTATCGGCAGTGAAAGTCACCACGGAGTTCATCTTAGTGTTGTGTTAATACATGGCCACGAAGTAGGATAGTCACTGATACACTTAAAATAATCATTCAATGTTTCCAGTGTGAAATTAATGCATTTTGTAGTCATGTGAGAAAAATAATCTAATACACCAAGAACCTGGGATAAGATACTTACACTCATCAGGGATATTTTGTCTCACACTCGCCTGCAGCAAGAGTGAGACTAAATATCCCCAACTCGTGTGAGAAATCTGACCCAAGGTCCTTAGGGTGTGAGATTCTATCAGTTCACAGTTCAAATTAGAATGAATCTGAACTTTGACATCAAGTGGCTCCTACAAATGTAATTATCAAATGTGAGTGATCAAATAATCTAGCTTTATTCGTATTACTGATCAGGTAAGAAGGAATTATTAAATTCACCTGCCAATCAGCAACAAGGAATGACGAGTTTTTTCACCAGCCTGGGCCAATCAATATTGACTATATGAAAATGCTGAACTGACACATGCCGGTAATTCTCCTACAAATCAGGTTATGGAATTTCATTGATATGAATGCATGGCACTGGTGGATACATGCAACCTATGAAGCAGTATTAGAAATTCCATATTTCACATTGGCATGTGCGAACCTCAGTGTCGCTTAGCGCTAGTGTGGTAATTTCATCAAAATTGGCTGTCTGGCTGAGATAATGAACAGCAACTCCACTAATGATAGTCTTTGTTAGCAGTGCTGGTAGTTTCTATTCTATGCAGCCTACCAGCTCATTGCCTGTGTAAACTGCACAGCTGTAGGCTATGATATTATACATGCATATCATACATCCACTAATACACAGACAGATATACACCCATCATCCATTCACTGAAAGACGTCAGTCGTAAACAGGGATATAACCATCTTCTCACGGTAGCTGCATGTACGTGTTCCATGCTCATCAGCAAAAAAAATCTTTCCTTACTTCTGTAATGGGTGGTAAAATGCTCTAAAAACCATCTGTATCATTTTGTGATTCCTAAATTTTTCAAAAAACTTACATGGTATGCACGACAAACAAAGGTAGATACGGACATGTTCCTACCATGAAACCTACATGCAATGCTGGTAAATCAATCGGATATGCTATACTACACAAGTGACTGATTTTTAAGTAGCTACATGTAATAGAATGGAGAGGACAAAAAGGGAATTGTGCCCTCTATTAAACCAGGATACCTTTCTATTATGGACATATTTCAACCTAAACAGCAGTTGAATAGAATTTTATCAGCATAATATGGACAACTGTCTATTGCGCAGACTTCAAGTGTTCCAATCTTCCATTGATAAGCCATAATTTTTACATTCATTTGAACTTTTTATTTGAGCTTTTTCAGTTTTTCACCTTAATATTCACATTTTCAACGGACATCTTGACATTCCACAGGTCTTTACAGCACAGTGAGTGAACTTGAATTATAATATGCCCTGCTATAGTGACAGTGACAAGGTCAATGGTGGCTTGAAAGTCTGTACTTGCACTGAAGAACTGGATAAAGGCTGCTTACACTCCCAAGTCACAGGGGATTTCTCAAAAATTTAATTCCCCATCAAACGTCAATTTTCTAGGGTCAAATTTTCACTTCAATGGTACAATACTATTGCCATTTACTTAGCTTTCATTTCCACAGAAAATTGTTCATTCAGATGTGTGCATAAGTGAAAGACATTGTACTTTTGGTGGAACGACTCACAAATTATGTGTCAGACAGGAAATTAAAGTGCTATAATACTTTTTAATAATGAAAGTGATCACTGAAATGGAAAGTGATAAACCATACACAACAGTATGGAGCTTCCACTTGGAAAATTGTAAAGGTCCTTCTGTGTAGTGTGTCACGTCCTTTGTATCTACACTGATTTGCCTGAATGGGCTCATGAAACTTGACCCTGACATTGAAGAGCCTGTTAACTTGTGAACGGCATGTCAATTTTTTAGCTGGTCACATGACTGGTTCTTGATATGCGCCAACCTGAACATATCAATTCAAGGGCTCAGCACACAATATGCCTTTCTTTGTGGATGCAGTTTCAGGTTTTCAAGTCAAGACAATGTGAGCCATTCACAGAAGCGGCTCCTGTTATACAACCTTTGACCCTGATTTCCATTAACACTTGACCCTTGACCTGATAGATGTGAACAGTTACAGACCACACACTGGGATAGGAAGAAATAAAGCTAAATTTATCACATGATAAAGTTTTGTTACGGTACCACTTTCAAGTACCTTAGGAACACAAAGGCAACTCATAGCAAATCATTGCTCCATACTTTCTCCCTTTCATCCTAAATCATTAACCCTTTTCCTGCCGAGCTCCGAGCTCCCTGCATACCGTATACCACGCTCCCTCCAAAACACATGTACATATAACTCAGAGAGGATGAAGCATAACCTCATGATCTGATGATATTTACCAACAAAAAGGCAAATTATGAGACAATTTTCCAGAAAATACCACAGTCATTAAAGAAAATCACCATCATCTCCTAACAACAGGTCAGGGTACCCTCCACAGCTTTTTCCTTAAGAAAAATCGCCATTTTTCATTCTCCCCAAATGAGATGACAGCAGTACAAGTACTGCAAAATATCTGTTATTCGATTCTTCTTTCTCCTGATCATCAATGAAGTAAACAATTGGTCAAAATTTTCCTGGGTAAAACAAGGAAAATTTCACAATTTCTTTTTTTTTCTGGGTAATATACATTACCTTTCTCTAGTCTACGTATGTTGAATGCAATGCCTCAAACCTTTGTACACTTTTGGGGGGGGGATTTTTTTTTTTTTTTTTTTTTTTTTTTTTTTTTTTTTTTTTTTTTTTTTTTTTTTTTTTTTTTTTTTTTTTTTTTTTTTTTTTGGGGGGGGGGGGGAGATTCTTTTCATGCTTTTCTGCTCAGCTAGACAACTTCAATATTACAAAGCTCTTGCTAGAAATACTTCCCCATTCAAAGCAATCTAAACTATAGTCTCCAAGTCATTTGCTTATGACTCAAATAATTTTGCGCCTCTTCGACATGAAAAGAATTGATGCGAAGCGGTGAAACTGTGTTTGACACTTCAATGTGGAATGGAAAAAAAAAGCTTTTTACAAAACGATGAGAGAGACTGCGGAAGCGAGAGAGTACGGGAAACCGTGCTTTCAGCCGACCAAGAATGTCTGTGCAATGTGATTGCCAGTGATTGTCACAGTCAGCTGATCTGTGTTTCCACATTTGGGGTTTGTCCATGATTACACCTACTACAAAACTGTTACATCATTCACATGCTCTTTGCAATATACATTTTTCGAAAAAAATAAGATTGCTTTTTACATATAATAAACTCCTCTGACTGGAAAAAATTGGCAGAAATGAAACATCATAGTTGCCCTCTGTTGGAAGTATGGAGGAGCCATTCTGACTATGATAAACCGACAATTAAAACTCAATTAAAGTCCGTGATGGCATTGAGCATTAAAATCACAACAAATTGGAACTCAAACAAATTACATAACATGTATTTCAATTTTGAAGGCCACATATCCGTAACATGTTGACAGATCTAATACACGCTACACACTTAAAGTTCATAAAGACCATTTCATCAATTATATGTACATGTAGCACATGTTCAACATTACACTGCAAACTTGTATTGGACTATATTAATTGTTAAGGATAGTATTATTACAACCAGATGCTTTTCTCAATGGATTCTGTATGCCTTCATACATTTTGACATAAGTCAAAATTTGTGATTTTAGATTTCAAATTTCTGGACACTGATTAATCGTCAATGTATTTTCAACCTTTTCACCACACATTGCTGGCACAATTCTGTCGCTTTTAGTCAAAATAGCTTGGCCTGCAGACAGAAAATGTGCATTTTTTAAATTCCTTTGTCTCTCATTGTTGTAATTATTATTGTTATTATTGTTGTTGTTGTTGTTGTTGTTGTTGTTTGATTTTTCAGAGAGCATGTACTACCTCATATCCACAAGACTGGGGATGATGTCTAACCAGTGTAAAATAAAACCAAATGACAGGTGACCTCGGCCAACCAACAGATGTCGAACACCTTCCCGGAGATTTTGAGAAAAACATACATGCTATTGAGGAAAACATCTAGACTACAGCCAGACAAATTTAATCAAATACTGTCTCAGACACTCTTAACCAGTCTCCTATAGAGAGGGCCTCAATAACAAAAAACGCCTGGTGTATTCCCAGAGCAAAATCTCCATTACATATACACTGTCATCAGACAGGCTGCCCTAATGTTATAGGCAGTCACTTGACAAGATTTCAACAGTAAACTCCTTGAGACGAATTCTCGCAGTGTTCAACTATGTTAGATAAGTTATTTCCCGCTCACATCCGCAAAGTCTATCAGCATCTCGGATGTATAGTATCAAAAATACAACATGTCCCTCGATACTGTACATACAATATGACTGTATTTCATTTCAGCAAAAAAAACTGAATCAGATTACCTTCAGTAAAAAGTTGTCAAGGCAGCTTGACTTCACACAGCACAGATATTCCATAGCCTTGCAATTCCGACGTACAATTCGGATCAACTGGTAGCGTTTTCATCATGTCATGCGCTGCACTGAATTCACAAAGCAAGGGTCAATCAGGGCCATCAAACATCATCAGAGAAGACAGTTTTTCAAATCAGCATTCTCCACAAAATACACGTATGCACTGTAATTTTTGTCATACCCAATTTTGCATAATGGTACAGACAATTTTGTGATACACAATCATGATGATTATGAATTCCAATTAAACTGGTCAAGAATGTACATGTACCATTATACCTGTATTATTGCTCGAAAAATAATAATCCCCTACTATTACACAAGTTCAATTGATGATTTTATTCCTTTTACATCTCAATCTTGCACAGAAAATAATGATCAAAATAGATTACAGCATTTCACTTCAAATTTCTTTTCTTTCCACAGTCAGTTTTGCGATGTACCACATTTTTCTAGACTAAGATGATTATGAAGGCAAATCAAAATTATAGAATATTTCAACAAAACAGATACAGGAGTGCCTGGCCACAAAGATGACATCACTCTACACCAACATTTTAGCTTATAATATGCATCGATGCAAAACACATGCATTGTATACGCCTAGAATTCATCCAAGTTGGCAACAATTGACAGCAAGACAAAGGGAAAATGTAATGTTACATGATGTTAGTATCTTGGCAACCAAAATTTACAATGGCCAAAGGTGTTCAGGAAATATCATAATCGTGAGGGTTGCTGAGAGAAATAATGAAAAGCACACAGGAAGCCATTTTGCCAATAACAGCCTCAAATGAAGCAATAATTCATTTTACACCACTCTCCAAGCAACCTTCTTAATCAGAGTTGGGGAACATCATCAAAAAGTCTTTATAAAGACATTTTGAGAGGAATATCAAATTTTAATGCTCACATTTATAGCTGTTGCATTAACTGTCCTATTCAGCAAATAGAATGTGAGAATATTGGGAACAAAATGCAGCACATTGAGTACCTAACAACATGAGCACAGAACTACGAATGGTGCAATTGAAAACGTGGCATGTTGCTATATCGTTCTATCAATTTACTGCTAATGCCACACTGAAAAGCGTGAATAATCAAGGACATTCTTGTAAAATACAATTTTCCCCCCCTTCTGCAGTGACTTAAGCCCAATCGTCTGACTCTATTCATCTCTTGTGATTACTCTAATGCATCTGAGAACTCGTAGATTTAGCAACCTCAAAAAGCCACATTACATATCCATCAATTGTGTTCTACCGCCATACACACAGGATGTTGACGACATTCAAATGCTCACTGCTGAACTACAAATTGTAACCTAGGAATGAATGCCATTCGGGCACTGAGCATTGAATGTCCACCATAGGGAGACAACATGTTACCATGGCAACCAGTGATGCAGCATTCTTCAAGATTTTTTTTTTCCGCTGAGGATGGCATTCGGTTTTGATGCTATGATCAAATTTTGTGAAAGACAACCATCTCACTACAATTACATTTTAAACACATCTTGGCCATGGCTCGAAACAACTTGTCCCCGTTATTTCAATCTCTGCTAAATGCCAATCTCCTAGCCTAGATTCAATTCGTCTGCTTGCCTCTGTACCTCTGACCCACTCCCGGGAGTGGGTCGGAGGTACAGAGACAAGCGGACGAATTGAATCTAGGCTACCAATCTCCTTACACCATAATGCAACTGTATCAACCCAAGAAGAGCCTTTCAGCAATCGTCTCAACCCTACTTTTTCCTCCTGAACTCTGCCCTTTGACTGGAAAGCTGCATTTGATAGCACTGGAAAGACATAAACACTGATTTTTCCAGGAAATACACTTTCTCTTCCATATTTACATTTGCTGCGCATGCAATTAAAGATGGGAAAACTGTGAGGCAGAGACAACAACAGAAGCAGAGTTCAACTTGTTCTGTTAACAATAGAAAATGCGACCTGGAACATTATTTATTCAAAATTTATTGTCAGACTGCTGACTCATCTGTTGAGTTAAATGCAACGCACATCTTTAAATTGCCATGTCGTGCAAAGGATATCACGTACATTTAAACGGGGTAAAAATTTCTTCCAAGCTGAGTAGCACTGCCTGGAGGTAGCATTAGGAAGCTGTAAAACTGAAGATGCCGGGAAAATAGGGATTATCTGCCATATTTCACGGAATTTATTAAGAGAGCTTACTCAAAACCCAGTAAGCTATCATGCATACGGAGTACCTGAGCATGAATGCCCGATGGGCAAAAATACAATTCCAACATCTGTACTAGAATATTCTCTGAGTGTATTTTTAGTGTGTTCACGTGAACGTTGAATAGAGAGTACCAACCAGTGAGTGTTTTTACACATTTGCATACATCTGTATGAATGTGAGTGTACATGTATTTTTCAAACTGGTTCAGTTTCATCTGTCCTCATTCAGTGGGTACTGTATATTACTCTAAAAATATCTAGGTCGCTTCGGATGTACAAAAGAAAAGCTGATATTATATGACCATGTTTTTTTCCATTTTATACAAAATGCCTTCTGATGTACGCAAGTCGCGAAATGGTACACTAGGGCACAACAGTCAGAAATCAATACTCAACAAAAATTAACTGACGATATGCTACATGGGGCTGAAAAAATGATAATCAAGGTGGCTGCATATACATAGTATATGACTTTGCATACAGAATATCATGGCGTGACATCTACATAAACACAAGATGACATGACACAGTACATGTATCTTTGCTATTGAAAGCAAGATTTTATTGGCACATGCTATCATTGCAGTATAACATGATGCTTGCGATTAAAAACACAGCATATTATAACAAATATTTTTTCTGAGAGCCTGGTGAAATAAAAAAGGTTATGCATAAATATGCATGCATACTAATTGAAGAATAGTCTATCATCATTATGGCAAATTATTCCATATATCATCGCTTAGCTTCCACATTACATATGCACCTGATCTTGCTACATTGCCTACAGTCCAAAGTTAGGCATTTTTCACTCACATTCAATTGAAAAAAAAAAATCCAGCAAATATACACAAGGAATGAGGGTAAATCAATAGGAAATGAAAAAGAACACCACTCTGCATATTAATAAGGCTTGGTTAAACTTTGCATTACTGGGCAATTTTCTGATACTGATATCGCCCTGAAAGGGAAATGCTAATCATGACCAACATGATTGATATTGTGTTTTAATGAATGAATTAAAGTCGATTACGTAAACTATCAGAATGATATTTGAACACAGCGTCCGTGATTACCATATGTACACACATTACTTTCTCTGTTTCTGTCACTCTACAAAGACCCCATAACACATCCACATATATTCTACCTGTAATTTACATGTATGTCCTTATATTTGTATGTACATTTATGTATTTATCTAAAAAATGCAGATTTACTCACAGACATGTGTGTATATATACAGCATGAAAATATATAAAATATTTTACATATATACAGTGTGCACATGTTAATGTCCATATACATATCATATCTATTTCTGATATATATATATATATATATATATATATATACAAACACACACACACACCACACACACACACACATATATATATATATATATATATATATATATATATATATATATTATATATATATATATATATATATATATACATGTATATATATAAACATGCATACACATACATTGACACATGTACAAATATATTTCATTTCATACTTACTAATTACAGAAATTAACCTTCAACATAAATGTGACTAGGCTGTAAGTCAATGGCAAACACTGCACCCAGACTCCAATCATTACTACACTGTCAAATGTCAAAGACAATTCCTGCACTAGAGTCCTGGTGTAAATAATTTACAACAATCTTACATCTTGATCGTTTGATGCAAGCCCTTGTTCAAATATTAAAATTGCATATTTTATGTGGACAAAAAAGCTTCCTGACTGACAAACAGAACACATTCTATTTCAAATGTCTAACAAGGTTTTGTAACTGATCTGTCTCACTCATGCCAATGTCATTTTCCATGTATGTTTTCTCTTGATGAAAACAAAAGACTTGTTTGTATCTGTCAATTTTGATGCGCAAAGATTTTGATCTGTCTGTACTTTCCTCTTTGATACTGTCAAGAAAATCAATGTGCGGTTGCAAATGAAAGTATCTGGGGACACAACAAAGCATTGTAACACTCGGAAGAATACATGTTTTATCTTCTTCATATTCCCTCACTGCTTATTCCCATCAATTCAGTCCTTCCGTGCTCAAAACATTATGGTATCTTAATGTAATTTTAGGGTTCAGGGATGTGGCAGGGTAACCGTTTGGATGATGGAATATTTAATAATTACCCAAATTTTCAAAGTGAATATTTAATAAGAATCTTGTTTCAAAGGGTATCTTGAATTGGAAATCATTCCTTTGATTTCGATAGATGATTACAAGTCTTTGCCTTTCCACTCAATATGCATCACCACGCATGCCCAACAAAATACGCATACTGCACAATTTTACATGCACTGCTTGCATCACATTAGCCGTTAACTTTTAGAATTTGATTTTAAACAACGATTGGAAGAAAAGCAGCCAAAAATAAGACATTTCATCCCTTTTGAAGTCACCCAGGATAAATATTTCTCTTGAATACTGTCTGAATTGTCAGAGCAGACATGGTATGAATATTCATGAGGACTGTGAGATCATCCATCACTTGCAGTGTATTGCTTTATATAGCCTGTTAATGAGTTATATCGGACATCCTGTAACTCCCCATTCCAAAATGCTCACAGAATCACCATGTTGGGGACAAGATAAACTATTTTGTTTTTGCATATCCCCCATGTAAATGCTAAAACTGCCTGCTACAGAAACGTGAAGGTCACCTGTAAAAGTCTTTCAATTCATTCACAGAGAAACATCATCAACAAGTCATCGTAGATGACACAGTCCCCACTTGTTAATGGGTACTTTGATTACAAGTCCTCAGAGAGGATAGAGTCCTCTTCATGAATTTGGTCTGTGATGTCCTTTTACTAAGTTTGAATAAAATCGGTGAATAAAATCGGTTGAGACGTGCCCTAGTTTTGGCTAAGGACATGAAAAAATTGTAACAAAATGGCTGCCATGCAGCCATATTGGATCATATCATGAAACAAATTGACTTACATATGTATGACATTGGTCAATGTCCTTGTACCAACTTTGAATAAAATCGGTTGAGATATGCCTGAGTTATGGCTCTGTACATGAAAAATCATAACAAAATGGCCACACGGCAGCCATATTGGATCATATCACAAAACAAATTGACGTGCATATGTATGACATAAGTCAATCTCCTTGTACCAACTTTGAATAAATTTGCTTGATACATGTCTGAGTTATGGTTCTGTACATGAAAAAAACGTAACAAAATGGCCACACAGCGACCATATTGGATCGTTTCACAAAACAAATCAAGGTGCATATATATTACATAGGTCGATGTCCTTGTACCAACTTTGAATAAAATCGGTTGAGATATGCCTGAGTTATGGCTCTGTACATGAAAAAATCGTAACAAAATGGCCGCCTGGAGGCCATATTGGATCGTATCACAAACCAAATTGACGTGCATGTCTATGACATTGGTCAATGTCCTTGTACCAACTTTGAATAAAATCGGTTTTGATATGCCTGAGTTATGGCTCTGTACATGAAAAAATCGTAATAAAATGGCCACCTGGCGGCCATATTGGATCGTATCAAAAAACAAATCGACGTGCATATGTATGACATATGAAGTAATCTATGTACCAAGTTTGAATGAAATCGCTCCAGGCGTATCTGAGATATCTGCGTGAACGGACGGACGGACGCACAGACGGACGGACGCACGCACGCACGGACATGACCAAACCTATAAGTCCCCCCGGACTGTGTCCGTGGGGATTAATAAATACTGTCGTGACATACAATTACATGAATATCAAGATTTATTAGATGTGTGCTTTACTAATCACCACAAAAATAGAAGCCTTTTTGTAAAAGCCTCTCGTCTTTTTTGAGATTTCAAATGCCAAAAATGCTGAGGAATGAAACATAAGCCAGATTTGCCGACAAAGCCCTCAATGATAGAAGGGTCAGCTGGGGTAGAAGCTCCAAAATATCAATTCATCTGAATTAATGGATAGTTTGTACGAATGAGAGGAATCAATTTCCAACACTACATTTTCTCTGTATCGCAGTGTGGTAAACCATCTTGCATTCTAGTCGAGGCTGCAACCTGAATATTATTTCTGGGGTTTCATGCAATCTGTACAGCCAGGAACTAAGTTTATACAAGGAACCATACTTCAAGGAGAAACCACTTGGCAAAATGCACTTCAGTACAAAGAACTCTGCTGCCGACCTACAACAGATCTACTCTGTGTCCTGGATACTTATAACTGGGTTCTTTTTTAAAAATAGGTGGGCATTAAAAGTTCTTAATTTACCAAAATGGGCAACTGCAATCTCAGTTTAATTGAATTACTTTGGTACATGTATATGGGCTGCTTGTTTATAACCACTTTGTCTCCAACTACCATACAATGCAGCTCCAGTTAAAGTTCAAATACATCAATCCTTGTTATTATATCCCAACCAGAACTGCACAAGAGATGTATTATTGCATTTAGCTCTCCAGACAAAATGGGACCAATTACACTTAAGAAGTCCTGCCCCGCTAGGCATAGCTTGTAAATTGACTTTTTGACCACAAGATGGCTATTTCATAAACCAGACCTGAGTACTGGCTGAGTCTGGCTCTATGCCTAGGTGAAGCTTATATGCTCCATTACCATTTATCGCAATCACATAATCCCACTGCCCGTACTTTATTGACAAGAATGATTTCACCCCCACCCCTCCCCCTACAAATACAGGCTGAAATTCAAAATTGGCATTTTGCTGGATGATTTTTGTCTCCACTGATGCGATACCAAACTGGGTTGTTATTGAAATTAATCCTCATCAGCCATTTTGTAATTTGCTTCAAGTCTACAATGTACGTCAAACTTTGTCTTCTGAGAAGCCATTGCAAAACTTAAGCCCGCAGGCCACCTGACATCAAACGCCAGACAATGAACTTCTAGATCTGACTTACATGAAGCTTGAATAGAGACCAATACAACACTGCAGCACATTTACATCTCGTATACATCTATATCCTATCCCTTGAATAGCAGGTAAACCAAGGAACCACTTTACTATCAATTCCCATGTCATCCAATGATGAAAGGTATCTATAGCTCTTCTTTCAATCAGAAATGAATTTTTTTATGCACATGTTTCCAAAATCTGTACCAATCTTAAAGATCATGTATAGTTTCTCACTACCTTCAAATCAACCTGGTGAGATGAGACCCAATGGAGTATTGTGGTTATGTTGTGCCAGTCTACTGTCATCGAGTGATCAACACATCTACTGTATGCAATCATGCTCAGTGATTTCTCAAATGAGCATGTGGAAAAAAAAACAAATCCATGCATATGAGAAGGAAATGGGCACAACACGAAATGAATGACGAATTCTCTCATTGGTATGTCTTTACTTACAACTACCATCTCACTTACTGCACAGTGTCGGTTTTCATTTCTTCTGATTCACAACCATCACCCTGGATTTAAAGTCTGCAGGATACTCACCTACAACAGTCTCAGGCAACACAACTGTTCTGAAAATGGCTTTCAGTAATCCAACAGGGAATTTTCCCATCGATTTATAGACACTTTTTATTGTATTCCAGTATCAGACTGGTACATCGTTGAACCATCCAGGCTGTTGCGACACTGAATATGCAGGATGTGAAAGTGGTTTTTTGCGTATATCACATGCAATCAAATTGGCCAGGGCACCTGATAAACTGCCAGATTCTGTGACCATTGACGGCGCAAACCATTAAATTTCATTAAATTTCATGCCAATGACAACCTAGGGAGTTTACACAGTAAGCAGAATTTCGCACAAGCACTGACGTCATGGACTGAAAAATTCCTGTGTCCTCTCAACCTACCGGGGAAAGGTAAATATTCTGCGAATACATCAGCAAGGACAAGAGCCTTTCCATGACTGCATCACACTGAAGGCCTGCTGCATCTTCCAAATTCTACCAAAATCATTTGCTCCTCCTCTGTTCTGAATTTCTCTCCTCCTCTCATGTCTGTAGATTTGAACTTTACCCTTTCCAGGCCAGCAATCTGAATTGTAGAACCACAGTAATAACCACTACCACCTTTCCCTAAAGTGGCAACATCTGAATGTTGGGCTGTCTGCAAGTAAGTCTGATTACCGGTACATGTAGTTGCTCATAAGATGTAGTGATGATTTATGCATATGCTTACGCACACAATCCTTCTCCAAGCCTATTACATGATTGGTTGAAGCAGTTGAAAGAAAACTATAAAACGACAGAAAAACAGAGATACATGTTCTCCAGCAAGGGATAGCCAGAATGCTCATGCAGGATACGAATTATTGAACCTTCACAATCGTCCAGACTATACAACCCTTATCCAAAGAGCTCAAATTACAGACACCGGATTGCAACATGAGGAAGAAATTAACTGAGAGACTTGTTCACATTAGAATCTTTTACCTTGGGCAAAAGACTCCTTAAATACTGATGCCTTGCATGTCGACTTCTTGTGCAGCAAATGTAATGAATGTGTACACTATTTCTGACAGAAATTTCTCTTTCTCATATCAACCAATCTGATTAAATTCAATGCAGAGGTGGGTCGATACTTTACGCTATCTTACTACGGTCTTTATTTTTCTGCAGTCCTCACTACATCTGAACCTGCACCATAGGAAATCTCCTTTTTTCAAGGTAAAGTACTAATCAGAAAGCAGCTTCCTCGGCACATTAGCTACACACTCTATGTCACCATGTTGTTCACATTTCCTCTCCTCTAGAGCTTTCTGTAACACGCATTCTGATTGGCTTGAGAAAGCGCGAGATTTTAACAGGATTTCCTATGGCTGAGATTCAGACGTAGAGAGGAGGACCTAAGAAAAATGCACACCATAATATGATGATAGTATAAAGGCCGGCCCATCTCTACATCAGATTTTAATCAGATTGCATATTGACAAGAAACAGACAGCCTGCATATCAGACACTGCAAATTTGAGTGGCCCCTACCAACAGATTTTATTGACATTGCATTAATTTTTTGAAGAAACTTAGGAATTTTTTCCATTTTCATCTGCCAATATGTATAACATTAAGGATAAATACAGAAGCTGCCAGCATGACATTGGCATTGGAAAGAAAGTTGCTGGGTTTATTTTGCAGATCTATCATCTGAAGAATCCCAAGTGATCAGCATATAAATTATAATTACCATCTTGCCTATCATTATATGCTAGGTCAGCATTAATCCCACCTGCACAGAACTTCACAAGAGACCTGAGTAATTTATTGTGGATCAACTTTCATAATTAAAATACATATTAAACTACTGTTGATTGACCAATCAGAGTGCTCAATTCAGGGTGTTTTATCTACTCATAAAGCCTTGGTCACCAAATTCCAGAAACGAATGACAGCGCCGTAGTAAAGTACTGTCCAATCAAAAGTGAACATGTCATATTCTGTAGACATCTGGTACGTTTTAATATTCAAATTTGGTAACACAGCGGAAACCAGCTGCAACAGAAAATCTGCTGTGCCCTAGGGCATTTATATAATGTGGCCTAGGGCATTTATAGGATGTTCCATTATATTGGAAGGCTATTCACAAATAAAGTTTTAATTCATATCCTAAACATGTTACATTGACAAAGGGGACGGTTGACGGAAACACATTGAAAACGAAAATATATCAGTTAGGGGCGATAGTTTTTTAAGTCGGATAAAACCCTCGTACTCGGGCTCTTCTGGTATATAAAGTCCAACCCTACAATAAATGTCTCGGCCTGCGGCCTCGACATTTTATCGTTGGGTTGGACTTTATATACCAGAAGAGCCCTCGTACTCGGGCTTTATCCTATAATTAAAATACATATTAAACTCCTATGTAGTGTAGCTGTCCAGTGCTTGCATTATTCATAGGGTGTGTCTGTGTGTCTGTGGCTGTCTATTTGTACAGGAGTTCAAGACTATCATCCTGTTTATGAATTGGGTTGTTAAGCCTCACTGATGATATTAGTCTTCAAATGCATAATTTGCTGTTTAGTATGTAACTTATGCAAGTAATCAAGATGTGAATTCACGTTCTTCAGCAAATGATCTGGCTTTGGGCCTGGAGTGAAAACTTCATGATGCAACACAACTTCAGCGAGAGCATACTATCATTACATTACAGTGTAAGTCGTGAAGTAACTTCAAGAAAGCAAGCAGAATGATTTTGAGATGCGCGAACAACTGGTGAGAATATTGGTACTGTGTGTGGCAATATCTTGTTCAATGTCAAATAATTATCAAATAATTATTACAAAGTGGTATGACAGAAATATACATGCTCACTCTATTTTGATATGAGATCACTATCCTTTAACATTTTTACTATTTCTATGATGAATTTCACTGAATATTAGTTTTCAAATGTCTCGACAAAGGTCACTTCATCAGTACATGTATAATTAATGGCAGTTTCATTCTCTTTCCTTTTTTTTTCAAAATATTTATCTCTTTGAAAATATAGGTTTTATTATGCTTTAATATCAACAGTTTTGCTTCTGCTTTTTCGTTTTTAATACAGTAGGGTTCGGTTCAAGAGTTTTTGCCATAAATTCTTGTGCCAGACAAATCACTAGTGACATTTCCAGTTAAAGATTACTGCACAAAAAATTCAAGGAAAATTAAATTCCATAGTAGCTACACTTTGAATTGCCACAAAAAAGAAAAACTCGGCTCAGACAAGTAACGTTTCAAACGGTTGATCAACGCATGTGGGCGTTACAAAAATTATGACAAAATTGAATTAAAAATTGATGAAATATCAACAGTACACGGCGAGAGTATAGAATATCACGATTCCCCTTCTCTATCAAGAATTGGTTTTGTGATATGCATACAAATCAGATGATACAGTACCTGATCAACTGTCAGTAATGTAGAGATTAATTGGTGACGTGGTTACGCTTTGCTATGTTTTTCAAACATTAACCATCTATGTCAATAAACCATTTGTAATACCATCCCTGAATGTTATAAATATCATTAGTCTCCATGTCTTCGTATTAATTTAATCATAAAATTAGATATTTGCTACAAAAATAGCCCCACTATATCATGTTTGTGCCCCTTTTTAATAAAGATACCTTTATTTACTTTGTATTTATTGTTTAAAAGTGATATTTACTATTAATCCATGACCTTTTGATAAAGACACCTAGCAAACCAGTGTATTTTCATCGCAGCAGTACTAGCTGTTGGCTGGAGGAAGTATTGTGGAAAAAAAATGAAAAAATTTAATATCCTTGTGGTCTCATGTGAAACATTTATTTGATAGGATGGATATGACCACAGGGTAGGCATCAAGAGTTGTGAAAGTGGATATACGGTAATACGGTTTCAAGTTGTAAGCGTGGTAGTGCTTTTATAATAAATGTACTGTTTAAACATGGCTATATTTATTGAAAGAAACACCATGTTTCCCCCTGCAGGGAATCTTATAGTCTCATGATGCAGCCTATGTCAAAAATGCTTCTCTGTATAAGATTATTGAGAGTCTGTAGAGGATCTGAACATTCTCACATGACAATTGTTTTAACCTAACTGCAACACATTTATGCTTCAAAGGATGACCAAGGAAGATACATGTAATGCTATTGTCAACCTCAGTCCTTTCAAAGCAAACAGATTAAACCAATCCAAAAAGAGCAAAAGCATTTAATTCTCTTGAAGATGATAACAGCATAATACATCTGATGTTTTCTATCATTCCATATTCCCAGCTCTCTCTCTCTCTCTGCACGTTTGAACCAAAAAACTCTCCAAAGCAAAGTGAAACCTTACTCAGATGCATTTCATTGCCCAAGACACTTTCAAACATAAAATTGATTTCAAAACAACTACACATATTATGTTAAAATAGAATGTCTCAGATTTCAAATTCCCGAGCTTTTACAATAATCTTTTGGGCTACCACACAATGTGTCAGCGCATTTTGAAGTTCATGACATTACAAACATTTTCACCAGTTTATTTTTGTGAAAATTGAAAACTTTCAGGGTTGATGGACATTTTGAATTTAAGATGTCTTTAAATATCAGGTATTTTGTTTCTCAATTATCAAATTTGAATGGTGACGCGTCTGTTTTAATTCTTGATTTTGAAAAAGAATGGTTCAAAATTTTCTTACAGACAGTTTGAGCAAAAGTTTGCCTTTCAATATCAAGGCACACTTACTTAATGTAATTTTTATGTTTTGGAAAAGACCATGATATTCACCCTTCTGCTTTGCTTTGGTTGCAAGAAATGTAAAACCAAAATGGAACACTAGGAGGTACATGTAGTTTGAAATTCAAGCTCATGGATCACTGGGATCACTTTCCACAGAAGTCAACTTCTAAATTCAGGAATGCAGCCCCTGGGGTCGAGATTAACATTTATGTCCTCTTACTTGGCTTTCAAATACTATTCAATGATCACTGACACTTTCACTTAAAATGAAATATAGAAATATTCCTTTATCATTTATGTACAGAAACTGACATACGTTGAACCAAGCGTTGCCTTTTTTTACAAGAAAAGCATACTCTGTAACGCTTAGAAAGAAAAAAAAAACACTTTATGAAATCAGATAATCAAAGTTCAAGCAAATATCACTTGAGATATTGGAGGAGTCTTTCTCATTACTAAACGGCACCTGGATGCTTTCCAACTGTAATGGACGTTGGTTTTTCAAGAAGCCATCTACCATTGAGTAGTCATTAGAGCAGATCTAGACTATATCATCGGCAGGAAGACTGATTACTGGACATGATCTAATGCTCAATAGAGAGTTAGGGAGAGGTTAGAAGGTCTTTTGATAATAGCTAACAGAGATCAGTGCCAGCAAACAGAAAGCCACACTGGAATTATTCTGGCACTGATTAATCCTGGAATGGTCGGCGTCCTCCCTTCCAAGCCTTCATTCAAGAATATTTCTTTATATAACTGTTGTGAAATATAAGAGAAATCACTCCAGGTATCATGTACAGTACTGTATTTCACACTTTTGTTGATACGTAGCCATCAGCAATACATAAATGTGACAAATCAATTCTGGCTGTGATTCAGATTCAGAATAATTCAATGTTTTAAATTATATTACATTACTAATTTGCAGGGAATCTTGTTTTAAGCTGATTCTATCATAAGACTTGACTTTCTGCATCCTGGATTCATTTTACAAACATGTACTGGCAGGGATAAAGTCCCACACTATACAGGCATGTTCTATGACATCCTAAAGTAAGAATAAAAACCATTTAAGATTCTTAAAATTTTATAAACATTGTTAAGGACCGCAATAACATGTGATATGTGGAGTCTAAATCACTGTTTGATGATGGAGAGATCGCTAACTGCTCACTCAAATATATATAAGGTCTCTCAGTTACAGTTTTACAGAGCAAATACCAGTAGCTCAGTTTTCGAATGCAGAAAGCATGAGTATCACTGCTGTAATGGCTGAATTATTTGAATATCTGTAACTTGTGAAATATTTGTGTATTTTCTGTCAATTTGCAGTAAATGCCACACTTCAAAGCAAAGATTAATCATTCTCCACTTTGTATGATCATCACACTCATGGTACTGATTTTTATAATGTGGGACTAATTGGTGATTCATGTGTATACGTTTACCAGTGTTGTGTTCACATCTGACCTATTGAAGTCAATAACATGCCTATACCCATCCACTATCAAAGACATTGCATTCACCTACTTAAACAGATGCATTTGCAAAACCTCATGAATCTTCATTACAAAGTTGTTTTTTAAAACCTGGAGGTAAAAAAACCACACATGGATATCTACAAGAGAACAAGAACTGATTTCAGGACTTATGACCTTTGTCATTACACCAAGAGGTTTGATGCATGTTGGTTTAACCCACAATCATGCTTCTTGTGACCCTAACACCACTGTGCCGTTCTCTCTCACAGTCCTGTCATTGGCCTACAGTCAAAATTATCATACAATGGGCCCTAAAAATATATCTCAAAATTTCTGAGGGTTATCTGACAAGTTAATTAGAAGGCAATTTCTGTCAGCTTCTGGTGACCTATATTTTCAGGACAAGGAAAACAATTGTTTACTTAGGTGTATACATTTTGAGAGGAAACTCCTTCAGTTTTGGGAACAAGTTGAAGAGAGGCAAAAATACATCTTCTGGTGGATAGAAAATGCAATGGTACAGTTTATGGAACCTAACAGCGGAGGCTGCAGTCGGGCTATTAATTAACTGTAACCTACTTGTCCATCTGGTTTTTTTATGTATTTTCTTGCTTGATTTCCAGTCCAGGGCAGCATAATTAACCCTTTGGGCTTTAGAGCCCCACCCCTCTTTTGAATAATACTAGTTAAAAACTTCCGAACAACCTGTCACTGTATTACGCTGAGTTGTGTTATTGTTACGATTACGGGGCAATGGGTCACCTTTCTCACAGTTCGCACATAGCGACTCTATCGGTCAACGCTTTTGGGTTATTCAATAGTGGCACGAGTTCATTTCATTCTTTTACACTTGCGAGCTGCATAATAATGACAGAAGCACGGCAGTTTCCGATGTACGGAAGTGATCAGTTGGGGACTGCCGGGCTGTACAACAGACACTCAAGCACGGTTAAAATGTGTGATGACGAGCAGTTTCACTTGGCTGTGAGTTGAAAGTTTGCAGTAATTTGCACAATTTTCGGCTTCTGAGTAGATTGGCCCTGTGAGTAATAAGGGTGAAATTCACATTCAAAGCGAACCTTGGCTTCTGCGCTCGCTTCGAAAACGTCATGTCACTCAGCTTTGAATGAGTACGGGGCCCCGGGTCGGGAAGACGTGCAAAGACTGCTACGAAAAAGTCGTGATCACCCTACTTCGTTGATAAATCTTACTAAAGTAGACAGACATCCCGACATTCGAATTGTTACTTCACTGGTATAAAAACCGACGTTTTAACTACGTCTTCAGTGTACCCAACGTGTCACGGCCAGTATTGCTTGAGCTTTACCTCGGTAGACGGGAGCGACCTCGAAGAGTTGAATAAAACGTGCATGAACTAGAAATCACGTCCTTAAAAAACTCAAAAATCGAAATCTGCCTTTTCTGCAAAATCAAACAGTAAAAATCCAAATATGGATTTTATCCTACCTGGCTTGGTCGATGTCAAAATTTCATCTTTTTCCGAAGTGCCATCATTAGGATATCCGGAGCCATCGATGTCCGCCATGTTGGATAGTGACGTCACCGTCTGGCCTCGTTTTGGCTCGACCATTCTAAAACTTTTGAACGACTTGGAAAAAAGTTGGAAAAGGTTCGCGTTTTGATCAAATTTCAATCTCCTGGAAATCGCAAATCGTCTTTTCTCCGTATTGTTTCATTAGACGAGTCCAGATACTCCATCAGAACCGATCTGTAGTCTGGTTATCAAGGTTTTACCTATTGTATGCAAATTGATTGTAATGAATATTATTATGCAAATTTAAGGGGAGTCGACTTCTCAGTTACGCTGATATTGACAACATGCCATGCGGCACTTCCACGTTGCAGCCCTAATTCTCCGGCTTTCTGTTTGTTCACAACAATAGAACAACCACTGACTATAAACAACTGTACATAGTCTATATAGTTTTGCGGGCTTCGAAAACAACTTCCTCGGCGCGGTACCAGTAATTCCTGGAAAAGAAGACATGAAAGGAAATGGAAGGGTGAATCGTGACTTTTGTAGCTTTGTGAGGTTTGAGCAAGAAAGGTGTTCATAAGACTGCAATGTCAAAATCGGATACTCAAACCTAATAAGTGATCAAGAATGAAACAGAACAAAACAAGAAACGTCGGATCACCACACCACAAAGGAAGCACAAGCTATGATGTTTTACAGTTTTTATTTTCAGTAGATACTAGTAAGCTCCTACAAGTAAAGTTACAGTAAGATATATCACACCATTACAATTCCCCAAATACTTGAAAAATCGATTGTATGCCTGGTTTTCCTCGGGAGTTAAGTAGAGAAGTTGATAAGATGACAAATTTAAAATATTGATGATTACCGATGATATCTGATCATAAGATAATTGGAATTTTTTCAAATCCCAAAGCCTCAAACCTTGATAACGCTTATGTAAAATGATAAATTCACAGGAAATTAGTTTTATAAGTACACAGAAAATTGAAATTCAGAACTCAGTGATTTTTAAGTATGAGATTGGAAATTTCATACTCCTTGGGTTGTCGTGACTATAACATTAAATTCACATTTTATTTACAACAGATATCCTCTCATTGTAGATACGAACGTAAGAGTATTGAAATACTGCATTTGGAACTGCATATATCATTTCATTATCGAACAGCAAAACGGTGTATCATTCTTCCATTTTGCAGTATCGCGTAGGCATAATTTGCAATTGGCATTCTACGCCACACACGCTCTACGGGCATCATGTTTTAACACTCACTTCCAGCAGAGAGAGACTTTGTGATTCATGTGGAGACAAGCAAACTTAGAATTGAGAACACCTTCTGTTTAATTGCTATGTTCTGTATGTTCGTAAGTCTTCTGTGCCTTGTATCAATAGCCCAGAAACAAGCAGTCCAAAGAAAGATGAAAATTTCTCTCATAGCCCAAACTCCGGTTTTGTAGTGAAAATCTCTAGCGGTAAGAAAACCTCATTACGTATCAAAGTTAGTGTTCTAACTTTAGTTTATTTGCTTGTTAGGGTTTTAGGTTGGACACAGGAATACCAAGCATACGTCCGAATAGTGGTTTGTGTTTCATGGGTAGTGTGTTTTCTTAATTGTTCGTGACTGATTTTAAATTGTCGGGATTTTGGGAATTTTGTCCATGCAAAAATGTCAGATCATACAAGCGATGGCATTTCTGCTCAATTGCTTGAGAGAAAACATGTTGCCTTTTCATAAAACATCGTATCTGAGCTCTTTACGAACCGACAGTGTTTCCCAAATTATGACTTTCTGAGTTACCTAAGGTAGCTTTCCACCTTTGCGACTTCTTTTCAAACGTGAATTTTGCCATCAAGTTGTGTATTTTTATCCAAGTATTATACATCACCTAAAAGCTATTTCTATGAAATTTATTGTTTGATCAAGAAAATTAATGAGCGATTTTTTATGAAGGTTTTAGAGAAAGTATAAAGAAAAAGCTCACGTAAAAAAATTAAGTCAGAGCGGAGGGAGGCTATTGTCAAGGTGTCAACGAGTTATTGCAATATTGCTACAAAAAGTGTCTCAGATTTTTGAAAAAGGCCTTAGTTTTTTCACAGTGTTTGGAAAAAAGCCTTAGTTTTTTCACAGTGCTGAACCAAAGTTTATCAACCGATCACTCTCACAATACCGTCTAAATTCAAGCAGCGATAACTCGACTCTAAAGATCTTAATTATTTATTAACTTAAAGCAAGGGTCTGTGATTTGCCTTGAATTACAAAATATAGGTTCCTCCAATACGTTGAATGTAACAATAAAAATTGCATCGTCACCACAGCTCAGTCTCAGAGATTTTTGAGCGATTGTTGTTGGCGAAGATTAATCACGTAAACGACTGTCTTGCCACTAGAGGTCGCCGTTGCGTATAGGCAATGTGATATCAGGGAGTGCCCAGGGTGAGTGGCAGTTCCTTCACGAACTTGGAAAGGTCATACGCAGAGGTTACCCCGACGAAAGAATAATTTCAAGGAAACGAAATATTGCATCACTTTTAATAAAAGCCTTGAAAGGGTGTGTTTGATCGGTCGATATCAACAAGAATTTCCTGGCAAATTTTCAAGGACTGGCTCATTTTTCTGATTTCTATTCTCTGTACATTTATATCAAATTTACACGATCATACTTAATGTAATTAATGCATGCTTTATTCATACTAGGCCTACAAATCACGATCCCCCTCATTTAAATAAACGTGTATAGAAGTAGGCAGATCCAAACATCGAAACTATCGAAACATCGAAACGATTCTCATGCATAACTTTCATTTTGTTTTCTGTGTGTCTGGCCTTGTTTCAAAAAGTGGACGTCGATATCGGTCAACTATTTGTACTTTGAGATACCAAGGATGACAAAATCTGTTGCAGAACCCGTCAAACCAAGCCTCCTTGCAACACACAACTTTGCATCGCAGTCGATGCGAAGATCTCACTGTATATGAATAGGACAGATGCTCATTTGAATTTTCTTACATTTCAGTTCACTCACTGCGGGTGCCTGGAATTACCAGTGCTTTAACTTTTTTTCTTTTTTTTTTTAACATCAAAAAACTTTATTGATTGGAACAAAACAAATTCAGAACATAAAACAGATTACATTGCAGAATCGTCGAGGTCGATCCCTCTTAGCTTAAGCTCCTGGCGTAAGATTCCTTCAATGCTTGATCTTTTTGGAATAATACATCGAAATTTATGAAATGACCGTTTGGCAATCAAAATAACAAGATTTACATAGCTATTTACAGTTGCATTGATATCGATTCCTATTACAATACACTTAAACAACAAAGGTACATGTGTTCCACAGGTAATCTGAATGATGTCTTCAACAAATTTCCAAACTTTCTTAGCTTCTGTACATTCAAAGAAACGATGCTGTGTAGTGTCTACACTGTTACAATAATCACACAAAGAATTGTCTTCTATCTTCCACTGATAAAGTTTTAAATTGTTTACACATCTTTTATGTAAAAATTCCCAGTTAAATTCTTTCAACTTGTTTTCGTCTGTAATCTTGCAGCACCCGTTAAACCAAGCCTCCTTGCAACACACAACTTTGCATCGCAGTCGATGCGAAGATCTCACTGTATATGAATAGGACGGATGCTCATTTGAATTTTCTTACATTTCGGTTCACTCACAGGTGCCTGGAATTACCAGTGCTTTACCTTCTCTCTGTGTAACAGTGTATACCACCCGGCAATTCCTGGCACCTCTGTAATGGCTTTGATGGTCCCAGTATAACGGTATCTTGCAACTACATCAGTCATGTATACCGGAAATACCTTCAGTTTCGGCTTTGTGGCGAGGGTGCAACATCTATATCAATGAACGGGACTTTAACTGATATCAAACGGACTACTATGCTGTTATCATATATGGACTGTGGTTTGTTGAGATGCTACAACCCTTTCCAAAATAACATAGATTGAAATAGCAAGACCTAACATAAGTTTTACACATCTTTCGTAGCTTATGCGACTTGTGTAGTAACTGATACCTGAAGTTATGTTACAGTCCAACCGAAGAAACAATTGGGGGCACTAAGGGAACAGTCATTATTTACTGCCGGGGGTCGGAGGAACTAGGAGGGTCAATCAAAAAATTGAAAGCTACAAAGGGGGATTGCTCAAAATGTGGAGAGAAGAAGGGGGTTACTTCATGTTTGGTGCAAACTAAATTGAAACACCTCTCAGATTGCACCATTGCACACGTCAATTTCTCAAAATTTTCGATGCGAGAAGGGGGGACACCCCCTATTCGTGCTCTCCCCTTAGGGTGTTCTAACAGTTTTACCTCTCAGATTGCAGCAGACTGCACCACTCCACATATCAATTTCTCAAAATTTTCCACGTAAGTTAAGGGACAACCCCCTCTGACACTTTCCCCCTCAGCCTTTCGCGTGTTCTTTACTCCGTACTTTCAAATTCTGCCCAGTCAGATAGCTTAATGAAAACCCTGTCATGATGCCCATCCAAATTAAACAATACTACCGCTATGTGGTTTGATACTGGTTATAACGTGAGTTTTTATATCTATATTTTGTTGCGACTTTGAATTTCATTTCGTTGGTTTCACATTGTTTCAATGGTCATGCGAGATAACCGATTATAATCTAGCAGGGATTTGAAAGGTCTTTTATTGCTGTATGTTTGTAAATTTTACAAATACATGTATTGATATTTAACTTTTCTAAATGGTGGGGGGGTCAGTCAAAATGTCTGTGTTAGAGAGGGGGGTACTCAAATTCATCATGGTTGCCAGGGGGGTTCACTCGAAATTTCTGAGTTTCGGATGGAATTTCTCCGACCCCCCCCCCCCCCACGGCTCCCTAACAAACACGTGAGCTCTTTCACTTATTACATCTGTTATTCTCTCGCATCTTGTAACGAGCATTTCGTGACACGTTGTTCTGATCATGGAGGTAGAAATTCTTTTATCTCCATGATCAGACCGCAATGTACGCGGATCCCGATCCACGACACTGACTGTAGACGAAATTATACACACTTGTAAAAGTGTCCTGTTTTCGAGGAATTTCATAATTCATCAAACTATAACAGCTTAAATAGTGACAGCTATGAAGTGTGTGTAACTTCCCTCATCAGCCCCATTGCTAAAGCAACATCCATTGTAGATTCAAGGGTCCCTGGCTTTATCAATGGGAATACCCATACATGATTATGAATGTTAACAGGTCGCAGAGTCACTGTTCAGCATCACTGAGCATTGGACTTCTTCCCATGGATCGTTGTGTCACAATAGTTGGTCGGTGCATGATTGATTTAGTCCTATTGGTTGAGTGAATAATATAATAAATGAGTAGGCGAATAAGTAATCGATTGATAAACTCATTGAAAGTGATGCTTAACAGACTTAACTGAATTACGATAGCTCTTGTGAATACATGATGATCATCGGGAAGGGTAGATGGTAAATCTGTAATGCAGGGTGCAAGCTGATGCTTGTCAAGTCAGTGTAAAATATTAAGTAAGGGGTGGACCATTTGATATCCTGGGGGGTCTGGAAGATTTTCAATAAAAAACATTCTCAGCGAATGTCAATGAAACACAAATTAGCCAGAGGGGGCTTAGGAAAAAAATGCCTCAACTAAGGTGAAAGAAAAAAAATCCATCAAAGGTTACTTTCTGGAACGCAAATTTTTATTTTCAGGGCGCCCTTCGGGCGCAAATTGAAGACTGTGTAAGATATACAATGATTCTTTGGCAAAATGCATTTGGGGAGTGTTATATTTAGATTTTAAATGTCTTCCTCATAGTTCGATCCCAAGGGTATAATTGTGGTAAGTACATGTAGCAACTTTTGGCTTTTTAAACTTCTTGTTCTGTTTGTTAGCTTATTTCTTTCCACGATGTAATTTTAGATGTAACATAAGATAACGAAAGCATATTACATCTGTGATTGTTCACGACTGAACTGTGGTCCTTTACATTAGATAGTTTGCATGAAAAAGGAGAAATACTAAGCATGCATGTGACAAAGAAACCGATATTGTCATGTTGTCATAAAAGTAACACAATGAAAAACTTCATACGTATGGTTTAAAGCAACAGACAATGACAAATATTTAATTTGAACTGAATGAACTTTAATATCTTAACGGTAAATAAACTTTAAAAAAATTGAATAACTTTTTACAGGTAGAACTTCACTATTTACAGTAGGTAAACGGTTTTTTATCTTTCTCTCAAATACAGTCCACGATACTGTTCACGATGTCCCGCACAATTTTATCTGACTCCTCCTTGGGTAAAAAGTATCCAGATGAGGAGTGCGAGGAAAAAAGGTACCAGTTACAAGTGAGTGAAAAAAAATTGAACAGTGGATCAGGTACAAAAACATGCAACCTCTTAAATCTTCCAGACACCCAGGATATCAAATGGTCCACCCCTAACCATCACACCATTGTCTGTGATTTCTTCAACTCTCTGCCGTATGGTGTACCAGGCGACCCTTCAGTCCTTGTTTAACCACGTGTGCGGGTTTCTTCTTGATCAAACATCTTCCTTTATTGTTACTGAAACATTTCTTTAAAACATTTATGTTACATTTCATTCATTCATTCATTCATTCATTCATTTATTGCCAATATAAGCGTAAATGGTACAGTGTGTGGAAAGTAAAAAATAAAATTGGCAAAAGGAGTCAAAAAAATAGCTTCTCGCTAATCGAGTTCGACTCCAGCTCAGAGTACATAAGACAGAATCGAAAAAAGGGCTCTTATGAACTTTGCAAAAAAAAAAAAATCATCAAACATAATAATTGTTGTGAGAAAGTATTACAGTTTCATGAATTGTAATGTTGACATTAACAATCAAGGAGATATTTTCGTATAGCCGTGGTAAACATATGTTTTGATGTGAGATACTTGGTATCGGCTGGTAAACTGTTCCAAAGTTTAGCACCGGCAAATGAAATAGAAAACTGTCCCGCTGCTGTATAAATTTTAGGAATGGATAAATTTGGACCAAGCTTGAACCTAGTATCTCGGCTGTGATCCACAGTCTGGAAATAATCATTCAGATGGTGAGGAAGCTTGCCATTGTACAAATCAAAAATAAAATTGCTGACACCTAATTTATACAGTTTGTAAATGTCAAGAAGACCCAACTCTATGAATAAATGATATGATGGTTCTCGAAAATCAGAGAATGTGATGCAACGAACACACATTTTCTGGGTGATCAGTATAGAATTTAAGTAAGATGGGAATGTGCTTCCCCATATTTCCAAACCATACGTAATAATCGGTTGGATAAATGCCTTGTACAATAAAACTAGAATATGTTGAGGTATACAGTTTCTTACTTTAAATAAAAGTCCTGCTTTTTTTCGAATACAATTATTTACATCTTTGATTTGATCTTCCATGTCAGGTGTTTGTCAATCAAAACTCCTACAAAAGACGCTTTATCAGCCACATTCATTGTATGATCTTTAACACAGAGAGAACCAAAAAGAGAGATAGGCTTACGTTTGCCATGAAATACAATGTAATTGGTCTTGTTAACATTAATGGTTAATCTGTTTGCATCACACCAATCAATTACATTTTTGAAATGATTATTTACAATAGAAAGATCTATACTGCTCTTTTTGTCAGGAAAAGTGTGAAAAAGGTTCGAGTCGTCTGCAAATAGACGAAAATCGAAAAACTTTGAGGAGTTCGGAAGATCATTAATATAAAGTAAAAATAGTGTGGGACCAAGTGTGACCCCTGGGGGACCCCACAAGTGACAGACTTCTTATCGGATCTAGCGTTGCCAGCAGCAACGAACTGTGATCTGTGGCTTAAATAGTCTGAGAACCAGGAGAGTGGATCTCCTCTGACACCATAATGTTGAAGTTTTGAAAGTAAAATACTGTGATTTATGGTATCAAATGCTTTTGTGAAATCAATGAAGATGCCAATAGTTGAGTTACCCTGGTCAATTTGTTGCAATATATTATTCACTAAATTAATCAGAGACAACTTTGCACTATAGTTTTCCCGAAAACCATACTGGTGATTGTAAAGTAAATTATGCTTATTTAGAAAATTCATTAATCTATTATTTACAATTTTTTCAAGAATTTTGCTGAGAAGGGGTAAGATCGAAATTGGACGATAATTACCAGGGATATCTTTTGAGCCTTTCTTAAAAATAGGAATAACTCTTGCTATTTTTACAGCGGAGGCGACTGGAAACTGGACACCCAATTTGCAAATTACCCAGCTGTATTGCTGGCCATATAGTGAATTCACTTGGTAATTAGCGAGCGACTTTGGTAACTTGTCAGCGATATCGGTTTTCATTTCAGTCAGGTGCAGACACTTTGTGCAAGCAGGGGGTATGTTGCCATAAAGCTTATCTGGGTTTGAATAATTCATTGTAGGGGTGGCTGCTTGCTGCTTCATGGGATTCAAAATGAATAAAGTTAATACTAATATCTGGAATAATATCATACAGTGGAGCCAAAGTAAACCACTCAATAAAGATATTTCATCAAGCTACATTTGGTCTCATTTACTGCTCTCTGAATTTCAACAAAAAAATCTCCATCATGTTCATGAACTGCAAGTGTTGTGTTATGAATGAGTGGTTTCTTCCAAATAGAACAGCCAACGATTGGATATGACTTTTTGGCGGCAAAACTTCAGAGGCCGATGATCAGTCAAAACAATGTGTCCCGCGCAGACAGTGTGTCTGGGGAAATTGAAAACAACTGCACTGTAGATAATCTGTCTGGGGAAATTAAAAACAGCTGCACTGATCTTCATATAACTAACAAGACACTCTGATAAGGTCAAAATATGTACAAGAAATTTTGTTTGGTCTGCAGAGGATAAATTACAGTGACACCAGTTTTTTCTTTGATTATGGTATAGGTAGGACAAATAAGTTGTTTGAATAAGACTAGTGCATGGACCAGTGCGTGATAATGTTATCTCAATCTTCACCACAGAGTGCCAATCATAAACTCTCATTTATAACCCTTGGAAGAGCTGGTTTTTCATTTGTACAAACAGAATTTCTGACTGCAACAAGTTGGCTTACTCAACAGTAAAGTGGCCTCCAACGTTGCAGTGTCTCTACAGTTCAAAGTTACATGTATTAGCCAAAATGATCACTTCTCCTAGACCTCACTTTAATA
The DNA here is from genome assembly GCF_041260155.1 of Ptychodera flava. Lineage (NCBI taxonomy): Eukaryota > Metazoa > Hemichordata > Enteropneusta > Ptychoderidae > Ptychodera > Ptychodera flava. The sequence continues at coordinate 11,983,226 of NC_091948.1, forward strand.
ACTCGTTTTGGTTGTTTGGGTGTAAACTGAAACCACGAAGGAGGCCAGACAAAGAGTCTCCACATGACTACACCCCAATCAGAAGGGAACCAGCTGCACTATTTGGACGAAACCACTCATTTACAACACGTGATAAAATTGACATAGACAAAAAGAATTTTATTGAAATTCAGAGAGCAGTAAATGAGACCACAGGTGTAGATTGAAAAATTATCTTTATTTAGTAGTGTAGTGTATTATATCCCCATTATATCAAAACAAATATCATAATTATCTTTATTCATTTTCAATCCCATGAAGCAACAAGCAGCCACCCCTATACTGAATTCAAACCCAGATAAGCTTGTGGCAACATACCCCCTGCTTGCACAAAGTGTCAGCAGCTGACTGAAATGAAAAACGATATCGCTGACAAGTTACCAAAGTCGCTCGCTAATTACCAAGTGAATTCGCTATATGGTCAGCAATACAGCTGGGTAATTTGCAAATTGGGTGTCCCATTTCCAGTCGCCTCCGCTGTAAAGAACTTGGAAATTTGAACAGTGTAAACGACAGGTTAAATATGTAAGCTAAAGGCTTGGCAATGTGATCAGCACCAAGTACAAGAAGTTTAGCCGGTAGATTGTCATAGCCACATGCCTTCTTAATATCAAGACTTCTCAATAAATTTGCAACTTCAAAAACAGAGGTTGGTTGTAAGAAGAAGGAATTATCTTGGGGATTCTGCAGGAAATCAGTAAATGATTTTGAAGGTGATTTGATATTTCTGGCTAGATTTGGACCGATATTGCAAAAAAATTATTGAAACCATTAACAATTTCCTGAGAAGTGTTACATGATAAAACATTTCCATCAGGTGTTGTGACTTTTAAAAGATCGGGTAAACCTGCCCCCAATGTTAGCCTTCTTATTACCAATTATATTATTAATTGTTTTCCATGTCTTTGCAGAATTATTACGATTTTCCCAAAAAACAGATGAATAATAATCTTTCTTTGCAGCCCTTAGAACCTTAGTGAGCGTGTTTCTGTATTTCTTATAATTATCTACTGTAGTACGATCACCATTGGAGCTAATTACATCTGAGTAAAGTTTATGTTTTTATCTATTGATTTCTTAATAGATTTGGTGATCCAAGGTTTACGTTTCATTATACTCTTAAGCGACCTTTCGGTCATTGGTGCATACTTGTTGCAACATTCACTGAAAATAGAAAGGAATTTGTCATAGGCGTCATCAATATCTGTACAACTGTAGACCTGGTTCCAGGGGAGTTCAGAAAGATTATTTAAAAAATCATTTAGTACAAAATTCTTGTAATTTCTATAAGTCACTTTTACAGAGTTTGGAATAAAAGAAACAATATCACTGAAAATTGCATATATAGGTAAGTGGTCAGCAATATCACATGCTATTGTGCCAGAATCAATGGGACAGTTACTTATATTTGAATAAATGTGGTCAATTACAGTCTTTGATGTATCAGTGATTCGAGTTGGAAGTGAAATGAGTTGATTTAAATTCAAACAATGTAACGTTGTAGAGAATTTCTGGGCACTACTATCCTGAACTGACAAATCAACATTGAAGTCTCCAAGGAGAATACACTGGTGTTTGTCTAATTTGATATGATGAAGAACATCTAATAACTCGTTTGTGAACTCCTCAAGATTTGTGTTTGGTTTCCTATACAATATACCCACAATAAAGGTTTGCTTTCCATCAGTTATGTCAAGCCATAATGACTCAGAATTGGCTACTGTAAAAGACATTTTCTTTTAAGAGTGAATATAGGCAGCAACCCCGCCACCTCTTCCGACTTCGCGACAATCATATTCAAAAGAATACGATTCCAGTTCATACAGGTTTGGGTTATCAATCTTCCAAGTTTCCGAAATACCAATGACTTTAAACTTTTCATGTAAGAGGTCTTCATATATCAGACGCATCTCTTCAAAATTACTATTTAGGGACCGAACGTTCACGTGGGAGACGGTAAATGATTTGCTAAAGTCGAAGTTATTGGTGTGGGTAAAGTCGGAGGGTGTTAAGGGGTGGCTGTTACACTGAATGTTGGAAAACGTTTCTTCATTCATACATGTTCATCCTAGTTGATTGCAAAAAGAAAGAAAGAAAGAAAAACCTGACATACATTTCTTAACTGTGAAAATCTAGTGAATGCGTTCAATGTCCTCGTCATTTGCTATAGTGATGGAACGCGTGGTGCTGTCCTTCTTCACAAAGATATTGCCATTGTAAGTCCCATATGTGGCCCAAAATGAACCAACGATTTTAATGAGCACGCTACACGACCGGTCGTACGACTCAATTTTCGTCGTGGGTTTTTTCATAGACTTTAAAAACGGATGCGCCTATCGAGTTGGTCATGACCGTTTTAAACACGCATGCGTGACATGGTAATTCCCACCAATCTTTTTCAGCCGGATATGTTGTAATTCTTTCCGACACCAGAAGTTGGACAAATTTTCACTGACTTTTCTTTCAAAACCCTTCAGTGGCGTTGTACCGGTCGCAGGTCGTGCGTGGCTTTCAGGAGAGATTTTTTTGCATGTTCGACCGGTCGACATTTTTAACTAGCATTTCTTCTCCATGAATGGTTGCTTGTCGCAGCTTTATATAAATATGGATATAAAGTTACATGATATAAAGCTGAATTTTCTTGTATTTCTCCACTGCTTCAGCAGCTACTAATCGCCAGTTTCCTCTTCGCAATCCGCAATAGCGGATGTAGCGCATGAGTACAGCTGGCAATGTTTTATGGGTCGAAGGTTAGCCTGCAATGTGCAGATGGCCTAAAAGCATGGTTACCTATGTACAGCCTGATGAGTGATTCCTGGAGATTCCAACATCACCGACAAATTCATATTTTATTATTACTTTCTGGGAGGCCTTTTCATAATTTTGTTTACCATCTGATTTTTTAGACGTTTCATACTTCGACTAGGACAATTTGCGCATATTGTGTACTGTACGTATTATGCCTAAACACAGTCGTTTGGAGAGCTATTCAGCGCTGGGACTATTCGCCCCATAGACGAGTGTACAGAAGCGAGAAATACCGTTTGGAGAGCTATTCAGCGCTGGGACTATTCGCCCCATAGACGAGTGTACAGAAGCGAGAAATACCGTTTGGAGAGCTATTCAGCGCTGGGATTATTCGCCCCATAGACGAGTGTACAGAAGCGAGAAATACCCCAAGTCTGGAAACAGAATGGCTATAAAAACCACGCCATGTCACATTCCGTGTCCGATTTCACTGTGAAAATTAGCAAGTTCATCTATCATGCAACCGTCGATCGTTCCCTATCATTCTAAAATTTCATACCTGATACTTTATCTGATTCAAAAACGCTCGTTTCGTGTGATTTTCGGCCGAATTCGACGGACACCTCGCCAAAACCTGGGGGTGAGCAACATTCCGGTCACCTCACAGTGGACGTTGGGCACCTCCACTTTACTGACGTTAGCACCGCGTACCCATGAGGGGTGATTGGAAGGTTTTTCATGCCTTATGTCTTGGCGACGTGTCTTCTGAACTCGGCCGAAAATCACACAAAAATTCATACCTGATACTTCATCTGCTTACAAAATGCTCATTTCCTGTGATTTTCGGCCGAGTTCGAGAGACACCTGGCCAAAACATAAGCGTGAGCAACATTCCAGTCATCCCTCATGGGTAGGCGGCGCCAACGTCAGTAAAGTGGAGGTACCCAAGAGGTTACCGGAATGTTGCTCACCCCCAGGTTTTGGCGAGGTGTCCGTCGAATTTGGCCGAAAATCACACGAAACGAGCGTTTTTGAATCAGATAAAGTATCAGGTATGAAATTTTAGAATGATAGGGAACGATCGACGGTTGCATGATAGATGAACTTGCTAATTTTCACAGTGAAATCGGACACGGAATGTGACATGGCGTGGTTTTTATAGCCATTCTGTTTCCAGACTTGGGGTATTTCTCGCTTCTGTACACTCGTCTATGGGGCGAATAGTCCCAGCGCTGAATAGCTCTCCAAACGACTGTGGCCTAAATCATCAAGTCATACAATACTTTCACAGTGTATGACCGTATCGACATTGAAAAAATGATTCGGGATAAAACTGAGTATTTTTTAAAAAGTTTTTCCTTCGCGCGACCGGTCGTAGGGTCGTGGCGATAAATGTCGGGAGAAATGGAATATTTTTTCAAAGTTATTCCTTCACGACCGGTCGTGGGGTCGTGGCCATGGACATGGAGAGAAAATGAAGTATATTTTCGACGTTTTTCCTTCACGACCGGTCGTAGGGTAGTGGCGATGCATGTCGGGAGAAAATGAAGTATATTTTCAAAGTTTTTTCTTCAGAGCCGGTCGTGGGGTCGTGGCCATGCACATGGAGAGAAGATGAAGTATATTTTCAAAGTTTTTCCTTCACGACCGGTCGTGGGGTCGTGGCCATGGACACTGAGAGAAAATGAAGTATATTTTCGACGTTTTTCCTTCACGACCGGTCGTAGGGTAGTGGCGATCCATGTCGGGAGAAAATGAAGTATATTTTCAAAGTTTTTTCTTCAGAGCCGGTCGTGGGGTCGTGGCCATGCACATGGAGAGAAGATGAAGTATATTTTCAAAGTTTTTCATTCACGACCGGTCGTGGGGTCGGGTCGTGGCGTGCATGTCGGGAGAAAATAAAGTATTTTTTCAAAGTTTTTCCTACAAGACCGGTCGTAGGGTCGTGGCGATGCATGCCGGGAGAAAATAAAGTATTTTTTCAAAGTTTTTCCTACAAGACCGGTCGTGGGGTCGTGGCGATGCATGTCGGGAGAAAATAAAGCAGTTTTTCAAAGTTTTTCCTACAAGACCGGTCGTGGGGTCGTGGCGATGCATGTCGTGAGAAAATAAAGCAGTTTTTCAAAGTTTTTCCTACAAGACCGGTCGTGGGGTCGTGGCGATACATGTCGGGAGAAAATAAAGCAGTTTTTCAAAGTTTTTCCTTCACGACCGGTCGTGGGGTCGTGACCATGCACATGCACATGAAGAGAGTGTACGTTGGCATACATCGTGTCAAAGAATGATAGTGTCCTTGTAGCGTAGTCGTGGGGTCGTGGCCATGCACATGGAGAGAAGATGAAGTATATTTTCAAAGTTTTTCATTCACGACCGGTCGTGGGGTCGTGGCCGTGCATGTCGGGAGAAAATAAAGTATTTTTTCAAAGTTTTTCCTACAAGACCGGTCGTAGGGTCGTGGCGATGCATGCCGGGAGAAAATAAAGTATTTTTTCAAAGTTTTTCCTACAAGACCGGTCGTGGGGTCGTGGCGATGCATGTCGGGAGAAAATAAAGCAGTTTTTCAAAGTTTTTCCTACAAGACCGGTCGTGGGGTCGTGGCGATGCATGTCGGGAGCATTTTTTTCAAAGTTTTTCCTACAAGACCGGTCGTGGGGTCGTGGCGATACATGTCGGGAGAAAATAAAGCAGTTTTTCAAAGTTTTTCCTTCACGACCGGTCGTGGGGTCGTGACCATGCACATGCACATGAAGAGAGTGTACGTTGGCATACATCGTGTCAAAGAATGATAGTGTCCTTGTAGCGTAGTCGTGGGGTCGTGGCCATGCACATGGAGAGAAGATGAAGTATATTTTCAAAGTTTTTCATTCACGACCGGTCGTGGGGTCGTGGCCGTGCATGTCGGGAGAAAATAAAGTATTTTTTCAAAGTTTTTCCTACAAGACCGGTCGTAGGGTCGTGGCGATGCATGCCGGGAGAAAATAAAGTATTTTTTCAAAGTTTTTCCTACAAGACCGGTCGTGGGGTCGTGGCGATGCATGTCGGGAGAAAATAAAGCAGTTTTTCAAAGTTTTTCCTACAAGACCGGTCGTGGGGTCGTGGCGATGCATGTCGGGAGAAAATAAAGCAGTTTTTCAAAGTTTTTCCTTCACGACCGGTCGTGGGGTCGTGACCATGCACATGCACATGAAGAGAGTGTACGTTGGCATACATCGTGTCAAAGAATGATAGTGTCCTTGTAGCGTTTCTATGACATCTACAGTACGAAACAGCCACAACACATCATTTATGTTAGTTGAATTTTTTTGTCAACAACAACATCACGACTAATAAACATAAACAACAATACAGACAACAACAACCAGATTTCTTGGTTTTATGGTTTTAACATTAAAATGAGAATAGGCAGAGGTCATAGCCTGCCTGCCAGTGTCGCTAGTCTCGTCTGATTAGCATGGCGACCAGCGCGGCCTCTCATTGTAGGGAAATCAGATCGTTAATTTTGACACCTACCGTAGCGCAAGCATTTAAAGATTTAGAAAGTACCCATTTCGATAAAGCTGATATGGAATTACCTCTCTTTAATTCTGAGTTGTGCTATCTTTCTGGTTTTGTAGTAAATTGCCCAGAATCCGGCTGATGAATTTGTGTCACAGAGAGTGCTCAGTTTGACATTATTTATAAGATAACTGAAAGGAGACTGTGGAATAAATTCACTGAGTGTCATAGTTCAACATGTAAATTACGTATGTGGTAACTGTCATGTATTTTGAGCGCATCTTTTACGTTATTTTTTCGACGGCAAACGTATTCCGAATCTCCAGGTACTGTGATCGGTTGAATTGATAGTGTCTATGCTAATGAGCGCTTGGCTGTCTGACTGTCTATGACTGGTAGTGCAGTTCTGCACGTTACAACTTTTTAATCGAGTGCTCAGTGGCATGAAAAATGATTAACTGTTGTGCAGTTGGGAGCAAAAATGACTCGAGGAAGAACAAAAACGGTGTTAGTTTCTACCGTTTTCCCACAGAACAGCTTTTTCGAAGACTGTTGCTAAATAAAGTCGGGCGAGGTACTAGTAAAATGTTAAAAACTGTCAAAGATAGAAGTTATGTATGACTTCTAACTTTGACAGAGCATGCTCTGCACCTTCAAAGGATGATTGTTTTATAAGGGATCTCGGGACTCCAATATCACTACAAGACGACACTACACAATGTGGTTTGTATCTTGACATAGCCAAAAATCACTGGTTTGGCGGATGGGCGATCTCGGACTCTTTTAATATCCGAAGACGAAACTACACGACACACGTCAGCGAAATCACCGATATTAACCAGATAAAAGATCGGCGATTTAGGACTTAAACTATTATACTAGACGATACTTTGTAAAATCGTGGGTAAATATCCTATGTATATCGGATATTTCACCACCCAACAGATCTGACCACCCGACTACCTCTGTCCGACTCTTAGTTCAATAATAGCATCCATGGTCGGTAGTCAAGAATCCTGCATGTTTTACAATATTAGATTTATTCATGCACGAAATACATTTTTTTACATTTAATGCATTTTTTTTTCATTAAATGTCCACACGAAACTTTCATTTACATTACTATTGGGACTTCGTCGACAGGGTCGATCGGATATCATCGGGAGTTTGGGAGGGCCTTGCAAGAAATACATTCTTTACATGTAATACATTTTACTTGATGATCGGGACTTGGACAGAGGACCGATTGGACATCATCAGAAGTTTTTGCTGGTCTTGCGCGAAATACATTCTTTAGGCCTACAACAATAGATTATACTAGATTTTTCAAATTGCGGGTAAATATATATCGGAGCATTCCTCACTGTATAGATCTGAGCAAGCCCGATTTCCTATGTTCGACCCTAACTTCGAAAATAGACGATATTATAGATTTGTCAAATCGCGGATAAATATTTTCCGATATATCAGAGATTTCGCAACCTTAGAGATCTGGCCAAGCTCGATTTACATGGTAACACATGCAATCAGTCAATCATTCCGTATCATTCACTAACCAAAAATTAATTTTAAGCTACTGATGAAGAAAACTTTTTTCGAAATGTAGCGTTGAAGGATCGCAGGGTCACTTCAGCTTAGAGTCTCCAATCCAGTTCGGGGTCTTGTACAAGCACAGTGGCTCCCTCCACGGAATCATATATCTACAAAACGCAAACAACCAAGATATGTGTGGAGATGCTTTCCCATTATTACATATCTTAGTTCAAATTGGTATGGTTTGATTTCAGTCGGGGGAAAGTAATAATCGATGTCAGAAATATCGCTGTCCGTCATACGAACGCTCTGAACTGTTCACGCCTATTGACAGTACTCCTCTCCTTGATAGCTCCAATCGTCTGTATCGCCGATGAGGTCAATCACGCTGCTACCATGAGCCCTTTCGCTTCCATTAGATTCCGAGCATAAATGTCGTCTACTTCAACTTCTCTTTTTTCATCGCGCCATAGTCGTCAGCGCGTGCAAGTATGAGGCAACTTTGAGCTGCATTTTATTCAAGGGTTTTATCAGAAGGGATAAATGATGAAATTGGCTGGACTAAGGTTTCACTTTTAATTATGGGGGCAGTTTGGCACATGCCATTATCATGTAAGTATGGCAATTATCAACTGTACTGGCAGCCCTAAAGAAACCCTAAATTGCTGAAGCTTACAGCTTATATTTACCTCAATATATTCAAGATTATGCTTACTTCAATATATTTAAGATTATGAACCTGCATGAATTTTGCAACAGTGCACACTGCTGAATGCCAGTATTCACATGCGCTATGTTACCTTCGTCTTCGATCATGCGACCACAGATGGAAGAGGGACCAAATATTGTCTTTATTAATTCCATGCAATATAAACATAAAATAAACATAAACGCAAATACTTTATAAACAACGGACACCTTTACTTTGGAAATGGTAGATTGTGTCCCTGTTTTTGATGTACAAAGCCGCATGCCATGATGGTGTATATGTGTGTCCGTTGCAATAGTTGCCAACTATTATACGTACTTCGATGGACATCAAAACGTGTTCAAATTCACTTGACATTATGAATATTACGAACTAAGGCCCACAAGAGCTAGAAAATAGACCTTTTCCCGGTTATCCCACAATGCATTGCAGTGACTTTATCAAACACCGTATATAAGCTCAAAACAGCGAAAACATGCTGATTTGTTTTGTACAACGGATTGTTATAGAAGAATGACACAAATTTGCAATACCAAATAATGCCCCGTGTATAATCTAACCATCAGCGACGAAAATATAGGTCAGGGTGTAATCTGCCATAGAGTTCTATGAGTAACGTACCCTGCGTGTACCCTACGGCTAAAAAGTTCTATGCGTAACGTACGCTTTGTATACCCTGGCGCGCACTGCATCATGGAACCGGTAAAAGAACTATATCGTACATACACTCTGTTCTGCCATATGTAATCAAATATGAGCAAAGTGTCATTGGCACTTTTTCTTTCGGGGAGCGTTGCTATAGTTTGCTACTATACGACCTCTTTCAAGTTGTTTCTTTTGTTCTATAATATCAACCATGGTGTCTCATATTCTGGAAATCTCTTCGCTCTAATTTTGCTCTTTTAGAGGTCCACCATGATGGTTAAAGGGTTGAAACTAATGTTGTACTACCCTAAATGAATTTTGGACCAAAATTTCATGTATTGGTATGTCTACTTTATTCTTTTGCATGATATGTCGACCAATAGAATCTGGGAATTTCTGTCTTTAGAGGGAGGCAGTCGTCGGATGCGCGTGTGCGACTTTCTTGTTCACAAACAAGGTATTTCATGTATGACATCTAGATGCATCAAGTCAACATAGCTGCAACATTTAAATTTTACGAAATTCATTGTTAACATATTTTAACATTCATCATTCGCAAGCGTAATGTAGATACAGTGTTTACATCGGTGGTAGGGGTCCCTCAGCCTGGCAACCTTTTAGTAGAGTTCCGACGACTGCCTCCCTTTAATATACCGAATAAAAATCATGAAAACATGTCAAAAGATCCAGCTGTTGTCCCTTCCACATGAAGCTGTACCCACAAATTGGAAAAGCAGGCTTCTATATATGCAAAGCATGATGGATGGTAACATTCTGGTTACCTGCGAAAGGTTTTGATTTACTGTTGTTCTCTCTTTGATATGTGATTGATATCAACTTATGTACCATGGTTCTGGGCATCTGGTTATGCATAAATAGAGTGAAATACATATAAAACCAATTCAAAATACTGTATTCCCACCTTAACCCATGTTGAAATTCCTAAACCACAACTTGCATGTCAACAATGTCACCTAAACAGAACGTTTAAAATAAAACTTCACAAATAAGCCCTTACGTCTGAGGCATTCAGTCAGTGTACACTGAACGATAGCTTGCCATAAGCTACAAGCTTTTCATGTGTACCGTTCAATCCTTAAACCATGACTAAAATGTTTGAGCCACAAAAATAAAAACATTTCCATGCAGAAGAAAGCATATGGTAGCATAGTGACAGTGTACATACGATTATTATGGTATTTAAAGGCCCTGGTGTCTTGTCATAGTTGTGATTGAGCAGGCTGAATGGCATCTCGAGCGTAAGAACTTGCCTGGGAATATGGCTCTACCGGTACAAACTGCTAATGACAGGTAGTGTCGAACATCTGCGATCAGAACTGCCCAAAACATGTTTATTTTTACTTTGCGTGCATCCCTAATAAATATGCGGCAATACAATTATAAGGGAGGGGACTTGAAAATTTTTATCATATAGACGGGGGAACTTGAAATTTTTTTAGGGTATTGAGGCGGATAAAAAAAAAAAAGATTTCAATCGCGATTTATCCAGCCCCCTCCCTAAGTTATTGTGAACGCAGCCTTGGATATCATTCCAACAGACAGACAAGACATCGGATCAGACAATCGCCCAGGGTTGTGAAAGTTCAAGAGAGTTGCGAGCTGAAAAAAAAAATTCAAAGTCGCCTGGCACATTGCATCGCATATATCATTCTAAAAATACATTCATTACGTGTGATAAGACAAAACTTCTTAGTATGTACACCGAGTGGCAGATGAAGAATACGAAATTCCTCCGATATTTTGAGATATTTTCCGTTCATTTTTCTCACAAAATTGACTTGATCATGTAATTAACCCGCGGTACCTTGATTAACCTGAATCTGGTATCCATTGGGAGAACGCAGGGAGGGCTTGTTTACGTTGCGTAAAACTTACAAACGTATAGTCTTTTACACTCAGACGCTTGATGTCCTCCCTTAAGGTGACCGCCCTATGTTCCGACACCCCTATGTTCCGACAACTCTATGTTCCGACACCCCTATGTTCGGACACCCCCAGCTATGGAAAGGTTCTGCAGGAACTAGTTTTCCGGTTGTCAAGTCCTATTTACTGTGTAATAGGTAAATATGTAAAAAAGTTATAAATGTTACTGTAGACGCCGGTTTGCCGCTGGTTGGTGTTCTCCAATTCAAGAGAGTCATGGTACAATAGACGAAAAATCGTACAAGTTTACACCGGAATAAAGATTTGATCCATTCCTGATGATCCATATTTTTATGATCTACTCTTTCGTAAAATAATGGGAGTTGGACCTTGACAAAGCGATTACTGTGTCATATTTATTTGCGAAATAAAGACCACACTTTATTTGATTGTATAGTAATACAGTAGAATCCACATATCATCTCAACATGTTCGTGTCATAGGGCCACCCTTCTCATCCAAATTAGAGTTATGAAAAAAAAATGAGAAGCAATTAGGGCTATACTCTTTATCCGTTATTTTATTTTACGGCCAGTTGCATCTGTGAGCTACTAACTGAAAAGCGGTACTAGTAAGTATCAAGGAAACATTCGTTCAATTAAGATATTTTACCACGATATATGTTGATACGTTGAGAGGTACTGAAAGGACTCTTGTTTTGTTTTTTCTGTTTTCCCTTTCGATTGCGTTGTGTTATTTTTCGCAGAGAGAGATATTAATTGCAAAAACAATCATTTTTATCAAAGCCACACAGCCGAACATGCAGTCACTTTTTCTTCAAGTTGCAAGTTCTAGATATGTTTTGCTTTGTTAATAGGGCCCAGTATCAGATCGGGCAATTAATAAAGCACATAAACATTTACTGCAAGGATTTTTGAAAGTGTTTTTGAAAATACAGTGTCGGGGAGTATGCAGGGACTTTAAAGACGCTCAATTGTTTTGTCATAAAGGAAGAAAGGAAGAAACTGAATATCACCTGTAAGCTTATGTCAAATATGCATCTATTATACAATCCTTGTAAATGTACGAATATTTTACTTGCGTTTGGGAAGCTTTACATTGAAATATTATCACGAGAATTACTTGAATGTTCTCCCTGTCTATTGCATGGTTCCCATTTGTTAAATTTAATTAATTTTACGTATAATATCGTCAAGAATATCTATGCAATCCACATTGACGGGTTGTTCTCAAATAAAAATGGAAGAGCAACGACCAAAATCAAATCCACATCAAAAATCCCAAGAGCAATAATACATTTGGAGAAACCAGTCACGAGAAATGTGTGTCTTTAAAAACGTTCAGAACTACACGCAAAGAAATTTAAAAGTAACTTCTGAACATATATCAATCATGTGTTGAATTAATTTCAGCCTATTTCTGGGTTTGATTTCACAACGGGCACAATCTGATGCAGTGGACGTGCATTGTCTGTTTTGAAATCGGTAACAAATTCCACCCTGTTTACATCGTGAAATCCATTTCTGTTATTAGCCTAAGTATAATCACCTCTTTTGGATGTAAATATCTGAACACTATGGTTTGGGTACAGACCGCTCAGCTCTAATTGAGTATTTTTCTGTACATTTATGTTTTTAAATAGAACTGAAAATACTTAAATTGAGTAGAAATGTACACCTGCCCTCTAAACATGGACTTTCCGATAGGATTTTACACATTTTGACACTATGTGTCGGAACATATATGGGATGTGTCGCGTATCGGAACATAGGGTTTTGGGAACATAGGGGTGGAAGTGGAACTCCTCGAGAGCTGACAACATCTGATTCGACAACTACGGTGGCCCCTACACGTCACGGAACTCTATTACTTTTGAATATAAACTCTAATTTTTCTTGACAATATCTTTAATATTTGTAAGAGATTTTATTTCTCCACCGCAAACTTTTAATTTTGTACGGGCAACATTATCTTAACATTATCTTAACTTTAACTTCTCGAAAGTATGTTTCACAAAAGTATTTTTTATTTTGTAAAACAAAAGTAAAATTTTTCAAGATAACAAACTCCCCTACACGTCATGGAAATTTATTACTTTTGAACATAAACTCATATTTCTTAACAATATATTTAATATTTGTAAGAAACTTTTATATCTGAACGGGGAAACTTTATTTTTGGGGTAAACTGTTTTTAAAAACTTTTAACAAAAACACTTTAACTTTTAGAAAATAACTTTAACTTTGAACAAAATATCTGTTTCTCAAAAGCGTTTTTTATTCGAAAAGAAGTAAAAATTGTTCACAGCAAGAGTTGAAGATTTTTGCTAAGCGCGAACTGAGTTACTTAAATGACATAACCTTATGTCTTTAGAGCAGAAAACTTAAATTCTTAAAGAAAAGTTTTATTTTTCCAAGAGTAAAATTAATTTCTTTATGGAAAAAAGATTTTCTCAGAGCAGCAAATTGAAATACAGAGAATAAAACTTTTTTCTCAATGGCGAGAAATTATTTTCTGAAGACAACAAAACTAATTCTTTCAAGATATATTTTCTACATATGAGTGTGGTTTAAGAATTTGGTAAAACTGAACTGAGAAAAAACGAAAAAGGAAGGATGAAAAAGTCAAACTTTTTTTCAGAGCGAAATTTATTTCTGAGAGGAGAAATATTTCATGTGAGGGCGCAATTACCTGTAATGCATCAAACTCTTTCTAGCGAGAGTAGGCTAAACATATTTTGGGGAAGAGTAAAACATTTTTCCGACGAGCAAAACTTTATTCTAACGGCGGCGGAAGTTAAAGTATCCCACCATACAACACCCAAGTTCGATGACCCAGAGTCTCCGAGACAACCATGACTGACTTCATCGGCGATGCAGGCACGCTAGCCCGGCACTAGCTGCAGTACAGTACCTCTAGGTTTACCTGGGTATTTGGGTCGGACGGTTTGCCGTACTGTACTGCAGCTAGCCCGGCCCTACCCTGCCTGCGTACGATGTTGTGTGTTGGGGCCGTATAACGCCGGGAACATACAGCATCGTACGCAGTGCTATGGGCACGGGCACGCAAACGAGTCAGTTCAACAGTTGCCACTTGTCCGAGTCCCCGAAGAACGGTTTTGTGTTTGAGTGATTCGTCCTGACTGCAGACGTTGTGCGACGGGATGGACCGCATTGGGTTCCTTCATTAGCTCTGCATGGGCTGCCATAGCCCTGCATGCAGGTCTGTGTGTTCCCGGCGTATAACGCCGGGAACACATAGACCTGTACGGAGGGCTATGCCATGCAGAGCTAATGAAGAACCCCAATACGGTCCCGTCGCACACCGTCTGCCGTCAGGACGAATCACTCAAACATAAAACCGTTCTTCGGGGACTCAGACAAGTGGCAACTGACCCGCGTGCCCGTAGCCCTGTGTACGATGTTGTGAATGTGAGTTCCCGGCGTTATACGGCCCCAACACACAGCATCGTACGCAGGCAGGGTAGGGCCGGGCTGGTGTGCACGTATCGCTGATGAAGTCAGTCACGGTTGTCTCGGAGAGCAGATCGTCTATGTAGCCGGCACGAACACGAACTGATACCGGCTACCAACTCGGAGACTGGGTCATCAAACTTGGATGTTGTATGGTGGGATACTTTAACTTCCGCCGCCGTTAAAATAGTTTTGCTCGTCGGAAAAATGTTTTACTCTTCCCAAAAATATGTTTACTCTCGCTAGAAAGAGTTGCCATGCATTATAGGTAATTGCGCCCTCACATGAAATATTTCTCCTCTCAGGAATAAATTTCGCTCTGAAGAAAAGTAAGTTTGACTTTTTCATCCCTTTTTCGTTCTTTCTCAGTTCAGTTTTACCAATTCTTAAACCACACTCATATGTAGAAAATATCTTGAAGGAATTAGTTTTGTTGTCTTCAGAAAATAATTTCTCTCCGTTGAGAAAAAGTTTTATGCACTATATTTCAATTTGGTGCTCTGAGAAAATCTTTTTTCCATAAAGAAATTAATTTTACTCTTGAAAAATAAAACTTTTCTTTAAGAATTTAAGTTTTCTGCTCTAAAGACATAAGGTTATGTCATTTAAGTAACTCAGTTCGCGCTCAGCAAAAATCTTCAACTCTTGCTGTGAACAATTTTTACTTCTTTTCGAAATAAAAATCGTTTTTGAGAAACAAATATTTTGTTCAAAGTTAAAGTTATTTTTTAAAAGTTAAAATGTTTTTGTTAAAAGTTTTTAAAAACAGTTTACCCCAAAAATAAAGTTTCCCCGTTCAGAAATAAAAGTTTGCTGTGGAGAAATAAAATTTCTTACAAATATTAAATATATTGTCAAGAAATATGAGTTTATGTTCAAAAGTAATAAATTTCCATGACGTGTAGGGGAGTCTGTTATCTTGAAAAAATTTTACGTTTGTTTTACAAAATAAAAAATACTTTTGAGAAACATATTTTCTTTATTGTTAAAACTAAAAATACTTTCGAGAAGTTAAAGTTAAGATAATGTTCAGATAATGTTGCCCGTACAAAATTAAAAGTTTGCGGTGGAGAAATAAAATCTCTTACAAATATTAAAGATATTGTCAAGAAAAATTAGAGTTTATATTCAAAAGTAATAGAGTTCCGTGACGTGTAGGGGCCACCGTAGACAACAGCCTTGCTCTATCACAATGGGGCCAGAAATACTCTTCAATAGCCGCATCATTACAGTTCCTGCAAAAACTCTACCCGTTGCAATGAGCAAATGACTTTCAAAAACCACGTTGTGCCGAACACGTATCGCTTGCAATCACCTCCTGTCACCGAAGTGTCGGACGTACTGAAAAGAAGAGTCGGTGTCAAGTATTTTACGCCGTTTACAGGCGGTTGGGTGGCATCCTAATCAAAGCATCGTGTTTCTGGTGTTTGTTTGTTATGCATTCGCTATTGTTATGATATAATAAGACAACAAACGATGACAATGTATACCTACACGGGACATTCAAACTATGAAGGCGCCATGCAAGGCGCCATGTTGGTCAGAGGTCCGAAGGTCAGCAGGTCAAGTTCACGGAACGCAACATAACACAGTCCCTCTACTCATGCCATGGTAGACGGACTGTGAACACACGGAACAGAAAATACGTGTATTTGTCGACGTGAACATTTGTCTTTTTCTCCATGAAGTGAAAATGTTAAATATTTGTGTCCAAAGTACGACAATAAATCAAACAATCTCTGCGACCGGTCGTGGATCAAAATGTCGGAGAAAAATGTAACACTTTACAGCCACGACCCCACGACCGATTTCGAAGGAAAACCTTTGGAAATATACTTTACTTTCTCTCAGTGTCCATGGCCACGACCCCACGACCGGTTCTGAAGGGAAAAACTTCGAAAAATATCTTATTTTCTCCCGACTTGCATCGCCACGACTCCACGACCGGTCGTGAAGGAAAAACTTCGAAAATATGCTTCATTTTCTCTCAGTGTCCATGGCCACGACCCCACGACCGGTTCTGAAGGGAAAAACTTCGAAAACTACTTTATTTTCTACCAACATGCATCGCCACGACCCCACGACCGGTTTCGAAGGAAAAACTTTGAAAAACTAATTTATTTTCTCCCAACATGCATCGCCACGACCCCACGACCGGTCGTGAATGAAAAACTTTGAAAATATATTTTATTTCCTGTCCATGTCCATCGCCACGACTCCACGACCGGTGGTGAAGGAAAATCTTTGAAAAACTACTTTATTTTCTCCCGACATGCATCGCCACGACTCCACGACCGGTTTCGAAGGAAAAACTTCGAAAAACTACTTTATTTTCTCCCAACATGCATCGCCACGACTCCGCGACCGGTCGTGAAGGAAAAACTTTGAGAAACTACTTTATTTTCTCTCAACATGCATCGCCACGACCCCACGACCGGTTGTGAATGAAAAACTTTGAAAATATATTTCATTTCCTGTCCATGTCCATGGCCACGACTCCACGACCGGTGGTGAAGGAAAAACTTCGAAAAACTACTCTATTTTCTCCCGACATGCATCGACACGACTCCACGACCGGTTTCGAAGGAAAAACTTCGAAAAACTAATTTATTTTCTCCCAACATGCATCGCCACGACTCCACGACCGGTGGTGTAGGAAAAACTTCGAAAAACTACTTTATTTTCTCTCAACATGCATCGCCACGACCCCACGACCGGTTGTGAATGAAAAACTTTGAAAATATATTTCATTTCCTGTCCATGTCCATGGCCACGACCCCACGACCGGTGGTGAAGGAAAATCTTCGAAAAACTACTTTATTTTTTTCTCAGCTTGTATGGCCACGACTCCACGACCAGTCGTCATTGGAAACTTTGAAAAAATACTTTAATTTCGCCCGACAACCTTGGCCACGACCCCACGACCAGGGATGAAGGAAAAACTTTGAAAAAATACTTTATTTTCTCCCGAAATAAAATACATTCGTTTCTCTCAGTTGCATGGCCACGACTCCACAACCGGTCGTGATAGAAAAACTTTGAAAAACTTCTTTATTTTATCCCGAAAACCTTGGCCACGACCAAACGACCGGTGGAAATTGAAAAACTTTGAAAAATACATTCTTTTCTCTCAGTTTGCATGGCCGCGACCCCACGACCGGCCGCGAAAGAAAAAAATTGAAAAAAACTAAGTTTGTTTTCTCTCAGTTTGCATGGCCACGACTCCACGACCGGTCGTAATTGGAAAACTTTAAAAAACTTTATTTTCTCCCGACAACCTTGGCCACGACCCCACGACCAGGGATGAAGGAAAAACATTGACAAAATACTTTATTTTCTAATGACATGCATGGCCACGACCCCACGACCGGTGGTGAAGGAAAAACTTTGAAAAACTACTTTATTTTCTCTCAGTTTGCATGGCCACGACCCCACGACCAGTGCTGAAGAATGACTTTGAGAAACTACCTTTAAGTTATTAGGCTATGTCCTGACATGCATGGCCACGACCCCACGACAGGTGTCGAAGGAAAAATTTTGAAAAAACACTTTATTTCTATCCATTTGCACAGCAATAACCCCACGAGCTATCGTACGACAAAGGAATACAGAGAAGCTCTGCATGTTGTTTAAATATGATTTAGCATATTTTATTTTCTCCCGACATTTATCGCCACGAACCCAAGACGCTAGTGATTTCAAAACTTTCAAAAAGTACTTTAGTTCAACCCATGTGCATCGCAACGACCCAACGATCTATCCATCTCCATCTATCCGTACAACTCCGGGATGCAGAGAAGCTGGACATATGAATAAACTTTTTTTTCGGTCAGTATCAATCCCACATCCGGGTATTTTCAAACATGATCTCTTCACACAAGGCGCATAGCATTTTGCAGCAGTTCACGACTGATAACGGTCGTACGACTGGTCGTGAAGCGTGCTCATAAAAATCGTTGGTTCATTTTGGGCCGGGTATCGTAAGTCCACATGTACTTGAAATGAGCTCTCTTTCTTGCACAGTTTACTTTGTGCAACAGCTGCCGTCGCGTCTTGCATAGGTTTTCGTTGACGAAAATGTTGTTTCGTTGCTGGTAGCCTAGAGTAGCTGTTGTGACACCGCGCAATTTCCGTCTATTTTCATAGATGTGGTTTCTCTTCTTCCGAGTTGTAAATCTGACAATTATCGGTCGAACGCGAACACTGCCGTTACGCAACTGCTGTGAAGGTCGACTTTCACTGGGTTGTGCATTGTCTTTGAGTCCGATTCGATGAGAAATGTCTGTGTCACTCGCAGCTATCGAGGGATCGATCTTTCGTAGGACATTTAAGACAACAACATCAGTGTCCTCTTGGCCTTGGTCAGGTTCGGGAACGCCAGTAATTTCAAGGTTGACCCGACGATTGTACTGGTCAAGGCTATGCAAACTGATTCAAGCACAGAAACTCGTTTACGTAATTGGTCATTGTCAAATTTCAGCGCGGTATTTGAATCTTGCAAAGTTTTCATTTCAGTTTTCAAGTTCTCAAATTGATAATTTATAAATTCCATTGATTTGACCATTTCGATTTGTGATTCTTTTAGCTGTTTAACATCATCTTTGATTTCCATTATAGCATTCAGCACCTTTGTGATTTGTGACTCAGACTCACTGTTTGCAGCTGTGGACGTCAGCGGTGTGGTTGTCGCCATTGCCGAAGGACCTGTTGCTTCAGTTGCAGCTTGGCCTTTTCCAAACCTTTGCTTTTCGCACTTTGCACACAGCATAAGATCCCCTTGGCAGAGCTTGACCTTCCGCTTGGCTTTACAATCATCACAATTCATGTTTGCTGGCATAAATTTCACAATTGCATGTAAATTACAGAAAGTAATTTGGAGCGACGTGAAATACGTGTGTCTACGCTCATAGCGCCCTCAATTTTGTACTATAGTTGCCAGTACTTGCAGCTCGGCTTGAAAACCAGATCCGTCAGGTCAGTTATGGAACATATACTGGCAAAAAATAAAGCCCCCAGCGTTCCAAAAAGGAGAGATATATGGTTGAATATTTTGCAGCTCCGGGAGTCTTGTGAAATTTATTTTTAAATAATGTCTTCCAGCAATTTACGACTTAGGGTTCTCATAAGAAGACAATTTTGAACAGTTACTGACACCTCTGATATCCCCTCAATAGTTTGCAATTTAGCATCGAAATTCGATTACACGGCCATTACATCGTATGTATGATTTCTCCCATCACACCTTGTACACTTCCCTCGTGTTTTTTAAGTAAAACTCATTCCACAATCAAAATGGAATTTATTGTCAAGTCTACATAACTGTAAATATAGGAAACAAACAAACATAAGTTGAAGGATTGGTCTGAAAAAGCAACCACTGAGTGTGAACGATGGAAAAAGTATCAATGATATGATTTCATTACAAGAATGCGTCTAAGGCACATCCTTTACCTTTAAGTGTCAACGCTTGAAAACTAAGCATCAAGATGACAGATTTTTAATTCATCATTTTATAAAATACCTCGTAAGATCTGATTCATGCATCAAGACAAGTAGTATTTCACTGTATTTCAGTTGCACTGCATAGGATTGAAGGGTAACCTTAATTCCATCTAGAACTATCGACCTCTCTATGTTCAAAATTGTAAATTTCACATAGGAAGTGATACAATATACAAGTTATATACGTAATATCTGATGTTGTATTGACACTCCTCCCAGGGTTGCTCGCCTACGTACGTGTGGGACGAGTAAAATTTTGGTGTAGCGCCGCCTACGGTTTCCAATGGAGAATCAGTTGAGAGGTCAATCACTTGAAGTTTGCTTGTACGCGCAACTCAAGTCAAATTATCCACAGCAGTCGACATTGAAGTGTAGCGGGTCAGTACTGAAAGGGTGTCATGTTGTGCTTATAGTTATGTAATTTGTTTGACCATAAGATAACCTTATAGATAGAATTAGATAGCAGAGAAAGAACCGCACGTTTCATTTTCCATAGAAGTCATGTACAAGAAGAGGAAGGGCAGATAAAGTTCGTAAAGAAGTGACGTCAGTGGCGCAAACTTTGCAGGACAGGCTAGACCACGGGACAGTTCGTCAGCGTGGGCGCTTACTGTGAAATACAGGAGGATCAACTTTCGATCGATCGCGGACATATCGAATATGGAGGAGATTACGGGGTTCATAGTAAAAGGTGGATTTGTTGCCACAGACAGGTAAGTAATTACACTCGTCCGGTCGAAGAGCGGACCGTAACAAATTTTTGGATGAACCTCTAAACCAATGATACAAATGAAACAAGGAAGCGCCATATTCGCCCATTTAGCAGACGGTGTTTTACGGTACTGGAATTACAGGTGATATTGGGCTACTTTTTAGTAATTATGTCTCTGTATATTATGATGATTAAACAATTTGAAAAGCAGCAGTATAAATCTGCATTGCAAGGCAATTCAAAGTTTCCCACAACTACAGAAAAACAGCGAAACCAGAGTAATGTTATGTTGTGAGGATTCGGCCGTAGTGCATCTTCCATACTCAGGATATATCCACCGGACATTTTTCTTCCCAATTTGACAGTTGCTACTTCCTCAGATCATTTCTAAAGCCAAAACTTGCAGAACAGTTCCCAAATTTATCAAAATTATTTTGTGCTAAACTAAATATATCTTACTGTATAACAAATCCAGGTATAAAAGGGGGATTGGAGATCAGAAGCATTTTTATAACTTACCACACTATGTGCGTTGCTTTTGATTGAATCACCAACTTGCGACAACAACATTTCGTCCTTGAAATTTAGAAGCCTAGTGCACAACATGTTTTAATATAATAGGACTTTAGTAATAACGGATATGGTACTGGTTTAAATAAACTGAAACATTTCCACCATTCCAGTCAGCCATACTTCATATTATTTCTAGAAAAAAAAATTCTGAAGGGGAATCTGTCTGTTCGTATGCAACACTTGGACTTTGGAAGCTCAATAAATGGCCGACAGGATGATAATATGATAGCTAAATTGAGGAAGTGTTGACAGCTCTTGATAATGATTAACCAGGATAGCATCAGAGTAAATAATGAACAGGGGAAATTTGTAAACGAAACAGACTTCGTTAAAATATATTTATAAAAATTCTGCATAAAACATGGTATCAGGACCAGAGGACTGGAGTTCCAAACTCAAATGAGGATGAGTTTATCTGGCTCAGTAAATGAATTAATAGATTATAGAATGTGTTGCTCGTGCGTTAAACCATAGACAGTTGTTCCCCCCTCTACTGTCTATGGTTAAACAGTACAATTATATTCTACCAAATGTAAAAATTGCTTATAATGAAACATTACAATTAGACTTGTGTAACATTTTAAGCTTTACATAAATACCAATACAACTATCAGTCATGTTTGATGAGAATTAAGCATCAAATGATGAAACAATACAGTGAACTCATTTTCTGTCACTATAAATTTGACAGCAGCCACCAATCAAATTTATTGTTGCATAACCAGGAAGCATATTTTCTACATTGTTTATTGTTTTCATTTCAGTAATTCATCAACGGAGAATGTTAACTGTCGCTTAGATGATTACATCCAGATGGACGTCTTTGTTCATGTTTGTTTGATACCTTCTGTAAGTTATTGGGAACAGCGAATTTATTTTATTTCCATTTTTGGATGTCAGTGTCAGTGTGCAAGGAATGGATTGTTAGATACCAGTGGATGCTGACATACCATCACACACATGGAACTTTGGCCAGAGTTCCCTGGGATACACTGAGTGCTGATGTGCAGGTTTTTTGCATTCTAAAAATTAGGCAAATTATGTATTTTGGAAAGCATACATTTATCTTTTCTACAGTTACACACTTAGATACTTACCAACATTCATTTTAATATTTTTCTCAAAAATCACCATGGCTACACAACATAATTTTTTCAGTAGTTTTGCTCTGCAGATTTCTCATCTATTATTGATCACCCCCTCATTATATCAAATGATCTGTCCCTAATTGACTCAAGGAAGTTATCTTTGATTCAAGAAAATATTACATATTGCCTGTACTTGTATAGCGTTGACTCAAATGATTTCTGAAAAATTCCCAAATTAACTTAAAAGAGTTCAGAATCATGTCATGGTTGAATCTCAAAATTGATTTAGGCTTATATACTATCCATATGCTCACTATCTTGTGAAAAAAAACAATTATCACAGTCATACTGTATTCACTTCCAAAGTCAATTTATTAATTCCCATTTACAAGAGATGAACAACAGACAAACAACATACATCCACAATAAAAAATATATTACTGTGTTTGAAAATATTCAAATTTCCTATTTTTAACTCTGTAATTATGAAGTTCCTTTGTCATTTTATACATTTATTGATAGAAGTACTGGATATTCATGACTGACCGTTCTACTTTCAGGTTACGATTGTTGTGATCCTTTCATTTCTGGCGAAGAGACAAACTAAGTATTTGGACGTCTGTTGGGGAAGACCTGGCATGTTGTCGTAAGTTTCAATCTTCAATTAATGATAAATTTTCAATTTTGTGTCTTCTTATCTTTGTATTTGCCATCCTGACAGTGTAATCCCAGTGTTTACAATCTTTGTACAGTCGAATAACATCACCATGTGTAGAAGGATCCATGGGATGCCATAGGATTCTAATAAACTTGATCTCAAATCCCAGCAATGACTATGTGATCCTGAAGTATCAGTTTTACCAACTTTTTTCAATCTTTGTGAAGCATTAAATTTCCATTATAAACTCTACAATTAAAATTTTGCACAGTTTAGAAATGTTGGTATTTTTTCCCTATACACCGTTTTCAAGCCACATAATGTATGATCAATTTATGTTTAAAACACAACTTTTATTCATCTCACTGCTACTACCAGGCCTGTGAATTTCATGGAAAACTATAGCAACAGGTGGTCATATGCCATAGCATTTGGTGCAACCACTAGTATGTTAGTCGCTCTGTTCTGGGGAACTTATTCTTCCTACTTTGGATCAAACATACAGAGTCTCTGGGCCAAAGGTAAGAAAACTTGTTTACTACCGAACTCTCCTGACCTATCAGTGACCTTTGAACTTTAGTTTACCTATAAAAAGAGTGACTCATTAAAATGTGATAACCCACATGTTGTAAAGTCTTGACAAGAAAGAGAGTCATAAAAAAGACTTACATTGTAATTTTAGCCAGGATGACTTTCGCTCACCAATCTGTATGACCTCATGGCCAGTGATCAGTGAATTCTCAGTTACCTTGACCAGCTTGAATATCCAGATACGCTACAGTTATGATATTACCAACTTGCGATTCATGTTATTTACATTTTTTCTAGTTTAATAGCAGACTTGTAAACAAATATTTTGGTAGTTTTCATGTCACATGTCTCCCCAAGTAGTAATGATACACAGCTATCATAAATGAATACGATGAACATCGAATCTGTTTGAAGAACATTTTCATCTTCAAATGTATGGAATATAATTTCTTAATTGGCTAGTTGATCTGACTACACAACAGATTCACCTCAGTTTATAAACATCAGGAAATCTCAGTATGTAATATTTATATCATGTAATAAGTAACTGCTAAAGTGAAAAAAAAAATTAAATTCATGAACATTATAGTTGGTACAGTCACCAGATATTCCATGGATGTTGTAGGATATGAAAGGTTTTGAAAGAGTGCTTTAAGATTGGCTGTTATCTGATACTATTTCTTGAGACCCCTGCATTTAATTTAAGAGATATTACATTTATGACAGTCTATTAGTCTTTGTCATGCAGAAATTACAACTATAAAGTAATTATGTTTCTTTGTGTTCTATTTTTCACAGTGTTCATTGGTCTGCTGTCAGTAGCTGAGATAGGAATCAATTTCTATCCTTTCTTCATCTGTTTAGCATGTCCATATAAACTTGTTGGTTCGTCACTGGGATTCCTGTATGCTGGCTTGTGGTGAGCTTACATTGAATTGTAAAATATTGGTTGCTAAAATATATGTTGTAAGGTCCCTCATAAGGGATGCAGGAAATGTATTTAAATGCGTATGTTAATCAACGTCTCCTGTTGGAATCATCATATAAACAAACTTCCTAAAGTTTCATTTCTGAAAAAGTATTAAACATGATATAACATGTTCTGAACAAATAGATTCAGGTTCTGGACAATGAATAATTAAACTAAAACTGAAATCTGAGCTTTCATTGGTTCTAATATGAAAAGCATCATCAGCATAGTTTCTGTGAACTTGCATTCATTTTGAAATTCTGAGAGTTCAGCAATGTGGCCTCCGATCAGCTTTGATTTATGTAGATTTGACCAGGTCAATGAACCTATGGATAGAAAAGTTGCCAAAGCAGCGATGCAGCAATCAAACAACACTGAGTATGGCTATCCTCTAGCATGAAGACTGTTTGCATAAGAGCCAACAATTCCCACTGATATTGGCCCCCACGAACTTGCACAATATATGCCATTCCCTTCCCGTAACATCGCATGTGAAAAAACAACTGTATCCAACTTTTATTATGTTTTGCCAGAGAAATGAGGTTATCAACAGTGCACTTTGGTATTTGTTAGTCCATATGAGTCCACATTTATATCTGCTACCATAAACCCTTCCTTGCCATTTATAACCTATACTGTGAATAAGTGTTGTGATCTATTACCTGGAACAATTCAAGTGGTGCAGTCACTCGAGACAGATTTATTATTTGCCACTGTACAACACCATTATGTGATGCAAGTCATTGATAAAACATGATAAAATAATCTTTTCCGTTCATACACTTCATTTCTTATAAAAGGAAAATTAACATAGTTGTCCATATTATTTCTCAGGTTCTCTGTTCAGTTGTACAATATAATTGTTTGCCCAAGACCACCTACTGCTGTAAGTATTGTTTTATTCGTTATGTGTGTGTGTGGGTGTACGTGCACATCATGTGATTCTAACCAGCTGTTGCTGAGCAATTTGAGTTAAACTACCGGTACATGTACAAAAAAACTCATATGGTATTTAAATGCTGTCTTCAATGAGATTCTTGAGAATGTGAACACAACCTTTGGCAGGTGTGCTCTCTGTAACTTATGACTTTTCTGAAGCTATTAAGTCAACTTTAACAATTTCTGGAAATGTCTTTTCATCGGTCGTATACCACTACATGTAATATGTAAATGTTTCTTGCGTCAAGAAAAACTTTGTGTCAGCTTACATCAACATGATAATCACTGCCCTTAAGTATCGCAATACCTGGTATTTTTGTGTGGGGATTATCTACGGAGGCAAGACAGTTTGTTGGAGAACACTCTCATCAAGGTATAAATACGTCTGAAATATTTGCATAATGGCATTGTTATGAATCTTTCAGCACAATCATATTTTGTTTTTGGTAAGACAAGTCAAGACGCCATGCTTGGCATAAGTTTAGCATACATACAGAGCACACAGTCTGTAACATATCAATCTTCCTTTACTGCTTTTGGAACTTGCCAGAAACATATCATGGACGTAAAAAATAGATGTCCATGCTTATATTCAGTCAAAAACAAAAAGCCGTGATTTTCATGATATGTCTCATGATATCAAAGCTTAATAATGTAAAAAAAATGTTCACATCTTTGAAATGGTTGTAGGCACTCTAACTGACAAGTGACTTCATATTTGATTTTCAGTTGTTTGATTATCAGTCACTGGTCATCCAGCTTCCAGTTCTGTGCTGCCTGTTGTTTCTGTTATTCCGGTATCTCCAGAGATTCTGTCTGGCTCTGAGAAACTGGTACTACGATTTGAAAGACCAGGATGAAGAGGAAGATGAGGTGAAAAAAAATTTTTTTTTCTACTTCAGGGTTTTTATGCTCCTCGAAAGTCCTTGAATTTTAAAGCTTCCTGGAAAGTCCTGGAAAAGTACTTAAAAATGAAATTGAGTCCTATGAAATTGTGGAAAATTGATAATCTCCCACTCTCAAAAATGACAGGATGATCGGTGGTGATAAAAGTGATAACTTTATTGTATATAAAAGTGATACATTGTAAAAACGTTCCTTGGAAAATGGTATTTTGGACCTCTAAAAGTCCTATGAAATTGCTGAAAAAGTCCTTAAAAGTTCTTTAATTTTAACTTACTTTGAATGTATTGATTCTCAATGTATTTCAATGTTCATATTTTTGTTAAGAGTTTAGGTATATACTACACCTTTTCAAACACCTTTCTTTGTAGTTAAGGCAACTATGTAATTGAAAAAAATTAAAACAAAATTGTGCTGTAACATTAAATTGAAAAGTCATAGCATAAAAATCTGTTAAACTTGTCTTTTCACTGACCAGCGTTTGCACCACTGCCCTTAAGTATGGATATTTTGGAGGGTCTAAAATGCCAGTGATAAATGGGAACAAAAACAAGTGCATACTTGGGTCATGATAATTTATTTCATGATTTTTCAAACACACTTCAAAACTTTTCTCATTGAATGTCATAAGTTTAAAAACAAAGCACTAGTGTTATTCTATAGTCCTGTAAAAGACCTATTAAGACATCTGAGGATTACTTGTACAGTTATCACGGCCAACAACATGTTCACCCAACTTAATATGTAATCTATGACTATTAATTTTTTTTTAATCATTATCACTTTGCAGGATGACACCAAAATTCTTAAGGACCATCAACTAATACATGTAAGAAGATTACTAGAGAAACCAAAGGAAGAGATAAGGTATAGTCTAACAAAACGTACAGTCATTGTAACACCAAAGTATCATGATGCATAGAATTTTCTGAAAACTGATTTTCTTACTTTTAGATTTAATGGACAGTTGCTGTCCTTAGTGTTTTGCTGTGTCATGAAGCATAGGGTCAATCTCAGTCATGAACACACAAATAATGTTGATCATCAAGGATTTTGGTTTCAAATATGAAAACTTCAATATATCATAACAAGGCAACTAAAAACCAATGAGCTGCAACAATAAGCAAAGTGGAAACATCACCATCTGTACATCTGATTTAAATCAGACTGACAAAACATAAAATCTGTCATTTGATAATTATAATATTTTAGATGTTTCAAGAGCGTGTAAGTGCACTAAGTTTTGTGAAAGGGCAAGTAAGTTTTTATGATTTCTTTTTGTGCTGTTTGGCAAAACCCATTTAATTTGGAACTCTGATTTTTCTCATCAACAATTAATGCTATCAAGAAAGCCTTGGTGTAGAGAACGTTTTGACCAACATGTGGCTAAAACAGATGACCTGATAGTCAAGATGGTATTTAGAATTGCTCTCCAATGAGTGTAACTGCTTAACCCTTTGAGTGCTGTGATTTTTCCCGCCAAAATTTTAGCAAAAAAATTTTACCAATTTGCATGAATTTTTTTTCAAGTTTCTTTCGATAATTTTGGACCAAATGGACATCACTTTTCATTGACTACAGTTTGCAATCAAAATTTTTGGAAAAATCTGAAAAAAATTGACAGGGTTGTAAAGGCGACAGAAATTGACTTGGGCACTCAAAGGGTCAATGAACTTTTTCGTCATAGTGAAGAAGAGCTTCCCAAATGGAGGCAGATGTTGCACAAGATTTACATTCCAGACCCAGGGTTCCGTTATTCACCACGTTTCATATGCACAATGGTTGTGCTATTGCTGTGTCTCTATCAGGTACAGTAATATTTGCAATAAAAATTCCAACGCTGTTCAAATTTGATAAAGAAAGTTGTAGATGATTTCACCATTGCTCAAGTCATACACATAATTCTACTTCTAGTCTTGTTTAATATTATGTCACCAGTTTACACCAGTCATTTTCAAATTTGCTACAGTTGTATTTGTGATATTTCACATTCTTACATTTCATTTAATAATCACAGAATTTCTTTTTAAATTAACTATTTTTCATATAACTCTTCCTTGCTTTCAAGCGATTGATAAAGCTATCAGTATATATAGCCAAAATATCAGTTTTTCGTCAAAAAACCTAATTTTTCCCATCTACTTTCACTGTGGTCTGTGACTTGGGTAATTTAACCAAATTTTAAGGTTTGTTTATTCCATGTCTGAATGATTTACATGCGTTTCTTCTGACCTACACGTAAGCTGGACAGATCTTGGTAACTTTTTCAAACTCATCGTAAGACTCTGTAAATGTCCACTTGTGGATTTTGTGTAATGCTATATCAAGAAAAATTGTCTTGGAATTTGTAAGAGTTAATTTGATACATTACTGGATAGTCATTTTTTGGTACAGCTCTTAATTTGCCTAGCAGTATATTGAATCATATTGCTACGTCGTTTACCAGTATATTTGATGTGTTTAACCCTTTGCAGATTGTCATCCTGTTTGTATACCTAGTGGCCCTTCTGTTCATAGGCTTACAGGACTGGGTTCTCACCTTGATAGATGAAGTTGGGCCAAATCTAAATATAACTGAACAAGCTGAGTTCAACAGCACTATGCTTTCTATTGCCAGGCTTATTCACATTTCACAAGGTTTGTAAAATGTCAGATCAGACAATTCATATATTAGTTATAATTATGACTCATTCTGGAAGTCAGTGTTAGTTATATCTGAATGAAAATTAGCTTACAAAATATTTGAAAATAAAAAAAATAGAGTTGTTATTTTGTGATACTGTTCTGGGTATTTTGTAAAGATTTTTTCGATGGTCTATTTTGGCACACATAAAGAATAGTGGACCTTGGAGAAACCAGTCCTTGGGTGTCATTCATTATAATATTGTTCATGTCAGGATATCCTTTGTGAAACCAGCCCAACACCCAAACTCACTGGTTCAAAAATTTACTCCTCAATGAATGACATTTGATAATTACTTCCTATTTGGCCCACTGCCCTTAATGCTTTCACGTACTTGAAGATGATATAGTACAGAAAATTATTTACGTCCAAGTGTTTTTAAAACACTTGAATGTGCATTATTTACCTGTAGTTTGAGAGATTGTCTTTTTACCTGCAGATTGTTGGTATGCTGCTTGTGCATTCACTACGTTAATTGAGTTGTTGTTCCTGGTGCACATTACAATATGCTTCAGGTAAGACAGCATGAAGGACAGAGAAAATTACAATCAAAGTGTAAAATGCATCAACAGTATCAGAAATTCAAGTACAAAAGGGATTATTATAGTTAGGAAAATAACTGATGTCTTAATGTCTAAATACACACACACACACACACACACACACACACACACACACACACAGCACATATTATGAATGGTGGAAGTTATATTATTAACCTTCTTTGCTGTACCACAGATGTTAAACTTTCTGTGCACAGAGGTTTCAACACACTTATATGATATTGAGATACTATGATGAAATATAGCTTTCTTGTTTTTGATATCATGACGTACTAGAGTGCAGTTTCAAAACATTTAAAAGATGCAAGCTGCAAATATTCAACAGACTCGACAGTGTTGAAATACAGGAACCATTTTTACTATGCATATTTACAATTTGTACCTTATCTACAGAAAACACATGAAGCGTATGTGGCGTGGCCACAAGATATATGCTCCCATAAAGAAGCCAACATCAGCATTCACTGTGGTGAGTCACGTACATCCTGTGTTTGGAAATTATAGAATCAGCACCTTTTATTTATGATCTAAACAACAATGTGTATCATCACTGACGAAATGTGAATATAGGGGGTTTGAAGGCCACCCCTTGCCAATATTTCTGAAAACCCATATACATATAACACTGGTAGCATACAGTATTGGTCTGTCTTGCTTGGTGTTTATTTGTCCGAAAGGTAAGCGCAGACAATCTCAATTTATACAGGTTCTAATTGTTATCTAGAAGACTGTATTTTGCACAACTGTGGCAATGAAAACAATTCAGTAACTCAGTGTTCAATGGCATAAATGGCTTCACTGACTCTTCCATTGCACAATACAGTAAAATTTAACTACACTGTTTCTTATAATTTTGATATTCTTCCTTTTAAACACTGTGATGCACTCACTTTATTTTCTGTCACACACAGGGAGAAGGTCTGAAGTACTCTGGCTACCAGATTGCATATTTTCTGTGGAGTAAGTGATTACTAATTAGTATATTTGTTTCAAGTTTGAGTGACTCATTTTCCACATTATGTCATTGAGACAAATTCTATGAGTCACACGTCAGCATTGACTTCTGTTTTCCTTTTGCGTAGGAGTACTTTGTTTTTGTTTCAATAAATCTTGAACAAAACTAGAATTTATAGATTTCACTTTCACAATAGGTAATAAAGTTCTTTGCACTATACAGTGAATGGTCCAGAGCAATACTTTGATGTACATGAATAATAAGTATTCATTGAAATTAATAAATGTGAGTCTGTCAGTGATAATTGCAACTTTGATTTAGTTATTCTTACCAAAAGCCCAGATGTGATTCAGTTGCAAGGAACGAACACGATTGACTTTCCATGTTGATTAATAACACAAAATTCCTGATGAATTTTATTTTGATTTTGTGTTAGATAAAATTGCATTTAGATCAACATAAACGACTTTATTGATCCACTGGTATACATTGATATTTATCCTAATTTTATGTACATGTATCTTTGTTTCTAGTATTGACATTTTTCTAATGCAATTCTTCATACAAGTCACTAACAATCGAGACACCCAAAAGTTTCCCATAATATGACCTCTGACCTCCTCTTCCCTAACTTGCATGCTGATTATAGTTTTGAGACAACCTATCTGTTGTTGCATATGTATACCATATCGTATCAGTATGCATGTAATTATGTTTCATTGGCAGGTTATCTGGTGATACAAATTTTTCTCTGGCTGGTGTGTCTACTGCTTACTTACCTTCTTGTAGTACCCTTTATGGACCAGTATTTCCACGCTCTGATTTCTATCATTCAAGTCTTGGTGTAAGTACACACTAAACATTCCTCAAAATACGGTGGATGAATTCTTATTCAAAGCCTCTATTACTGTAATGCAATATTTGATTGCTAACTTGAAAGTAACATTTTTATTACCCCTTTGTAATTGTCTGATTACAATTGCCATAATTTTTTTCACATCTTACTGAAGGTGAAAATAAAGAACTACACTGGTATGCAGATAAGAATGGACAGTGAAATTGATCTAAATGTTGCCACACTTGTGTAATTGGTTCGTAAAGTTGTTCCAAAACTTGACTCAGAAGTTGCACTGACATGTTATAACTGCAGTGAAAATCAAAGAGCTTTTATGGACCCATAATAAATACACACCAGGGAGTACACTTTGAAGTGCACTTCACATGCACAGACTCATATTACATTCCTTATAAGCTGCTTTGAGTTACATTGTATCACAGCCAAGTCAGAGTCTAGTTGTCATTAGAATCTTGTTGCCTTTGCATTGTAGAAGTTCTTTGGCAAAAAAAATCATGATTTACAGGAAAAGAGGTGTACAAACTCCAGAAGTACTAAGTGAGAAAGTTGTCAAAATGTACGGGTACAGAAAGTCAGGAAATCTTTACCCTACGCACACAGACACTAATCAGTGTCTACTTTATTAGCTCCGCTGTCAGCGACGCGGAGCTTATCAAGTAGGTTGATTTTCCGTCGTCGTCCGTCATCGTCCGTCGTCCGTCAACAATTGCCTTCTCCTCTGAAACCGCAAGTCCAATTGCTTTGAAATTTTATATGCAGTTCACTTTGGGTGACCTCACTTAAGTTTGTTCAAATTGTAGTGATATTTGCATATTTGTATTTTTGGGGCATTTTTTGGTGTTTTTGGTAAAAAAATCTTCTTCTCTGAAACCGCTTGTCCGATTGCTTTTAAATTTGATATGCAGTTTACTGAGGGTGACTTCAGTCAGATTTTTTCAAATCGTGGTGAAATTTGCATATTTGTATTTTTAAGGCAATTTTTGTCATTTTTGGTAAAAAAATCTTTAAAAATCTTCTTCTTCAAAATTTCAAGTCAGATAGCTTTGATATTTGGTACATATGTCCCTAGGGATGATCTATTTCAGATTTGTTCAAATTGTGCAGAAATATGCAAATTTGCATTTTAAAGGCAATTTTTGCCATTTTTGGTCAAAAAATGTTTTTTTTTCAAAAAGTACTGGTCTGATAGTTTTGAAATTTGGTATACAGGTTCCTATAGATGAACTTAGTAATATGTATTGAATTTCTGATGAAATCTGTAATTTTGTATTTTTGGGGCAATTTTTGCCATTTTTGGTCAAAAAATGTGTATTTCCAAAACTGCTCATCTTATAGCTTTGAAATTTGGTATACAGGTTCATACAGATCACCTTAATGATATTTGTTGAAATTATGATGAAATCTGCAATTTTGTAATTTTGGGGCAATTTTTGCCATTTTTGGTCAAAAAGTGTGTTTGTCAAAAAGTAGTGTTCTGATAGTTTTGAAATTTGGTATACAGGTTTCTACAAATGAGCTAAGTAATATATATTGAATTTCTGATGAAATCTGTAATTTTGTATTTTTGGGGCAATGTTGCCATTTTTGGTCAGAAAGTTTCAGTCTTAAAAAACTACTCATCGGATAGCTTTGGTTGACATGTTCTTAGGGATGATCCGATGTGATATATTCAAAGTATGATGAAATTGTGTATTTTTGCAGCTTATTTTAGCCACTTTTTTCTGGCCATTGCATTGAGCTATCAAAGATTTCCACCTTCTTCATCAACATGTGTCAAAAATAGTTACTCTCTACATAAACACAGCGGAGCTATATCGGCCGCTAGGTCGCTTGTTGCTTTATATCAACAATTACAGCAGAAGCCTACTGTGAAACAACACTATCATCCGTCTGTTGTTTGCCACAACTCAACTAAAGTTACCGATCCTGTAGTAAATTTTGAAACAACTTTACAAACCAATTACACAAGTGTGATAACATTTAGATCAATTTCACTCTCCATTCTTATCTGCATACAACAGTAATGGAAATAAAGCCTCTCAAAATTAGCAGAAGAAGAAATTAATTTTTTTTAAACAAGCTTTGGCATTTGACATTGTGTTCATAACAGACTCATCAGCCATTAAATCTACAAAAACTGGCAACATTTTAGCTCCTCCTCCATCATCAAATTTTGGTACCACTCTGATATTTTCATGAAAAAAGTAGGACACTGTGTGGGAAAAATTGGGATGAAATGAATAATGGAATTAATTTTCTAAGATTTGATAGAATTGAAGTCTTCACGATTGCTATGCTAGGAATGCTTCTCATCTGTCACAGAACATTATAATTCTAAAATATAATTTGATCAACATTAGTCAACAGAAATACCTCTGATTGTAGCCTCATACTTTTGTTCTCTTCTAGGCCATACTTGTCAGTAGCTGCGTTTGTACTCTGTGGTCAATATCTACTGGCCAAATACTGCTTTGTGCAAGACAGGATTGAACCCTCTGATGAGGACAAACCTCTCGCCTTGAAGAACAGGTATTTGGTTTCAACATGGTCAAAGTATATGCTGTTTTTGAGTCTCTAACTAATATAAACTCAGTGTTGAAGAACTAATTCTAACAACTAGAATCGTTATTTTTGTCTGCCTATCATTTTCATCAATGAAGTCCATGCAGGTATATGTAATGAGTGTGTGTGATGGTTACCAATGATCAACAGCTGAAAAATCACAGCACTTTAACTGCAGATTTGGATTTCTCTTGCAGACTTTCTAACAAATTAATTCTTAGCTCTTCATCACTTTTAAATTGAAACAATTTTACCAAAGCAACAATACAATGCATCCTACAGTGTATTTGTGGGTGAATGTCTCAAATATCTTTTTTTTCCTCATAATATTGTCTCAGCTACTTGGCTTTGTCTCTGATTGGATTCTCTGTTCTGTGTCTTTCAGACGTCTCTACCATAACTTTTCATACTTTCTGTTCTTCTACAACGTGGCTGTTGGTCTGGTAGTTTGTCTGTTGAGGATATTCATCGGTATGATCCTAGGAATACTCTTTCTAGGCAGGGTTGACAGGCCAATCTTAATGAGAGGATATGAAAGCATGGATCGAGGTAACACTTACTTCTGCATCTTCCCAGCCCACTACAGAATCAGTGGTTTCTCTACTATTTAAAGTGTTATACAATGCTGATATGATACATTTTTCATGTTTGTTGGGGAAGTGCTTGTAGGGGGTGTTGGGTGGGGGGTGGGATCGAGACACAACAAACTAACAAAATCTAACAAAATTCTGTCCCCACCAAAACAGGGCCACTTTGAGCTACTAATATACCTTTTGTGCCAGAAATTACATGTGGCCACTGATCACATAAGAGAGGTTCTAGTTCTGTAGAGGGCCTTGAACATGTACAATGCTACAGGACTATGAGAAGGAGACGCCATACAGCGGTAATTAACTGCTGAGTAAAGATGATTTATAACTGGACAGGTTTTGACTATTCTGTATCTCAAAATTATATTTGCAGGTTTTTCAGCGTATGTTGGCATGATATTTGTTGAGAACAGCCACTGCCATCCAGTCTTGGTCTGTTTCTGTCATCTCCTGATGAACAACATAGAGAAGCAGCGCAGATACGAGATGGGAGTGGGCACCCTGAATAAGCGAGGCACTGGAGGCAGTCACTGGAGCCGGAGCAGTAGTCGTGGTAGTTACAAATACAGCAGATCATGTACTATGGATGGTGGTTAGTGAGGAATTGAGGATAGAGTAGTAAAAAAGTAGCAGTTATAGCTTTCTAACCACTGAAATTCAAGAAAAAGATAAAGTTGCATGTAATCAGTTCGCCCAATTCCCAGTAAACAGGTCCATAATCAACATTAATTATAATGGATTTAGGTCAAAGCATGATTTTGATTGTAAAAGGCTTAATTCTGATTGCATCATCACACAATATTTTATCAAACTTTGGTACTATTCTCGCAGTATGGTTATTTACTGGTATGTCAAAATGCTTCACTTCATACTCAAGGCTGTTTTTCTAGCTCAGTTTTGTAGTGAGCTGAAAAAAACAATTCTATTTAATCCAAAGTTTCCCTGCTGCAGCTTCATCTCCCTGGTTACACCATTGAGGATGTTATTCACCTTAATTATGAAACTTGCTCAGAGATACTGATTTTTGACCATCAGAACAGAAAAAGATTATCAGTGTCACTCTCTCTCCATTGATGGCAAGCAGTGAAAACCAATTTTGAATAATTGTGTCAAAAACAAACAATGTAAATATGAAGAGAAAAAAAATCATGTGCATGAAATTTTTTTCAAGGCGAGACAGTAGCTTCTTTAGATGATTAACATTGTACAAGGAGTGAATATTTGAAAAGTATGTGATATTAACATTTTGTTTATTTCAGATGCTACACTGTCCAAATCATTCAAAAGAGCCTCATTTCACTGGCAAGTAGCCTACACTCTACTGAACAATCCCAGCCTGATTGAATTCAGAAAGAAAGAGAAAGCTGCTGAGTTTGACATCGCCGTGCATGGAAGCTACGTTGATCCACACGCTCAGGCAGTCCGGAAAAGATACAGGAAATGGCGGGCTGACTCGAAGGTGCTGGAGAACGGGGGAGTCAGCAGGAGCGTGTTCTATGATGATGAGGATGAGATTGAGGCGGAGGAGAGACTGATGAACAAGAGTCAGTTTTACGTCAACTTGGATGGTGAGAATAATGAGGAAATACCTCTGTCAAAGTCACGGACGAGCGGAGGAAGTCGGAATGATAACTCTGAGTATCACAGCAAAGAACACGACTCGGGCAGGAAGGATTTTGACCCAGATCTCAGTCAAGTTGTTGTGAGTGTCCACGACTCTGCAAATATTGAGCCAGAGTCGGAGTCTCAGTATATGAGTGATGAAAACAGTAACGAGGGAATGGACGGTGGGGAAAATCTCAGAGAGGTGAGCTCATTTGGGGCAAAACACCCTCATCGTCAACAACCGAAAGAAACCGCACCACCCCAAAGAGGAACACATGCCCATGATGTGGACAGGCAGTCCAGTCATGATGTATCAGGTGACCATGGTGGTAATACTTCACCCCAACCAATGGAAGCACACAACAGACTATACATGTACCAAGGGGATGCTGGACCGCCAGGTAATGAACACCAATCAGAACTGGCAAGTGAACATGATACAAATTTAATCCATAGATCAAGGAGAGGACAAGATCAAGGAGAGGACACTGCAGACAGTTCATACAAAAGACAGTCACTTGTGTGAAAGTTGTTTAACAGTACAACCGAGTAAAGTTGTCCAAATGCACTATGAATGCCCGATAAAATATTTCTTTCCATGGTCACAGATGGTGAAATTCTACAGGTAATCTGAAGAAGGTTCATCTTACTGTTTTTAGGAACATTTTCAGTATTGTTTTGCAAGTTCCTGCCATGAAAGGGAAAGTTAAATTTTTTTCCATCTGTCAAATAAACAACATGTTCTGAACGTTGTGTTGTGCTTCGTCCAGACAGTGTCACAATGTGTGACCAATAACTGATACTGTAAATTTGGTGAGCTAGTATTCCTGTGAAGCATTTCAAAATTCACCATAAACTAAAATTTATCAATTGGCTTGATAAAATATCTTCATCAAAAGTCTTCCAAAGCTGTATTGTCTACATCTTTAGACCTTTCATAATTCACTTTCCCAAATTTCATTCAGATACTTGTACTTATGTTTCCATATTTTCACTTTAAGTTAATTTTGTGTATTTTTTATTACCTTTCCACCACCATGGTTTGACCCAAACCCATTGTCATCAATGGTGATTGTGGACCTGTTTACAAGATATTGGGGGTGAACAGATTAAGCATTTGTTGAAACAGCAACAGGATCTTTTGACTGTTGCTCCATGTTTCTTTTGTGGATTTGAAGAATTCAAAAACAGTTAAAAGAGATTAAACATTCTCAAAAAGAAGCTTCCTTTAAATAATCTATACATGTATATATTACAATATTTACAAAAGGACTAACCTCTTAGTAAAGTGTGTATTTGCAGAAAAGGGAACAAAAGTTATACTATTTTAGATACCATTTTCATTACTTTATTCCATTTCTATGCTTTATTCAAAGTGGTTTCTGAGTAGATCTTTTAGTTCTATGACCTGACTTATTAAGTTTTACTGATTTATACTTTTAGTTGCTTTATACTATGCTTTCATTTCTACTTTTTGGAAAGAAAATGCAATAAACAATGCAACGGGAATGATGAAATGTACAGCCCTTGAATTAGCATTTGACTTTGTATAGTCATAACACAGAAGAGGGTATTATCATCAAATGACACCACAGACCTTCCACTGCACACATTGCTTGAGGGCAATTTTCTCTGTGCTTGAGAGGTTTATTTTTTCCCTGTGGCTGGTCAAATCAGCTATCTGGTTTTGTGTATGGCAATGCAAATATGTGTCTTCCTTGGATTTGATGGTCCAACTATTTGATAAGCCTACAAGGGGCTGATAAACTCTTAGAAAGTCAAAGCAGTTCAGTCAAATTACTTGTAGAATTCGATATTACTTATACTTAATTGATTGATCGATTGATCAGCAATCTGGTTACAACAAATTTGTAAAAGGTTTTGAAGAGGAACAATTTTTGGCAATTTTTTGGACCAGAGAAGTTCCTCCCAGTTGCAGAGCCAATTTCAGGATTTATACTTTTGACCGTTGGTGGCGATCTTTAAGACTTGGCTGCTGGCCACTGGTGGCGTAGGTTCATCAACATTTGTATATACTCCGATGCAACTTTATCATTGCCATATGTCAACGATAACATAATCGAGCATATACTTCTGTGGCATTACTCGGGACAGGGTTGGACTGACTTTTTCTGCTCATTTTGCAAGTAGGCTACTCAACAGGCAGATATTGATTAACTAGCAGAAGTTTGCAACCTAAACCTAACTGTAACAAAACAAAACATAACTTTACGTTGGGGAAGAAAATGTTTCACGCATACCTGCTTCTTTTGTTGTTGTTGTTGTTGTTGTTGTTGTTGTTTATTTTGCTCTTTGACGTAAAGTAAAACGTCACTATTCTGTACATTTATGGATGATTTCAGGAACGCGTAAAATTATAACGATCGGATTTCCTGGAATCATTTTGTCGTCCTCCAAAACAGTCACGTTCTATCAACAGCCATGCTTTAGTACACCGTAGCTAGGATCGTTTCCAGTGAAAAGTGATAAAATTGATATTTTACAGACATGACTCTGAACGAATAGAGCGCTACACAACTAAGACATCAGCACATGGGATTCATTTATAGGTTACGACCGTCCTTTTTATTATATTGCATCGCGAATTTCGGTGTGGAGACTGCCCAAACTGAATTCTCAAAGTTATGGCATATTACCAATGTAGGGGCCTGTGTATATTGCAAGATCTTGTGGTGTCGATACTCGAAAATTTAGCATACCAGATCTACAGACAGATTCTAGCTGAAACTGAAAGCGTCGGAGTCGATAGTCGGCAAGTGCAAATGACGGGACGTTCAAAGATAACGTTGTTAAATTGCATAATTAAGTCCGTCGTAAAAGCCGTACTGCTTCCTCGTTCTGACGTCATAAAATTGGAATAATCCGCTCTTTTGCACTGAATGACAAGAATTTTTCAGCGGGCGTCATAGCGTTGTAAGTGGACGTGTATTTTATAGTGGTCGTGGTTGGTTTTGAGTGCGTGAACAACAACTCTAAAACTACATGAAATTGAAATTGTCGGATAAACTTATCACTTGTATTGCCCAGGATGTTAACTCGGGTTTACTATTATTACTGCTTTCGTCAATTGTTGTTGTTTTCCGCAGGTTTCCCTGCAGAAACAGGGCTTAACGCGTATACCTATACTCGATATCGTAGTTTAGGAAAAGCATAGACAGTAGACTTTAAAGGGACAAAGTTGGCCATTTTTCATGAATTTTGTTTGATACGAGATACTACTTAAATTGTTTGACATGTTGAAAGATACTGAATGAATGGATGACCATGCATATATCAGTCCGGGTCAGCTCCAAAATTGGAGACTTATTATGATAATGTATTCCGGCATTCAGCCAATCATCGACCACATTACATCATTAATAAAGTACAGGTCACGCTGGGTCACAAATTACCCACCAAGTGTGATCGGCAGTTTTGGGCCGCTTATTAAGCCCCTGTCTTGTGAATTTCGACGAATTTCGACAGTCAACATAATCCACGTGTTCTGCAGAAGGTCATGTCCAACAAGGAGTCCGATTAGTGAACAAATATTCGAAATATTGACGATTCATTTCTACCCCCAGTTTATCGATTTCGCTCAAGTACCGAGAATCATTTTGTGGATGTTCGTCATCTCTATTAGAAATACTGTCATAAAGGTTATTTGTGTAGGTACGCGTATAACATTTTGCAAGAAAGAAGAGCAATGTCAGAGCTTTAAAACGATACCTGTTTTGTAGTTGTCAAACGCAGACTAAAAATGGTACGCGATTTTGAAAATGTGTTGACAGAGTGGCCACACAAACTGTTCCCCATACGGTAGAATTTGTATCGCTGCCATCTCCGATACAAATGGGGTATTCTGAACGATCTGTGTAGGTACACGATTTATATTTCGCAGGACTTCAAGCCAGAGTCTAGGAATCACAGCGATATATGGGGTTTGGTTGTCTTAGCCAGAATAAAACTGGTACGCGATTTTGAAATTGTGTTTTGACACAGTGGCCTCACAACTGTTCGACATTATGACAGAATACGGCGCGGGAGTTCGACACAGTATGGCGTACGTAACGAAGGACGCATGTGGAGGTTGCCAGGAAATACAATTTTTACTGATGGCGCGCTGGCCGCTGATTGGCTAATGAGAGGGGGAAAATATTATTGTATAGCGTCTCCAATTTTGGAGCTGACCCGGACTGTATATTCGACCCCGGTTTTAGACACGATACATGAAACCATCGTGAATGAATTAATGGTCATGAATTTTCGCGATGGTTTCATTTAATTTGTCTAAAACCGGGGTCGAATATATACATGGTCACCCATTTATTCAGTATCTTTCAACATATCATAAGTATAAGAAGTATCTTGCATTGAACAAATTTTTTGAAAAATGGCCGACTTTATCCCTTTAATGTCTATGGGAATAGGAAATGGAGAAAAAATGCTTGTCGTGATGGACAACGCATTGACGTTTTTGGAATGCAGTGAAAGCTTGCTAGTCTTCGATTTTTAGCACTTGTAAGGCTTCGGCTGTGCTGTTTGTGGCTCGGCCCTGAACCCTTCAGTTCCGAGAATATAGGGATTATGTTTCACACTGAAAATATCATGGTGACGCACCTCCGGGCTGACGACCTCAATTGATCTGAACGTTACGTGTTCGATTTGCGTATCTCATTGTATTTTGGCCTTCAAGTTGTACATGTTTAAGTCGTAAACGCTTTCCAGCAGAACAGTTCTGAATACCAGTATCATTGTCGTGTAGACGTACAACTGTCTTGTCGACTGTCGCTCAGCTGCAGATCATTTCCTGTGAAAAGCGAAATCCAACTTTTCATTGTTACCATCGAAAGTTGTTTTCCTACGAATTCACGGTTCTTTTATCACGATTTCCTAGAAGCAATATAAAAACCTGTAATAATAAGCCATCCCAGCTGGTATGTACATGTATGTACGTACGTACATACGTGCGCACATACTTGCATATGTGCTAGACACCCCCCCCCCCCCCCCCGGTCGCCTGGCCTTTCTCAGCAGTTGAGTTACTGGTTGGATAAGTGTGGGCCAAAGCGTTCACCCCTCGATCTGCGCATTAGCCTGTCAGTTAGTGCGACAGTCTCCTAAAGTTTAGGCCGTCAATTTATTATGTTTTAATATTTACATGTAATATGCCTACAGACTTGGGGCAAGCCTACGTAAAATAGTAAGCCTTATTGAAATCGTATCATGAACAATAAAGGTTTTGCAAAATTAACACCAAAAGAGTATATATATATATATATATATATATATATATATATATATATATATATATATATATATATATATATATATATATTATATATATATATATAATATTTATATGTATGTGTGTGTGTATGTATGCATGCGTGTGTTATAAGCTATATACCGGTTGAGGGACTCTGCTGACGGCAAGATCTCATAGGCAGGAATCTCTCCGTATATTAAGGCCGCGTTCAAAAAAAATGGTGAGTGGGGGGGGGGGCTGGAGGAATCGCGATTGAAATCTTATTTTTTTTCAGATCCCCCCTCAATACCCTCAAAAATTTTCAAGTCCCCCCCCTCAATACCCTCAAAAATTTTCAAGTCCCCCCCCAATTACCATATAGCCGCGTATTTATTAGGAATGCACGCAGAGTAAAAAAAAATATGTAATGTGTCGTTCTGCACGCAGATGTTCAACACTACCTCTTATCAGCAGGTTGTAGAGCCATATACCTAAGGCAAGTTCTTGAATTGATTCATTTTTGAATGCATCAGTGAACTTTTTGGATTTCTCAGTCTAAGCCGACCTGAGTTTATCCAACTCTGGCCAGTTCAATGGCGCCAACTGAAAAGCACACAAAATGACAGTCATGAGAGAGTATGAAAATTGTGTATTCCTAGCTACGTTTTAACCAAATTGTGAAAAAATGAGCACAGTGACCTACCGAAATTTTTTTTTTCAAAAGTACAAGACATATACAACTTAGATGCCACTTATAAAATGTTTTACAAAATTGACAATACTGGAAGGTCAAAATATTCCATGAAATTAATGTTTTAATCTCAGAAATTTTGGGTGTAATAATGGCGAATTTGATAAAAAATAAAGTTTCCATTTAGTCACACATTTTTCCATTTAAATTAAAGTCTTTACTGTTCAAAGTTTTACTTTTGTGTTATTGGTACAATGAGATGTGAAAATTTCATTCACTGAAGGAACTTGAAATGAATGGTTTATATATTGATTTTAAGTGATTTTAGAAAAACTGGCTTTTTTCATCGTACATTTGTATAAGATCAAATGTGGTGACCCCATCTTTTTTCTCTAATATTTGATTGTTCTCATATATATCCATGGTAACTGTTAGTCCCCTAGTCTTCTATGTGTTGCTCTCTTGTATTGCATAGAAATATTGAAAAATTATCAACAGTTGTAGCTCCTGCCCCATTACAAGGCCAACTTGTTCTACGAAAATTTAATGGCATTCATACATTTTTAGACTTTTTCGAGATTAAAGACATAAAATATGACCAAACTGTTCTAGATTTTGTTTAATTATTACTAACGTTAGAACCATTGGACGACATCAAAATGTTAGGAGTCAAAATATTTTCAGGTCCCCCCCTAGGCAGAGCAAAACTTTCAAGTCCCCCCCTCGACTACCCCAAAAATTTTCGAATCCCCCTGAATTCCTCCAGCCCCCCCCCCACCACTTTTTTTGAACGCGGCCTAAAAGTTTCGGTATCGTTACCGAAACAGCGGAAAGATTGAAGACCAAACCTTCACTAAATGTAAGAAGGGGTGGAGTCAAGACCCAGTGCAAATGACTGGGCGTACGTAAGAGATATAGGCTTGACATCCGTAATGGCTTCCTAGTTATGACGTCACAAAATAGGAATAATCCGCCCTTCTTGCAATAAAATAGAATAAAAATGTCATAAGCCGTCTAGACGGTGTCAGCGGACGACGTGGATCATTTTGGAATACAGGGAAATTTTGTCAGTTTTCGATCTTTTAGCAGTTGTAACGCTTTAGCTGCGGTGTATTGTTGACCGGCCCTGAACTCTTCAGTTCCAAGAAGGGGGATTCTCAGTCCACAATAAAATATGACGCACTTCGGTTCTGGGCCGCGGAGGATCTCCATTGATCTGAACGATTGCATTCGATTTGCGTATCTCACGGTATTTCTTTTTAGTCTCGCCAGCAGTGAATGCTCTCCAGCAGAGCAGTTC
Organism: Ptychodera flava; assembly: GCF_041260155.1. Taxonomy (NCBI): domain Eukaryota; kingdom Metazoa; phylum Hemichordata; class Enteropneusta; family Ptychoderidae; genus Ptychodera; species Ptychodera flava. The sequence continues at coordinate 12,026,702 of NC_091948.1, forward strand.
TGAATACGACTATCATTGTCGTTAGACAACTCCTGCTTGTCGACTGTCGTTAAGCTGCAGACTTCGCTGTTATATTTCCTGTAAAAAGTTAAATCCGACTTTGTTCTATTAATGAAAGTTGCCGCGGGTGCTTTTCTACGAATCCACAATACACATGCACTTTCTCACGATTTCCAGGAATCAGTATCAAATGCTTAGCTGTCATAAACCATTCCAACTGGTCTGTCTGTCTGTCTCTCTGTCTATCTGTCTATCTGTCTGTCTGTCTGTCTGTCTGTATGATTGCATGCATGTATTTTATGGACGTGTGGGCGTGTGTTTTTGTTTCATTGTCATTCCCTTTCTGTTACACACTGATATCAGAAGCCAAACCTTCGCGTAACTCACATCCAATGGCAATATATTCACAGAATTCTCCTCGTATCACTTTTAAATCGACATTTAGTAATTTGATATTGGATGATGGCGATCTTTTCTGTTATAAGGTAGTATAAGCCTCGAACTTGAAAGACTTACACAGTCCGGGTCAGCTCCAAAATTGGAGACGCTATACCATAATATTTTCCCCCTCTCATTAGCCAATCAGCGGCCAGCGCGCCATCAGTAAAAATTGTATTTCCTGGCAACCTCCACATGCGTCCTTCGTTACGTACGCCATACTGTGTCGAACTCCCGCGCCGTATTCTGTCATAATGTCGAACAGTTGTGTGGCCACTGTGTCAAAACACAATTTCAAAATCGCGTACCAGTTTTATTCTGGCTAAGACAACCAAACCCCATATATCGCTGTGATTCCTAGACTCTGGCTTGAAGTCCTGCGAAATATAAATCGTGTACCTACACAGATCGTTCAGAATACCCCATTTGTATCGGAGATGGCAGCGATACAAATTCTACCGTATGGGGAACAGTTGTGTGGCCACTCTGTCAACACATTTTCAAAATCGCGTACCATTTTTAGTCTGCGTTTGACAACTACAAAACAGGTATCGTTTTAAAGCTCTGACATTGCTCTTCTTTCTTGCAAAATGTTATACGCGTACCTACACAAATAACCTTTATGACAGTATTTCTAATAGAGATGACGAACATCCACAAAATGATTCTCGGTACTTGAGCGAAATCGATAAACTGGGGGTAGAAATGAATCGTCAATATTTCGAATATTTGTTCACTAATCGGACTCCTTGTTGGACATGACCTTCTGCAGAACACGTGGATTATGTTGACTGTCGAAATTCGTCGAAATTCACAAGACAGGGGCTTAATAAGCGGCCCAAAACTGCCGATCACACTTGGTGGGTAATTTGTGACCCAGCGTGACCTGTACTTTATTAATGATGTAATGTGGTCGATGATTGGCTGAATGCCGGAATACATTATCATAATGAGTCTCCAATTTTGGAGCTGACCCGGACTGTTACAGCGAACGTCAAAATGAACCGCAGACCAAGTTTGATAAGCCCCTATCAATTTCCCTAGCAATCTTCTAATACCCCTTGTAAAACATCCAGGTACTTTGGTCAGTAAACATACACTGCGCCTGCTGTGCTATCTCCATTCGATCTCCCTATGCAAGCTTCTGCATGGATCAAACCATTTTGTGCCAGTTTACAGCTATGGCTATTTGATATCAGTGTATTCAACGAAGCTCATGGCACACTTGTTATATTTTACAAAACAATGGGACACTGGAGTTCCCGAGACAGTATCGTTGGAAAATGACGTGTTTTCCCAGTATTTTCTCGATCCTTTGACCCTGCCCAACCCCGTCACCTAAATAGTATAGTTCATTACATAGTTGCGTCCGCCATTGTTATGTCACGATGTTAGTTTTCATCCTCTGAACAAGGAGTTTCTTAGTTTGAAGCAATTATCCTTTCATCTGTGAAGAGTTTTTATTGGTGACTATTACAATTTTCACTGCTATGCTGTTGTTTTCACAAGATGCAGACTGCTTTTCCGTGCAGTCAATCATAAGACAGTTTGTCTACTCTCTACAGTCCATGGAGTCAATGCATGCCAGTTCACACATGCACTATAGCACTATGCTGTTGATCGGCACATGATGTCCTTATGTCAAGTTTTGGGATTTTTTTGATGCTGAAATTTCACCAAAATGCCATTTCTGTATCCAGAGATTGTGTAATCAGTTTGATTTAAAACAGCGATATAAAACATTGTGTCAGTTAATCTCGGAAATTTTGGCTGAGTTTTGCTGTCTTTTATCTATGGTTGTCGATCAGTATGTGCATTGCATTAGGGGCTGTATAGAGAGACCCTGATGTAATCAAGGTATGCCAGTTCATAAAATCGTCAGAATATTTTTTTCTCTGTCGATGTCGATTTGCCCATGATTTGCCTTTCAATATGGATTTTTAGGCAAGAAAGAGCATCATAGAAAAACGGTTGACAGGCGTTTCCCAAACCAGCATCGCATGCTCAGCACTGTGAACGATGTCATAATGAAATACCGGAGAACTGGGCATTTCCAAGTTCACCGGCCGGCCGAGAGTCAAATCAGGGACTCACTCAGTACGACGACATTGTCTTTCACTAGATATACTAACTGGCTGTATCTCAGTCTTTCAGTGTGAATGTTTCTAATTTTACCGTGGAACTCAACTTGTACTTGAGACCTTGCCATTGCCTATCCATGTGCTCTTACACTGACATTTGTTTACTTTGCAAGCTCATGGAATAGCGCTGATCGCAAATGACGTCACTGTTCTCTCTCATTAATATGCATAAATAAACATTTGTCCGCATTTTCCGCATATAACGACGAGAATAAAACCTGCGAGTGTTAGAATGGCTATTTAGCGTCACAATTATTCGTATGAATTGATGACTGAGACTAAAAGCTGCAACAACAGCCGTGCATACAACGACAAAATTTGTCCGAATTTCAGCATATTTGTCCGAAAGTCGCGCGCGTGCAGCTATATTTAGTAACAAACCCGGAATCGCGATCAACGCTATTTACTATTCAAGTTTGGGTAAAGTATGTCATGTGACATGACTGCTTACACGGGAAATACTTCACGATAACAGGATCGACGCACGTAACAATGCAAAACAAGTTCTGTGAAAAATCGAGTTTGAAATTACTGTTGCAATTACAGGTATATACAGGTCTTAAAATCGCATGCTTTATTTCATTTCTTGTCAACCACTTTGGGCTTCAAAATGGTTTCTTCCGGAAAGGGAGCCAGAAATAGAAGGGAGATTGAATGGCGATAACACAGCAGGCGCCTTGTATGTTTATTGCCCTGTTTATCGGCAACACTAACCAAAGTACCTCGGTGTTTTCCAAGGGATATTAGAAGATTGCGAGGGAAATTGATAGGGGCTTATCAAACTTGGTCTGCGGTTCATTTTAACGTTCGCTGTAAACTTTTGTTCAAACTTATGAAACTTTCAACCATTATCTTACCAAACCAAGTACAGAAATCAGGGGTCACCGTGGAATTTTAGATACTAGAGTGTAAGAGAAATAATTACCTAAAATTTACCAATATTTGAAATTCAAAATGGCCTCCACCCCTGTGTAAACTCTTTGGGAAAAATAAAATTTTCGATTTTTCAGAAAAGAATTTTAAAAATAAGAGTCAGAAAATCCGACGGCGCATTGTATAGTAATACAAAGAACATGTGACGAAAATTAGTAAAATCGATATTGACAACCTGCAGCAGTTGTGCGTAACATCAGTCTCATAATATGGCTGTGTCTTTGTGTACAGAGTAATAATTCCTCGACTTGTGCATGATGGGCGGCGGATTAATTTTCATAAATTATGAAAAAAAACGAACATACCGATATCATTTGACATGCCTCGCGAGTATCCGCAATCTCGACGATGAGCGCGCCAGAGGCCTCCATTTAAATAACATTTAGACCCCATTCCCTAATGCTTTTCGAGGAATTCAATAATGGGTTAGGGTGGGTACCGGTGATATTTGTCACTCTTTCACAGTTAATAGCTGTCTTTAATCTGGTTTGCGAACATATAGCCGAAATATTGTTTAAAAAAGTAATACGGTACCCCTGAACGCATACAAACCAAAATTTCGAAGGTTTTGAAATATGCAAGTTTTCGTTGTTTGTCCATTTCCTGGAAGCCCTTACTTCTGCGTTGTGCGTTTCTTTTTCACGAGTTTCCCGAAAACTTGCAAATGTTGGGAATGAGGACAGCAGTCTAAACCACGGGGTATTGCAAGCAATATTCGTCTTGAAGTTACCTAGGGTAAATGCCATGTATCTCCCCTTCCTAATCCTACCTCCATGACAATCCTTATACATTTCCGCAGAGAACACGTATGTGCTTAATAAAAAAATGGTACTGCGAATATATATATGTATCACTAACATTTTCCTGGCAGATATAGGCCTAGAATAATACCAGAAGGCATATAAAAAGTTTGAATTTGCGACGGCAAAAACTCGTTCCTTTGAAATCGCTGTCAAACAACGCCTTCTGAAGTCTAAAGAGTTTAGAGTTGACATAATTCCAGCGTAAAGAGACACTATTGAACACGTGATGGCCACGGTCTCCAAATCCGGTAACTGGTATATCTGCCGTGATAAAGGGAAGACGTAAACAAGGTGTGGCTCCATAGCTGCGGTAGTTTTCTGACAGGTCTTTCATGCGAAGTCAAAATCAACACGAAACAAAGACAGAAAACTCGTCAGAAAACCACCACAACAGCTGAAAATGCACCAAAGCTAGACGTACATATGCTGGTAATGCATCCTGAAATAGCGGCAAAAAATCGACGTCGACGTCATCATGAATCAGCTTTTTTCCTGCTACATAGAAATTAATAAAATATGAAATTATATTTGATAAAACGGTTGTTCACCCAACTGTCCTTGGGTTGGGCAAAGCAAGAATAAACGGATCGTTGTTACTTTGGGTGTTTTTTTGTGAATCGAAGATAAAGCATTAACTTATCAATGTTACCTTCCGCGTCATTTACTGGGGATATGCACATATTTTCGGCTAACTCATAATGAAATGTGATTTAGAGATTTGAAGGTACCAGTACTCTGATCTTTTTCTTTCATTCTGATTTATTGCAGTGTCACATTTTCCTCAATTTGAATACCCTCGATGATAAGCACTTTTCAAAGAAAGTTCTTAGGGACCGTTCAGTTTTTACGGCCGGGGGGGCCGGCAAAATCCAGGGGGGTCATCGTAATTTTGGATCCGCGAAGGGGGGGGGGGGAGTCATCGCCTTTTCACTGGTAGGAAAGGAGGGGTCACCACATTTTCAAACACATAATACCTACAATAAAGTTTACTTTATGCCATGGCCATGATCGACCCTTTTTACCGGCGGGCCGCCTTGGGCGGCCCACTACAATAAATTAACTTTATGTAATAGCTCATGACCCTCTTAACGGGCAGACGCCTTTGGTGATCATGCAATGGCCATGATCGACCCTCTTTACCGGCGGGCCGCCGGGGGCGCCCCACTACAATAAATTGACTTTATTTAATGGCCCATGACCCTCTTAACAGGCAGCCGCCTTTGGCGGCCCACTCCAATAAAGTTTACTTTACGTGATGGCCCATGACACTCTTTAAAAAGCGAACCACCTTCGGTGGCTCACTAGAAATGAAGTGGCCCACATACAATGGAAATGAAGTTAAAAATTGCCTTACAGTTGTCCTAATTAACAGACGTTTGCATGGATGTGGCTGAGAAGTTTGTGCACTGGCATCTCTGCTACACGAATAAAGTGCGCCGCGTAACGGAGTTCAAATCCAAACCGTGCGGGTAAATTTGACATATGGGTTTTGGTTAGTGGTGGTGGTGGTGGTGGTGGTGGTGGTGTGTGTGTGTGTGTGTGTGTGTGTGTGTGGGGGGGGTTATCAAGTGTTTTCGTCTGACAAAGGGGGGGTCATCTCTTTTTTTTCACGAAAAATGCAGGGGGTCTATATTTTTTTGAACACCGCGACAAGATTTTGCCGCCCCCCCCCCAGGTCGTACAAACTGAACGGTCCCTTACAATCCAAAAGTTGGATGATACGAAATGCAGCCAGACGTAAATTAGGCCCTATCACAAATTGTTCCGTTGCATCGTTTGGATTGTGCAGGACGCTGACTCTTTAAGTCAACTCTAGGAAATTTGAAAAGGCAAAAACGTTTCGTTGGTGCACAGTCACTCCACAAACGATCGGGAATCGTTACTGACCGTATTGGTTGATTTTGTCACGTCACTATATTAAAATCGGACGCATGTTCTAGGGGTATGTTTGAGGCCAGGTCAAGGTCTGAGACTACTTTGATGTTGCACAGTGCGAGTTCATTCATAGTTTTTCTTTGGTAGTATGGTTTATTTCACAGTGATAACATTATTGTCATCTTTAATTACTGCGACCTCTCGTTTCTTTCTTTCTCTTTTGCCCGGCTCTTTTGAAAGATAAATTTATTCCAAGCAAAGTCAAATCTACACAACTGTAAGCTTATATTTGACAAGTAAACAAATAAAATGTACGAAATATTGGTCTAAACTGAATAAGCGGCCACTCAGCTTGAAAGATGAAAAAGAACCCCGCCCCCAAAAGATAAACTTTTATATTCCAGAAAGACGCCGCGGCCTACCCGGTAGTCTCGGAAATTAGGTTTAGCGCCACCAATCGAGCAAACACCGCCATCATTTAGTCATTTTACGACAACTCTGAACGTACGGTACTTGCGCATAGCTCTCAAGCACAAAACTTCATCATGGCTGCTGAGCTTAGCCCGGAAGAAGAGCAGGTACGTACATTTTTTTCCCGAATTCGCAATTTTAAAACTGTTTCTCCGGCCCAGAGAGTTTTGAACACGTATTGTACACTGTCTTCGTGTTCTGACCGGTCTTTGCTGAGTGTATGTTTTGCTACTTTGCCATGCAAAACCAACACCATCGAGACATGACCGAGATTGAATATGTGGAGTTTCTGTCATGTTTATTTCCGTATCTCAACGTCAAATTGTGTCGTATAGAGAACTTCTACATATCCTAGGGTCTAGGTTTTATGATTTCCTACCTGCTTAGCCCATTTCCAAACGTATTATTGGTTTCCGGCTCGGTCGTCGGTGTGATTTAGGTACTTATGCGGGTGGTTAGCGGTCATGGTGCGTGATAGATATAGATAAACAGGCGAGCTACCACAGACAAATTTGTTAATTTACTGAATGTATGCCGGTGTCAATTGTTATTCGGAATGACAAGGAGGTCTTTAAATATCATCACCGCTGTTATCCAGCCTTTTCACTACGAAGAGATAATCTCAGAGCCTGCGGCATTTTGATCTATTTTCTTGTCCACCGAGAGTATGGTCCTCCGGCCGGAGCAGGCACAGACGAAAGGAGAGTACGTGACGTACAAGAGGGCATGTCGACGTAAGACCAACCATTTCCGTTTCTATTACAAGTCCTGTAAATGGCCAAGACTACAATTGATCTACACGAAAAAAAAACTTCTGCTCACTCGCAAGGGATATATAACTTTCGTAGGTGCGAACAGTAGAATCAGCACCGTTTTCAATGTTTACCCCGGGGCAAGCGGTATACTATCGGATAGAATTTGTTATTTACAAATCAAGTGATGGGATTTGCACGGATCCGATATTGGCGTGAAGCAGCTGAACTGTACCGGACCTCAATTTCCAGTTCCTGCCATGACGCACTGGGTGGGCAGTATAGGCGCCACTAAATCATTTGAAGCCCAACCATTTCAGTGAAAACCTGAAATTTGTGGTACTCCACGAGCATTGAAAGGGCGTGGGTTTCCTCAGGTCTACCCTTGTTCCTGGAATTTGGATGTAATAGAAGACAGAATACCTTGTATTTGCCTTTTCACTAAAAAAATCCATATAGTATTTCAAAGAAAATTTTATAGAAAATTTCTTAAATTTTATATGGACTTTTGGTATCCAAGGGAAAGGAGTTTAACTTTTATCATTTGCAAGTGTTTATAGTTTTCAGTGGATCAAAATTCTGAAATTCGCCCAGAGTATCATGTCAAGACATTTATCAACAATATGATACAGTCCTCCCATGATGAAGTGAAGATATAAAGTGTATTGCTTTTCTCCTCCACGTTCTGTGTATACTAGAACATTCCTGGTGCTTGTAATAATTGGATTTTCAGATTTGCGTGTTGTGTTCTGCATCAGGATATATTTAGACTGTGTGATTCAAGCATGCGTGCAGTGATACAGTGTCCTATATCTCATCCCTGTTTCTGTGTTGTCAGTCGGAATTAACCGAACTGGTAAGGGAGCTGGAAATTAGATGAATAGGGAACAGTCATCGCCGTGATGTGATATTGCCCCGACAAACAGTCACTGTTAAGCAGATATGTTAGTTCACACTGGTTTATGCAAAGGAGAACACAAAAAGAACTTTCACTGTGTTTTCCATCCAGAGGTCCAACTCAGCCAAGTGTAAACAATATGGATTGTACCATAATTTGGCAGTGAGAGGGTCACAGGGGGCTTCAAAGGTCCAATTACTAACAATAGTTCCTTGAGCAGACGTCTTGATGTAGGATTCGCTGTATGAAAAATTAAATGATGGACAAAATGCTGACTCACATGGTTTATGAGGAATCAATGAACATGTCTGTTTCTCAAAGGACAACCAGGCCTTGATATGCATACTACTAGTCTTTTCAGAAAGGTGGAACTGTCGCAAGTAAATTTCTCTGAAACTTACCTAATGTGAGTTTCGCTTTCAGTTTCACATTGTCATAGCATACCTGTCAGATATCTGTCACACATTCTGTTGGAATAGTTTCACACATTACCTGTCTGATGTCGTCGTGCCTTGCAAGGTGTGGTATGATACAGATCATAGGGATTTTTTGAGGAAGGTACCTAAGTACTGATACTTTAATACGTTCAGAACAATAAGGGGGAGTTACCCTCAGAACCATCAATCCAGTTACAATCCAGTGAAGAATTATTAAAATGTGTGTGTGTGTGTGTGTGTGTGTGTGTGTGTGTGTTTGTATTAACTGTGAAAGATTTCATTCTTTTCATAATATGTTTGGCAACTAGCCTATGTTTACAAGATTATGGTACACGTTTGTCAATTTATGAAATTATGGGTAGGTTCATTACAGTGTTGGCCAAAATTCCACAACACACAATCATGAATGGCATCTTATAACTCTTGATCATAGTGCTCAGGATTCTCTGTATGTTACTGCGTAGACCCCAGGATCTATGGTTATGGTGTAGCATGTCTATTTCACACACTTCTAGGATCCTAAATACTTGTGTACATGTACTGTACAGTGCTCAAATCAGACCTGAGAAAATCGCAGGTGTTCTAAACTTGCTCCATGTAATCCTTGCCTGTGATGTAACTGTACTGTGTTTGATAATTATGCTATTTTTATTGCAAGAGAGAATGTCAAGGTGTTGTTTTGTGTATTATTTGTACAGACTTAGCGACAGATTTGTTCATACATTCATGGAGCTCAGTGGTATACTCAAGTGTACTAGTGTGAGTTAAGTTTGAAGTAGTTATCTTGAGAGAAAAAGAAACCCTACAATAACAAAAACCTTCACCTTTATTTTAGCCATGTCAAATATGGATGCCTGCTTCTGATGTTGCCAACCGGGCCAGAAAAAGTCTTAAACTCTGCTGAATAGGTATATGTGTATCTGCTTGTTTGAGTTCTGCAGATACGTGACTCTTTCACAGTCCCATCGCGGCTACATCTCAGACCATGGAAAAACCCTCAACAGTTGTGTGCTTGGCTCAGAGCTGTGTAGCCGTCGAGGGGCTGTGAGAGAGTCTATGCATTGTATTTTGTGTCAGTTAGTTTTGTGCCAGTGTGCACGTCCAACGTAAACACTACCCACAAAATATGTCTCTCATTTGGACTCTGTGTAGATGAAACACAAGCAATATTATACCTGGAAAAGCGATCATGCACTGTTCAGTATTGGTTAATGGACCTGCATGTACATGTACACACCAGTACAGAGCAAGTTAAATAAAGAGTGTGAGAGTTTATCAGAAAGGCGATACACACCTCCAAAATAAAACGTTTGAAGCTTTTGCTCATACTTGATTAAAGAGACTCTCATTCATAATGAGAAATAATCATGAGTCACTCTGATAATTTATGGTTTGCAAAAGCAAATTGCCATGTTTATATTTACTGATGTGTGAAATTCAAAATGGATGCCATTCTCTATGGTAATAAGTGGGAAGAAAATGAAGTGTTTTATTTTCTGTGACGAAAATGGTAGAGAGTTAATTTTTCCTCTAAAGGTTTTAACATGAGTCTACACAAACTTTGACTTAAAAGCCTTTTATTAGTAAAATGAAAAAAAATTAGTTCCCCAGGTGCGCTGTGCCGGAAAGAATTTATCAGTGAATGGTTTAGAGTGAAAATGTTAGACTTCAGTGGCATTGTCAGCTGCTGGATATAACCTACATATAACCATTAACCATCTGAGACGTTTTTTTATTTTAAATGACTTCATCTTCAAGTCATCCACTCCTGTTTAATTGTAGTTTCTGCATCAGAGGGTTTCTCCTGGTCCTTGTCAATTTCATCGTAGGACTACTGATGGGTTGACTGACCCCCTTTATCGCTGACCCACACTGAAGGTCATATCCTATTTTGTAGTGAGATGACCCATAAATGTATTACGACTGTCTGTGTCTCATCCATGGAGTAATTCAATAAACCAAGGAACTTTACAGCGACTTGTAATCGTAAATTGTATGGTAAAAAACATCGATACATAAGAAATTTACATTTATTCGTTTAGAACGTTTGTACATTTCTTGAAGAGCGTAACCAATGCCTAGGAGACCACTGTAAAACACTTGCATTTATTTTTTGCGTTTTTGGATTTTTATTGCAATTAGCAGGTTTTTAATGTAGGTAGAATGACATCCTAGCCATTGTTAACCCTTTTCCTGCCGAGCGCCCCTGTCCGTTATCCTGCCAAGTCGGTCAAAACCGGCCCCCTTTTCCGTGTCTACAGAAGATAGGCTCTCCTGCACGCTTTCCTGCCAGGCATTTGGCGGGAAAATACCGCATTTTCGGGGTACGATTACCGACCATATACGTGTTAGACTTCAAAAATTTTTGCATGCCCGTATAGAGGGGCAACCGCTGATGAGGTTGTGTCCAGAAAATGACGAGGTCACCGGCGTTCTTTGCCCCGGGGGACGTGCACTTTTATGCCCTTTTCTAGCTTACTTTCGCGGAAGTAAAGCTCGTTCGCCGGCACGCACGGCCACACCGGGGAAACGTCACCTCTCTCGTGGGTTAGTAGAAGACCCAGGGGTTAGTGCTATGGGTGCGGGAGCACCCTGAAACCTGTCCTGTTTCCCCTGGGTTGTGTCACTTGGCCACGTACTTTGAACGACTTGGAAGAGTCGCACAGTGCAGTCTGCTTTGACGTAGTGTCAACGACATAGTTCCGCCATTGAAGGAAGGCGTGTACGTAGTTTGGCCAGTTCAGTGAACACTTAGCTCGTTAGTGTTACCGTTTCCTAACAGGTTAGTTGTGCAGTTGTTACTAAGGTGCAGTTTTGTACCACCTTAGCTCTGGACAGTGCAACTGCTCTATGCACTAACCCCAACGACAGATGGTTGGTACAACGTCTACGTCGCACGAGCACAGCCTCCGTTGGGCTGTGCCCCTCCCACGTGATACAACGCACGTTCATCCATTACTATAGCGTCCTTACGGATCTGCCAAAAACGAAAGTGGGGGTAAAAACAAAAACGAAAATATGCGATCATAGATAGTATTTTATTCGGGAATAATTTACATTATGCCGAACAATAAATCTCGGAGTCTGTCTCGACGTCCAGTGCATGGTCCGTGTTTCAAAAATTACAATCGGGGTGGCAGATCCGTGTTTCAAAAATTATAATAGGGGGAATTGTACAAAATAATCCGTCTAAACAAACAAACGAAAATATGCGATCCATAGATAGTATTTATTCGGGAATAATTTACATTATGCCGAATAATAAATCTCAGAGTCTGTCTCGACGTCCGAGTGCATGGTCCGTGTTACAAAGATTACAATCGGGGGATTGTACAAAATAATCCGTGTTTCAATTTACAATCAGCGGGATCGTAAAGCACAAACAAACGGCACAACCGTGCTCAAAATGTGATCATGGTCCGTGTTCAGAATACAGTCAAGCCACTGTTAGGCGAAGCTGTCCCCTGTCCGTTATTTACGTCGGGTTCTCTTGCTGATGGGTGTCGTCGGGGCTGTGTGAGTAGAGGTCTGCACGCCAATGCTCCTCTTACCTCGTAGCGTCATGCGATGATGAAAAGCCGCAAAACACTCGCCCTCGTGAAGATGAACCCCGCACAGACTACATCCTTTGGACGTCTCAGACAGTCGTCCGCTCGCAGTGGTCTTACCCTCTCTGCTGCATACTTTACAGCATTTCTGCCGCCCCTCCAAACGGCTGACAACGTGCATCGGCTGATTTTGTGGATTGATGTACGAGGCAAGAGAAACGGTGGCCTCGACCTCTCTCACACTGGGCTGCGATCGCCCACAATAACCGCCAATGAGTTGTTTCCCGACACGCAGATGAAACATCTTATGGGTCAGCTTACTATCACGGTGTACATGCTTGAAGCATATATATGCATTTACCAGGGCAACATCAATCAGGTAACATGCCAGATATGTCCACCATCTGTGGTTCTTGCGCCCAGTGTGAAAGTACTTGCGCTTCTGGTTGGCTCGGTCGACGCCTCCCATGTACCGGCGATAATTATACAGCGACAGAGGCACTTGTCACCGCTCGTCTCCCTCCCCCACTGGCACGCACTCCAAGGGTGGATAGACCGTATTCAAGATCAGCACCTGAGCGTTACTATCCTGATAAGCAGTGATGTTAAGACGAGAGTCCGTTCTGGTCGTGGCTTTCATATCCCCAACAGACAGAGGAAGGCGCTTCCTCTTACCCGGCGGAATTAATTGAGGGGGCATGGTGCGACGATTACGGCGGTTAAAATTCCCGACCATGTAGATCCCGGTCTCAATCAGCTCTCTAGCAGTAACGACCGTGCTAAACAGGCTATCACAGAATAGGCTGTGATTATATCCACAGAATGGCTGGACCAGCTCCATCGTAATTCTTTTCACCACACCTCGCTCCTGCCGTCTCCCATCAGTCCGATCCCGAAATTTCACACCTAGGTACGGTGCAAAGTTAGCGATGTATGCAGTGGTGGAGTCGCACAGCTGCCATATCTTGAAACCGTCTCGATCAGGCTTATGCGGTAATCTCTGCTTAAATTTAGAACGGCCCTTAAATTGCACCATGCCCTCGTCGATGGAGATCTCTCTACCCATCTTATAATTATTTACGCACCGGTCAACTATGGGCTCCATCCATGGATTGATTTTATACAGGGGATCCTCCTGACACCGACGTCGGCGGCGTGCCTCATCAGGATCACGACGTGGATCGTTCTCTGGGTCTGCCAGATGAAAGTATCGCATAAGCTGCTGAAAGCGACTGCGGTAATCACAGTAGAAATACCCTGGTTTCTCAGAAAGGGATCGCTAGACCAATAATCCTCCACTGATGATTTACGGTCGACACCCATACAGACTAAGACGCCAATGAACGCCTGCACCTCTCGGTAGTCAGCGTTACGCCAGTATTTATCTATTTTCCTAGCGATATATCGCTGGTGGAATTTGGCGTATTTATTAGTCTCGTCCTTGGCCAATCTGATCAGTGTAGCTGGAATAAACTTAAAAAAGTAATCGAGCTCACGGGAGTGGCTGGGCAAGGTGAAAGTCGGTCCTCTCTCATGGTCAAAATCGGTCTCCTCAAATATATTAGCATCGGTAGTCTCCGACATACGCCAGACAGGAGGTGTGTCGTCCTCCGCCAACACAGCAGCAACGTCATCATCGTCGTCAGAGCTTGCCTCACCTACGTACTGCCTGTCATAAAAGTCATCGTCCTCTGCCGCATCCTCGTCAACCTCCGAGTCGGACTCAGCGGTGATATCACCGTCGTCTGGGCGTCTGGGCCTGAACTCGCCCGTAGCGGCATCAAGGATCATATCTGGCTCAAAATCAGGTGGGCTATCCTGATAACGAACCCTCCGCACTATCTTTTTCGGCGGGGACATCGCAGCACACGAAACTATGGCAGGGGCGGGGGCGGCCGCCCCCGCCGATGACGAGGACTCAAGCTCTTTCGCACTGGGCACAGGAACTCTCCTGACGCAGGATGAGGGCTCATAGTAGCAACAGGTGGTGTCTCTCCTGGAGCAGCCGGGGGAGAACCAATGGCATCAGCCGTCTCGTTACTCACTGTCTCACTAGCAGCAGCAGACGTAGTCTGTGCAGGTGAAGTATCTCCCACAAGAGCAGATGTAGTCTCTGCAGGTGAAGTAGTCTCTCCCGGAGCAGCCGGGTGAGAACCACTGGCGACCGGTGACCCGTCATCATCCTCATCGGCAGAACGATCGCTCTTACGTTTACGCTTACCACTGGGTTTTTCAACCGGAGATAGCTTCGCCTTACGGGAGCATTTCTTGCCCGACTTCTTAGAACGTTTACTAGGGACATCACAACGATCGCTACCACTACCACCCGGAGACTCTGCATCTTTGAGCTTCAGTCGTCTGCTCGCCTTCAGAAAACTTTTGCGGTCCGTCAAGCTCATGTCTGGAACAGTGTCGACAGACTAGCAGGTCCCTCCCTTTTAAAGCCACAGGGAAACAAAGCCCTGGACATGATTGGACGCAGGGGTGTTAATATATGCATCCACCTGTTATTATAATGGACCTACGGCAATCAGTCCACCAACCGGCGCTGACATTCCTACCCGTCATGTAAATTGCCTGTCCGCACCATTTGATATGCTAATAATACTCATTTGCGATGCAAATCCCTCGAGCACTTAGCATAACATAGTCAATGTCATTAGCATCTCAACTTGACATTCCGTCCAGCTGGGTACGTGGCATGCGCACCTGCCACCCAAGGACGTTGGCCCAAGCCCATGTTTAGTACGGGTGGGAAACCCGTATCTTTAACCTCATGTCCCTTCTAAGTACGCCTGCGCAGGGCGTATTGTCATCCAAGTCGGTGACAAGCCAACCCGACAGATCGCCCATTAAGCAGTAATGGACTGGCCGTCTCGTTCTTGTACGGCAACGAACAGTGCTTCAGCGGCTTGTTTAGGTCATAACCGTCGCCTGCCGAGCGGCTTACCCAACTAAGGCGGTCAAAGATGAAGGATGCCAAAATTGTCAACGGCTGTCTCGGCCTCGTCCGTTGGGCAAACATGGCTCCTTCAAATAACGTGGCCAGCACGTCTACGTCATCAGCGGTGATGACGACCCGTCATTGACGCCCGAGTGCGTAAAACTCGGAATATACCGACAGGTACCTCTACCTGAGTCGGTCATACTACGGTATAAACCAAACACAGGTCTGCCAACTCCCGTTAGACTCGGCCGTTAGCCGAACTTCACAGGGACAACATAGGCGTAACAAGTCGGTGAACAACGGTTCACGCACCTAACCGCAGCCGCCAAGTCGGTGAACAATGGTATCAAATTTTGAGGCCATGTTCCTGAATGGCAAGGCTGAGGCGGTGTGTTTCGTTGCACGGCTTGAACGTCTAGAGCCAAGTGCAGCCGACAACGTCCGACATCTGAGTGGGTAGTCTTTTCGAGAAGGTAACAAGTCGGTTAAAAGCGGTGGTTACCCTTCACAAATGTCGCTCAAGTCCGTTCGGATCAGTTCCATGTCAGGGACTAATCAAGCCGAGTCCGTCAAATCCGTCCGCACTTCCCGTCAATCAGGACCAAGTCCGTGATTTTCGTCTCGCACCATTGGCAAAAAATTGCACCGCCAGCTGAGGCGGTCTTAGGCGGTTGCCTTACAGAAAGCCGAGTCCGTCAAATCCGTCCGCACTTCCCGTCAATCAGGACCAAGTCCGTGATTTTCGTCTCGCACCATTGGCAAAAAATTGCACCGCCAGCTGAGGCGGTCTTAGGCGGTTGCCTTACAGATTAGCGTTGCCGAGACGGTCAATTTCGGCCGCAATCTATGTAGTGCCTCAGAGCCAAGTTAACCCAAACTCCGCTAGAATACGTCAACGTGCTAACCTGCCAAGTACGCTACTCGTCCACCCCAAAAAAACCAGTCCCCCACCGGGGTGGGGGACTGGCTGGGTAGCTTCCGCACCTTTCCCTGTCGTTGGACTCTCTGTGAACCCATTTGAGAGCAAACGCTGTTCCTCGCCCAAAACCTGTCCTCGAACGACCCCTAGCGCGAGCAAGGGTTTGCTACACGTAGTTCCGTCGACTAGGCAGGAAAGGGGGGTACCAAAAAGTAGCCCGATTTCCACCGCCTTGGCAGGATAACGGCCGTGGCTGCTCAGATTCTAGCTACACCGAATTTCAAGCGGATTTTCACCGACTTGGCAGGAAAAGGGTTAATAAAGCGAAAAGTTTTAATTAGCAAATTGACAGACCTAGCTAAATTTGCTAAGGAGGGATGCTAGCTGAGAAGACTCGTTTTATAGTGCATCCCGATGCTAACTGTGTATACCATAACAACTGATAAACACGTACATGTACATGTATCTCCATTGTAAATATGTGATTTTTTTGAGAAATTGATTTTTGGGTTTTAGGGCTAATGGACAGCATCAAAACCTTTACCGTCACAATTCGATTTATACAGTTGGACGACCAGCATTTTCTCATGAAGGAGTGGTCAGAAATTTATGTAGCAAAATCATCAGAGAGGCATCTGGTATGTGCTTTTGTGTGTGTGTGTGTCTGTGTCTGTGTCTGTGTGTGTCTGTCTGTCTGAGTCTGTATACATTCGTTTAATTAAGGTAGCGGTAAAGGCTATTTTTGCACGAATTCTTTTCTCAGAGTTAATATCAAGTTTCAAGTGTTAAAATCAAGATATTTAGTTCAAATTTTCAGGATAACTCCCTTACTTAATACTTTCTCCAAAGTATATAAAAATTGTATATTTGCAGCCATGGTTTTGAAATATGACACCAGTAAATATTAAAATTTAATTTTTCACATTGTTTTACATATTTGAATTTAATAATAATTGGATAGTACTTAATACTACCAAATTAGTTATAAATATGTTGACACTATTAATTGTAAGATTTGTACGGCAGGATTTGTAAATAAAATTTGTTTTTATGATTTTACATGGGTTTACATATCAAAAAATTATTAAAAAATTCTTTCAAATTTCAAAATGTGATTTTTCAAAAAGTACTTCAAATACAGGAAAATTGTGCCATTGTCATCTTGTCCGTAACTTTGTTAATAGGCTGTAAAAATTCCGTGTCCATATCTCATTTCAAAGGTTGGATTAAATTGGCATAAAATTATGTAGGAAAACTGTTATTCTGTCAAAAATGTTGAAAACAAGCAATATTTGCACCCCTCTTTTGAAGTCACAGAGCAGTCTTTTTGGTTAATCTCACTTTTGACACACACCTCTTTGACACTCAAAGAATCTAAAAATGCATTTACAATAGCAGTCACGCATTCTGAATGCAAGCACTGCCTTGTCAAACTTTCCTGAAAAACAGCAAAAATGACTTTCCCTTTTCAAACATTTTTTTAAAAGCTAGGGGACCTCTACCATAGTTAATACACTAAGGACTCCCCAACTTCCTCTTATTTGGTCACTTTTTCAGAAGTTTCAACAGGCTATAACTCTGCAATGCCTTTGACCCCAAATGTCTGGGTTTTTTTTATTCCACAGAGAATGTTGACTACTTTTATATTTTAATAGTTTTATTGAAGTTTATAACTGACGCTCTAGCCTTTACCGCTACCTTAAGAGAAATATTGGAAAGAAGGCAGTTTGTCATTTTCATCTCAGGTGGGTGTACAGTAGCAGTGTGTTTAATAGGATTACTAAATCATAAGTGTCTTGAGGGACACTCTTTTCTTGGAACAGTTCTGTCTGATCCAGTCAGTATGCTGTGATCAGGAGCTTGTTGAGATAAATATTTTACAGGTATTTGGGATAAGAATGCACATGTTAAAGGTAGAATTATAAAAGTAGAGAGTTATCTCATTTCATCTCTTGTATTTTCAGTTTTTTTCAGTTCAATGAGTATTCACCGAGCAGAGCAGAATTCCTCTTTAATTAATATTTCAAGATCAGCACAGATGGGTAAATTTTGAACCTTGCCTCTTTCTGGAAAGATTAAGGAATAAATCTCCGGGTAACTTGGATTATGTCTGCACTTGCAGTTTTTATGAACTGCTCTAGCTGGCTGATGTTGTTCTTGTCAACAATTATCATGTGTGTACATGTACAGTGTGGCTGCTGTTGTGTGTGTCTGAGTGACAGTTGAGTGTCCATTATTTTGAACATGCTTTCTCTGAAGATTGTTGTTTGCAAGTATAAGCATGGAATAGCACAAAAGAAAGTTTTCTCAGCAGTGAAACATCCATGGACAACTCAAGGTGCACACATGTATGTTGTTTGAGACAGATATAGTGTTGAAAGTAATATCTGTTATGAGCCTGTTGTATCTGTTGTACTTGAAAATACATGGTGACAAAAAGACTCTGAGAACATACATTGTAGAAGTATTAATATTTATCAGTTTACAAACACAACTTTCAGCCAGTAAGTGAGGCTGTCAGCATGTAAACTTTGCTTAATTAAGGAAACCTGTGGACTATTTTGTTGTGTTTTAAAGTCAAGAGACTGCTGTACATGATTCATAATCAATTTCCCAAACGACGATACTGAAAATCAGCTTATTTCTCTACTAACAAAACAAGAGTTATCTTTTAATGAACAACTTGCTGATTATATTTTTACTTTATATAAACAAAGAAATACCTAGTTATATTTATTATTAGCTACTATTATTATACTGTAATACTTTATCTTTATTGAAGAAAATTTTTAACTTATTTTTGTATCACACTTTTATTGCCACAAATGTGATGTAAATCCTATATTTACAAGCAAGCAATAAAAATATTATTATTATTATTATGACATGCAAAATGTTTTTTTGATAAAGACAGAACACATCCATGTATTTTATCTTTGTTACGCCACATTGGTGTGGAGAGTACGGGTTTTGTTTGTCAGTTATAAATGTGTGTGCTCTGAGTTGATAGTAGTTCACTGATATCGATTTTTCTTGAAAATGTTCGAAACGAAACAAAGTTTTGTTTGTATATGGTAAATGTTTTAGTACGGTTGGTGGATGAAGGGGGACCATGTTCGAAGGTGATTTCGAAATTGAATGACATTTTATCAAAGACCAGTTGGTCATTCATTGTTAGATTGGTGTTGATTGTATTTTCAAGGAAGAATTCATGTAGTTATGTTAATGCAGTGAACAGGTCGTGTCAAAATGTTAGTATAACCTGTATGCCGAGTTTGCACAGATTTGTAAGTGTAAACATGAACAGGTGCACAAAGTGATGACTTAGAAATACATATCAAAACCAGATGGCATATATCATGTGGTTTTTGAGTTCACCTTGTACAGGTATGTTCCTTGGATCCTTGAACGTCTTCTGGCAGGGTTCATGTGTTTTTCAGCATGGCCATATTGGCCATTGCCACAATCACAGCCTTTCATGCTGTAATTGTACATGTGCAAATGTACCTGTGTGTGGGAGTCACAATTCAAGGCCCAAACCTACAAAGATACAATGGCCTTCATAATGTTATTGTTGTGTAATTGAAAGAAGTTAGAAGCCGAGACTGGTCAACCATCATGTTTGTGTGATCCTCACACAGAGAAATTTAAACTGGCGCAGATACTCTTTGGTTTGTTGTTGAAATTGAGGTCATGATAATTTCAACTGTACTCTGATCATACCCTCAGTGTAAACAGAAGCTTAAAGCCCTGTATACTTGTCAAACAAGTATGAATCATTTGTAATTTGATTTCAGAATGGATTGGTAATGCATAACGTAATTGTTCCGTCAACCTGGCATGTGAAACCAACATGTACAAGTATGAGCTATTGTTGTCTATATTTGGTCTCATTTGAAACTGCCACAGGTCTTGTGACTGTTTTGATAATACCGGTGGACGAAGTCCGGGGGACTTTTAAGTGGCATGTGTGCGTACGTCCTTGTGTCCGTTCTTGTGTCCGCAGAGATATCTCAGATATGCTCAGGCTAATTTCTGTGAAACTTTGTTTTAAGGATGATACACTTTGGCATACATATATACAAATCGATTGGTTTGTGATACAATCCGATATGGCCACCAGGCGGCCATTTTGTTTCCATTTTTTTCATGTGTACAGCCATTATGCCGACATTCAAACTTGGTACAAGAACAACACACTATGACTGACATATGCACATCACACAATTTCTTTTTGGTTTGATTCAATATGGCCACCATATGGCCAGTTTGTTTTGATTTTTTTCATCCCACAGCCATTACTCAGACATTCCTTGACGGATTTCTTTTAAAATTGGCACAAGGACAACGCACTAAATTGTATGATATACAAATGCATGTGAAATTGTTTTATGATATGATCCAAAATGCAGGAGAATTTCTCAGAATTAGGTGATGGATCTTCCTGAATCTGTGCACAAATCTGAATCCATTTCCATAAATCAAAGCATTGTACAATGCGAGACCACTTGTCTACTCTTGTGCTTTGAATACCGTCTTTGTCTAAGTCTCCTTGGAAAAAGTCTGGGGAAATTATAGACTGGGCTCTGTCTGTCTGTCTGTCCATATTGCCATCCGTGCGCCTGTCCATGCATGAGTCCATCCATCCATCTGTCTGTCCACGCAGGTATCTCAGACATGCCCTGGTCAGTTGCATTCAAACTTGGCATGCACTCTGGCATCCATATGCAGATTAATGTGTTTTTCTGTTTGATCCAATATGGCTGCCAAGTTGTCATTTTGTTTCCATTTTTCATATCTGAAGCCATTACTCAGACATGTCTTGAGTGATTCTTTCAGACTTGACACAAAGACAAAATATCATGAAATACATGAATGCATGTCTAATATTTTAAACAATATAATCAGTATGGTTGTCTAGCAGCCATTATGCTCTGATTTTCCGTGTCCAAAGCTACTACTCACACACATGCTTGGACCGGTTTCTTTCAAACTTGGCACAAGGACAACACATTACAACTTTACACGTGCATGTCAAATTTTTTCATGATACAATCTAACATGGCTCCCAAGTGGCCATTTTGTTCTTACTTTTTCATACCTGCTGTACACGTACTTTTATAACATATAGCCACATCTGTTACCCAACTATTACACACAATGTCTTTCTACACTAATTCCATTCGTACTTGGTATATCAACAGTGCACATGCACATCGATACAAGGTCAACACTTTGTCAGCCATTTTCTTGACTTGTTTTTACCAAGTTCATTTCACGTCATCATTTCCAACAGTGGTTTTCCAAATTTGTTAACCAAGCATGGACTTTGTCATTTACAATGACTTGTTCCTTGGAAAATGTGGTGACATGTAGATATACGACCCTGTTTATCACAAACAGGTCAGTAGGTCTTTATAAAGTCCATTGAAGTGTCAAAGGTTTTAGTTGCTGCTTTTGTATTTGGGAAAGCAGTTGTGCGACACTTCCAGTTTTCACTTCAAAGGTCAAGGGTCACCATGCAACTGTGAGCTGACACATATCTGAATCATTGTCAAATGTTGTCAGGTGGTATGTCTGGGCAAAAAGACAAGCATCTGACACAAATGCATCATTTTGCTGGCAAACAAAGGGATGAAGGTGGGTAGTTGACTGCTCCCCTCTTTGTGTTTGTCATAGGTACTCTTGGCACACCCTGTTTGCCAATATTAAGTACTCCCTTTTCCTGCCAAGTCGGTGAAAATCCGCTTGAAATTCGGTGTAGCCAGAATCTAAGCACTGGTGACCGTTATTCTCCCAACGCGGTGGAAATCGGGCCCTTTTTGGGTACCCCCTTTCCTGCTAAGTCGACGGCACTACGTTTTGCTATCCCTGTGCGTTTAGGGGTCATCTGAGGAGAGGTTTTCTGACAAGGAACGCCTTTTCCCCTCGAAATGGGTTCGCAGGGAGTCGATAGACAGGGAAAGGTGCAGAAACCTGTCCGCCAGTCCCCACACCCGAGGGGGGCTGGTTTTTTTTACCGCTTTTTAGCGGATTGCAGGATAGCATGGTGACGTTTTCTGGCGGAGTTGGACGTACTTGGCTGCCTGGCACTATAGAGATTGCTGCCGAACTTGACCAACTCGGCAATGCTAATCTAGAAGGCTACCACTTGCAAACGACTTGGCAGATATGCCGATGGTGCGAGACGAAAGTCACTTATTCAGTTGTGCGTGACTGAAAATGAGAACGTATTTTTGACGGACGGCTCGACTTGTTCCTCCGATGGAACGGATATGAACGACTCGGAAATACCATTACAAACTGGTGTCCGACGTACTAAGCTGGGCTTCAGCTCTGCAAGTTCAAGCCAGGCAACGTCCTTCACCGCCTTGGCCATGCCATTCAATGGACGTAGCTTTGGATTTTTTATTTATTCCATCGTCCGAAGTATTGGCTCTGGTTTGCAGGCAAACGTATCCTCTTGCCGACGCATTGGTAACTACGTACGCTGTTTGCGTACAGAGAATTCAAAAGGTGACATGAGGTCAATATGCTACATGTACGGGGATACCGCCTGCATTTAGCAGGGACTGCTTTTGTTATGCAAACCAGCTAGCAGTACAATATGGCTGCCAGCATGTGGACACGTCGATGGCTAGAACAATGGAAGCATATTGCGTTGCACCCGTGCATCGCAAAAGTGAACTGAAGACTTGGGGGTAGTGACTGGTTATCACTGGTTAGCTGCAGCCCAAGCCATGTCGGTACAAACCCGTACCTGACTGAGGACCACTCGATTAAGTCAGTAATGAACGGTAACACTCGTAAGCCAACTCCCAACTGAGCTGGCAAAACTACGTAAAGCTGTGCTTCAATGGCTCAGCCATGTCGTTAATACAACGGCAAAAACGTAGTTTTTGTGCTACACTGCCAAGTCGTTGGAGGTACGTATTCAATTGACCCTACCCTGGGGAAACAGGACAGGTTTGACGGTGCTGCTGCACCCCTAGCACGACCCTCAGGGTCTCTGACTAACAGACGAGTGAGGTGATGTTTGTGCCTAGCGGACGTACGTAATACTGAAGGAGTTTATTTCCGAAAAAATAAACATAAAATGACGCACTCCCAGGGGCAAACAAAGCCGGTGACCTCAATTTTTTTCTGCAGCAACCCTTGAGCTCCTTCCCCTGTCTACGGGCATGTAGAAATTATCGAAGTCTAACACGTACATGTATAAGTACGGCTAAAACTACCCTGAAAATGGGCGATTTCTGCCAAAATGCCTGGCAGGATAACATGCAGGAGAGCCAATCTTTTGCAGGCACATATTATGGGGGTTTTTCTACTGACTTGGGAGGATAACGGACAGGGGCGCTCGGCAGGAAAAGGGTTAAGTACTCACGATGCCTAGCCCTTTCCTTGACGCGAGAAAAATTGTTCATATACATGACAATCCATTCTTATCAAGATGACACAGAAAAAGTAATAGAAAATTCAATTTAGTCTCCAATAATTTATGTTATGTATATGGGAGCAATTGTGTAGGAGTGTCTGGCGTCAGGACATTTCTCTATCCGATATTAAATACAATGTAACAGGCATGGCACACATTCACTATGTAAATGTCCAAGCAAATACAGTTCTTGTAAGGACATCTCTCCATGAGAGACAGATTTTTCAAGTCAACCGTTACAAGCTGTCTAGTTGAGGCCACTTCTCTCTTGAAGGATAATTTTGTGATTTTCAAGAGTGTCTGTGAAAATGGGGTTCCCTGTACATGTATGTGTAGCTACAGCCCATTGATGCTATTCATGACTCAACCTCAATCCCACAATACATCTTACATGAATTTCCCATTCAGGGGAATGACAGGTTTATTACTTACCTTTTGTAAGTGTACCGGTAATATTACACTGGTGAATAAAAAAAAAATGAAAATATCTACTTTTCACTCTCAAAAAAAAACTTTGCTTTGTTACATTATACATATTATGGACATTTTGGTTCATACAATATTTATGTGGAAATCAGGGCTGAATATTTTTGCCATGTATGTTTGAACTTTCACAGTTGTGTGTTATTGGCCTCATGCAGTACATTCATAACATACATGTATCTTGGGACCCTTCTTGTGCCAACTTCATCGGTTGTCCATTGAGTCAAGTCGGTTAATCATGCCAAACCAGTAATTTAAAGTATAACATGCTCCGTATGAGATATGTTATATCATCTGACCATTTAAAGATCCCTAAAAATAAACCAATGTGGTGAATGTATAAGACATAAACATTGTTTTACTGACTTGAGCTTCTATAGAAATAATATGCTATGGTGGTTTGTGCCCAAGTAACATATTATCATTAATATGCTTTTATTTTTATGCTAATTTTAACCCATGAACTAATTTGAATGCCAGAAATTTGTGGTGCCATAATACACCTTGAGCGTTGGTAAATTCTGATAAGATCTTATCGTTCATCTTCACATTTATTAGTACAGCAATTTTACTATACAGTGGTAGTGAAGGGGTTATTGACCTTAAAGGCATACTGTCACCAGTTCCAATTTTGCCACAGTTACCATGGAAAGAGAAAGTCTAACCAATCACAGATTTTAAGCGGATGGCTGCTTTTTAAAAACAGCACCCTCACATGGGCATTATGAATACAAAGGAATGCCCCTTTGGCCATATATAGGCATATTTAGATTGCAGGTGACTGTATACCTTTAACAAGGTTAGAATTGTCTCCTGTGGGTCGTAGGATCTTTTTGGTTGGATGGAGGTAATCTTCTCTGCATTGATAATTCTTGCATTATCAATTGCCCATTACCGAAACTTATGTTTTTGATAGTGTTTCCATACCTTTAAACAGGGAATCATGGGATGCTACTAGATCTGCATGTAGATGCAAATCAGATATGAACAGCCCTGGTTCACTGAGTACAACATGTACAGTCATGCACGTTACACGACTGCCGAGTGAAGTGATGCCTGCAGGGGTAAATTCAAATGTAATTTGCACAGACTCCACACTGAATTGAAGTCGCATGTACTTTGATTGAGTCCCCCAAAAATATAATGCATTTTCTCTAGGTATATATGGAAACATGCTATTGTCTGCACTTCATTATCCACGGTTGGCTTTTTCGAAAGGCTGGTATCCGTAACACAATGGAGAATTAATGACAGTTCTGAAGTGTATGAGTCATGGCATAATTACTTTATTGAAGGGTAATTGTTACGTAGTAGTCAATTTTCAATGAGACTCCACACCCAGAATTTGGATTGTCAAATGCCTAATGCAAAGTGGTGTACACTATGCACACATAGTTAGTTTTACTAGCAGTCTGCAGAGAAAATTACATTTCATATTTGAGGCAAAGTAGAATTTGATGGATAATTTAAACATTGCCTCCCATCTCCTGTTTGAAAAATTAGTTCTTTGTAACGAAGCTGGTGCCTTCCAATGACAGAATGCAATCAGTGAGACACAGTAGATTTAAACTAGCTCAGTACTACAGGGATTTCCAGTCCATGCAGTGAGTGTATATTGTATTGGAGCATGGAGGAAGCCCCAGGATTCCAGGATGTGGGTCACTTCATTATGATCCTGCCAAGAGGTCACAGTTGCACCCTGTCAAGCTATAGCATCTACATTGTACAACCTGTAATTCAATCAGAACCACATTGGGCATTTCCCATTTTACCATCATCAAAGTTTTTATTTGCTTATATTTTCTCATATTGATATAGCAGAATGAACTATTTAGAATGATGGATGTCCCTTTTACATGTATCTGTAGTTAGGTATGCACATGAATTACTTGTGTTCAAAAATTACTGATCACAACACATCTTTGATGTCAGTACATAGAACTGTTGGTACATGTACAGTATATGGTCTAATTTCAACGGTGTTTTTTCTATCATTTGTAGTAAAAGTCATGAATATAATTCCCCGAATGGTGATAATAAGAATGACGTCATCTGGAGCTTGATATCTGAAATAGATGTACATGTATTCACTAATGCAAAGTGCGTTCAGCACTGTTTGTGTATGCAAATCAATTGATAATGATTCATTTTAATAGAATAATATAATCACGTGCCTGAAATTGCACTTCACATGACATTTATGATTGACAGGGTACATGTATCATGATGACGCATGTTCTCTGTATCAAGAGAACATCTGCACAATTTATTTTTCGTCATCATACCATATGATACCATTAATTTTTAAATTTTGAAGATTTTCTGGTCTTTATGACCATAATATTATAAATTTGCTATTTCAATTTGGATATTTGACTTACCAGTATGTGTACGATGAAAAAATTGTCAATTCTTAGATTTATGCATACATAATATACATGTAAAACTTTTGACATGTTTTTGCTTCACTGTTATTTCCATGGCATCCATATCTGTCCATTGAATTGTCGTGATTACCCTTTAGCAGTTTACAAGATACAGCATGATAATTTTGAGAATCTGCCTTACAGTTTGGTCATCATTATTTATCTACGGTTAAAGTTCCATCTGCTGGTAGAGATATTCAGATTTGATTGATGCTACATCTTTATTTGCCCTCAGTATCGGTTATTCTCAAGTAAATGCATGGGGTCATATAGGGACAGGGAAATTCATCTCTAGTAGAGATACTTATGTACTCTTTGAAAATATACTAGTATTTGCTACGTTCCCCTGGCTGTTTTTCAGTGTCTTTTTCACTGAATTTCATCACTAAATGGAAACTGTAATGGAACCAAAAAATTCCCTATGTACCATTGGAAGCTTTGCAGTAATAATGTCTGACCAGATGGGTTACGCCTCAATACTTACCCTTTCCTTCAGTTGCAATGTACAAAGTGAGACAATGATATGCCAGAGGTCAAATGTGTCTCGGGAGACAGTTGCCATGACTACAAGTACACATTTCGTGACCAGTGACTGTCTATGCTGGCATGTCAGCTCTGAGATGTGTTATTTGTGATTATGTATTGTGATTGAGATGGACACATGTACAGGTACTGTATGAAAAGCTCTAGATGGAACTGCAAATATTAATGTGATGTAAATGTGTGTGGTAATACATTGAAATAAAACCATACATTCAGATATTAACCTTTTTACGTAGATATTCTGGTCCAGTCTCATTGCTATCAAAAGGGCGTTTAGATCTTTGTACAAGACACAAAGTTGAGAGGATCAAGCAGGACGCTCCTGAAACTAATACATTGATCAAAGTTTGTTGCAAGATTAAAATGATAAAACTGTACACAGGATAACAAGTAGATGTTAAAACCATACAAATATACAAGATGTTTATTAGCACAAGGCCACTTACAACTTATAGTTTTCCCTGCAGGTAGAGAAGTATACACAATAGTATGATAATAAATTCCGATGTATTGTAACATTGGTGCTTCTGCTTTATCCACCAGTTTGCCGGTTCTTATTTACCTGATAGCAAGAAAAATAATATATAGGTTTGGACTTCTGCTGTCTATGATTTCACTTCTGTTGAAGGTCATCGACCTTGTGTGTCTGGTAGTGTATACATGTATTAGTACTACCTGTGGTACTATACAATGATCAATGTTTAAATTTTAATTGTAGTTGCTCACCAGGGGGGTTGAAGTAATATACTTTCGGTCCTATAACAGCCACATTCACCTAAAAACCTGTGTGAAAAGAACCAAAGAGCCTTCAAATTGATTGCAGTGCAGCCTACAACGATGTGAGTTGCATTCTGAAAATGTCTAATAACTGGAAGAAATGTTTAGATGAATGCACATCTAGTTTCGCTTGTAGAATTGTTTTCATCCCAAAATGGTTTGCGTCCTGGTGCACCTCCTTGACAACTACATGTATAGAGTGATTACTTTTTATGGCAGTTTCGACAGAAAGTTGTGAAAGCGAAACAACTGTAAATTGGCTTTCATTGTAAAAGTGCTTGACATCACCACTGTATAACTTTTTTACACTACAAAAGTTTTAGTAATAAAGTGAATTGTACCCCTGACCTTGAGGAAGGTATATGTACATGTATTATGACAAAAAGTATGCGTTGTCATGATCAAGCATTTGCAGTGTTTGGGCTTCAGAGTTACTTTACATGCATAGTCCTGGTGAAAGAGTATTTTCAGCATATATTCATGGTTTGCAATATCACCAAGTCTGAATTTCACCAAGGACAAGTCTCTTTTGACTCTGTTAATTATTAATTAGTACTTTGTTTTGCACTGAGGCCAACTGCAAAAAACAGTACATTTGTTAGTTTTACTGACGCTAACATATTAATGTGTACATGCATTTAGAGAAAATCAATGCATGTTCATTACCTTTCATTTCATTTTCGTTAAAGTATAATCGATACTAGTACTTGAATAAAATTATCCAAAACTGCTGTGTTTTATGTATGTTTTAACACAGACTGTCAAAGCTGGCTAAGCTTCTCCTTGCTATGGTGTTAGCAATGAAAGTCACTAAAAATCATGTTTATGTACAGTATGTTTCTGTGAATCTACATGGATCAAATTAGTTAAAAACCTATTCCGTGTGACACTTTGTGCTTTCCAGGTTGTGACCGACAGTGACTTGATAATGATATAAACTAGCAGGAACAGGGTTAAAGGTATCTTTCAAACCTCTTCAGTGAATAAAACACTGTAATGTGTACAGTTACACTCAAAGGCTCAATAAAATTGTCCAAAGATTACAAAAGTCGCTCACAGAGCTACAGCAGTCGAAGTTCAAGGTTAGTCACGGGACAGTGCTGTCTTCTAGCATCAAGTGGTATAGGGTTCCGTACTTGATCCCAATCAATGATTCATAACGTAAGAATTTCTGTGAAATGTGACAACTTCCTCTTTGTGGTCACTTTGAAGAAATACTGTCTCCCCCCCACTCCCCCAGCCCTCCCCATTACCCTTTGAGGTAGGCAGTTTTAAGAAATAATATGTCAACTATATGAGTACAAAGGAGGAAGTATATTACAGATTGTTCATTCTCAGTAAGTGTGACCAGGATTCCGAATAAATACTTTTATCTCTGACATTTTTGGCCATTGGATATAAGTTTTTCACTGTGGCAGATATGTATGAGTTCAAACCAAATGCTGTGTAATATGGAGGTCGTCATGGATTTCTATCAAAGCTTTAGGCTCTATCCAGTGTTGTTGCGAGTCTGCAAAAGACCCGACATATATTTGTATGAAGGGGCAGACATGTCTTTCCCCTCTACATTGATATGTCAGAGAATTAAAAACTATTGGCTATATCATAATGTACAAAGAACTTGTTTGAAAGGGTAAAAACTACACCAGTTCGGTTCAAGCCTATATACCAATGATATGTTTACTTGAGCTCTGTCAACACTTTTCCATCAGTTAGACATTACACTGGACAATGCTGTATCAGAGACCTGTACATTTTGAATCATACATATAGTGTATACCTTGTTTAGAGATTAAATGGTATGTTGACTGAATGGTTTTTGCTGCTGTTTGGTCTCGTATCATATCCTTGTATGGAGCCCTCTTGATGTTTACCTAGAGGCAATGAAAAATATTAACACGGAAAGTGGGGTTTGTACGTCTGCCTTGCCAAAAGAGAGTCCCTTCAGGAAAATAAAATGGCAAATATTTCAAGAGTAGTGTGGTATGAGTTGTTGTAGGAAGGAGATATTTTTATAAAGAAAAGGTGCCAGTATGTCATCCAGTTGTTCAGCATTCTTGTCTCTTTTCATGCATTTGCCAGGGTTCACGTGAGTTCACATGCCAAGTTAATACATATACATCGTTGGCAGACACAGTCGAGGTTTGTGCAGTGGTACTTATTAAATGCATCGATGTTCAACCATGTTTTAATGGCAGTGTCTCCTGGAAAAATTCAATAAATGATGTCATAGCACGGTATGACATCACGGTTGCACTCTGTGTTTTCTTTGTGTCTGGTTTAACAGAGCATTATCTGCCTTGCCACTTCAGTGAATGTCAGTGCGGATGAAAAGAGGTAGCCGTGCTGTGCATTAACCTAATGGGCACAAGACTGAGATGTAGCAAATTCTCGTCTGTATGGATTGTCATCACAGAAGTTCTCAGATGCCGGGGGAAGTGGAGTGGTTCATAGCTCAATATGACTTAATGAATATTCAATATTCATTCACCATCGCATTTCATGTACGTCCCTTGCTTTAACTTAAGTTTCCTTGAAAAGGAGAGAGACAGTTCTATATGTAGCACCTTCACATAGACTAAATAATGTAACTCAATGACTTGGTCCATAGCTGTGACTTTCCATAAAATATCTGTTGTGTTCTACGAAACAAATGTATAGCCTTATTCTCTGTATAAATATGTTGGACACAAACATCAGCTATGTGTATAACACTCAACTTGCTGTGTACAATATGCAGTATTGTTGCTGACAGTCTGTAGGATCAAAATTCAGTTGTCAATAATAGTCAACATTGGACATCAAGCAGACACAGACAGGCTGAGTTAACAAGTTGAACAAGATGCAAATCAACATTGGTTTTTTGAGTACACTGAAAAGACTGTATTTTACATAAAACCCAGCAAAACCACTAGAAATTACGTCAATTAGAAAGACAGTGGCATGACTCACACCAGAAAAATCCTTGTATGTTCAAGATTCTTAATTAGTATCACAAACCAGTCAAGATGACCAACTCTGCGTACACTCATGTTCATGTGCATTTAAGTTTAGCACAATCAGCAATGCACTGATCTCAACACAGTGCAGCTCTGAAAAAAATCAATATTAGAGTGCTTTAATGGCTGTCTGTTGCTAAATAGCTAATTTAGCACTCAGGAATTTTTCAAGCACATGTGGAAGCTTTTAACGGGACACTAGATCAATGAAATTTTTGAAGTTTGACACTCTTCAAGATATAAATATCTCCGGCAGTGGCAAGTATTGCTGTGTACATGTCTGTCTTATAATAGTACTTGATGTAAATATTATTTTACTCTAGCCACGGAAATACACAGCCAGGCAGTGGTTTTCTAGAGTACCGCAGTGTGTTTCACTTCACGAATCTGCAATTTGTGCGTCTTTTGTCTTTCCTTTAGTTTAAAGAAATTTCTGAAAGAATGGAAAAGTGGATGGTTTAATTAAACCCTGTGTTGTGATTTACACTGAACTGACAGTCTGTCAGCCAGAAGTATAGGCACTGTTCAAGGTTCCAGTCAACAGAATGGGCAAAGGTCCTCAAGATTCAACGAATGTCTGAGTTTTGTTTGTTTCGTTCCAGAAAATGTTGGAGTTATCACAGTTATTCTAGTCCAGAGCCTATTTTGCCAGAACGCTGTAGTCATTTAGCCGTATTTGTACATGCACTGTGACCATTGCGTAAGAAATTGCCAACGTTGTTTGAATATTAATTATGGGACAGAAGTACTGTACATGTGACAGTCATCTTAATAGTGTAAACAGAAAGTTCTGTTTACGTCCATGTAACCTTTGATCTTGAAATGAGCATGAAAGTATGATTACATGGTACATATTGTGCAATTGTATTTGTGTAATATTTGAACAACTTCTCTCTTGGGTTCATTTTTCACCTTTTTTTTAGACGTGTGTCAATTGTTATTGTTGATCAGGTGAAGAGTTTGACGGGTTGTTTCCTCTTTTGTTGCCTCAGTTTACCGGAATGTTACTTGTTGCCCTCTCTCTTTGAATACAATCAGGGTCACAGGATGTGAAAATTAGGGTTATGAACTCAGGGTTGAAGTCTTGTACCTCAATTTCCGTCTTTAAACGTTCGACAGCGCCTCAGAAAACAGTACGGTTATAGCAAAATATGCTGATAAAGGGTTGATCAGGTTCCTGTTTGATGCATCAATCAGAATCAAATCACACTGATACAGTACAGATTTAAAAGAGCTTGTTGTCATAGGGGATGATCTCACTGGACTTCTGACTGAAATTCACATTACATTTACGAAACAAATTTAACCTTTATCTGGTGAAATACATGTGTTACCATCAGGTCAAGTTGGTGGAAACCAGTAAGGCATGGCATGTCCCATATGCTGCATTTTCACAAAGACTGGAACATTTGAAAGCCCCTGAAAACATTAAACATACACACTGTATAAAACATGATTTAACTGACATAAACCTACTGTACATTTAACATACCATGCCAAGTTGGTGAAAATACATATTATAGTCAATATAGAGGTACAGA
The DNA here is from genome assembly GCF_041260155.1 of Ptychodera flava. Lineage (NCBI taxonomy): Eukaryota > Metazoa > Hemichordata > Enteropneusta > Ptychoderidae > Ptychodera > Ptychodera flava. The sequence goes on from NC_091948.1 coordinate 12,059,068, forward strand.
TGCACAATGACACTTATGTATCTGTTTGGTTGTTTTTGAAAGTTGTTGAGTGACATATTCAGAGTAAAGTTGAAGGTATACGTGTAGTTATGCAGTTCTGACATACAGTTTCTTAAAAGAAAAGTAGAATATTGCATAAACATGATTAATTTTAAGAGAGAATAAATGGAACTAGAAGATGTACAGAATTGTAAGCCTCTACGACTTCTGTGAAATACCGTAGTACTGTGAATCAGTGCTGTCCACTTCACACTCCATATAGGGTGTCAATGACTCATAATGGACGTGTCAGCCTAAACGTCTTACAATACGCCACTAAAAATTATCATTTTGCAGAAATGGATGACCTGCTTTCCAAGCTACAAGATCATTTTCAGGAATCAGAAATTTTAGATCAATTTTGCAACAAATTCAAGCCATAAATTAAGTATTAGATTTCTGTATCAGTGACTTAACCACATGCAATAATTGTTTAAATCGGACAAGAACTACACACATCTAAACAGAGAATGCTATCAGGTTTAATTCACATGAACAAATGAAATATCGCTGAAACAGCATAAAAAAGTCATTGTCTATATATATATATATGTACTGTTCAAATTGAAGTTGGTTATAACGATGATGTTCTATTAACCTTTTTCCTGCCAAGTCGGTGAAAATCCGCTTGAAATTCGGTGTAGCTAGAATCTGAGCAGCCACGGCCGTTATCCTGCCAAGGCGGTGGAAATCGGGCTACTTTTTGGTACCCCCTTTCCTGCCTAGTCGACGGAACTACGTGTAGCAAACCCTTGCTCGCGCTAGGGGTCGTTCGAGGACAGGTTTTGGGCGAGGAACGGCGTTTGCTCTCGAAATGGGTTCACAGAGAGTCCAAGGACAGGGAAAGGTGCGGAAGCTACCCAGCCAGTCCCCCCCCCGGTGGGGGACTGGTTTTTTTTGGGGGGACGAGTAGCGTACTTGGCAGGTTAGCACGTTGACGTATTCTAGCGGAGTTTGGGGTAACTTGGCTCTGAGGCACTACATAGATTGCGGCCGAAATTGACCGTCTCGGCAACGCTAATCTGTAAGGCAACCGCCTAAGACCGCCTCAGCTGGCGGTGCAATTTTTTGCCAATGGTGCGAGACGAAAATCACGGACTTGGTCCTGATTGACGGGAAGTGCGGACGGATTTGACGGACTCGGCTTTCTCGAAGGCAACCGCCTAAGACCGCCTCAGCTGGCGGTGCAATTTTTTGCCAATGGTGCGAGACGAAAATCACGGACTTGGTCCTGATTGACGGGAAGTGCGGACGGATTTGACGGACTCGGCTTGATTAGTCCCTGACATGGAACTGATCCGAACGGACTTGAGCGACATTTGTGAAGGGTAACCACCGCTTTTAACCGACTTGTTACCTTCTCGAAAAGACTACCCACTCAGATGTCGGACGTTGTCGGCTGCACTTGGCTCTAGACGTTCAAGCCGTGCAACGAAACACACCGCCTCAGCCTTGCCATTCAGGAACATGGCCTCAAAATTTGATACCATTGTTCACCGACTTGGCGGCTGCGGTTAGGTGCGTGAACCGTTGTTCACCGACTTGTTACGCCTATGTTGTCCCTGTGAAGTTCGGCTAACGGCCGAGTCTAACGGGAGTTGGCAGACCTGTGTTTGGTTTATACCGTAGTATGACCGACTCAGGTAGAGGTACCTGTCGGTATATTCCGAGTTTTACGCACTCGGGCGTCAATGACGGGTCGTCATCACCGCTGATGACGTAGACGTGCTGGCCACGTTATTTGAAGGAGCCATGTTTGCCCAACGGACGAGGCCGAGACAGCCGTTGACAATTTTGGCATCCTTCATCTTTGACCGCCTTAGTTGGGTAAGCCGCTCGGCAGGCGACGGTTATGACCTAAACAAGCCGCTGAAGCACTGTTCGTTGCCGTACAAGAACGAGACGGCCAGTCCATTACTGCTTAATGGGCAATCTGTCGGGTTGGCTTGTCACCGACTTGGATGACAATACGCCCTGCGCAGGCGTACTTAGAAGGGACATGAGGTTAAAGATACGGGTTTCCCACCCGTACTAAACATGGGCTTGGGGCAACGTCCTTGGGTGGCAGGTGCGCATGCCACGTACCCAGCTGGACGGAATGTCAAGTTGAGATGCTAATGACATTGACTATGTTATGCTAAGTGCTCGATTGATTTGCATCGCAAATGAGTATTATTAGCATATCAAATGGTGCGGACAGGCAATTTACATGACGGGTAGGAATGTCAGCGCCGGTTGGTGGACTGATTGCCGTAGGTCCATTATAATAACAGGTGGATGCATATATTAACACCCCTGCGTCCAATCATGTCCAGGGCTTTGTTTCCCTGTGGCTTTAAAAGGGAGGGACCTGCTAGTCTGTCGACACTGTTCCAGACATGAGCTTGACGGACCGCAAAAGTTTTCTGAAGGCGAGCAGACGACTGAAGCTCAAAGATGCAGAGTCTCCGGGCGGTAGTGGTAGCGATCGTTGTGATGTCCCTAGTAAACGTTCTAAGAAGTCGGGCAAGAAACGCTCCCGTAAGGCGAAGCCATCTCCGGCTGAAAAACCCAGTGGTAAGCGTAAACGTAAGACCGATCGTTTGCCGATGAGGATGATGACGGGTCACCGGTTGCCAGTGGTTCTCACCCGGCTGCTCCGGGAGAGACTACTTCACCTGCAGAGACTACATCTGCTCTTGTGGGAGATACTTCACCTGCACAGACTACGTCTGCTGCTGCTAGTGAGACAGTGAGTAATGAGACGGCTGATGCCATTGGTTCTCCCCCGGCTGCTCCGGAGAGACACCATCTGTTGCTACTATGAGCCCTCATCCTGCGTCAGGAGAGGTTCCTGTGCCCAGTGCGAAAGAGCTTGAGTCCTCGTCATCAGCAGAGGCTGCCGAGCCCGCTCCTGCCATAGTTTCGTGTGCTGCGATGTCCCCGCCGAAAAAGATAGTGCGGAGGGTTCGTTATCAGGATAGCCCACCTGATTTTGAGCCAGATATGATCCTTGATGCCGCTACGGGCGAGTTCAGGCCAGACGCCCAGACGACGGTGATATCACCGCTGAGTCCGACTCGGAGGTTGACGAGGATGCGGCAGAGGACGATGACTTTTATGACAGGCAGTACGTAGGTGAGGCAAGCTCTGACGACGATGATGACGTTGCTGCTGTGTTGGCGGAGGACGACACACCTCCTGTCTGGCGTATGTCGGAGACTACCGATGCTAATATATTTGAGGAGACCGATTTTGACCATGAGAGAGGACCGACTTTCACCTTGCCCAGCCACGCCCGTGAGCTCGATTACTTTTTTAAGTTTATTCCAGCTACACTGATCAGATTGGCCAAGGACGAGACTAATAAATACGCCAAATTCCACCAGCGACATATCGCTAGGAAAATAGATAAATACTGGCGTAACGCTGACTACCGAGAGGTGCAGGCGTTCATTGGCGTCTTAGTCTGTATGGGTATCGACCGTAAATCATCAGTGGAGGATTATTGGTCTAGCGATCCCTTTCTGAGAAACCAGGGTATTTCTACTGTGATTACCCGCAGTCGCTTTCAGCAGCTTATGCGATACTTTCATCTGGCAGACCCAGAGAACGATCCACGTCGTGATCCTGATGAGGCACGCCGCCGACGTCGGTGTCAGGAGGATCCCCTGTATAAAATCAATCCATGGATGGAGCCCATAGTTGACCGGTGCGTAAATAATTATAAGATGGGTAGAGAGATCTCCATCGACGAGGGCATGGTGCGATTTAAGGGCCGTTCTAAATTTAAGCAGAGATTACCGCATAAGCCTGATCGAGACGGTTTCAAGATATGGCAGCTGTGCGACTCCACCACTGCATACATAGCTAACTTTGCACCGTACCTAGGTGTGAAATATCGGGATCGGACTGATGGGAGACGGCAGGAGCGAGGTGTGGTGAAAAGAATTACGATGGAGCTGGTCCAGCCATTCTGTGGATATAATCACAGCCTATTCTGTGATAGCCTGTTTAGCACGGTCGTTACTGCTAGAGAGCTGATGGAGACCGGGATCTACATGGTCGGGGGTTTTCAAACCGCCGTAATCGTCGCACCATGCCCCCTCAATTAATTCCGCCGGGTAAGAGGAAGCGCCTTCCTCTGTCTGTTGGGGATATGAAAGCCACGACCAGAACGGACTCTCGTCTTAACATCACTGCTTATCAGGATAGTAACGCTCAGGTGCTGATCTTGAATACGGTCTATCCACCCTTGGAGTGCGTGCCAGTGGGGGAGGGAGACGAGCGGCGACAAGTGCCTCTGTCGCTGTATAATTATCGCCGGTACATGGGAGGCGTCGACCGAGCCAACCAGAAGCGCAAGTACTTTCACACTGGGCGCAAGAACCACAGATGGTGGACATATCTGGCATGTTACCTGATTGATGTTGCCCTGGTAAATGCATATATATGCTTCAAGCATGTACACCCTGATAGTAAGCTGACCCATAAGATGTTTCATCTGCGTGTCGGGAAACAACTCATTGGCGGTTATTGTGGGCGATCGCAGCCCAGTGTGAGAGAGGTCGAGGCCACTGTTTCTCTTGCCTCGTACATCAATCCACAGAATCAGCCGATGCACGTTGTCAGCCGTTTGGAGGGGCGGCAGAAATGCTGTAAAGTATGTAGCAGAGAGGGTAAGACCACTGCGAGCGGACGACTGTCTGAGACGTCCAAAGGATGTAGTCTGTGCGGGGTTCATCTTCACGAGGGCGAGTGTTTTGCGGCTTTTCATCATCGCATGATGCTACGAGGTAAGAGGAGCATTGGCGTGCAGACCTCTACTCACACAGCCCCGACGACACCCATCAGCAAGAGAACCCGACGTAAATAACGGACAGGGGACAGCTTCGCCTAACAGTGGCTTGACTGTATTCTGAACACGGACCATGATCACATTTTGAGCACGGTTGTGCCGTTTGTTTGTGCTTTACGATCCCGCTGATTGTAAATTGAAACACGGATTATTTTGTACAATCCCCCGATTGTAATCTTTGTAACACGGACCATGCACTCGGACGTCGAGACAGACTCTGAGATTTATTATTCGGCATAATGTAAATTATTCCCGAATAAAATACTATCTATGGATCGCATATTTTCGTTTGTTTTGTTTGTTTAGACGGATTATTTGTACAATTCCCCCTATTATAATTTTGAAACACGGATCTGCCACCCCGATTGTAATTTTTGAAACACGGACCATGCACTCGGACGTCGAGACAGACTCCGAGATTTATTGTTCGGCATAATGTAAATTATTCCCGAATAAAATACTATCTATGGATCGCATATTTTCGTTTGTTTTGTTTTTACCCCCACTTTCGTTTTTGCAGATCCGTAAGGACGCTATAGTAATGGATGAACGTGCGTTGTATCACGTGGGAGGGGCACAGCCCAACGGAGGCTGTGCTCGTGCGACGTAGACGTTGTACCAACCATCTGTCGTTGGGGTTAGTGCATAGAGCAGTTGCACTGTCCAGAGCTAAGGTGGTACAAAACTGCACCTTAGTAACAACTGCACAACTAACGTGTTAGGAAACGGTAACACTAACGAGCTAAGTGTTCACTGAACTGGCCAAACTACGTACACGCCTTCCTTCAATGGCGGAACTATGTCGTTGACACTACGTCAAAGCAGACTGCAATGTGCGACTCTTCCAAGTCGTTCAAAGTACGTGGCCAAGTGACACAACCCAGGGGAAACAGGACAGGTTTGAGGGTGCTGCCAAACCCATAGCACTAACCCTGGGTCTTCTACTAACCCACGAGAGAGGTGACGTTTCCCGGTGTGGCCATGCGTGCCGGCGAACGAGCTTTACTTCCGCGAAAGTAAGCTAGAAAAGGGCATAAAAGTGCACGTCCCCCGGGGCAAACAACGCCCGTGACCTCGTCATTTTCTGGACACAACCTCATCAGCGGTTGCCCCTCTATACGGGCATGCAAAAATTTTTGAAGTCTAACACGTATATGGTCGGTAATCGTACCCCGAAAATGCGGTATTTTCCCGCCAAATGCCTGGCAGGAAAGCGTGCAGGAGAGCCTATCTTCTGTAGACACGGAAAAGGGGGCCGGTTTTGACCGACTTGGCAGGATAACGGACAGGGGCGCTCGGCAGGAAAAGGGTTAATAGATATTTTAATAGTGTGAGTACTGCTCAAATGAGATTGGTTTAACAATGATGTTAAATCTTGCATGGCAGTGTGGAGCTGAAATAGCCTCTGGTTCCAGAGAGTTAACTTCCTCAGAGTTTACAGATTTTAAACTGGCGTGTGAACTTCCGGCTTATTGTGTCGGACTAAGATAAAAGTAATTGAAAGTAAATTTCAAAAAGATCTTCTTCACCGTTACAATTTAACAGAAAAGTAAAAATAATAATATCATGTATATCATATCATGATTTTATGTTAGGCTTTGTGAATAATTTTATCACCCTGTAGTATGAAATTTAACAGTTGGATGACATCATGGAAATCAAAAGTAAATATCAATTATAAGTTTCTAGATACCTATCACTCCCCATGAAGCTACATCCAGACACTAAACTTGAAGAACTGTCATGTTTTGACTTCATTCAATTGTTTAAATATTCATGCATTGCTGGAAAGTAATTTTGTAAGTTTTCTCCCTATGAGAACGTAAAGCTACGAAAACCAAGTGTAAAGTGTGCCATTTCTAGTGATAGTAAATTTATGACAGAATATTGTGTAGTAAAGGCTATGGGATAAGTAATGCAGTTACAGGATGAAAATAGACAGTCACTTCAAAATTGTACTAACTGTTGAAGTAACAGTAAAAAAGACAGTACAATCTGTTCCAAAGCATGTGAAATACAAGCATATTTTGAGATGCAATGTACTGCCTGTTTGTCTAAACAAGGCCAATCAATTGATCTTGTTGCTAGTGCAGTGTTGCATATCTTGAATGACATTACTTGTATGCATTGTCACCCAAGATACATCTTGAAAACATCTTATCTGTACTACACAAGCTGAGAAATACCTAAAATTATCAATACATGAAATATACATGTATGTCCTCATATTCCCCTTTTAGTTTCATTTTTTATGTAATTTTCACCCCGACATGTCTATTACTACAAGAGTATGCAGTAATACCTGCGTTTTATGAAACTGCATTAGCATGGCTGTAGAATTACATGTACATTCCATTTTGATGATAACCAGATATCTGCCTCCCAAATGTATTTTAAATTTGCAAAGGTCGCCAATAATTCAAAGAGATCAGCAAATGTCAGACAAGAATAACATGATGAATGCGTGATACACAAGACGGTATTGTACTTGTGTGTGTGTGTTTAGTGTGGCTCATTTGATATATTTGATTAAGACAACTTGCTGACAAGCTGAGTCATGTAACCCAAAAAATTAATTTGTCGATATCATTATCCAGTGTTCAAATTCACACAATGAGAAAAGTACATTCTGTACCGAGAGGCTGCATTTTTTATGCTCAGTAGAGCATAATTGTATTTCCAATCAATTCTTAGTGTGTTACTGTTGATTTATTTTGTCCTCATTGCTTTAAACACCAAATCATCGTGTTCTATTTTATTACATTATGGTTTAATACAGTATATTGCCTTAAGTGATTCTCCATATAAACTGAATCCAACAGCCATCAAATAGACGAAGGTATCTGTGGAGACCTCAGCAAGTGTGTCTGTCTGAACAATTCAGTTTGACAGTGCATGGGCTTTGTGAGTGGCCGTCCTTGCCAATGTAATAGCCAAGTCTTTTGCAGGTGTTGCTTGGTCTGGTATACAGGCAGCATAAAATATTCATGAATGCCATAGTTTACCCAGTGTCGTAATGTGGATAAAGATAACAACAATAAAATGATACTTGTGCAGGGATGTAGAAAATAGCCAACAACCAGCAAACACAACAGGCTGTCAGCTAAGATTTGCTGGCTGTGAAAATTATTAGTTTAGTAAAAATCAGGACTTTGCACAAATTCAATGTGCTCACACACTACTTTTAACCGCCTATACTTTTATTGTTGTCCCCTGTAACCAAAATTTTCTACATCCCTGTTGTGACTAAGTTAATGGTATTATATGGTGCGTACTGCTGTCATATGGTGTGTACTAGCTGAAGCATTGATATGGATTAAGAACAAGTCAGTCCAGCTTTAACTCTTTCACCCCCAGTTCCCTGTATACAGGTCCAACTTTACCATAGAAAACAATGGACTTGGGACAAACCATGGTGGTGAAAGGGTTAAACAAAACGTATAGTGTACCTAAATTACCTGTGCTCTGTCTACTTTCAAGTTCTGTTCAGACAATGTCATCTACATGAAATTATACTTGGTTGCCATCCATCCATCCATCCATCCATCCATCAATCCATCCACCCACCCACCCATCAACCAATCCATCCATCCATCCATCCATCCTGTTCTTTTGTAAGGCCATCAGAACCCAGTTAGTGGTATCTCAGATACCACTAACTGGGAATGTGTGGACGCAGCTTTTGCGTTGTGATAAAAAATTCATATTCATGTTTGTGCAACCGCAGACTGATCCAAAACCTTGAATCTGAACAGTGTAATCCTAATGTGAAAATTAAGTGTATTTAAGATGTTCTGGCTACTGATTTCAAGTGTCTTTTTAATTGTAGGCAACACAGCAATTTCTTGAACAGCTGAACAATGTCCGATCAGAACACAACGTGCCACCAGTGTCACGCAACACAGCTGTCAAGTTTCTTATGGCCAGGAAGTTTGATGTTCCCAGAGCATTGGATCTCTTCCGCTCCCATGTGGTAAGTTTTTCCTCATTATACATGTAAGTCCCTGTGACCCAGGCTTTTACATTCGGCAATGCACATGCACGCATTCAACTGTGCATACACACACATGTGCGTGCGTACAGTGCATATCCATCATAAACTCTGGCATGCACATATGATGTCATTTGAAATCAAGAGTACACACCAAATGTACATCAGTGGTTCTACTCATAAAAGGGACACACAATGTTCTGTAGACCCAATATGACCCAATACAAACCAACCCATGTGTCAAATGCATATGGCAATACATGTATTGCTGTGTGTGTTTGTGGATGTGGTTTTGTTTGTACCATAATTCATTCAAAATCAGTGATTGACTGATTATTTCACATAGAAGGAGGCTGCCAAGCAACCACTTTTTATGAAATTATTCACGTGAGGGGGCTGTAAACTCAAATATATGTTTCCATATCCTGAGCTGCTTCTCAAACATGTGTCAGTTGATTTTGTTCAGACTTTAAAATGTCTCCTGGCTTTATTTTGAAGATCGATTTGTTTTGTTATATGATCCAATATAGCTGACAGGCCACATTGATGGGAGTCGCTGAATGAATAAATTGGTGTGACAGGCACAGAATGTACTGTAAATGAATACATTTCATAATATTGGCTACAAAGATGAGCAGTGTTCTCCCCAGGCCATTTTAGCGTAGCGGTCCCGCTACGCTTTCGCTTCTCCCCGCTACGCTTTGATTCTCCCCGCTACGCTTTAAAATATTCCAGCCATCCTTTAATTCACACGCTTTGCGTAGCTACCAGCTGTTGCATGCATTGTCTACACATCAGCGCTCACTGCAACTTTCAGCCTGGTGAAAGAGTGGAAGGTGTGAAGTATGGTATGCGTCCGATAAGTTGTTCGGAAGTGTTGAGAAGGAACGTTAAAACAATAGAAGAATCGGCTAGGTTGTTCACAAATTTTCATTCTACAACGACTATTACGAGTATGACCACCGTACGACCAACAAAGTAGTCAGTATGCATCGCGGACAAGTATTGACAGAGTTAGGCGGTGTAGCACTAGCAGGGCCTTTGATCTCATTCCCATGCTTTTATCAACGAAATGGACCGCCAAAAGAACAAGAGAACCAGTTGACTGGTGAGGTTGATTGTGATTTTACATCGATGATCTTTTTTTTTGTCCGAGTACGATCACGATCGCGATCGAGTTCACATTGCACAAATTTCAATATGGCGGCGGCCATCTTGGCCGTCGTGTTTATAACATGTTGACATTGATCCTGGCGATGGCGTCGCAAGTGGTTCCACTCTGACACGTTCTCTGAAAGATTTTACACCTGATTTTCGAGTGATTCTAGTCGTACTTAGTTCATGTCTTGTGATTATCTTGGTGGTATTTTTTAAATCAAGAATCGAACGACGATGTTCAGTGGCACTGGCAGTGGTAGTTAGGGGGGGGGGGAATGGTTGAAATCGATCCCTGTGATGAAAAATTATTCGCGGTGTTTGTCGTTCAAAAATGATATAAAACTCAATTGCATTTGAATGGTGTAAAGCTTAAACTTGTGAATTTTCCTCTTTGTTGGCAATTTTTGACAATTTTATTTGCAATCTATGTTTAATGAAATTCCAATCAGACGAACCATTGCTTGCTTTCAATCTGAACTGGCTGTTACTGTTTGAATCTTCTGTTTTAATTGCAAAATACTGTGATGATTTATTTAAGTGTAATAAAGTGTTTCCATGATGTTCAAACTGCATACTTGTGTGTTACCATTGCATTTTGTTGTGAGTGTACATGAATGTGTGGGTGCATGTGCAAGCGTATATCCGTATGCAAATATAAATTAATGATATGCAAATGATTATGCAAATTAGCCGCTATGCTTTGGCTGGATCCTGGGGAGAACACTGATGAGCAGCATCTCACACTATGGAATCCCGTATACAACAGACATAATCAACAGCCTCTTTGAAAGGGCAGTCTCGCCAATCAAGATGAAAATCAGACGCTTACTTACACCAAGGTGATCAATTAAAGTGACTGATGTGCTTATCTTGATGGAGAGGTACCAAGACAGCACATACTTTCCATTAATTATTCTGTTATCTTCTGTCACCATGGCGATTAGCATTGGTGTAGTGAAAGGTTAGTGAAGAGTAGATGGTTCATCAGTTTGGCCAATCAAAGAGTCAGAGTGTACAGTCATCATTATAATATCGCCAACAGAGATACTGATCATTTCCCCAAAGGTGTGCTTTCTCCCCGTAGACTAAAAAGCAATGGCTTTAAGCTTTTTGTTATGTCATTGATTTGAGTCCTTCTCCTGACACTGCATGAAATATGAGATGAAAATTGAAATCTTTCTTTGCCATGGAGATATTCATGTACATGTACTTTCTTATCCTTATATGGAGATGTAGTCAAAATTGTTATTAAAGCCTTTAATTGCTAAACTACCATACTCTAAATTTATTAAATGTCTACACAAGTAGAGTATGTCTGTATCTCTTGGATTTTGATATTTGTTTCTGTTCATAATTTACCTTTACTGATGACACCCTGTAATGCCAATGGAAAATAACTAATGAGTGGTGTGGCAAAAGTCCAAGACAAGGATCAAAATAACTCGCTGAACTGATTACTGAGTATGCACTAATGGGACTGCGATGATGGCAATTTGTAGCTAATTAGTATCAACTGTTTCTCACAGTTGCAACAGATTTCTCGGAAATCTATGTTTTGTCTTTTTTTAGTTCATATATTTGGCACGCAGTGCAGAAACTGTCCTCAGCTCGTTTGTTGTCTTCATCGCTGTGGTTCCTTGTCCAGAAATATCTAAACTGTGTCTCATTAGACAATGACACAAACTTAAGTGATGAAATCTTTCAGTGTAAAAAATTTACCTATTTGTAAGTCCCTGCAGACAAATTGAGCATTGGAAATTTGGACACAATTTTAGAAGTAGAGCAAGAAGCTCAGAGAAAATTTTCAAACCAAACATAAATTCAGGAAAGTATGTAACAGGCCACAGCTGATGAAGCTGTAAACAGCATATGTAAATAGTATATACGGAAGACAAATATAAATATCAATACAAAAGGTGATGTGTTAATATGGATATTTATCTCAAAGGGAGTAATTGGTTATAGATATTAGTGCATTTTAGTATCTATTTGAATGTTATACATGTAATGTCTGAAATGTTCAGCGTTTATCATTTTGCTTCAATGGCACATTTGGATCTGTTCAGTTTCAAAACACAGGTTTTGCAGATCAACATGAATACACAAGGTTTTGGCTGTGGGAACGTCAAAGTTAAACTTCTGTTGAGTTGTGCCATGTTTATCTTTCTCAGTTGCCGCGTTCACTGTAACAGAACATGTTACTTCAAAAGCATAAGTGGTTTCTTACCCAGGAGGAGTTCCATGAAAGACTCCTCGCCAAGCCGTGTACTGCTTATTAGTCTTCACACTCATGAATTATTAATTGCACGTAACACGGACCTGCCGGTAATTCATTTGTGAATTCTTAATTCAATTCAAAGAATTGCCGCTACTGGGGACATATAAATTTATGTGTCCACCCTGGCCAGTGTTCTCAACTACTCTCATCAACTCACATGTAATTTTAATTTTAATGTACTGGTACATGTATGATGTGGCAACGTGAAAGGAAAGTGTGTACCCAAACTTACATTTGACGGGTCACTTGTGCAGGAAACGGTCTGTTTTATCGCAAAGGTTACCTTTACATATAAACTATTTATATATAACTGTAGAAAAACTTTACCATTTCAGCAGTTTGTGTATCCTCAAATATTCACAAAGATTGTATGCAGATTGCCTTGAGTCATGAATTTTTAATGCACAACGACTGAGAATGTGCTAAGCTGAAAAGATACCAAAATATGGAACTTGCTTGTTACGTGCATTTATGCCCACTGCTTGCTTCAGATGGGACAAAGCCACAATCACCATTGATAACAATGGGTTTGGGCCAAATTGTGTTCTTAGCACAAGATGCCAGGTGAATTGATATTCATTTATATAAAATTACATTATGAGCATTGCTTTGGAATCAAAATTTAGAAAATGTTTACCAATAAATATGGAATATTTATGTACCAAGCATCTTGCATAGAGCAATTCTATGAAGCTGCAAAGCTTACCATTTAATTGTGAACATACCCTAGATATTCATCATGCATGATATCAGAATTATTTCAATTATTACATGAATTGTTACATGGAAATATTTCATATTTACTGGACATGGATGATGCAAAAGAAAGAAAAAGGGTGGCTTTTGTTGTTAAACGTACCGACAACATCAATACTGACTCTTGTCTAAAGTACTTTTTGAGTACTTGTGCTATTGAAGGTCTTTAAAAAACTTCAAGAGTTCATTGGTACTTCATCATTTCGTCCTTTCACATGATGGCATATTCAGTGATGTCCTCAAGAAAAGATCTTAAAGATTGAAATACCAGTTTCTCAGAAACAACTACCTCAGAGGCATTTCCTGGTATGCTGAAATTTAATATTCAAGACATTAAACTGAACGAAATTTAGATTATGAGGATTTTATTAAAATGCTCCTAAGACGGCAGAGTATGCATCTATTGTACAGGTACCGGCCATTTCACTTCTCTTAAAGGATGTTATTCAATAATGAAAATGGCTTCATAAATTCACCACCCATAACTGCGTCACTAACTGGAGAATTCTGGGTATGTATAGCTTTATTAAACATGCTACTGAACAGTTGCGGTAAGATATTTTCAAGGAAAGTGTCTGGTTCGTTCTTTCTGATAAATTTTTTGGGGATGGATTTACATGTAAATAGCCTAGAAAGAGACGGATCAAAAGTGGGAATAGACAGGAAGCGTATCATTGATGACATTTTTCAGAGTTTGTTATGTTCCAACAACTATTTGGAGTATTGAATACATGTTGAAATACGTTGTATTCAGCCATACTGGCAATGTTGTTATACAAATCTATATGTGAGCACAAATTCAATTGTGAACATTGATAGCACATACACAGGCTTGGTTGACAAGCTGGATACCAGTTACCAGGCATTTCAACAAGCAATCGGGAATTTCAAAAAAATCATCGTGGATGCATGTAACAAATATCCTGAAAAATATTGTCATTTGCAGTTACTGATCCTATGAAAGTGTGGGATGTTATCATCAATATCGAGTTTCAAAGAATCTCTATTTCTATTTCGGTTCATCTTCCGAGTGAAATGTTATCTGGTGGCGAGTGAACCCCCATTTGTCTTGTCCACATCAGTGAAATTTTATCCACTACCCTGATTTGTGTGTGGAGAAAATTGAATGAGACAGAAATGTTCATGTATATTGATTTTACTTTGAAGGTGTTTCAAATTCTTGCCAAAGAAACCTCACCAGGGTTCAGCAAGATTTTATGTGAATAGATACAGATGAGAAATGTTGGATGAAATGAAGATAGAGCATTGTGTATTGGTTTTTTTTGGCCTGTTCTTTGAAGCTGATTCAGTTGAAATTGACATCAACAAATGACTACATTTGATTGGCAGATTTAGATCCAGTAGGTTATCATTAGCCAATCACAGATGCAGCTTTTAAAGTAGCAGAGCAGAGCAAGTCTTCGAAATGGGCGTCAGCACTAAGCACTACTGTATACATGCTTTGAAAATGAAAGTCTAGAGTTTAAGCGATGTTGGCTTTGTTTTGTTTCAGTCATAGATTCAGGTGGTGTACATGTAGAGAAGTACACGCTTTCATACAGCGTCACATGTTCTTGTTTGATTAAATTTGCTTGAAAGGTGCCCATTCACTGCTTGAAAGATGCCTATTCACCTCTTACAACATTCTCCTGATGTTTAACCGCAGCTTGTTGTGTTTGACTCCAAATCAGCCTTTTTTGTGTTCTTTATAAATAAATTCACCATTTTCCATGTCACAACCACGATACATTAAATGAGACTCACACTGTTGGCGTTGTTGAATTAACATAGAAGTTATGATCGCTATTTTGAGGACCTGCCAAAAGTTTAATACCTGCCTGTCATCTTTAATTACTGTCCACATCTGCCATCCATGAGAAATTATGAATTGTGCAACTTACAGTTTTATGTTTGTAAATGTTGTACTACTGTACCTGCAATTTAACAATAATGTCAGTGAACCTTGTCAAACATTTCTGAAGATTCCAAGGTACATGCATACTATTTTTTCAAATGTTTGTCCTTCGGCAATAATTCCTGGAAAAACAGCATGGGTGATTGTGCGAGGTCTGTTGTCGAAAGCTTTCGTGGAAACTCCATGGAGTTAGATAACCGTGTTACATTTTAGGCACCCCAGACTTTTGCAAGGGACCATCATCTGTAGTGTACTTGCAATGCCTGGAAGGACCGTTGGAAATGTACCAAGCGAGATCAAGCCTACTCTTTCAAGATTTTTCAAGAGCTCTAGCACTTTCCCAGTACTTCATGATACTTTCTACCTTGAATTCATGTTTGAAGTGGGTGTTTGAGCAGATCTTTTGTTGAAATCCGAAGTTTTGGTCATCGAATCACACTTTGTGTCTTTACGCCTACACATAAAAAATCACCTGGCATTACAACAGAGCTAATACAGAAGAACCTGAACACATGTGCACAAAAATGTGACAATTTACACACTTGTAATCATGTGTGTGTGTATTGTCTGAATTTGGGTTACTGAGCAGAGTGCATTGAGTCTAATGAAAATGTCTTGATATTTTTATTCTCACTTTAAAACAAGGTATTTTGAATCATTCCTTTCCTGACAGGGGATCAGTTGATGGTAGAATGAAATTTTATTTATGTATCATTCACGGACAGAAATGCAGGAAAGGTCTGACCATCATATCATTGCTGGTTTACCTAAAAGGCTTGGTAGAACTATTTTGCAAATACATATTTCAACGTGAGTATCCAGAAAATAAAACACATATGCAAGCTATAGGAGGATTCAACTGAGAAGAAAGAAAATATACACAGAAAGAGTTCATTACTGAAAAACTATGGGAAAAAAGTGTCCTCAAAGGTTAATCAATGGTGACTTGATTTAGTCTTTGTAGTATTTTATTAGGCCTCACCAGATGAAGGCCGGGTTCTGTGTGTGCATGAGACTGTCCGTCCAGAGCCATTTCTCGAACAATACCTCATGGCATATACATGCACATCCTTTTATGGTGTCATCAGATCCAGTATGGCTTGCCGGGCAGCCATTTTGTGCAAAGAGCTATGATTTACACATACATGTACCATGACTTATTTCATTCTGAAATTGGCACAAAGACAGTACAATATGACATACATCCATTTTAATTTGTATTTTTAATTTTGTTTGTGACAAGGTAATATATCAGCAATAAAGAATACAGAATGTTAGGGGGCTTCCAGGTCGTTCATCAGACTCAAGTCGAAGTTTTGCCAATCATTAAGCTGGACCTCCAAAACATCCATGTTGTCAGCTGCTTCAAGCTTAACCTGCATTCAAAACCCCCTAAAATTTACTGTCATCATCCTCCTTTGACAAAAATTGTAAATTCAGCATTTTTTCACTCAGGATACCCTCCTCTCCTGTGAGCGACAGTTGGAGAATATGTGCTACATAAACTTCTGATACAACATGACCAAATGTAATTGGAGCATCATCCCTTGAGATTTCTTCACAGATATCTAGAAATGTTCCCATGATATATGAATATTTGTCACAAGAAAATGACGGCCAAAAAGTACTTGATGCGTCACTGAAAACTCATTAGACGAACACCATTATGGTTCCAACATTTTTTGAATGAACCTATAAGTCTGGATCATGGAATTCTCAAGTGCTTTTTGGCGCTTTGCTTGCAGACCCTTTGGGGCGCCAGCGGGCGCTTTGGACTGTAAAGGGTCGATATTCATCTTTCCAGAGCCATTTGCACAATGACATAGTACCAAGAAGTACAGATCCACATCAATTGTTTTATATGATATGATCCATTGTGGCTACCTGGTAGCCATTTTGTTTTAATTGTTGTTAGGCTAGAGAAACTACTCAGATATGCCAATTCATCTAAACTTGGCACAAAGTCAAGGTGCTGTGACCTTCAGCTGCATATGCTTTGTTTGCCAGTCACACATTCTAATTGGTGCATTATTTTAAAGTAACATCTCATCAAATCACTTAAATTACAGGTGGGGACTGTGTCATGTACAATGACTTATTGATTGCTGAATAATACCTCCATTTTGATACAATTATTTGGGGTGAACCTGGGAAATTGAGGAAGAGGATATTGGTGTGGGCAAGAAACAAAGAGTCATGGCCAGATATACCAGATGTACATGATAGTGATACATGTATATTGAGCGTGTTTATATTATACATTTCAATAAATACAGATTCTTGGTATAGAGGAAGGGGAGCCTTGCATGAAAAAGTGATAATAATAATATTTCATGAAAGTAAAGGTCATATCATCATTTCATCGTGTGGAACTACACTGAGAAACCTTATCCTATTTTCCAAGAAACTGATGTATAATATTTCAGATTGCCATTGTATCAGATGGTACTCGTATAAAAACCAATTTCCGGTGAAGTTAGAATTCTGCATTGAAGTAATACAAGCTTGTGGGATGTTGGGAGTCACCATTTGCCATAGCTTAAATGGAAAGTGGTGACAGTGTGTAGGATTGCTTGGTTAACAAAATCACTGTCAAGCTGAAAAGAGAGGGTTATTGTCAAAGCTTTGAAATTGGCAAACCATTGGATATATCCATAAACTTATCCAGGTAGTTTAGTGTACTTGGTTAAAAATCACTGACATGCTGAAAAGGGAGGGTTGTTTTGATAGTTGTGCAGTTGGTGCACCTTTGGCCAGAAAACTCTCATAGTCCATGCATGTTAAGACTGCATTATATCTAAGTTGGTGTTCGTAAGCTTTCTTCTGGAGCATGTACAGAAAATATTGCATCATGATTGAATATTATGATAATCCTTGTGTTTTAGTCAAGAATCGATGAGTTTAACTCTTTCGTTTAAAAACATGCAGGAAGTGTGTTTTGACCCTTTATACTGATTACTTTGATCCGATATGGACGGTATCAGAGGAAATCGTAATGCTCCAGTGCCCACTCCTGCCCAGAAAACTGACACGTACAACACTGGTTCAGAGACTTCACACATGGATACATTCATTTCAATTTGCAAATGTAAAGTTGTTTTCTCGCATTTGGATACTGAAAAAGGCACAAGAAAATGTGCACCAAAATTCCCATAGGCCAAATAACAAAAATGGTGTGTTTCCGGTAACATACTTTCAAAAATTAGGGGAGGTACCTTGGGTAGGAGGAAATTTTTTTTTGTTGGCTGAGACCCATAAAATATGGTAAAAATTTAGATCATTTACTAAAACGTTTTTGAAAATGTGCAAAAAATGTCTAGGTTCAGCGTTTTTTGGGGTAGGTTGGGTTGCTGGAAACAGAAATTTTTTTAGTTAATAGACTCAATTAAAATGAGACATAATGAACGTCTGTCCTGAAATATTAGGTCAACGTACATGGCATGTACTGTCTGCAAGAATCTACACAAGGTAATTGCGCCTCATTGCATTCCACAAATAATAAACTAAATCTGCAAAGAACCCTGTACAGGTACAGATATCTCTGCATGGCTCTACAATAAATACACAGAACTTTTGCTGTGAAAGGACCAATAATTCGTTTACAAGCTGAAAATGTTGTTCAGTCTGAGAGAAAAGTAGCATGTGTAACTGACAAACAGGATGTTGGTGTTTTGAAAGGAGATACGTATATTAAAAATGTTTTTCTTACCTCGCAATTGTCGCAGTGGGCAATAGACGTCAGTGTTTATAATGAGTGGTAAATACTGTGGTCAGGGCAACCATGTTAATTAGAGATCTGAATGCGTACTTTCTTTCATCAAAACAGCCCTTGAATGCAAATGATGTCGTTGACTTCAGGTTTCTCCATTTGTCAAGAGTAACCGCATTTCATAATTTACTTACCTGAAGCATTTGGCAGGCTACAAGAAGCTTACTTTGAGGTGTAGACATTTTGGAGTTTACCAAAGACTGTTCAGTGTGTGTGTTGTTCTTCCAAATGTCAGCATATGTTTTTCAAGTGTGTACAAAAGCTACAAATTACGAATATTAAGATTTATCTCAGTGATATTGCGGGTAATACCTCAGGTGGAAAGATGCGATCTGTGAAGTATGCTCTTGTGAAACACGCATCACACACAACTCAAGTGTATGGTCAACCGACCAGCCCTTATAAGTCTCCTTTTTCTTGAATATGGAATGTCACTCATTTCCATATTTTTCCATGTATTCTTCAATAGCGTGGTATTTTCTTGTAAAAACTTAGCAAGTAATGAATATATATGTAAACAAACAATTATGGAGAAACAAATGAGAAAGTGAGTATGAAGCCAATTGACAAATAAATGAAATATAAGAATATACAGATAACAAGAGTGTTAGAGTTTACATGTACAGTCAGTCCGTAGTTGCTTGTATGGTGCATCTTGTTTCAACTTAGTTTAGTGTGTTGTCCTTTAAACTGTGATCTAATGACGGAAATAGGTGCTAGCAAAATTTTTTCTTTTGTTTGCCCGGTGCAGGCCACTTACTTCCTGTCTGATAAAAATACATCTGGAATTCCCTGAAAATGTCGCAAAACATGACATTGCAAAAATAAAAGCAAAGTATGCTTCAGTAAATAAAGTAAATAAATAAGTTAATTAAGGAATGATCGGATGAATAAGTGGAAAATAAATAGTATGTACTGTATCAAAAATGTTTCCATGGTAACCATCGAGTTACCAATGATCAAGAAGTATTGATAAGAGCAAAGTGGCGTGTTTCACTTTTTGCTGGAAAGTGATTGTTGTCATATTTTTGTAATAACGAAAATGACGTCATTTGAAAAAAATGATAACCGTCTAATATGCAAAGGAGCTTATAATGCGATATCGTGTTACTATTAACATTACAACCAGTAAATATCAAAAGTTAATGAGCGTCTTTTCCTGTGCTGTCAAAATGGGGAAAATTTGAGTTACATTGTGCCTGTTGCAGCGAGTCATCGACATGTGAAGTGGAATGATTATAACAGATATAGTACAACTGTCTTTACCACGCTCATTAATTATTTTGAAGATAAACTCATCAGATCCCAAAAGTTGCTTTCCAGAGAAGTAAATGGTCATCTCCTTGGCAACCTGCTCACATACACAGATAGATAATGCAAGTGTGAAGTGATCATGTCTTGTGAATTTGATTTGCATACACAAACATTGCTGATTAGTATGCTGTATACATAAATGAAAATATTTACCTTTTGAAATGAAAGCATTTAGATGAAAGTAAAATGTGACTGCACACAATGACAGTAATTATTTGGGTTGTGAACTTTGATAGGAGAAAGGAGGAATGCTTAATCCATAGAAAGACACAGTTCAAGCGATAGGTTGTCAACATTTTACATGTAGCTGTGACTTGAGAAGCGCTATTTTTTCAGAATTTTATAAAGTGATGCAAGGGGATACCCAGTATCTCAAGTCAGACTTAGTCTATTAGCTGTTGTCACTGCATTTTGAACACTTCAGTTTTAAGTTTGAACCTTTGCATTCACTGTTACATGCAAGGATGCTTGTAGAATATGTTCCACTGTGTGAGTGGCTGTCTGTCTTGTTATCCTGAAGGGAGTGTTTGTTTAAGAATCATGTTGATTTCCTTGACATGTTGTCCAGGAGCACATCCATCTCTTGAAAAACCTAACTCAGAGTCTATGACTGCAATCGATAACGAGAGACCAGTAGCAGAAAATTTCATCCAGTAAAGTCATTCATTTCACTGAACTATAAATCATTCATGCCCCTGCATGTACAGAGATCAAAAACAGCAACAGTAAGATATGTAAGGTACCAATATACATGTAGTGGTCTGTGGACTGAATTTCAGTGGTTGAGAGAGAAAGAGAGAGTCAGACAATAAAACCTGCCTTTCTGATGATCACATGATTGTATAAAACTGAGTAATAGGTACCAAACATACTTGAAGAATTATTTATATGATGTGTATATATATATATATATATTTTTTTTTTTTTTTTTTTTTTTTTTTTTCCAGCTTTATGTTTATCAATATACCAACTGTTCAGATATCTTTATATACAACATGGGCATTTTTTCAACTGTCTTTAATTTACACATTTTCATGCCCTTAGGCCAGTTTTTATAGTTGAAACATTTTCTTTAAACAGAAAGACACAACCACTCATAAAGTATTAAAAGTGAGATCACTGTAATAAATATGTATGACTTTCTCACTTGAAGTAGGTCTGGATGAGGTCAGAAGTGTGAAACGTTGTACTTTAGTATGTGTGAAACCTCATAAGAGTAAAAGTGTAAAATTATCACACTTGCTGTGAACCACACAGTCCACATTTGCTTCACACTTGATGGATATGTCACTATGAAAGCTTTACTGATGCAAACAGAAAAATCTGCTGCTGTATTGTGTCAAGGTCTGTCAGTCATAAAACTGGAAAATTTCATTCCTTTGATGATAACAGTCTTACTTCAATAGCTGTCATTTTGACACGCAGCAAATGAATTAGGGTATGAACCACCCTCCCCCTGTATGGAATGCTGGTATTACATTTAGCACGCATCACTTTGAATGATTGAGCACCCCTTCCAAATAGCTTCTCACCCGTAGAATATGTTTCCCTGGGAAGGGCAAGGAGATGGGAGAACTATTGCGCATCCATCTTATTCTACATATGCATTGTATAAAAGCATAAAAAAAGTGGTAATTTTGCATCAAACTGCAACTGTAAAGCACTCGTGTGTACCTTTGAGAGGTCTGTCACTTCCAGTGTATTTCATAATATCTTTATTATTTAATAGTTTTTTGTGTAAGTACATGTAGGTGGGGCGTGATACAGAATCAGATTCTGAAAGATCTCAGCAACTTTATTCCCAAAGGCTCCAATACTCGGATAATACTTGTCTGCCCCATGCCAGACAGGTATATCTCCATGCCGTTGGCAGGTTGCTTTGAAAAGTACATAAAGAGTACTTGTCTGTGTGAACAGTTCCAAATGTTCAGTCTGTTACAAGTACTGCAGTCTCACTGCTCAACCATACATTACACATGTAAAGGTTTCAATTCACATAGGACAAGCATGTCTGGAGATATTATTTTTCACTGCAGCCAATTAAAAATTCTTTTTAAAAAGATCCATCAGTTGTGTAATGGTTATTGGTACATGATAGCTCTTTCACCATTGAACTATCACTAATTTCCAATGCTGAAAATAGTGTGTACATTGAATCTCAATCACGTACACATCAAAAAAAAGATGAAAAATGTGTATGATGGGTCATAAAAATTTACAGTCGATGTCAAACAGAGTATGGTCAAGATTCCAGTGAGAAAAACACTAAAATATTGTGAATTGTTTGTAAAAACTGTTGCTATTTATTGACAGGCTATCAATCTAATACTTTGTTTCTGCACTTGAAATATATATCATATGTATACGTTGGTCTTTTCATTGAGGGCGGCACCTAGGTAAATTTTACTGACATTCTGTAGTTGTGTTCTTTTACCAAATACCTATGTTCCTAAATCGTGGCAAAACCATTGTATGCAAATACCAGGAATATTTTGGGAATTTTTTTTTTTTCAAAATGCAGAAATTTGCAAAGTAATATATGATCGGAAAAAAACCATGTCTGTTGAGGATCCTTTATTCATCAGATTATTTTTAGCTCTCAAATATGTATCCTTTCATGTGATTCTCTGAAAACCCGGACAGGATGTGAAATCTGCCCACTCCATCAGAAGGCTACGTAATCCCTCTGTACAATTTAGCTACATTCTTTTACAGCTTCGCTGCAGTATTAAGGTTCTTGTTTGTTTGGATATACATGATAATGCCATATCTTTCTGAATCATGAAAATGGCACTGCGTCAGTCCATGACAACTTGAAGCAAAGTAGTTGGAGCTTCAGACAAGATGTTGGGCTGATATGGTTGACGGAAATGAAATCATTTGACCATAGCATCATTATCATCAAAGGCTAAAAGCTCATTTTAGTCTCAAGATGGAAGTTTCATACGCATGGATATGGCATGAAACATGACCAGGTGTTAATTTTACATCAAATCAAACATACCAATGATTTCTCAATCAAACTACATGTTAACCTACCCACCAGTATAGTTTGCTTCAATCCTACTGTTTTCATGATATAGTTGGACATATTCACTGGGAATTACGGTGAAAGGTTAAGAAATGCTTTTCTGTTGGTATACCTATATACAGAGCATACCTAAATGCGTATGTGTGGGTGGGCATATTAAACTCTGATATTTAGTAAATTTCAGTGCACATTGAGAAGTATTGATATCTTTTCGAGTGGCAAGATTGTTTGTCTCTTCACTCGTCTTGACTGTCCACATCACCCAGCTCTGACAGAGAGTAGAAGATAGGCTGCTGGTAATTAATTAAGGCATCAAGACTGATGTAATTTTCAAAATTGACAGACAATGTCCACACACTAATACGTTTAAGTCAGTCTGTGTCGCTAATGTATCCCCCAATCCCCACAAGCCAGCTGTGTTACCGTATGCAGCTGTAAATCACAGCGACCACTGACGATTTTCAGTGGTAATTCGTTTGAATTTTTCTGAGTATTTTGTCAGGTCCAAACTTCTTTTCCTTAGACTCCACATAGTCACTGTTCTTGGAAATATAGCATTTGATCCAAGCAGCACTCATTTGAAATTAAGGTGAAGTACTACGAATTACGTCAAAATTAGGTTGTGGTGTCATTTTCTTGAAACTTTGCACAAATATTCTTAGAGGTTGTGCAAGTGCAAAAATGAACTAAAAAATGGGGAGTAGCAAGACAAATCATTTGGAATAATCAACATATTTTAGTTGCAGGCTCATCTGTCTTTTATCAGGACTGGTTTAGAAAAAATGTTACTTTTGTAGGAGACCTATTTAATCCAAATGGGACTCCACTGTCTTTCCATGATTTCAAAGTGAAGTATAATGTTAAAACGGACTTCGTGACATACTGTGGAATTATTGATGCCATTCCTACACTTTGGAAAAACAAACTTAGACATTACAATCACGAAGAAACAATTAGTTTTGATGAAACCATTTTTTTTTCAGTTAGTGAACAGACATTTTCCCTTGAAAATGTCAGTACACAACTGTTTTATAAAGCATTTGTTCAAAATAAGGTTGAAACACCAACATCACAATGTGCGCACGAAAAACTCCATCCAAACAGCATTTTTTCGTGGAAAGATATCTGGAATCTTCCCTTTGAAACTACCATGGAGGAAAAACTGAGAAGTTTCCAATTTAAAATTTTACATAGAATTATTGCCTGTCAGAGCCTTTTAAAGAAATGGAAGGTTGTGGATGACGATTCGTGTATACATTGTGGTGATACTGAGACTTTAGAACATTTGTTCTGCTCATGTCCGTACGTAAGAGGTTTTTGGGATGAGTTTAACAAACTATGGCAACACTCTTCCAGAGATTATGTGTCTCTGGATGATTTTAGTGTGATCTTTGGTGTTCACCCAGTGAAAAAATCCCTTGCTTTAAATCACGCCATTCTGATCGCAAAGTATCATTTGTATTCGATACGATTCTGTAACATTAGACCATCATTTGCAATGTTTATTGAAACTTTAAAATATGTCATGAAGTTAGAGGCAAAAATATGTGAACGAAAAAACCAACTCTCGGGTTTTCACCGGAAGTGGGATATCTTGAAACATTTACTAAATGAATAATTTATGCCAATCTTTTCCACCTTTTACCCCCTTTGTTGCTTTGTTCTCCTTCTTTCGTTTGTTGTATCTTTTCTCTTCTTCTGTTTTGTAATCCGTGTTTTTGTCATTTGTTTTATGTTTATATAAATAAATAAAAAAAAATTTCAAAGAAAAAAAAAAAAACTAAAAAATGGGGGTCACCACGCTCGTTTCCATGGAAACGGACGTTAAAATGGCGTCGTTAGAAATAAATAAAAATGATATAATTCACTTAAACTAAAGAAAGCAATTATAAAACGCTTAGCAAATGAGTTAATTTAATAAATACCAAGAATTAAGATCCATATCTATCAAATGTATAGTTTTCATGATGTTTGTAAAGAAATTTTAACATAAGTATCGATTACAAAATGAAGATATCGAAATTATATCAATACATAATTTTCGAACTTTCTTCCTGTCGCTTTGAATGGTGTCATTTTGACCAAACTTGGCGAATAAAATCCTGACATAATACCATTTAGTTTACACTTTTCATAAAAGGGTGTCACCACGCTACTTTTTACAATATCTCCAGGTGAATGGGTTATATGCGCCATGTAAATGGGAGAGAAATGTTAATTTTGCGCTCATATTGAATAAAAACCAGCTTCCTAGGGGTCAAAATATGACAAGGTTAAAGGTCACATGTATTTCTAAGAGACTGGGTCAAAAAATCAGGTAAAAGCGCAATTTCAACAATGACAGGTGATGTTAAATACATGCGCTACACAATAACCCATTTGCGGCAGGCTGGAGTTAAACCTGCGCAGAAATGTTCTAAAGCGTGTGCGCGTCCGAATTCGTCGCCCTTTACCTTAAAACAAGTGTACACTATCAGGCTTTTCTTAATGTGAATATTCACTTGTTCCATCAGCACATGTTCATATGATAACAGTCTGGGGAAAGACTAGAGTTTCTTTTCTCTCTGTGTGTGTGGATGTGTGTATATATGTGTGTATGTGTTTTGTGTGTGCATTTGTATTAGCACATGAAAACAGTCTCAGCGACAGACTAATTTCCTTTCTGTGTGTGTGTGTGTGTGTGTTTGTGTGTTTGTGAGTATGTGTGTGCGTGCGTTGTATATGAACATGTCCTACCCCTTAGTGTCACAATATTCATGTTATCACGATGATATTATCATATTTCCTGTATTTTATGTTTCTTTTGTTTATTGCCTCGTATTTGGTGTAAAATACAGTGCACCTCAATGATATGTACATCCAGTTTTCCTCACTGTAATAATTCAATTGTCTAAGGTTAACTCTG
The DNA here is from genome assembly GCF_041260155.1 of Ptychodera flava. Taxonomy (NCBI): domain Eukaryota; kingdom Metazoa; phylum Hemichordata; class Enteropneusta; family Ptychoderidae; genus Ptychodera; species Ptychodera flava. The sequence continues at coordinate 12,085,061 of NC_091948.1, forward strand.
ATAATACATACACCACAGAGGAATGTTGAACTGCACTATAGTCCACTTTGAACTACACATACTGTGTGTTCTTCAGCCGTCGGTATCCTTTGTGCATCTTTCAGTAAAATATTTCAGACACACAGACAAACTAGGAGATGCCCTATATAGGTTTTGCGTTAATTTGTCATAATCATACATTCAATAATTGTTTTATTTCATTTGATACAAGTTGATCAAATTGTTTACTGTTTTGTTTGTTGCCAAAATTAAACCTCATCATACACATATTTCCGCTTTCTGTGTGGGATCACCAATTACTGCAATGAGCTTTATTGAAACAAATGTATTTTTGTATTTTATAAAATAATGTACACCATTGCAGCATATGGCTACTCATATAGTTGCACAAAATCGGTACTCTTGTGGAAGAATTCATATTTGACACATTTACATTCTTCAGAAAATTATGAAGAGTCATGGCTTTCACCTTGAGGGAACAGATTTGAGTACACGACCCGACTGAACAGTTGCAAGATTTTGCCTCGATGGGCAATTTATTTTAGTTTATCAAGAACACAAATGTGTTCTGCTCGAGGCCAAGAACAGGAATTTGCATTTTTAGTGATTGGCTAACTTGAGAGTGAAACGACCCTTGACCTGGTGAACTGACATCACATGACCTGAACTAATTCATCATTTCTGCATGTAAATGCATTTTGTGTGCATCGCCAGGTAATTTATGGAATGAACATCCTTTGCAATTTCACCGGAAAACCATGTCATTGTCCCAATTAATTGATCTCAAGTGGGCTAATGCATTTTGCTCTATTTCAATGAAATGAATGCAATCAAAAACTCATATTTTTTGCTTGTTAAGACATGATATATTTTATAGAGAGATAGGAATGGTATTTGAGGTACAATTGTCAAATACTCATTTTATGTTAAGATATCATATGTATTGTAATTGCACTCTGATATAGCATCCATGTTTCGGGATCTGAGGCCAGTCAAGATAAATTTTTTCTAGCTACTATTCTTTCTGCATGTATTTCTGCATGTATGTACACACATGAACACTGATAGTAATTAAATATCTAGGTTTTATGTGTTTTCATTGTTTCTGCATGATCTTGAATGCAGAGGGTTGTCACATTGTTTAGAATATTTGAAAAACATAATTTTGCCAATTTCAAAAAATACGTAATAATACGTATTTGTTTGCCTTTCTTCGTTTGTGGTTCTGGGTTGGTCTGTACTGAAGTTCACATAGTAATGCTCTGCACACCTTTAGTATTCACTAACCAGGAACTATAAAAAGCAGAATATAATATCTATTTAGATATAGCCATCACTTCAAGAAATAGTACAAATTTCCCCCTCCTCTTGTTCTGTACTGATCCAGGTGGCTCAGTGTCTGAATAGATTTTAGGATAAGCCCTCTTTGCAGTGAGGAAAGGATTACTCCATTCACTACCATGATTTGGCCCAAACGCATTGCTGTAGTTAATGTAAACCTGTATACAAAGAATTGGAGGCTCAACAGGTTATGAGTAGTGGACCCACTGTCTTCTGTAGGTCTTCTGCTTGTGCTAGCGGGGACCTTTATTAATAAGTAGATAGAAGTGTACCTACCTGGATAGTTTTGAAATCTGATACATGCATGGCTCATTTTGAGCCCACTGTTCTGCAGTCTTGTGGGTTGAATGAAGAAGTTACCCAGCTACAAAACACATGTGTAATGGTCTGTGTGACAACGCACGTACCACAGACATCTTTCTACCACTGCATTGAGTGATGTCACTCACATAGCATACATGTCTCTGTTTGTGTTCCACTCATGCAGTACATTTCAATGTTATCACTTGCGCAATTGACATAGACACCTTCTCAATTTGTACATTTCAGTCGCTTCGTTACCGGGAACAGCTGACACAAATTGATCCAAAAGATGGCAATTTACTGAGGGAATTACAGACGCAAAAATTCACAATATTGGTAAGGCTTGTTTTATACTCCTCTGTAATTTTTTAACCAGCAAGTTTACATGTGCAAAATCTCCCTGTTGTGTACACCTTGATGAACAGTTTGTTGGCTTTTTCTTTCCTCAGCCAAGTAGGGACTGGACAGGAGCCGCCATTGCCTTATTCACAGCAAAACTCCATCTGCCTCACGATACCTCAAGACAGAATGTTCTCAAAGCAGTGGTCTATCAGCTGGATCAAGCCTTGGAAGAGTAAGTGCTCATTTCTTCTGCATTCATGAACTTTGATTGATCCTATTGTTGTCAATGGCCATTCATGGTATGACCTATATGTGTAGACATGGGGAAGATAGGATGGCAGTGTTGCGCAGTTCTTAGAGAGTGCGCGCCCAATACACATTTGTTGTATTTTGAAATTATTATCAAATTTTATTGTGAAGTTTGTCCACTGACCAACACTTGTCTATATAAAGTGTTGAATTTTTAGAACTTAGACTATAGTTACAAGACTTGAAAAAATCTTGATATTCATTAGAAAGTCCAGTTCCTGTGCTTGAAGCATTGCTTGCCTCCTGTGAAGTTACTCGAATGAAAAAATCACATTTTCCTGTTTCTTGGCATACCGTCTCTGTGTAAGTAGTGCACGCTGCCCCATGTTGTGAAACTTGATGAATTGTCAACTACCAAAGCTTTGCTCTCAACCTGCATGTAATGGTTCATGCCAGTTCAAACAGTACATGGAGATGATTGAGTATATGCTGCCATTTTGCACAGAGAAATCACATCTGTGACTGATACACAGAGTGCCTGCAAGCAGTCTGACACTGAGGGCAGTGTTGTGGTGATTCGCAATGTGGCATTATGTCATACTATGTATGTGTGGTATTAAAAATTAATGAAAGAAAGGTTGTCTGGAAGAAGTGTTGTCTATCATAGAATGTGGCATCTCTCCTTTTTCGTTAGACGTCACATGACATGTACATGTAGGAGAAACAGTCTCTCTTAATACCTAAAAGGTGTGTTTTTGATCTATTCCTGTAGATGCACATACAGGATACTTACAATATGAGAGGTAGAGAGATACTGCATACGTTAGCCCTACCCTGTATCCGATTATTTTGACTTAATTTCTTGTTCTGTCATGTCTATGGCATGTTCATGACCAAGGATCATAGCGGTTCTCTTGCTGAGAAAGCATTCAGTTCATTTCTCATGTGCATTTTCATCCCAACAGTAAAGTGACGCAGAGGAATGGAATCGTCTTCATATACGACATGACCAGTTCAACATACTCCAATTTCGACTACGACCTGAGCCGAAAGATTTTAGATTTGCTCAAAGGAGGCTACCCTGCCAGGTTGAAAAAGGTTGTCATAGTTACAGCTCCTCTTTGGTTCCGGGCTCCATTCAAAGTCCTCCGTCTCTTTGTACGAGAAAAATTACGCGAAAGGGTGAGTTATTTTTTTAAAATTTGTTTTATATGTTATCTTGACATCAGCGCATGAAAGACTCAAAAATATTATACATCATGGTTTGTATGAAAATCACATTAGAAACAAATCTGTTTTCTGTAGTTATCGTAAACAAGCTATGTGTTCCTTATAGCATTTTAAATATCACAAAAACTTATGAAGAAATTATGATATCCTTGAAGTAAACAGAAACAGACAAATTTAGCAGCTGTGATCACTGGTAACAATGTTTGCGAACTTGAAGAGAAGCCCATGGGAGAGTTTTTATCTCATCAACTCTGCATCACAGTCGGCCCTCAGGCTAATAAGTTGCATTGCACCAGGGTGACCTTAGTTTTTACCAAACAGAGATTTCAGTCACGATACGGTTTCATCTGCATGGTTATTTCTGCAAAGGTAGAAAAAGCTAGTACAGAAGATGCACTTTGACCTGAATGATTTGCATACATATATAAGACACTTTTTAGGCTTCAATCAGATTACTGAAAATATCTTGACAATGCTTTGGCTGTCATCAATGGTTTTTGTCAGTGAGTATTTTTTTATCTTGGTGTAATTTTTCATTTTATGTTCCTGTTTAGATGTCCCATGCAACAATTTTAGCTTTTCTACTTTCAAATTGTGCAAACACATGGATCCTAATATGATATTAGTGGATTTTCCTACTGTATTGCAGTGATGACAATGTATTCTTAAGAGATATTCAAAAAGGAGCAGTGAAAATGACCTCGTAGTGACGAAAGTAGAGCTGTCTTCATCACTTTGGGTCTCTTTATGTCACCTGTACATCAACACTAGTTCGGTGTGAGACTCACCTTAATGAAGGGGGAGGGGGCAATGAGGAAATATCAAATGTCAAATCTTTCTTCTTGTTACACTAGGTGGTCCTGACGAACACCGGGGACTTACCTAATAGCATACCCAAGGATTCGCTTCCAAAGCAGTTGAACGGCCCGGTAGTTGTCGATCACAGAGACTGGTTAACCACTTGCTATAACACCTATAAGAACAAGGAGAGCCAGGAAATGGAGGACTTGCGTGGGGACAAGAGGGCCCTCATTGCGAACGAGAGGGCAGCCCTCGCCGCCGCCAGGGTCGTCACTGCATACTCCGATGAATCGCCCCCGGAGACCAGGCACAACAGTATTGCCGGCTTTGAGAAAAACCAAAAGGAGAGGCAGAACGAAGCCAAGCGTGGCGTAGATGCAGGCCTTGTAGTTACCCCATCATCCCCTCAAAAATCTGCAGACCCAAGAGATGACTCTTCTCCCCCTACTCAACCACCCCCACCACCCCCAGTACCGAGAAAACTCCGGCCCGCAAATCTCTCACCAGAGGAATCAGTCCACCAGGCTGACAAGGACGGTATGACCATAGATATACTTGTTGATCACCTTCAAAGGCAAAAGAAGACTGGTATCTGGAAAGAGTATGCCAAAATTAGGTTAGAAGCCCCAGCAGGCACGTTCCAATCTTCCAAGTAAGTTACAATTTTTTCTTAAATTTTAATCTGGCCAACAGAACCCTTTATTAGACAACAATTTTTGAATACAGTAACTGTCATTATGTTGTACAAAACAAGAGAAGCTTTCTAAATCTCACTTGTTTCATTTAATGTCACTGAGTGTTTACCTGGTTTTCTTTCCACAAAGAACATGGTCATACCTCAAATATCAGCCCAAAATTATGTGAAAAATCTCGCCAACAATCATCACAGTGAAAATCTTTCAGATATTTACTGTAAAGACAGAAAAGGTCACATTGAATTCATCAACACACAGTATATTCATTACCATGTGTATTGCCATGCTGCCGTGTTAAGATCAATGCTATAGCTTTAGTGTTGCATTCAGATCAGAAATGGGTGTTGATAGCAAAGATTTTGTTTTGTGTTTTTGCCTCTTAAATCCCATGAACATCCCCATTTGCGGATGTGTGGTTGCATGTATTGAGGATGGTGACGAGCGCCCCCAGTGTTAGGTTTTACTGTTTCACTTGTTGAAATATGTTAAGGGCATGACATTTAGAAACTCAATATGAGTTCTCAGTTATGTGTTCAAAGTGTTTATTCATCCCAGCTGCAGTCATAGCTACAACTTTTTTGCACTTTTTATCCCATAATTATTTGTAAAATATTTTTTGAAGTTTAAGTGCCAGGATAACTTTTTCCAGTGTGTCCAGAAATGTAACCAATGTACCCGCAGCAGAATATACAGAGACACCTAAAAGAAAATTCCAGGGTTATTAGATTTGTTCATGGCATGTGTTTCTAAAAGATTTGATATGATTGTTGTTGTGGTCTCAATTCAATTGGAAATGTGCATTTCAGGCAGTAAGAGACCTGTTAACTCACTCTATCCCTCTCTATTCTTTATCTCTGTCTCTCTCTGTCTCTGCCTCTGCCTCTGTCTCACTCTCTCTTGCCCCTTCCTCCCTCCCTTCTAGACTCAAAGCAAATGCAGGTAAAAACCGGTATACCGATGTGCCATGTTATGATCACAGTCGTGTACCCCTCCACATGATCAACGGAGATCCAAACAGCGATTATATCAACGCCAGTTACATGGATGGTTACAAACAGAAAAATGCATTCATCGCAGCTCAAGGTAAGCCTATTCTATTGATAGACAGGGTCTCAGCCTTAACAGACTCCCTATGTGCATCAAAATTACATGCACAATGGCCTTTATCTCATATTTCCTGTAAAGTTTCACTCACATATCACATGATGTATGTTTGCAAAATGTAGTGTTTTTTGTTGTGGGGTGGTAAACCTTCAGATATTTTCCAGGTTCCTCAGCCACATTTACTACCTTGGTTCCACATGGCATATCAATCTAATCTTCTCTTTTGACAACAGCGATGGTGCAGGGTTTCCCAAACCAGTGTGTCCCTAGGCTTCATTAAAAAAAAGCTAAAAACAAGTTGCAATTTGGAAGAGGGATCTTCAAAGATAACAACACATAGGAAAAATAGGAGGTTGTTCCATCAAAACTTCTTTCATTGTTTCCAAATCTGTAATTTGGCCAAAGGCAGCCGTATTGTGAAGAGGTGATGCAAAGTCCATACGTCAAATATCATTGAGTTTCTTTGGTTTGAATGGTATGTTATACTAATTTACATTTTATTCTGTTGTGTTTTTCCCCCACTGAAGGACCATTGCCCAAAACGTTTCCCGACTTTTGGAGGATGATTTGGGAACAGGAGGTCTTGGTCATCGTCATGACGACACGGACAGTGGAGAGAGGTCGGCTGAAGTGTGGCCAGTACTGGCCAAATGAGGAGAATGTTCCAGAGGAGTATGGAGCCATTGAAGTTGTGAATACGTGCTTTGACAAGAAAATGGACTACACGATTAGCACTCTGCTAGTAACAAATACAGATGTGAGTTTTTCTCATTTTATTTTGCAATCACTCTCTTCTAGTTGTACACGTGTAGGCACAAATTGTTTATTAATTAACCCTTTCCCCGTCATGGTTTGGCCCAAACCCATTGTTATCAATGGTTGTGGACTTGCTTACAGCGAATTTGGGGTAAGCAGGTTAATCTTTTGAAACCTTGCCTCCTGGTAACCTTTGACATCATGGGGAGATTTACATCTGAAAAGGGTGTAAAGCGTTAACATATGTGCCCAGGTTCCTGTGTTATATCACTCAACCTACGTAAAAAAAACAATTTCTACCAAAAATGAGGATATTCGACATATATGCAATTTTATTATCATTTGAATTGGACAACTTTGTTTCTAGGCTTCCCTAGGATACAGCATTACATATTTTACATATGAAAAAATATATTTACCAAATATAGGATTAATGGCCCCAAAATTTACATATGGCAATTTCATCATTGTTTGAACAGAAGAAACAATGTGGAAAGGATAACACAGACTATACAATCTGTAGCGCGGTGAAATATTGAATGACAAGGCCAGATGATGCAAGTAGTGAATTTTGCAGGTAAATATAACAATGCAAAGATTACAATTTGTATGAGAAAGAAATGAAAAGTGAATATAAAACTTGTTTTCCTCTGTGTGTTATGTGTCCAATGTAGACTGGAGAAGAGCGTGAAGTAACTCACTTTCAATACACAAGCTGGCCAGACTTCGGTGTGCCAAGTTCTGCATCAGCCATGCTGCATTTCCTGTCTGAAGTCAGGGCCTGTCAGGCCAAAGCTGTCAAGGATCTCGGTGACAACTGGAAAGGACATCCCCTGGGTCCTCCCATTGTGGTCCACTGTAGTGCTGGCATTGGCCGCACAGGTAAGGATTGAAGAAAGGAGGGAGGGAGAGAGAGAGAGAGAGAGAGAGAGAGAGAGAGAGGGCGGGAGGGAGGGAGGGAAGGAGGGAGGGAGGGAGGTGCTGGCCTATGGGAAATTAACTACAGGTCTTGTGTCAGATCTTCATCACAAAATGGCAGTGTTGTGATGTTCCAGGTCTTGATTCTTGTTCTACCCTTGTGCCAAGACAAAGATATGAATGTAAATTTGTTTAGCGATATGATCTTACATGGCCATCTACCGGTCATTTTGTTTTAATTTTTATATGTCGAGGACCAATTTCAATAAAAATGCGTAACGCCATGAATTACATATGCACATCAATTATTTTATGTGATATGATCCAATATGGCTGCCCGGTTGCCATTTTGTTCATATTTTGTCAGGGTGGAGCCATAACTTGGACATGCCAAGAATAATTTCATTTAAATTTGACACAAAGACAAGGTGCTACACCTATACTAACCAGTCACACATTTTAATTAGTGCACTGACTTTAATTCAGTTTACATCTAATCAAATCACCTAGATTACAGGTAGGGGACTATGTCATTTACAATGACTTGTTCAGGAGTGTTTGCCATTGACCTTCATTCCCTTTCTGCTTCATTTCCAAGGGACATTTGCCACACTGGACATTTCCTTAGCTAGATTAAATGACATCGGCACGGTGGACATAAACACCACAGTACGTCGCATGAGAACACAGAGAGCGTTCACCATCCAGACGCCCGACCAGTACGAGTTCTGCCATTTTGCCGTTTACGAGCACGCACAGAGGCAAGGTATGGTGGGTGAAGTGGACTGGATCGACTACGACGACAGTGATCAGAGTGACAGTGACTGAAAGGAAAGAGAGAAATAGAGAAAATAATAACTACCCGATGGAATCATAGTGATAAAAGCTCGGGCAGCTCTTTATTCTGAGAAAGGCTCCATGTATGCAATGATTGCCAGCATAACAGAACGTACATCGCAACCCTGACATCAATACAGGAAATGCATCGACTGAATTTCAAAATTTGGAGCAGTATATTTTCAATTACTGGCAGCCTAACCAACATTTTATATCCGTTGTAACTGTACGCTGTCCCTACCCCTTGATGTAGAATGGTCCACTCCAGGTCACTATGAGGATTATTCCAAAAAATGAAGTTACAGGGGAAACAAGGGCCACTTGAACAACTCATAGTTTAAAAGGTTCAGATATGTGCTGATATAAATACTCTGAAAAAATGTATGTCACAAATTATTTGTATAATTTATAAACTTTGTAAATGCTATACAAGGGAAAAGTATTTCAAAAAAATTGAGTTAAAAATATCATAGTCAATAGAGTATAAAGCGATATAATTAAGAAATTAGATCAAGTTACTTTCATATGAAATAGTTCAGGAGGATTTTAGTAATACTCACATACTTGCGTTGATTGTGTTTACAAGTGTATCAATGTTTAAAATTCTCTTACTCTTTGTTTAACCTATCAAATATCATAAATACTATTTTGATAACTGGCGCTTTTTATTAATTTATTGGTGAACACACTTCTTCTGCATGCCTGTTGACTGCTCTCATAAAGTATCTACTAAAAAATCTCTTGATTTGTACGATATTTTTCTCTAAATTCAAACTTTGAATTAATTTTTTTTGGAAATGTTCAGATGTTTTTTTTGAATTACAGAAGGGATGGAAGACCACCTGATTTGAGTGAAACAAAAAGACATGATTGGTTTCAATGGTTTGATTGAATTGAGAATTAGATTATTCTTCAAAAGGCAGCCAGTATAGATTTAAAAGAAACGACGCACACTATGCTGTTTTTACAATATTTGTAATAGTGGCCTTTGATTGCTTGAATGAAATTACAGCTTAAATCGCAGCATATTTGCACACAGGGACAAAGTTTAGCACCAAATGTGTTCTAGTCTTTGTTTTAATTTCAAAAGAGCCACAGAGCAGAAATCCTTGATTGATGAAATCATCAAATTCATGACATCACTAACAACAATTTCGACCACCAGTTGAAAATGGCCATTTCATAGTTTTTACAGCGGGCAGTTTTGTTTCGTGGTTGATAAAAACATATTTCATCAATTGTTCTCACTGCACTGACATCACAGAGTGTGACGCAGTGTAGCCCACATTGGTTGAGTAGGAATAACTGTCTACCCACCTGCAGGGAGTTTAAGGTGTCACATTTTGGCCAGGCTAGTGATGTTTATACAATTTGCTCCCCAATGGACTGTGTGAAATAATTTGAGATTGTTCAACTCAAAGGCAATACATACCTGGTATACAGGAAATGTGAAGATAATTATCAAAGCACAAACTATTTCACTGGTGCACACAACTTATGAACCCATTCACCCCCATTCCCAGTGAGCAGGTTCACATTCACCATTGATAATAATGGGTTTGGGTCAAACCATTTTAGCAACAGGGTGACAGTTATCTGCTCAGATTTCTGGCTGTTTTTTTTCCAACAATTCCCTTCTCTAACATCGATCTCAAACATCATTGCCACAGTTTGCACAGTGCTGAGTGTAACAGAGAGCTATTTCACTTTTTTATTTTAACACAAAGACAAAGGGCAAACTGTGAACTCATTGTACCTTTATTGTCAACAAATAAATTAGGTTTATACAGAATAGTGGTCAGGTTTATATGATGGAATTAATGAAACTATCAACAGCAGGGTGTCCATAGGGAATGCTTAATGTATCTTATCTATCACCATATATTTATTGTTAGACAGTTAAGTCTTGTAGATCACGGTCAAATCAGAGGCACACCTGAAGAACGGTGGGCCCAAACTCCACTATGGAAAGAATTTGATTCCCTTAGGGGGCCTCATTCTCGCTTTTATGAGTAGTGAGACCCTCTGGGATTGTGTTGATGTGTGAAATTATTCAGGATAGGCCCGATCATCTTCAGTCTCGCAAAATCAGGAAGATGAAGAATTTTTCTTTCAAATTTCGAAAGAATGTCATTCATGCTCAATCATGTTCAGAACATTTTCCAGTGAAAGTGGACACAAATTAGAACTTGTCATTAGCAAGACTATATTGTTACTCATAGATTTTGTACTTGTTTACTGGTCAGGAAAAAAATGATTCAGAAGATCGCTTTGTGACCTGACCTTTTTATGAGGTCATAGGTTAAATAGTGATATCAGAACTTTTTTGTTCAGAGTGATACGATTGACATCGCATATTTTTCAAGTTCAGTTATTAAAAATAATATTTTCATAAAACCCAACAATCCTTTAGTTGACCTGTGTCCGCAGAACTATACATGGGGTGAAGTTCAGCTGTAATTTTGTCAAGTTCAAGTTTTCAGAAAACTCAAGTTGTTTTTGTCAAACTTATGTCAATTTTCATAATGAACACACAGAACCGACAACTGTATGTGCTTTTCTTGTACAGTTCTTTCACTTCATTTAAGAAATATATGTTTTGCATGAATATTTAAATATTCAAACTTTTCATGTGAAACAAAAAAAATATATAACCATTTACCAGGTGCATTTTTGAAAAGTCAAGCTGCATGGATGTGTGAGATTTGTGATTTCATTTCATTTGTAATGAAAAAAATAAAGATGATAGAATTTTGATTTGAAGGGCAAGTTTCCCTATGTTTGAAGGCGGTAAGTTTTGAAAAAACTCATGGATTAGAGATTTTAACCGATGATTTCATTTCAGAAAATATACATATATATATAATTAACTTATGATTGTCATGTAATTATCAAACAACATTCTGTACTGGGCCAGTGTTTGTTTTTTCAAAGGAGCCTGGAAATGACTCTAGAAGTCATCTCTGATTGTTACATAAGTTCAGCAAAGGAAATGCTAGTTATTTGTTTCAACCCCCACCCACCCATCCACCCATCAACCCATTTTGAAAAGTGTTTATGTAAATTGAGGTCACCAATCTAGTGTGAAAATTAATTTTGCTGATTGAATTTTTTTTAACACCTCTCGTACATTGTTTAATGAAAGACTCTGGTTTGAACTTCTGTGACAATTTGAAATGGTTTCTCAGAAGATTCATGGAATGTGTGCCCAGTTCAAAACAGTAGCCATGTTCAGAATTTGTGTGTTAGAATTATAATGAATACATTTGTAGAATATTGTGTATTTTGCTCTATCCTGGGTGCTGTTGATTCATGGTTGATATAAGACACTGGGTGGCACTCTCGTCATCATCATTCTTGCTTCTGTAATGCAGGTTATCATAGGGTGCTGAACAGCTTTCACATTTGGCCATATGGGGGAGCTGTTATTTTAAAATGGCACAAAGTATATTGTGTTTATGTGTTATCCAGGGTGCTAAAAACTGTCTGTCTTAATCCATGGTTAGATCCTCATGCTGAGGTGGCACCCCAGTGGCCAAATCTGTCAATGCTGTGACACATGTAATTGACAAAAGATTGCTCTTCAATATTCAAAAGTGGCCATGTGGTGGCGCTGTAACTTTCAAACATTTGTAGCAGTGTCTTGTATAATGGAAGTGTTCCTTCGATGTGATAATGACACATTAAGTTTTGACCACAAGCACCAGGATATGGCATAAATTGTGAAGTACTTACCGGAGGCTGAATTCATCCACTCAACAGCATAGCAGAACAGAAATCAGTATCACATGGAAAGAAAAAAATCTGAACAGGTTGTGATCATCTGCTGTGCAAGAGCCAACAGTGGAATGAATCAATATAGTCCAATTGTCTTGAAAGCACAGGTTTGAATCAAAGTCTGGTGTAAATAGACTCAGTGAGTTCATTTTATTGTTTTGTAGATAGCATTGCAATGTCTTCTGAGTTTAGTATCAATGTAGTATAGATGTCAAAGTGCCAAAATGTATGTCTTTCACTCTATGTATGATATTAACTCTTTTAGAATTCATGTCGGATCCTGCCACAAGTGCTCAGATTCATTTGTCTGGTCTTGAAATGTATTTTCCTTTGATTTGACCAGGTGATGGGAAAGACAAAACAATATTAACAAGCCTTAACCAGTTTTCCTTTCTTTTCCTTTGTTAATATCGCTTGGGCTGCAGTCTTCCTGAACTAATTCTGTTAGTGTAGTCTTGCAGATTTGATTTACACGTATAGCCAGTGTATTAAGTAATGAGAATTGTAAGTATATGGTGTGGAAACCCAAGTGCCGGATTAATGGTTACCGAGAAGATCACTAACAAAAATGACAGGAACCCCATAAATGTTTACCAGCTTATCATTAATAACAAAACACTGTGAACACACACAGGTATTCGCTTACATATATCATTAGCATTTATAATTATAGGAAGCTAGTTTTTTCCTAGTTTTGTATTTACACATCCGCGTTTATCAGGTTTGGTCAATACAGTTTAGCAGTTGAAAGTGAGCAAACTGAACTAGTAAGCCAGAAACCTTGTATATCATATGATATCGGGACTCCCTATAAATGTCACACACAAGTGTGCAGGTGCTGCTTTGACCCCTTTCAGTGGCAAGTCTCCACATGATGTCACAGGTCACAGGGGTCAGAGTTCATCAGGTTACAATAAAAAACAGAACTGCAGAAGATCAAATCCAAAGTTTTGTACTCAAATTTAAATTGAGATTTTCTACTGGTCTGTATTTGGAAGTTATATACTTTGCTGTCATGGAGATGAATGAATATCTTTATTAGTGATATTATTATTACATTTTCTTTCATCATTAAAGAAAAAAAGAGTACTTGTTGGTGGTTGATGGTTGTAGTATGCATTTTGTTGACAGCTTTTGATCTGTTGCATATTGTTAGTTAATTTCCTCACGTTAATTAATGTGTTTACCGTTTAGTTTAAGACAGAGTATGAAATGGAATTATCTACAAATATGTAAATTGCAATGACCTTCAATATGTGATTAATTTTTCATTTGACATCAACAAATACTGACTCACCATGAGGTGATTATATTTTGCTGGAGCTGCTGAGAGTTGTTATCTGCATTTTGACATTCTGCTTCGGGTGCTAAATCCATATTGACCACGTCTTGGATGAATAGCAGTGTGACAATAATGTCTTCCTTTGATGTTAGACAATGATTCATGAAGATAGGTAGATTCCTTGTGGAGTTGTCATTTCACTGCTTTGCAATGTATTAGCAGACAGTTTAGAAGTGCGTGCCTTATTCTGTACCACTCCTCATTCTGATTATGTATGTAGAAACACAGAAGCATTCAAATGACGCCTTCAAATTTTAGGCAATGTACATCCCTCTAAAGAGAGACATTTTTTAACCAACCAACTCCCCCCCCCCCACCCCCAAGCTGTCATCTGCCTAACAATTTGTACACTTGAAACAAACAGCAGTGTATGCAATGCACAAAGTACAGCCAAACTTTTGAAGATCCAGGGTGTTTTGGAAAGGTTAAAGGATGAATTTGAGATAATGTCCATTTCATCATCACTTATAATGCAAACAAGTCGACAAATCTCTCATTTAATACTCAAGTTGACTATTGTGGCCGGACTCCCGGAATGCTTCTAATTCCCTGTCCTGTATTGAACTCCATCTAGCCAGGCAAAGATGATAAAAATGATGACAGAAGTCAGGGCTGCAGTTACAAACGTAATTGGGCTTTCAGTTGTAAAATTTGAGATGTTTATGCAGCATCTGATACAATACTATTTAGTGACTGAAAAAATTGTCAGAGCCCAAGGTTCTTTGCTCAGCAGACATTAAACACTTTGTCATATGTAGTTTAGCAAGAGATCTGGTCATGCTATGAGAAATAAACATGACTTTAGGCAATTCGTAAGCAGTACTAACTAGGTTTCTTCAAGGAGTTACACTGACTAATGTTGTTACATGTGAAGAAAAATAATGTAATGAACAGACTTTTGTAACTTCCCTTACACAGTGGTAGGGTACTGATAATACTCAATTTAGCAAAGCATTGTGGGATCAATAAAAGTACAAAGATGTGGGAGAGGCCATTGCAACCATGCAAAAGATATATGATAGCTATTTGTATTGAGTGAGATTTTGGTGGCTAAATTGTTGCTGTGGAATTTGTTAATCATGTGATAAAGCCCTTCTTACTCAGATAAGAAGCAGATAGTGTCAAAAATGTTTCTGAATAAAATTTGATTGTGACTTGCCTGTGTGAGAGTGTCAGGAAAATCTTTCATATCAACTTAATATATACTCAATGAAAGTGTTTTTAAAACTTGTGTGGCTGCAATTTTTTGTGGCAGAAATGACAATTTTGATGTAGTCAGGTTGTCCATAACGTGTGTTCTTATATTAATATAGAGCAGAAGTAGAGTTGTTGTTAGACCTAGGGCCAGACTGAGTGACTTCAGAGTTACCGAAGAAACAAAAAAATTCCAGATAGTGAAATATTCAAGATTGTAGCCATGTTTCATGGTATCGTCTCAGTGTAGATTATCAACACATGTAGGGATAGAAATTATACAGAACATGTACCGTAGAATTTCAAAAACTCATTTCAAATACCAACTATTTTTGATGTCCAAGATTATTTTTTGAAAACAATTCAAATATTAGCACCATTTTTCAGCTCTTCATAGATTGTGACCAAGTGACTCCCTCTTTTATCCAATCACCCCTCCCTAGAAAAGTTGAATAATCTCACGAACTTCCTGCGTCTTGATTTAGGCAATACCCAAGATGGCTTTCAGGGTGAACAATGTTTCACTTCTGTGATATATTTTCCCCCTGTTTTGTACAGTTATGTATCTAGCACTGTGCTCTCAATTTATTGTAAATGTCTATTTCTGATTAAGAAGAATTGCATCCTTTATCTTATAACATATTTGAACAAAGAGTATATACTAAAATGAAAATAATTTTAATGAATGTTGAGAGAAAAAAGCCAGGAAAGCAATACAAACAACAGCTCCTGGAAATTTTTCATTGAATGATACTTTACCGTTTGCTTGTCACAATTTTTCTGGTTTTGAAATCCATATATGACTGTTATTAAAATCTAGTGGAAAGCGAACAAGAGTGAATTCAAATTTTCTGCGTTTTTTTCCTTTGAGTAAAATAATCTCTTTGTTTTTGATATTTATATGCATACATGATCTCTGAAAAGGAATTAATACTATTGTTGGTTTTTTTAACTTGGGAACAGGATTTGAATTGCTATTGTTAATGGGTATATATACTCCGAGGTACTTAAAAAAACAATAGGTAGATTTACATTGTAGATGTACTTTGCCTGTACTGTGGAATTATCATTGTTTGAAACTGTATTGCAGATGATATGATAGTCAACCTTTTCTGTACTTTAGAACTCCAATTAGAAAGTCCGATGACCTACATTAAAGATGACCGGATTATACCAAAGTACAGATAGGGGTGGCAAATATATGTTCAAGAAATGAGGGGAGGGCAAATTGAACATCATGGATTCTGTATGAGGAGCTTTAACTCCAACTGTCTCTGTGATGTGAGTGAATACCCCCTCTTTTATGAATACAAACAGCTATTATTCAAAGGAATGCCGATCAAAGAACGTTATATGAAACTTTATCCATAAACTTGCATGTACGATACAATTGGACAAATGCAGAGAATGCAGTTTGCAAATAAACCTGCTTACACATCTAAACCGTTTATTTTGACCCACAGTATTGTAACTTTGAACTTATTTACAAGTTATTCCTTAGATTTTGGCACAATCTGACACTGTATATGATGTCATGTGTATCATTATTTTTCTTGTAAATGTGTTATAAAAATTTTGATTATGCTTTTGACAGAAAAAATTTAGTTACATCACCGATGGCAAATACAATTGAGTTTGTTAAACAGAGGGCATTTTCTGAAATTTCTTTGAATAAGTGTTTATACAATTTTAACTTGATGCAATTTTGTGAACAGTGATCACTCTGACAGACCTATAGTTAAGTGAAAACGCTGAGAGATTACGGGGAATTTTTTTGATATGTTTGTAAATGCAGATACTATTTTGTTTTGGTCACAGCATGGAAGAAGAAACAACTGTATGAGATGTATTTTTATTTTGACAGTATGATATCATATAATCTCATGTACACTCAGCATGTAGTTGCAGCCATAACATTATACAATATATTCAAATAAATGTACTCATTGTAAAGAAAAGTACTGTTTTCAAATGTGTAAATTCTTTAAGGCTTCATGTGCTGTTTGACTAAACCGTGAAGCACTTTCCAGTATATTTGTTCTATTGTAAAATAGCTTCTTGTTCTGCTCCAAAAAAATTCATGTCATGGTGTGGATTATAATGATGAAATTTGCCTAGCGTTCGACTTGATCAACACCAAGTTGATGTGCATTGTGTCCAATGCAATTGCTGACAGTTGAATTCTCTCCATCCATCAGCAATACCATTGCATTGTGTTGCACATGTGATTGTAAGGCCAAGTAAGAATTTGTACGTAAGCATACAGTAGGAAGAAGAAAAGAAAAATATACCGACAATATTTTCTATGCAATGAAAAAACTTCATTACAGGTTAAAGCTGACTATTCCCTCTCATTATCACGCTTATCAAGCCACAATATTTTTTTTCACTTTTTTCAGAAATTTTGATCAAAAACTGTAGCCAATAGGAAATCATATCGGTACATTCTACAACTATAAAAATATGACATAAAAAGGCATAACAAATTGTAAAGTGTTGCACTGAAATTTTGGCAGGAAAATTATGGCACTCAAAGGGTTACGTGGAACAGGTATTTTGCTGAAGTTTTGCAGTTTTGAACTGATTGCATGAAACGTCAAACTGTAGCCCTGTGCACATCAAATCTCAAGCAGCACCAACATTTTTTGTTTGAATGTCTGATATAAGTACTGAGGTGTGTCTGTCGACATTTCTGTCACTTCTAAGTTTTAACCGATTCACCTATATGTATAATGTCCTAAACCCATTGTGTATCAATAGTGAGTGTGGATGTGCTTACAGGGAATTTGGATAAAATAGTTGAACCAGCTGATAATGATGCAAAGTTGGAAATAAATGTTCTGGTGTACTTCCCATACAATCTGAATGAGTGCATGGTGCTATTGAATTGTTTCCATAGCAATGTCACCTCTGTACAAGAAAATATAGTGATAGTGAAAAGATCATCAAATGCATGTTCAAATGTCTATTTGAGGTGACCAAACTTCTCTAATGCATATTGCATGGCCCATATTGCCAGCGGTCGCATGTAACCCAGTGATCTGTAACATGATTTGGCAAAGTAGCCCTCTGGTGTCTGAAATCCAAGCCCTGTCCTTTGATAGCATGTCTCATACACTCCACTAGCAGTCTTGAAGGCTTCGTCCAACATGCCCTGTCAATGTGAGACAAGAGCAGAGATGAAAAACGTACAAAAGTTCAGTTCGTGCAAATTTTGATACAGAGAAAATAATAACCCAAGATTTACCGTTATTTATCAAAATTGCCGCCATCCCTGTCGATGGAGAAAATAAAATTTTCCAATTTCGAAAAATTAAACCGGTGAAAAGTTTTCTTACACCAAGAGCTTTAAAGTGAACCCCCACAAGTGGTATAGCAGAAAGGAATTGTAAAAGTATTATAAGAGAGTCCAAATATCTGTCCCTGAGGCGTGTTCTACCTTAACAGATAGATGATCGAAAGTCTGATAAAGCAGACAAAATAACAAAGGGTGATAACAGCCAGCCAAGAACTATGGAAATTTTTGAGGCATAATTATAAGGTTTCAACAAATTCTAATAGAATTTCAATTTATACCGTCAAGTAAAGTTGACACGGTTTGGAATGCATGAAACAACTTGAAGAGAAGTTTATCATATTTGTAACACATCAACAGTGAATATGTAAAAAAGGTATCATGACAATTAACATGTTTAAAATATTTCAGCATGACTGAGGATTAGGAGGATTGCAGTGAATAATTATAGAAATCATCATAATCTTAGGGGGTCATGCCGTGTCATAAAGCTGGGGAGGGCCCCTTGGGATAGCCTGATTGTATTTGTAATGAATTCTGGTCCAGTGATGTTCAAGTTCACAAATTTTTTTCACAACTTCCAAAAGAAAGAATGTCAAATTTATACACCTCTTGAATCATGCTTGCAGCCACTGCGTATGTCACCCCAGTCCAGACCTCCTCGGCTTGGAAACTGGTGGTGTCAACCTTCCCATCAGGCCGCATTCCATTGACAGCTCCCATGGTGCCTTGCTCAAAACCCATCACGTTAACATCATAGATTGTTTTCAGAGCACTTTGTACGTGTTCCTTTGGGAAAACTTCATCGTTGTCCGATACTAGATCACAAGCTTTCAGAAACCATTGTCCCACTGCCTGGTCAGACATGATACTATCACTGTAACTTTTACCACTGCTGTCGTAGTTGTAGTACTTGCCTGAAAGAAGGTAAATATATCATATTACAATAAACAAAATAAAAAGAGTCTGTACCAATATGTGAACTTTGCTCATTTTGAAGCTCTCGGAGTAAATAGATTTTCATTGTCAGAAATTTAATATTTTCCCAGAGAGTTAACACAGGGACAGCAGCCACTTTGAAAATCAAATATCAGTAAATTTAAGGTAATTTATTTCTGTGGTACCAAAATGTGCACGTCACCCCTGATTTTTTTATTCTTGATTTTTAAAGAGAACGACTGAAAAGTTTTTCTGAGGAAAGTTTGAGCAAAAGTTTAGGCCACTTTTGAGATAGACATAATAGACATAAGTAGATTATTACCATTGTAAGATTCAAAAATTGGAGAAAAGAATGATTGATGTAACAGTGAAGGTATGGATTTGCAATTTGGGCATTAATTGTTGCACCATAAATTTAACCTGTTCACCTCCAGGTCTACAATCACCATTAATAACAATGGGTTTGGGCCAAACCATGTTGCTGAAAGGGTTAAGATATGGCACTGCCTGGTCTTACCATTCCAAAGCTTTTTCTCATAAGACGCCTTGGCTTTCGCCAAGATTTCTGAATATTCTTGAAACTTTTCATCATGGTTCAAGAGCTTTGCCATCTCAATGGTCATTCTGAGAGCTGCCAACCACAGACCACCACAATAGGCACTGAAAAAATATGAGTAAAGGGAGATCTTAGATATACACGGATGTTGAATTACCAATATTCCAATGTCTGCTGTGGTCTTTGACAAGTAGAAAATACACCCCATCAATCATGTAAAGAACTGTTATAATCCTCCTGACCAATATCTGATTGATAAGGTAATATATAGATATAACAAAGCGCATGATTGTCACACATTCAGGAATCCAATGCAATAATTTTCTGCGTGTTTGGAACCTTACAGTTAACAGCCAGAGATTTTGAAATACTTGCAAATAGTTGATTTGTTGGGTCATATATTGGGCTCATATGATCATCATGAGAATCACTTGAGACAAAGTTCATGTGTATTTGTAGGTGATTACCTTGCTCCAGTCATGACCCAGATATCATAAGTCTGATCAGCATATCCAGAATTATCAACGATACCATCACCGTCTGTGTCCCATGACAAAGCTGTTTTCATCACTGCCTGTAAAATTTAAATGTAAAAATATTTTATCCTTTATTACTCATAAATTTATTCCTTGGTGTATTTTTGAAGTTAATACTTACTAAAGCAAGAAAAGTACGAATCTAAAACAACTTAATGATCTTTATCTGAATAATCACTTTTGCCTCAACCCTGCTACTTCCATGGTTGGTTGGCCCTGTTGATGGTTTCCAATAGAAAAATTTGATCTTTAGAGAGAAAGTTGGGCAACTGCCGTCACCGTGAACGTCAGAGTTATTTAGCCAACATGGCAGCTATGAAAATGTTGAATTTGTGTTAGACCTACGTTCTCTGACAGATTTTGACTTCAATATAAATATTCTCATTGTAAAATATGATTTAAGTTTGTTTCAAACACGTCAAGTTATAAACAAAATACAAAAATAATAATGTGAAAAAATCCAATAAACACTGTATTAAGTTTTTACCTGGACTTGAGGCCACATTCTTTGAAGGTATTCCATGTCCTTCAAACAGAAATAATCTCGATAGACTTGAAGGACAAATTTTAAATTTAGATCTTTCCAGTCTGAAGTGTCATGGAAATGGTATGCATTGACTTTCAGCCAGGGTTCGTCCTCTGTAAAAAAAGGTGGGATCAAGTTTGTCACCAAGTTCAAAAAAGAAGAGTACTATAACGACTATAAAATTCAGTTTTCAACACTGGGACATTCCACACACCTACACACACATGCAGTGTTGACAATTAAGTTGAACAGAATTAAGGTACCTCAACATGATTTTGGAAGTATACTGCAAATTCATAAACAGAATAAAAACACTGGAAGTTTGCTTTATACCGAATTTTTTCAGTGTAGCATTTTTAAAAAGCAGCTTTGTAAGAGTCACTGCGACACATACAACTTTTTGTAATCAAGTAACCAGAAAGCTACTTTCAATAATAAGTTCTCCTTTTTAAACCAATATCCATTGTTATCTATGGTAATTGTGACCTGTTAACAGGTAATTTGAGGCAAATAGGTCAAGCAATTCAGTCATCGTAGCCAACCACTGAGTTTCTCCAAGACTGAAAAAATATATCAGTGCCAAACTGATAAATCTCTTCTACCATGTATGGACAATGCAAATTATGCTCTTTAACCATATATGGTTAATGCAAATTATGCTCCTTTACCATATATGGACAATGTGAATTATACGGAGAGCACATATTTTATGAGCTCATGGTTGAATTCTTACCTGGGTCTCCAATGTCATGTGGAACACAATTTGCCGTCTTTCTTATGCTTGTTTTGCCATTGGCAGACTCTGTCCTGGTTTCCGTATCCTCTTCAGGAATTGTAGATGCTAATCAAACAACATTCAAGAAAACATTAAAGTCAAAGAAAGCATATATTGATATTGTAAGATTTACCAACATCTTTAATACTGCTAGCTAACATTTGATCTGATGATGAGCTGTATAATTATTTAATTTGTAATCAATGTTACAATATGTTTTGTTCCCAATTATGATGAAGTTGAGTCAAATATTATCTATATACTCAAGGTCAACAAATATTTTAACAAAACTATTACAAACTAGATCACCCTTGAGTTGCTATGATGCCTGCCTGTGGTTATCTTCTCAGAACCACTGGCTGAAATCTAAGATATGTGGGCCTATATGCTTAAATTTTTATTGTGACACACACAGTGGGCACCACATTGACTGTATTTTTAATTTTCCAGAATCTGCTATAATTCGCAAAATACGAAACTGACAAACAATGCCTTGAAGTTGTAGCTTATTGGCTGGCTAGAGAGTCTTTGTGCCAGCATAGACTCTCATATGAATTTTCATGAGGGTCTGTGGTGCAAGATGTAAGGTGGACTGAGTATCCATTTATGCAAATTATGGTATAATGAGCATTGTTTTGGTATCAAAGTTTTAAGCTAATGATCCATTATCAGTGTGAAATATGTTCATGTACCTCACATCTTGTATTGCATAGCAAAAGATAACTGTAATGCATGTATTAGTTAATCATTTCAAAATTGCCATTCAGCTACAACATTTCTCAGTCACTTAACCCATTGGCCACAATTTATACTTTCATACATTTGGGAACAAAGTATACACAAAAAATGAAGAATTTATGATCTGCGGTAATCATCAAAGTCAAGCCAAAATTGATCATATTACATTTGCACAATTTACAAATTAGATGAGGTAAATCACCATTTAGTCACCGTTACTGAGTACCGGTACTACTCCGCTGCCAACAAAATACAGTCCCACAGTCGCATATGGTCTTCTGATCAGTGTCAGTCACCAGGCAAATACTCACCTATATCATACTGCAGGCTGAGTTGTATATTGGGCCATAACATGACCAAGGCAAACGACGCATAGAAATGAACATCATAGGTGTTGTAAAGTCTATATTCATGACCTAAAGAACAGAATGAACAAAATCAGTTCAGAATTACGTGACCATTTTGTGTAAAGACTTTCTCGAATTTAATTCTGCTAGTATAATATCATAGATGTAGAACTTGGTGAAAGCGATAATTATTTCATAATGCTTCAGCATTCTTGCCTGGCAATAATTATCTTGTCATAAAATATTCATGTTTGGTAGAATATGTAACTTCTTTCACGCCACTCTTCTATATGAAAATAATAATTTATACAATCTCTGATTGATGTGTGGTTACTTTAAATGAATTGTGCATTTCCAACCCCACATTGATATTACCTCATCTTATCAAAGTTTCAGCCGCCTGGTCAGAATGTCAGTCTTAAAATTGTAGATATTTTTAATGGTTTCATATATTTAGTCGTCTGTGTGCTGCTTATCGTTTTATCGTTTTATTGTACTTTATGTATTTTTAATTCCTATTTTATGGAGCCTGTAAATGGTACTTGTTCTTGTTGGTCTTCCTTGAAATAAATAATATATAATCAATTAATCAATAAATCAATAAATAAGTTTTGCAACAAATGACCAATATGTTATTGTAATCTCAACCTCAAGCTCCAACTCTGAGCCTTAAGACAGTTCAACAATCAAAGTTGATAGTGATGAGTTTGAGCCGTTAATTGTCATCAGTTAGGTTTTGCTAAAGGGTTTATATATATTGATTTACCAGTCAAAAACGAAATACTTCATAGACAAGTTTTGTTACCTTCAAGATATGCAAATCTACCATACTCTTTGACAACTGATGGCATTGGTTCTTTTGATTTCATAATACCAATGGTCTCATCATTAGCTTCGATCCACACCGTACCTCCATCAGAAATGTAATAGAGTTCATTGAACAAAGCTGACTTGTACCAACTTGGCAGTGATCTGTGAATCCAAATTGAAGAATTAAAATTTATTTGATATTGAATGAATACATTGCCTTGTTTTACAACCATTGATAAACTGCAGGTAACCAGGTTACCTGGGCAAAACTGACCAAGGTACCGAGCAACAATCGTAAAATTTTAAAAACTTTGAAACTCAAAAAATAGTCATGGTTGATTTTGTATTTATGAAATTTCTAAGCTTACAGAATGTATTTTCATTCAAGACCAACGTATATTATTATATCAGAGTCAAATTCTGAGCACAATACAAACATTTTAAGAAATTAATACACAAAATTTGTACAAGTTTTAATTAGACTCAGAGCCATATTATTACATCATGAATTTTCTACAAATGTAGTGGTTCTGGAGAAATAATTTGGTAACATGCTGACATTGTTCAATCACTTACTTGCATTTCAAAATGGGGTCCTGCCATTCTGTTATCTTCCTTTCCCATTCCTGATATTCATTTAATGCATAACTGGACAATGAGGGCGCTGCACTACCATCCTTGCCAAACCAGCATGTGTATCTCCTTTGACAAGTAATTTGCAAAAAAATAATTATAGACAACAAACTGTTCAATTTTTAAAATCAACATACTTGTCAAAATATTTCAAACTCTAGTCTTCTTTTGAATTATGTGAATGCCTAGTACATGTTAGAAGTACTTTAAGTGCATAGACGGAACGATATTTCTTGTAAATCAATAAATAAGAAAATAGCTAAAATAAAGAATACATAAACTAAGAAAAAACTAATACAGGTTTTCAAAAGATGAAATAATTTTGACTAGAAAATGTGAAAATGTAAAACCAAAAGAGGTAAAGGAGATATTGTTAAACTTGTACCTTGAATAAGACTTTGATTTTCCTCCAAAGTGTATGTTTGGCATATCCCATGCCAGACAGAACTCGATGTTGTCTGTCTTCCCTCCACCATTGACATGACATTTTGCTGCCACTGCCGCTGATGTTGCTTTGCCTTCCCTGGTTTTCCTACTTGCTCCTACATGCACCCCATCAGGAAAGCAAATGTTTCTTAATGCATGTATATTCACAAATGATTCTATTCAAAACCAAGCTTCTCACTTTTATATTAAGGGTATGATTGCAAAAAAGTCAGTGGTTGTAATTATAATACAAACTTTATACAAAATTGATCATACAGATTTAAAAATATCTTTACAGTTTTTAGATATGAAAATAATTTCTCACCTTCAGGGGAGTCAAGTTCCCCATCTTTGACAAGATCTTCCCATAATTCCATGCCATCACCATAGGGATCAAAGTGAGTCTTGTGACTTATTTTAACACCATTCTATTGAAGTAAAAATGATTAATTTTTTAAAAAAGGTCAAGATCTCCATTTTGAAATTCTTTTCAAAGTGCATAACTTATATTGATGACCACAGCTGAACTTCATATTCCAAGATAAAATTGAAAATGTCATCATAAACTCACCATATCTAAATGAGGACTTCCAATATCTACATGATTGAAAATGTAAGAATCACCTGCTCCATAGAGTGTAGACTAAGATCGACAGTCAAATATGTTGGTTTCAAAAAATGTGTGCTATAGGCAGAGGGACGTTTGCTGTTCAATTCATGCTTCACTTTCAGTGACTGATCGTTGTGACTGATTTATATTGACACAAACCTTGCAAGCTGCGGATATTGCCATGGTACATTTCATTGTAGGGTGTGCAGCATGTAACAAAACACCATGAACTTGAAAGTCTTTTTGAGTTTTTCCATCATGTGTGAATGGCTCGTTCCATCTGTCACCAGACTTATCTGTGCGTTCACCCGTGCCATTTTGCCACGTCATCATAATAGTGACGTCTATCGGTTCATCATTTTTATTATGGATTTCCCAGACAAATACACCGACTGGTAAACTTGTATCCTAGTAAAACATAAATATACTTTTAATCATAACATAAAGTTTAATGAAATAAAAGAAAGGAATATACTAGTACTAATAGGCTTGGCGTAATGTCTGGCAGATTATCCTGGGGTGACTGCAATCCAACACCCTGCAGTTTCTGAGCTCAGCAAACACTTGTTAAAGTTTTACTTTTAATTATTAAATCAACTAAGTATCATGAAAAGAATTCAAAGGAAGTTAAATAGCAATCTTGATTTCAGATACCAGTACAGTATATTAAAAAAATAATTCATGCTATTTATATTAAATATGCTGTCTTTGCAGATATTTTTTTTGTAATCAGGGGAAACGAGAAAATATTTGTCAGATTGGCCTCAAAACTGATACCTAAAGTTTGCAATCATCGCTGAAATCCTCTCCATCACTTACTTTGTAATCATGAAGAAATATTGGTGAGATCTGTCTACACACCAGTGTGACATTCTGACCAGAGAGCTCATACACTGTCCATGCTCTGGGATACAGAGCATGGTATTTTGCATGTTTGCCTGGGAAAGACCAATTCCAGTGCCGTAACTCTTTCGGTCTGGATGGCGACAACACTTGTGAGTATGTGGTCTTTCCATTCTTTTGAATGCATACTGAGAACTTACAGAAATACACAGATAAAGATATCGAGTTACAATGCAGGTTTCAAAAGTTTAAGCACATCGTGACAGTAAATTTCATTAAAATTGATAATTTTGCATTTTGTTCATGAAATTCAATATTGATATCAAAGCAAATTTGAATATCTGATAATATAGTATTATTTCCTCACAATATTATCGTTATCAATTTTATATGATAATTTATACAGTTAACCAACCATATTTTAAATTACAATATCAAAAACAAATTGAATAAATTACTTTCTTGGTCTTATAAATAGACTATAAATTAATAATTAGCGATCAAATATTGAATGCATAGTGCTTAAGGTAAAGTTTAGATGCAAAAGTATGGATTCAATTTCACATTCAAAATCTGCATACAACTTTCAATCATGGCATCTTTTTCTTATTTCAATAATTCATTTTTTTCACCTTTTCCTTTTCTCTTTCAAAAAGCGATACACTGGTAGGTCATACCTGATTGGCTGGTACGATATCATATGTGTACATGCCTGGTGTCAGTGACCAACGACAGAAATCCCCTTTCCATCCACGGTTGATACAACCACAGCCAATACCACCGACTGGAACACCTGGCAATCGAGGATGGAACACAAACTTATGCAGGCAAAATGCACTTCTACTTTGAAGAAAAATCTACCATGACAGTCACTAATTGGACCGGGATTTGGTATCAGAGCTATATGATATCCTTTGCTACCTGGGAAACAATCTGTTTATTGACTTTTGACAGAGTGAAAAAAAAATCACAATTTTTACTTCACAAGTTTGATATACCCCTTGGTTGATTCAGTGATTTCGTACAGACCAATATACAAAACAATATGATTGTGAATCAGTATTCATAAACAGGATGTCACTTCTACCATTTTACCACCAGAAGTGGCATGAATTTCATGTTGCCAATTATCGATGATTGGGAAAACATTTTCTTAATTACTGGTAACTTACCATAAACAGGTTTCCATTCAAGTGGGTTCATAGCATCAATAGGAGGTCTCTTTCCCTGCCGTTTGAGCTTCATGTATGTCATAAACATCCTTTAGAAAAATCAAAATTATGGTTGAGTACAGCAAATTTGCTGCCTCCAATATTCATCGTGACAAAAAGCACCTTTTCGAGGAATTGTTTCATAGGGTCTTGTGAGGGTGCTGTTCAGAACTGGAGCTTTTTTGTCATTTACAAAGATATGATTTATTCTCTGTAAACTTTGTAAACAAGCATGTCAACTTTTTGGGCAAGAATTGCACACTTTTAATGGTTTCATACATGTGAATCATTTTTTTAGCGAAGTTAAAAAGGCACGTTTTCCAAAATGTTTCAATTCACATAGTGAAAGAATATAAGGAAGGTTTTGTCTTTGGCATGTAGAAAAACACAACAAAAGATTAAAAACAGGAAAATAAACTACCAGCTCACATCCTATTGAATTTTTCAAGATTGGTCATTTTATGGTCTCTCTCCGATTAACCATTTTAGCGCCAAAGTCAATTTTTGTCACCTTTATAAAATATACCACAGTCAATTTTTTTCTGATTTTTGCTAAAATTTGATAAAAAACTGTAGCTGATGAAATGTGATATCCATTTGGTAAAAAATTATGAAACAACTTACAGAAACATTCATAAAATTTGGTAAACATTGCAATAAAATTTTGATGGGAAAATTACAGCAGTCAAAGCATAAGCAGACTGCAGGCAAAATCCTAGTTTTTAGCTATCAAAGTATTGACATTTTTCTATAGGTTAGATAAGTCTTTGGCATGTAATGAAACATAAACAAAACATTAAAAACAGGAAAATAAACTACCAGCTCATATCCTATTGAAATTTTCAATGGATTGGTCATTTTCTGGTTTGCTCTTACGATTAAGCAGACTGCAGACACAATCCTTAGTTTTTAGCTATATGCTGACCAAAGTATTGACATTTCAGGTCAGAATCTAAGTAATTGCATTTCTGATCAGAGAAGCCTGGTCTCAGCTGAACAAGAAACTGTATACATTGCCTTACTGGTCAGAGTCATTTCCACTGAAAACTTTGCTACCTAAACCTGCATTAATGGATGTACAAGTAATTTGCCTCATTATTGCCAGTCTGGTCCTCACAGGTTGGTTGACGACTCAAGTCAGTACTGTACATACACGTACTGTGATATTGATATGGCAGGGCTAGGTTAAACAACACCTGTATTAGGTTGGTTTATAATTACCTAACAAACATGGGAGTCAGTTTCATGATTTGTTGCAACCGCAGCATTCGTATTGGCCCTCGTTTTTCTGGGAATTCATAATCCAGTGACACTTGCCAGCCATATTCAGGGATGACTGTGACATTACCATCAGGCTGACTGTCAGGATCGGTCCTCTTCTCCTCTGAGATACCAGCCGACATTGCTGCAGAAATGACGTCTGCCAAGATCTACAGGGGGGTTAATGTATCACCTGCATGTAAACTGGGTCTGGTTTCAAAGTTCAAAGGTCACCAGGCTGTTGGCCCAGTGTTCACCATAATGCTACGGTCATGCATCTATCACAGACACATTTGTGTTCTCACAGAACTTTCTTGCATGCATACAGTGACACTGCATGTTTGTTTTGCAAGTAAATGTGTGACCAACAAAATTTATATTATTATAATCCTGATAATTCCATCAGTAAACTATAACCCTCGAGTCTGGTTTTAATTTCATTGCTGTACCTTTCCTTTCCTTTCTAAAGCACTGTTACCACCGTACTTGAAGCTTTGTCTTGGTGAAAATTGTTCAAAAAAGGCATATTTTTGGCACACAGTCCATGTAGCCGACAATGAGATGCTAATGATATGAGTAGTGTACAAGTTATAGGTCTCCTTGACTTTCAGCTGGTTGCTCACTTTCTAATATTTTTATAGTATTTTAAACAAAGTTACAAACTTACTCTACCTGCAACTTAAAATTGATAGTGATTTTGTAGCTCATTCTTTACTATTTTTCACAGTATTTGATAGCCAGTATCAGACAGTTGGTGTCGGCTACATAGACGATCTGCCACATTTTTCATCATGGCATGCATAGATACAGACTATGGCATATTGAAATTTTTGCTCCTCAAAAGAGAACGGTCTGCCGACTCTACTTTTAACATGTACTTGGCCTACATGGAAGTGAAAGGCTTACAGGTATAGGCAGTTGTAGATTGGAAAGCATTTTCTTCAGTGATGGAGTGGTGGATGGGGTATGTGTTTTGCCACATCAGTCCATTTCTGCAACATTATAGACGTGACAATGCCAGAGTGCACACTGTTCCTTGGCATGTACACAGAACAGCACATCAACTTGCCCATGAACTTGTTCACTTATAAAAATACAAACGCAAAATAGCGCTTCACCCTTGAGTAAATACACAACAGCACTCCATTTTTAAATTTACAGGGTATTTTTATTGTACCTGGCAAAATCCAAAAACTAACTTTACATAATATATCTGTGGACAAAGTGGTCATTTTCCATCATCTGCTGATGTAGTTCATTGTGTTAGTTTTTGTCCTTATACAAGCCATTTCAAACACACAGTAACACTCTAACATCATAAAATTTCAGTTTTTCTTGTGAGTGACATACAAATGCCGCAAATCCCACCAACTTTGCAAATGAGGGGTTTTTTATTTTAATACATTACAAACGAAATATTTTCTTTTTGTTTAGGCTTCAAATGTGGAAAGGAATTTGACAACCATATCTTTCAGTTTTGCTTCTGTGGATTCGCTGATCATTGCCTCTTTACGGATGGTGTCGATGAGATCAGCGTGGCTACTGCGGATGTGTTTGAGGAATGCCTCCTCGAATGCTGTGATCTTGTTGGGTTCAATTTTATCAAGATGGCCACGGACACCTGCATAGATGACGGCTACCTGTTCAGCAATGTCCATTGGAACTGTAATGAAATTGAGACAAAACATTAGTTTGTAGTATGGTTTCTTTTGAAAAAATGTACTGTATGGTCAAAAATTAATCATTATATTTTCCTTTTTCTTCAACTCGTAGAAAAACAGATTATTGTGTTAAAAAAGCATACTCTCTTGTGACAAATCCAAACTACACCTTTTATGGAGCAGCCATTTAACTTGTTGCAATCAAAGATTGGTTGGAAATGGGCCAAATTCTGAATGGACTTACAGCAAGAGAACACTTCAAAAATATGTTTGTTTGATATGATTACCATTTATTCTTCCGGTAAAAGTTGCTTTTAAAGGTGAAATTTAACTTGCCACTTTTCATATTGTACATTTTTTTCCAGTGTCTTTCACATGGACAGGTGTTCAAGAACATTGAGCTCATACAGTGAATGAACAGAAATCTTGTTTACAAAAGATACATTTATATGGGAATTATGATCTAGACAATCAATAACTATTCAATTTAATAGCACACCCGAAGCAGACTAGCAACAAAAGACTGTTTTGTTTGAAGTGGTCAGTGTCTGATGAATAACTGAACTTTACCATATTGTCCTTGCTTCAATAATTCTGTAAGTCTGACGCCTCTGTTGAGGAGGGACTGTGTGGCGGCATCCAAGTCAGAACCAAACTGGGCAAAGGCTGCTACTTCACGGTACTGAGCCAATTCAAGCTTCATGGAGCCAGCAACCTGAATACACAAGTGATACACATCCCTCAGTTAGGTTCATTCCTGAATATTACTAAAATATACAGAAGTTTTCACAATCGGAATTTTCCTCTGAGATGTGCACTGTACTCACTTGTTTCATGGCTTTGGTTTGGGCAGCTGAGCCTACACGGCTCACAGAAAGACCTACGTTGATGGCTGGTCGAATACCCTTGTAGAACAATTCAGTCTCTAAGAAAATCTGTAATTGACAAAACAGTGATACAGGAGATTTAAGTTATCATTAATACTGTATAGTTACTGATTTCTGGTTATATTTATGGTCAGGTTTCAGCTAATTTTGCTAAATTGGTTGTTATGTAACCACTTGTAAATATGTCTAATTTCAATTGTTTATGGCTATGCCAGTGATTTGAATTTCAGCTTTAAATATTAGACATTAAACTTCTGACACAAAGCTTTTACACTGAAAGTGTTTTGTGATGTTCACATCATGTGTACTTTGCTTTGTCTTACTGGTGGAAACAGTTTGTGTATAATTGTGTATGATTTGTCAATATCTCTGTAGTATTCGAGCAGAAAATATGGGGAGTCGGTCTCTCACCTGTCCATCTGTAATTGAGATCACATTTGTTGGAATATAGGCTGACACATCACCGGCCTGAGTTTCAATAACAGGCAAGGCTGTCAGGGATCCACCACCGAAGTCGTCATTCATTTTGGCGGCACGCTCAAGTAATCTTGAGTGGAGATAGAACACATCACCTGGGTAGGCTTCACGGCCTGGTGGACGACGCAGCAACAGAGACATCTGACGGTAGGCAACAGCCTAATGCAGTGATAGACAATGACATCGTGTGTTACAATTTTTTGGATATCAATGGGAAAGTAGTGAGTCCAGGCCACTGTTAAAGGTATACAGTCACCTGTAATCTAAATATGCCCATATATGGTCAAAGCGGCGTTCCTTGGTATTCAAAATGCCCATGTGAGAGCGCTGTTTTTAAAAAGCGGCCACCTGCTTAAAATCTGTGATTGGTTAGATTGTCTCTTTCCATCGTAACTGTGGCAAAATTGGAACAGATGACAGTATACCTTTAACTGTCTATGAAGCTCTCTCAGAAAGTGATACAATTCCAAAAGTTACTCAACACGTGCGTGTCGAGGCATTCAAAAATTACAGGGAATGACAAAAGTTACACACAGTCTGGCTTTTCATATAAAAGGGCTGTTACTGCTTTTATCCCTTGGTATTCCCATTCACTGAGTGAAAACACAATTTTTTAAATGCCACTTTTCATGTTCTGGGTAACATTTTGACATGGATATTTAATTTTCGACTTTCTTCATTTCAACACCTGTTGAATACAGAAGTGTATCACCCGCATCAGTGTGTAAGGCTCACTGAGGACAGAGCCTGACAATGGTTCAGGGTGATGGTGTTTCTCTAGCATGTTCAACTGGCCTTGCTTGGTGACAGAAACCACCAAACATGGAATCCTGCTTTGACATGCAAAATGTGTTTTTGACAGAACACTAATATAATCCTCCAATTCCCTACATGCATGTATATTGGGCCATCACACTATAGAATACAGCGTGTTGTACTTCACTTGGTTTTGAAGGAGTGTCACTAGATCTGAAGTCACATTTATGACTTTGCATATGCTTAATAATATATTGTTTTTTCCAGCTTGAAGAAACTTTGTGATAATGATCTAAACTTTACACTGACTATGATAATGTTACCAGTGGCAACTTTTTGACCAAAGGTGAGGTATATGCAATACCTCAGTACTTCTAAAATAGCATTTGTATATTCAAGATGGACAACCAATGACAGTGACTTACTCATAGACTGCAAAGCAGCATGAAATAAGTTAATGTGTTGCAGTGACTTACCTGTTTTGACAAATCATCATAGATGATAAGGGCGTGTTTGCCGTTGTCTCTGAAGTATTCACCCATGGCACATCCTGAGTATGGTGAGAGGTACTGCAGAGGGGCCGCATCAGACGCTGTGGCACTGACAACAATTGTGTATTTCATAGCATCTGTGAAGAACAGAAAGAATGCACTTCAATCACAATGAACACTAAATGCACTGACAGAGTTAACGATGTAAAATATTTGAGTTTGTGAAAACTCATAAGCCTTTGCTGGTGCAAGTTCCTAACAAAATGGCCAAGACATGTCTGCTTCCTATGCTGGAAGTGGTACCTGAACGACAGTATGATATGTTCAACCAATCTCAATGCAAGAGTTTATGCACACTATTTGCAACGCTGAACATCTAATGCTTGTACAGAGCGACAAAGTAGAATTTCCTCTGTTATGATGAGAAAAGATTGTGATTTCTGTAAAGCAACATACCTGCTTGTGTGAGTCTGTGTACAATTTGTGCGACTGTACTTCTCTTCTGTCCAATAGCAACATAAATACAGTAGAGTTTGGCTTTTTCATTTGCACCTTCATTGAATCGTCTTTGGTTGATGATGGTATCAATAGCTACAGCGGTTTTACTGTGAAAACAAACAAGGACAGCAGTGAGAATGGTATGGAAATTATAGTGATACTTTGAAAAGAGAACTGGCATCATTTCAAAATTTGCAAAATCTGAATATTACATTTTGCTCCAACACAGTCATGGTACCCAGCCCTTAATGACTACCATAATGTTGTAAAATTGCTGTACCAAACATACTATGTCCAATGAACATGTACAGGATCTCGTCCTAATTTTGTGGCACTCATGGCATATATTACGATATCCGGCACTTTCAGCATCCATGGTAGTGAATGGGCTGATATAGAAAGTCTCATGAAATGACGTACCTCATTCACCTTCAGGCATGGTTTATGTTTTAAGAATGTGAGTTCTTGGAGATGCTGTCTAAAACCAGCCTTATAGCTGTCAACAAAGTCATTGGGTGGCCATAAAACTACCTATACGACAACTTGCTTACCCTGTCTGCCTGTCACCAATGATCAACTCACGCTGACCACGACCAATAGGCACAAGACTGTCAACAGCTTTGATACCTGTCAACATGGGTTCCTTCACTGAGATACGAGGAATGATGCCTGGGGCTTTGAGACCGACACGACGACGCTCTGCAGATTTGATTGGACCCTGAGAAGTTCAGAAATAGAATGCTTTAGCAATTACGGTTGTCTGGTAACCGCTTTGACAGTCAGTACAGATTTGAGAAAAGGGACACAAAATCTTTGCAGAAAGTTACTAGTGAAAGTAACTTGTGAGCTCTGACTCCTTTCTTTGCAACACTCCAGAGATCAACTTTTATCTCCAAGACATGTGAAATGTATTCTCTGCAAGCAGAGGCATCCTCTGTTTACAACATTCTATTGGGAGAGCAGACAATTTCTCACCTTTCCATCAATTGTATTTCCCAAAGCATCGACTACCCTGCCGAGCAACTCTTCACCAACGGGAACATCTACAATAGCACCAGTTCTTTTCACAATGTCTCCTTCTTTGATCAATTTATCATTACCAAATACCACAATACCAACACTGTCAGGTTCTAAATTCATAGCCATACCCTATAGGAAGTTTAAAGGAAACACATTAAATGATGATATCAAACCAATTAGTAAATCTAAACTGAACACCTATTACACAATATATTGCACCATTAGAACAGATGGAAAGGGTTTGGTGTTCATTGAATCTGTAGCAATCTAATTATCAATGCCATCAATAAATGATGAAAACTTTCAATGGTAGAGGACAAATATATTCAGTATCAGTAACATTCTTAGCGGAACTTTGTGGGCTTAGACAAATGAAAAACTTTCAAATACATAGATCACATATCCAATCTACTACAAGATCTGGTGAATCACATCGTGCACACACGAGTTTGGAAAGATTATGTATACACTCACCTTGAGGCCACTTGAAAATTCTACCATTTCTTCTGCTTGAACATTTTTAAGACCGTAAACACGTGCAATACCATCTCCTATTGACATAACACGGCCTGTTTCTTCTAAATCTGCTTTTGTGCTTGCTCCAAGGATGCGTTCTTCTAAAACTGATGATACTTCTGCTGTTCCACCTGCAAACATTTGAAAGCATCACACTATGAATATTGAGCAAACCTTTACAACAACTATGTGTCCGGCTTTAAGATATGCATGCACATGTAGGATTTGGAAATTTTATTGACATGCTGAAAAAGTTTCTCTCTCATGCTTCTGCTCTTGTCTTACCACAGGGTAATTTCTTGTTTCTGTTCTTTATTAATCTTGCATATTGGATTCAAAATAAATTTTTGTAAATAACATCAGGCTGCTAACAATAACTTAAGAAATCCCTTTGAAATCCTATCCTTATCTTGCCTTATCATTAGTTCTGGACTGGGTGGTATACAATAGTTAATATTGCCCTTGAGGCGCACTCAAATTATGTTAAACTAATTTCCTTGCAGCAAAACACAAGATACTAGACTTGCGTTATAAAATGTTGTCTAAAGGCCAATACGCACTATTGAATTCAACCTGTGCAAAAATGAGTTTTTTATTGTTGGTATCAACAATTTTTCCTTCTCGAGAGACTGGTTATGAAGACTTTATTTAATTTGCTTGATATAAATTTTTGACTTGTTTGACAAAATTTTCTGAGCATGGTAGATAAAACTTAACACAATCCTTTAAATAGAGTTGTTAATTGATAGGACTATATTTCATTGTTCTTACAGTTATTGTTCAATAAAATTCTTGATAATTTCTCTACATTTGTTGTGGCACTGATTCAGTTTGTCATTGGGAATTTCATTAGATGTTCAAATATAATACCAGACTAATGGCAGACAATAAAGTCGCTAAAGGCAGCCAGAGATGACTTTAACACTGTGATTCGAGTGAATATATTTTAAGGTTGAACGATGTTTAATTTTCTCATCAATAAAGCGTGAAAATACTAATAACCACCAACTTAAGATTGTCTGATAACATGTACATGTCAAATATTATGCTTGCAAAGTATATAGAAAAGAAATGAAGAAGAGGTGTTGAGATGTTGTCAGATATGCTCATAAGCAAACTTATCTATGATACTCGCAGAGCGCAATAGCGTTGATCGCGATTCCAGGTTTGTTACTAAATATAGCTGCACGCGCGCGACTTTTGGACAAATATGCCTGAAATTCGGACAAATTTTGTCGTTGCATGCGCAGCTGTTGTTGCATCTTGTAATCTGAGCCATCAATTCATACGAATAAGTGTAATTTTTAGTTGCCATTGTAACACTAGCAGGTTTTATTGTAGTCGTTTATGTGGGAAATGCAGACGAATATTTATTTTTGCATATTAATGAGAGAAAAACATGACGTCATTTGCGGTTTGTGCTATTCATGTAATACATCTTTAAACGTTTGCGATTACATACACATTTAGATAAACTAAAGGAAATCACAAAATGTATGATTCCAGTCAATCATTTTAAGGTAGAACGCACCTCGGGGACAGACATTCGGACTCTCAAACTTTTACAATTCTCTTCTGATATACCATATGTGGGGGTTAATTTTAAAGCTCATGGTGAAAGAAAACTTTTCACCAGCTTAGATTTTCCAAATTCGAAAATTTTTATTTTTCTCTATAGAGTTAACACAGGGATGGCAGCCATTTTGAATTTCTAATATAGGTAAATCTTGGGTAATTTGTTTCTCTAGTACCAACATTTGCACGGTGACCCCCTATTTTTATTCTTGATTTTGAAAGAGAATAATTGAAAGATCCCTTGAGGAAAGTTAGAGCAAAAGTTTAAGTCTTTCACTTTCGAGGTGCATACTACCTTAATGGGAGAGTAGTTAAAACTACAGCCATAACTGTTAACCTCAATGTGATAATAATAGGTCACATGGGCTGCTGTACAATAATGTGTTAATGGGTTGTCCACAAACCTTGGTAAGCTGGTCTTGATGTGTTAAAGTTTCTGTTTGCGACAAAAGCTGCAGCAGGGGTTCCCCGACATATCTGTAATTGTGAATAACAAAACAGTAATCAAATGTAAGACACTGAAAAAGAAGCATAGAGAGAACTTTTTTCACATGCATCGGTCGAGCTGAAGTTAGCAGACAGGTGTAGCAGGTACCGACGGCAGGACAGTGACCTTTGAACTGATTCATGAACATTTTTTATGTTTTTCAACCGATAACAGTTCCCTCTTGTATGCAATATAGCAAAATCAAACGTCTTAAAAGTGAAATATGGCTTTTGATGAAACTAGGCCTTCGAGGTAAAGAACATGAAAAATTCTGCTGTGAAAGATATGATTAAACTTGATAAAAGCATGGGCAAGGAAGCCATTGCACGTCCACACCGGCATCACGTAATTTTGCCGGTTGCACCGCTATTCCAATGTAACTACATAAATTTTGTGTAGGTAGCCCGTGTTTTGAATACGTTACCTTTGGGATTTGTCTGGGGAGCTGCCTAGCTAATGCAGATGTCAGACGCGCTGAAAGCATGGCCATTTTTGTAAACTTCACGGCCACGACCAGCCGACACGCAAATATGGCTGAACAAGATGGCGGTCAGGGGCCAGACTAGTTATCCCCGTGGCAAATTTGCAAATCGCAGAGAATGATGGGTAATTGTATCGTCATAGTCACATGAGCTGCAGATCAGATGACATAAAAAAGTTGACACTGGTTTGTACCGTAGTCGTCACGTCATACGTGAACATACTTCAGGTGACATCGCTCCTCACTACTCTCAGCAAGTTGTCGGAATTTTATATTATAAACGAAGGAATTACAGGAAGATTCAAGTGTAAAGAAGCAAAAATGGGCGGTTGTTCTGTGACAGCAAAATGTGTAATGTTTGTTCTGGGGATATTATTTGGGTAAGTAATTAGTAAAGTAAAAATCGCCATATTAATATTTTTCACACATCCTGTGAAAGCTAGTAATATTGGTAAGAATATGTCTGTTCGTGGTGCTGGTGTAAACTTAACATACACGCGTTGTCATTCACAATCGTCTTGATTTTGAAATCTGAATGTTTTCTTGTACTTTTACTGTACTTCATCATGTCTAGGCCTTAGTTCATGAGTTTCGGAGGAGCAGAGTCTCGCAGTCCCTCCCGTCAGTTTGAAGACCATCACAGATCATGCTCATGTCAAAGACACCATAACGTGCGGGCGCGGGCTGTTATACTAATATCGTGTGCATGTGAAAAGAGAAATAAAAATGTAATAAGAGATGACCCCCCGGGGATGACCCCCATACAACATCTGCACCATTATGACAAAATAAAATAAAAGTGTAAGCTTTGCCGATGGACCATTAGCAATATTGAAGGAGAATTACAGTATATAGCCATCTGACAGCAGACTCTCAGAGCTTAGATGCATGCCCATGGAATCTCAATGAAGCTTACCTGTTGGCATGGCGTATCGTGAACGTAATTGTAAGTTACTGTTATCGCGTTCAGTAATAATTAATCACAAAACCTTCGAATAATTCGACATTTACTCGGCTTCATCGTCAAGCAGGGCGATATGTGTTTCAAATACTTCCATTTTCCTTTCCCATATATTTCGAAATAACTGCTGTATTATGAAGTGTGCTGTAGTGTTATTGCTGCTACATCGATGGTACATCGTAATGGATTCCAAACGTCCACCAAAGTTCCCTAGGCAGAAATTTCAAATATATATGCCTTCATAAATTTTTTGTGTCAGCCTTACTATAGACAGAAGAGAAACTACTGTCTATGGTCTTACCAACCACATAGTACAGCTTCCAAGTTCCAGACTTTTCTGTAGTGTCGTAAGGGCAAGGAACACTTCCCAACTGCCGTATTTTGTGTTAATATCTTCAAGGATCTAGGTTATTACTCTGTACATGTTTTCTTGTTTGTTATGAGAGGCCTAACATTCTGACAAACAGCAAGGACTAGCTTGCCAATGGAAGACACTTCACTATTTTGTGAATGTGTCAACAGTTTACTTCATGCTCACACCACTGTATGTCTATTCTATGCTCGTTTGTCCAGCTGCTTTTCAACCCTCACGACACGCGACAAGGGCTCGGTGGTTGACCAATAATTACACTCCCCAGTTTG
This sequence comes from Ptychodera flava, assembly GCF_041260155.1. Taxonomy (NCBI): domain Eukaryota; kingdom Metazoa; phylum Hemichordata; class Enteropneusta; family Ptychoderidae; genus Ptychodera; species Ptychodera flava. The sequence continues at coordinate 12,123,907 of NC_091948.1, forward strand.
CTTTCTGGCAGGGTTATGACATTTCTTCCCAACTGCAGAGCAGTCCACTAAAATGTGACACTATTGTTTCCCCACAACTTGTCCAAGGTTCAAGAAGTGATTAGATTGTATTGAAATCACCAGTGTAAGCTAACTGTTGCGATCATCAGGAGACCTACTATAAGCCTTTGTTTCTTCCTTCATGCTATGCATGTCATGCTATGTATTTCCAACATTTTTTGGACTTATGAACTATTGAACAAGTGACAAGAGCTATGTCGCATTGGCGTAGACAAAAAGCGAAGTATAGTGAAAAAAAATGTGACATCCTATGAAGCTTTGTTGCCAATAAGAATGCAAAATTGAGACTACATGATAATGTTATTTTTAATTAATCCCTGTTTAAGGATTAAGTTGATGGATTTGATGAGTTTTGTGTTATCAAACTGCAAACTTGCTTTTTTAAAGAGAGAGGGAAATGATTCATCCTTGAGATAAGGGAATCCCACGTGATTGGGTCACTTTACTGTGACTCATCGTAATTGGCCCTCAACAGAGGCAAAGGTCCTCATAAGGTTGGCACATGTCTTCGTGACCATGATTCACAATCAGGCTGGGGTGGGGATTGTCCCGTATTACGGAAGTTGCTATTATTTTGGCCGAAACCAACTCATACAGATGTTTTATCTGTTAGGATACACTTCAGTGGAATGTGAACCTGAAAATACTGAAAATAAGACACAATTGAAACTAGATGATTAAGCTGAGTCTGAAAGAAAAACATGGTTCACAATTGCAGTTCCATGGTTTTAGAAGTTTTACAAAGTGGTTTGTGTATTTTCATTATTTATGCATTAGAAAATGTTATTGATCTTCTACTATTTGGATATATTTTGAGCAAGTGTAGGTGTTCAAATTGTTCATAATTCCGTACAACTTTTATGAGTCCTGTTGCTGATGTGAGCTGTAAAATGTAAATTTTGTGAGTTTTGAAAACCTGTTCGCATACTTATACAGAATATTTGACAAAATTTTTGAATATTTTGAGAGTGTCTTCAAACCAAAGAATGGTCATGCAGAATGTCACTTTGTATTGATTTACCCTCTTGAGGTGACATCTACCAGCCAAGAAGTCTTGTTGATATACTTGAAACTTTCATGTACAAGCACACCAATTCACATTCTGAATAAATGTTACCTATCCACAGGCTATAGCAGCTGGTCTTACCTACGTCAGCGTTTCAGTGTTCAAGACATACGATAATTTTGAGCACATAGATAAAGACTACTACACATTAATCCCAGCCGGTATCCTGCTTGGAGCAGCAGTTTTCATGTTCATCACTGGAGTCATAGGTTGTATTGGTGCCTGCAAGGAAAGCAAATGTCTCCTTGGAACAGTAAGTATGGCAGCAATAGACATCAAAGACTGTTTTTGTCCACTGCTCATAGTGCTTGGGTGAACTTCACGTTATGTGACAAATATTAATCCTCATACAATCAAATAACAGAGTAAACTTGTGGGAAATAAATCAGAAAGTATTACATTTTTGATTCTGTGTGTACGCATTGAGGATGACTTTACTGCAAATTTACAGATTTGCAGCTAGTCTTTGATTTTCAGTGTCTCAGATTTATCCGTGAAAGACTTGAAAAACATGGAGTCTTCCTAAATGATGACTCCAACTGGGGCATTCTTTTCAGTAGACTATGATATGTTTTCAATTAATCCTAACCTTAAACTAACTCTGACCCTAGCTAGACCTTTACAAGGTCAAATTTAATGCGAGTCCGGTAAGGAATGTGTCTCAGTGAAATTGTTTTCAGATGGAGGAGGGTAAGTTAGGGGCCTAACAGAAATACCACCTCAAGTGGTTAGCTATCATTCCCCTTGAAATTCATTTTGACAAGCAGTTTCTGTCCCATCTGCATTTCTTTAACTTTGAAAGAGCTTAGCAATGTTATTTATGTGAAGTAGTGGTAGAGGTGGATGTCTGACATATCTAACGTGATGCCTGTGTAACTGGTATACCTTTATGTACCTTGTGAGACAGACATCAAGTCCGTGGTGCTATTGTGATAACAAGGGCCAGGGCTCTTGTGCAAGCATGAATGAGAATAATGAATTACGGTTTTGAGATGCCTACCCTGCAGAAGTAAACAGAGAACCATGTTTTCTTCATTTCAGTTTTTCTCACTTATCCTGTTGATATTACTCCTGGAAGTGACAGCTGCCATCCTTGGATTTGTTTACAAAGATCAAGTAAGATATTTTCTGCCCTTGTAAGTCATACCACCAAGCCAAATGTTAATAATCACCAGGTCCTTGATTTCCTTGACAATATCTGTATCATGAAGGACCATATGTTAGATGTAAATAATACTGGGAAATTGATCAATGTATTCGAAGAATGAAAAATCCATCACCGTCTCTCAATGATAATTTTCTAGATTTGTAATCATAATTTTATTTTTCAGTACTTGTAATTACCAATAATTATTACAGATGTAAATTTTCCTTCTAATACAGATCAGGACAGGTCTTAAAGATGGTATGAACACTGCTATTCAAAATTATACAGATCCAAATTACGAAGATGCAGTTGATTCAATGCAGAAAGACGTGAGTATACGTTCATAACTTCTATACATTCACGCTAGAGGTCAGTAATGTTTGGTATTTTTCAATGACAAAGTTGGAGAGGTTATGAAGGGTAGAAATCTAATAGGACTGACTGACATGTAAGACAGACTAGACATGGGGACATCATCTGTCCCTTTTTGGTTTATTCACCTGCTTTGTTCCTTTCAACCCATTTCCGGATGTGAAGGTCCAACTTTGCTGTAGGGAACAATAGGATCAGGCCAAACCATTGGGTGAAAGTGTTAAGCTCCAATAATACTATTTCAGAATAGTGTTGAATGTAAATGTGTCCTGACAAGGTTGCAATTTTTTGTGTGTTTTGTAAGCTGGTTTGCATCAAAATTAAGTGATGTCTTCTGAAATGATTAAAATGGTTAGGCTGTTTCATAGCACCTCGTCTACAATGCAGCTTCAATGCTCTTCCTTGTATGTACACTTACATCCTGTTATTAGTGTCCTAGAGCAGAGCAGAGCCTACAAACAATGTCAGCTTGCTAGGCATTCAGTATGTTCTGAATTTTTGTAAAGTGTAAATGGTTACTGAACTTTGCCTTGACAATCTGATTTCAAATTTTAAAGCTTTGCGATGGCCATTCGTAGTGAGTAAAATATGTTTGATTTTCATTTGAATGATTGGAGAACATAGAAGACATGACATTCATTTATTTGTACAGTTTTCTAAAGGTTTATGGCAGTAATTTAAATGTGACTTTCACTGTTGATGTCTTGCTTTCTGTTCAGTTGAAATGCTGCGGTGTAGATAACTACACAGATTGGATGAAAACACCATGGTACAGCGAGCATCCTAATTCAGTGCCCACAAGTTGTTGCAAGAAAGACACCAACTGTACTGGAGATATAACAAAACCTGACTTACTATACACAGAGGTAAAACATGCTTTTCTGTCGTTATGTAATATATTCAAACTCAAGCATTCTAGATAGTTAACCAACTAGTTCAAGTGTAGAAAACTCTGTAAAGAGTTGGGAGATTTTGAAAAGGGAGGTGATCTTTTAGCTCTGTCAGAATTGTGGTTTGACATGTCTGGGCAAGGCAGACTGATACAAAAGAATTTTCAGATTTTATCAATACGGGTGTCTTGTCCAATTGCCACTGCTATGTGCAGTGCAGGCATAATTATATGTTGAGCCATACACATTTTCATATGCATGTTATTCCATTGCTATACTCAGGGCTGTTACTACAAATTGATTGATACCCTTGAAGACAACCTGAAGTACATCATCATTGCAGGAGCAGTGTTTGCCTTTGTCATGGTGAGTTTTTTATTGACGTTGGCAATCATCTGTTCAGTGATTACCTGTTTTCTGACAGCTTGTGTCTGTCATTATTTTCCTTATCATCTGATCAAACAAGACCTTTCTTACCAAATAGAAGTTTGTCAAGTATCTCTGTTTTGCTCATACAGTTTCCAAAAGTATGAGGAATTCAAGTTCAAGACTCTTTCCAGTACTATGTGTATTTCTGATATTTCAAAAATAAATGTAGATTTACAGGCAACTGACAAGCATCGAACAGATGACTATCAGATCTAATTAAATGGAATTTGCCAAAAATAGTTTCATTTGCAAATTAATAGAAAGTTTAGCATGCTTTTAAGTTACGTCAATATTGTTGAGGTAGAATGTGCCTTTGGGACAGATCTTTGGATCTCAGTAGTTTTGAATACCTTTCTTGTCTACTGCCTGTGGGACTCATTTTAAAGCTCTTGGACTAAGAAATTATTCATGATCATAATTTTTTAAAAATCGTGAAAATTTAATTTTTCTCCAGAGATGGTAATATTGAATTTCGAATATTGGTTGTGTAATTTGTTTCTCAAGTGCCAAAATTTGCACAATTTACCCCTGACTTTTATTCTTGATTTGGTAAGAGAAATGTTTGATAGTTTCATTTTGGAAAATTTTGAGCAAAAGTGCAAATCTTTCACTTTTGAGGCACATACCGCTTTAATGTAGAATGCTCAGAGTGTAAGTGATGTACTTAACTCACCTATGTAGTGTTGTATTCAAAACGACAGATGAGAACATTGTGAATACAAAGAACTATTTAGCCTACGTACTGGTTGTGTACATGCGGTATCCAAACACGTTTTGTACTCTGATAATAATAATAATTAATTTTTCACAATTGCCTGTTTGTTTCCGTTATTGCAGATAATTGGAATGGTGTTTGCCTGTGTCTTGATATGCAGAACCAAAGAAGTACCTTACATCAATTTGGACTCAAGTGGTGGATATAGAGCGTAAAAAGAACATGTTTTTTGGTATCTGTGGATCTCTGTCCCATGCTAGTGTGAAGCTAGTCTTCTTCAAAAACAAATCAATTGCACTTTTTTCAATAATACATAAAATATCTTCAGATTTTTTTTCTCGAAATTCCAGTTTGTCATCTCTGAACAGGGTCCACAGCAAAGTTCACCAGATGTATAAATCACCAACTGTGAGAGTGCACCCAGCAAACCAACAAACTGAAAAGATTGACTTTTACACAGGTAATTCTACAAAGCGTAGGTGACATTACCAAAAAGAATCAGAGCAAAAAACTGAACAGTCTGTCATCGCAAACCTTTCTGCCACTCACATTTAAGCAGATTATTTTTAAGGAGAGTTCAACAACAGTTTTCACCAGACTATGATGAGCCAGAGGGTATATTTAGACCTTGAACAATTTTATCAGCTTCACTCTCACTTGTTACAACCCAGACAATCAGACACAAAACAGAAAGAATGTACAGATTACCTACTAAATAGTAAATCATTGCATAATTGTAATGTTGTAAAATTTGTCATAATTTTCAATTTACAAGAAACATCCAGGTATAAGTTATTTCACATTTCATATAATTGACTATGTACTATATTCGATAAATATGCATGACTTTGGAGTAATTTCCATGCAGTCTTTATGATTGAAATGATGCAATTTTGATGAGAAAAAATGCTTAAATGTCTTTCTTGCGCAAATCCCGGGATATTCTTGATAACTTGAAATTATTCGTACATTTTAGCCATGGAAAGCCTTAATCTACACCTTTACAGAATGAAAAAAAAAAATGAAAACGTTTGATAATTTGCACTTTAATATTGTAACAGAAGATTAGGTATTTCAACTGTAGCATAAGGTTTCAACCAAATTACAGTGGACAGAAAAGGTAAAATGTAAATTTTTCATTATAAACTTAATCCTTTGTTCACCTCCATGTTGATGACTTACATCAAGAAAGGAACCAAAGTTTTTTTTTGTGACAAAAACCCACCTATCGGTACTTTGATAGAAACAATAACTTGGTATGTTCACTCAATGTAAACAGGTTCAGGTCATTTTTGCTTTGATTTGGCAAGCATATTAGCATAAATACCAGACACCAGCTATTTATATCAAGCATGATGGTGTTTTTTTGGGTTAAGTTTTCCATTTATTGTTGCCTTATGGGTGTCTGCAAAAAAATGATGTGCAGTGATACTGGTAGATTTCCCATGGTGTATGTCATGACCTCCCCCCCCCACCCCCCCCTTTGACAAATGCCCTGAACCAAGGACATTCAAAAGATTATAATGACCCCTAACCTAACAATCAGCTAGACATTTACAATTATTTATTCCTAACACACAAACCTTGTGTTTATTCCAAACAGAGGCTATGTTTCTTGGGGGTTCTTTCCAGTAACTTTGATTTTCAAAGCACAGCCAAAGTGGTATCTTCACCATTGTAGGTTTTTGAATTTTCAAAACCTGTATTTGTGACTATGATGAAGCCATATAGTCTGTTGGTAGTGCTTATTCATTTGAACAGAATGTGTCCTAAAAGCTCTCTCTGAGGTCTATGCCAACAGACATTTTGCCCTAGTCTGAATTAGTTATAGGACTTCCTTGATAGCTCATGTCTGTCACAGCGAAACAACCCAGCCTAATTTTTGATTTGCATCCATATTTCTTCGAGAACCACAAATGCATCTTTTTTTATCTAAGAAATACCATAGTAGTGTGCCGTGATAGTAACTGGTTATGTTTTATCCTTTGTTATATCAATATAGTCTGCTGGAATTACAATAAAATTTTCATATGAATTTTGTCATAAAAACCTCAGTGTGTGTTATCTCTAGCTACTAATCCTGTGGCTGCTTTTTATCCCCACTGCAAGCTGACTGTGTAACAGATGGTGTAGATTGTGGAAGACCTTTTAAAACCCTGTGTTCACATGGACGCAGTAACATTTAGGAGATTTACAGTGAATTATCCAGTATCTACAGGAGCAATGTTAGTACAATTTTACCAACCAGCATAAAGAATGTTTTTACATGTGGTTTTGAGTAATCCATGAAGAAATTTGATCAGCACACAAAAAATAGTAATTTCAAAAATTCCCATGGTCTTTTAACTATATTTCAGTAGGTATTTAGGCCTTGACATTGTGCCTGTACCCTGGCCTGCATGCACTTTACTCTCATATCAACGAATAAATGAAAACGGATAGGAAAATGCGCGCATAGTCCACCCTTGAGGGCGCACTGTGTAAGTGGCCAACTTATCCACAGCTCCACGCAGAACTTCATTGCGAAACCTTGTAACTCCGTACGCATGTTCCATTTGTTTGCTGAGAAAAACCAGAGTTGTATCATCTATTATAAGCTGTGTAATTTGTGTTCATGCAACGTGGACTGAAGAATGTAGGATTGTTCCTGTTTGATTATTGGCAGCAATGACACGACGAGGAACTAACGTGAACACATGAACTTTATTTGCAAGCTGGCCATGCCATGCTTGTCAACACCAGAACGAGGCTTACAGCCAAAACCTTTGCCATAGAGGGCGATATCACTACATCTCCCTTCTGAGATGAAGTTGTCCTTGCTGATGATTACAGAATTACAACTTTTTGAAAAGCAACAAATTTGATGTCTGATTTAAGACAGTATGTGTAACTTTTAACTTAAACAAACACAACAATTAAAAGTTTAGTTTAATGCATCGCCGCGAAGTCTCTAGAGGTGTAGAACAATATTCTACTGATTGTTCATGAGCATAAACATGTCTGAAAGTGGTTTTCTTGCATGCACAACATGAACATCACAAGTCTAATTTGCTCGGCGGTTTTACAACTCTTCCTGAACGAGTCATGTAGGGTTCACTAGTTTCCTGCATAAGCTGTTGTGCAGGTGCAACATTTTCACTGGCAGTAGCTTCCCTTCCAATCTCCTGTGGTTTGTGTGGAATGTCCTGTTTGAGCGCTCTGAGAGGAGTATTTAGTGGAATGTCCGTATTTCCTCTGGTATCTGCATGCGGAGATAGTTTTACGTCTTTACTTTGCTGTGATCGATATGTCAGGTGACGACAGTTACGTCTAAGTGTCCCTTTTGGTGTTTGCACAATGTACGAACGCGGGGTGCCCGCTGCACGAACAACAGTAGCGGGTATATTATCTCCCTTTACATACACTTTGTCTCCTGGTGATAAGCTCTTACGCTCCTGGACGCGATGACGAATGTCGAAGTTGCGTTTCTGACGGTTTCTCATCGACGACTCCTTTGCTCGTAATGCATCTTTATTGGGGAGGTATGGTTTCAATCTCTCAGGTAGGATTGGTACAGTGCTACGTATTCTCCTGTTGAACAACAGCTCTGCTGGTGAATATCCGTTTTCCAGTGGTGTCGAGCGATATGCCAATAAAGCCTTAGACGGATCATCCACTGTTTTCAGCAACTTCTTGACTGTTTGTACAGCTCTTTCGATTGCTCCATTTGACTGAGGGTAGTGTGGGCTACTGGTTACGTGTGCAAAGTCATAGTCTATTGCGAATTGCTGGAACTCTTCTGAGGCATACTGTGGGCCATTGTCTGACATTACAGTTTCTGGTACACCGTGGCGTGCGAAGATAGATTTCATACATCTGATGACTGTGAATGAAGACATAGAGTTGAGTTTTGACAGCTCCACATAACGAGAATAATAGTCCACAAGTGCGAGGTAAGTTGAGCCATTAAACTCAAGAAGATCAGTGGCGACTCTTTGCCATGGACGTTGTGGGAATTCAGTAGGAATTAATGGTTCAGCTCGATCTTTCTGACTTCTCATACATGTATCACAGGTTTTCACCAAGTCGATGATTTCGCGACTGAGTCCTGGCCACCATATTGCAGATTTTGCACGAGCACGACATTTTGATATGCCCTGATGACCTTCGTGAATTCTTTGTAGTAATTCACCTTGCATCTCCTTTGGAATTACTAGTCTACTTCCTTTCACAAGCAGTCCATCATGAGTGGTTAATTCTCCTCTGACATGCCAATATGGTTTCGCGATTGGGGCCAGTTTTGACCATTCTGGCCATCCAGCTTTGATGTAGAGTGTGATCAGCTGACAAGCTGGGTCGTTTGATTGACATTTGCGGATTTGTTCAATGCGCGATGATGATGCTGGTATTCCTTGGTATACAGCATTTACATAAGCTGCAGTCTCCTCTTGGAGTGCAAGATCCTCTGTTGATGGTAATGATTTGATCGGCGCACGAGAGAGAGCATCGGCTGTTGTCATATTGCCACCTGGTACATGTGATATTGTGTATGAATATCTCATCAATCTGAGGCGGAAACGTTGGACTCTGGGAGGTAAGTCTTCCAAGTTCTTCGTCCCAAGCAAGGGTACGAGTGGTTTGTGATCAGTTTCAATATGAAAGGGTAGTCCTAGTAGGTAGTTGTTGAAGCGTTGACATGCCCATGTAATAGCCAGTGCTTCTTTCTCTATTTGTGCGTACCTTTGTTCTGTGCTGGACATAGCTCGTGACGCATAAGCTACAGGTCTCCAATGTCCGTCAGTCTGTTTTTGTGCCAAAACTGCACCTAGGCCAAATGCTGACGCATCTGCAGAGAGTAACGTCTCAGACTGTAGGTTGTACATGGTGAGTACCGGTGTTGAACTAAGCAATGATTTCACTTTGAAGAATGCTTCGTCTTGCGCATCAGACCAGTGCCATGCATTTTTCTTTGATAAGAGGTCTCTGAGGGGCTTGGTAGTCTCTGCCAAGTCGAGTGTGAATTTGCTCAGTTGGTTTGCCATTCCCAGGAATCTTCTCAATTCAGTGATGTTGTTAGGTTTATCCATTTCGATGATTGCCTTAACTTTGAGGGGGTCAGCACTGATACCATTTTCACCGATGATATGACCAACAAATCTCACTGAACGAACTGAAAACACACATTTGTCTGGATTTAAAGTTAGACCAGATTTCTCTAATCTGCGCAGAACATCCATCAGACGTTTGTCATGTTGCATCTGATTTTCTCCAAAGATAAGGATATCATCCATTTCACATACTACTCCTTCTAAACCTTCGAGGATTCGTTGCATGCGTTTCTGGAAATGTTCCGGCGCTGATGAGATACCGAAAGGTAACCTGCGGAATGCAAATCTTCCGAAGGGAGTCATGAAAGTTGTGAGTAACTGTGATTTCTCGTCTAGATCGATTTGCCAGAACCCACTGTTTGCATCAAGTTTCGAAAATACCTTGGCTCCCTGTAACTGTGCCAAAGTTTGGTCGACTGAAGGTATGGGATGAAGTTCCCGGTGTACTGCTTCGTTGAGTCTTTGTAGGTCAACACATATGCGAACACGTTCTGAGTTTGCTTTCGGAACGACAACCATGCCTGCACACCAGTCAGTTGGCTGATCAATTGGCTTGATTACCCCAAGGTTTTGCATTCGTGTCAGTTCATCCTTGACCTTTGACATGAGCGGTTGCGGAACTTGTCTGGGTGTAGTAATTGCGTACGGCCTCACATCATCTTTGAGGTTGATTTCATATTTACCCTCAAGTTTGCCCAGTCCAGTGAATAGCTGTGGAAATAGCTTTTTGTATTTCATGAGTTTATCTTGTTGCTCAGAGATACTGCTGAGATTAGCTCTGGACAAAATGTGTAGTGCTTCGATAGCTGGTCTACCAAGTAATGCTTGACTAAGGTGTTTCACAACATAAATGGTTTGACGTGATTGGGCAGTGTGTTTACGGCCACTACGGTTTGAATTCAAGTGCAGTACTCCTTGAATTTTGCCGATAGTCTCCAGCTTGGTTTGTCCTGGTCCATAAAGTACTCTATCTGTGGGCTGGAGTTTTGATCGGTCAAACATCTCTGTGAATGTTTTCTCCGGTATTGCTGTCACATCTGCACCCGTGTCAATCTTGAAGTGTACATTGGCACTGCAGAGTCTTAGATCCACCATCCACGGTTTGCCTTCAGTGGATTTGACTTCACCCAAAAATTCTGAGTCAAACTCAGCTTCTTGTAGAACGTTCATTTGTTTGGGTCGGCTTTGACTGCCTCTGGACCTGCAAACTTTTGCAAAGTGACCAACCTTTGAGCATGCGTTGCACGTGGCGCTCTTCGCTGGACAGTTCACTCTGTTGTGGTTTGGTTGGTTTCCACACCATGAACATCTAGAGTCGGAACTGTATTTGTTGTTCTGCTGACTGCTCGATCTTCCCATGGTGCCCTTATTACTGGTGCTTTTGAATTTTTGATGAAATTCGTTTCCCTTCATTTGTTGACTGCGTCGTTGGTTTCGTCGTTTGCCCGACTTGACTGCATCCATATTGTCGTTGCTGACGCTGGTTGGGTTTCGAATGGCATGCTGTTGGCTTTTCACAGCCTCACTTTGACGTGCTTGGTCGACTGCTTTCACTAAAGTCAAATCAGCATCCATTTGCAATTTCTCTGAAAGTTTCTCGTCACGCAGTCCTACAACTATTCTATCACGGATCATTTCTTCTCGTAAGGCGCCGTATTTGCAATGCTCGGCCAGTCCGTACAGTGCAGTGATGAAGCTATCCACTGATTCGCCTGGTTCTTGTTTACGGTTGTTGAATTTTGCCCGTTCAAATATGACATTTCGGCGGACGATAAAGTAATCTTCGAACTTACTTTTAACAGTTTGAAGGTTTTTGAGTTCCTCATCTGTCAGTCCAAAAGACGGCAGAATTTCATCCGCTTTGCTTCCCATCGTATACAGGAGGGTGTTTACTTTGAGTGACCCATCCTTTGTTGACAGCCCTGATGCAATGCTGAAGCGGTCGAATCGTTGAATCCATTTCGGCCATTCACTTGGCTTCGAAAAGTCGAATTTGTCTGGTGCCTGGACTTGGAACGCTGCCATGATTCTTTCAAAATCCCACTTCTGACACCATGTTTGATTATTGGCAGCAATGACACGACGAGGAACTAACGTGAACACATGAACTTTATTTGCAAGCTGGCCATGCCATGCTTGTCAACACCAGAACGAGGCTTACAGCCAAAACCTTTGCCATAGAGGGCGATATCACTACAGTTCCGATGAGCATGACTTCTTTTGAAAGTATAAAACGATCTGAGATACGACAGAACGGCAGAAATTCAGAAAAGCTGCTTGAGGCTACTATTGTATTCAGTTTGTCGGTACAGAAAGTAGAATACACAAAGTTACATATGTCTGATTAAATAGCAGCATGTAGGCATATATCGTTGATGCTGTATCAAAATTTCTGGAAATATTTCACTTGTGAATATGGCCCCTGGATTAGACGAAAACATGAAACAAGTCGTACAAGAATGATAGAAAGGGTCTTGCTGACAATATAGCACATGCCCGTGAGAAAAAGCGCGACTGTCACAAATATAAGAAACAAATGCTAGCCCATGAAGTACTATTCCAATGGCTGGATGAATGAGATCTGTGGGACCTCATTTACATCACAATTTTCACAAAATAAATTTTTCAGTGTTTCAGAATGCTTAAAATATATTTTAACTCATAGAACAAGGTCCATTTTTGAACGAGTTCAATTTTCGAGACCTTATCTGTGTAATACGTTTTTTCTCCAATATAACCCCTTGATATCAAATAGACCTATGGCCCGGACCAAATAAGGCAATATCTACAAACCGGGTTACGAAACCCAAAATGTACATTGGGGATTCTGATACTTTCGTGACGGTATTCTAGTGTTATCTGTGACCTAGTGTCGGATTTAAAAAGTATTCCAAGCGAATCTTTCGTAATTTGCAACCACAGTTTGCAATGCAATAACAGCTGAATGAATGAATGAATGAATGAATGAATGAATGAATGAATGAATGAATGAAACTACAACAACCATCTTTAGCAATAGGAAGCCAATGGTTTAATTTACATATGTGTCACGATTTGACTGAGTCAGGTGCGTGTTCTGTATGCAAACTACCTTCTGTTCTCGTGTACGAACCACTTTAGACTGCAGAGAGTTTTCGTCCTTCGTTCGGTACAAGTGGGAGCCATTCTATCGCTGTTCCCAAGTTTCATTCAAAATTGTCAGTCGTCATGATGCGACTAGCGTTCGTCATCTTTGCCCTGCCCATCCTCTCCGCCAATGGTCTGCAGGAAGCCTCGCCGAACACAAATGCGCTGCTCGACAAGATGTCGAATTTCTTCAACGAGGTCAACGCCATTCACATGGTTCTCCAGGGCCTCCGTCACACCGTAGACGCCCGCTACAGCGAGACTATGACCTCTGGGATTCTTCTGAAGATAGACGAACTCCAGCGGGAAATCGACACAGTCGAAAACAGGTTGGATTTGCTCACCAACGTGCCGGATCTGGTCGGCGTGAAGCCACTTTTGCAGCAAACTCTGGAATTTGCACGCAAGGTGAGTTCACTCTCTGACTCTGTTACAAATTTGTACCTTGATGAAAATTGGAATGAAAGCATAGATTATTTGAGTGTCATATTTTATTGCGTATTTTCAAACAAAATGCACTGTTTTGCGGCTCCTGCAGCAATTTTAGTAATTTCATACTTGTAAGAAAGTGCCTGTTGAGAATTACAGGTGAATGCAAATTTTCTGAAAAGAGGCGACTGGTCATTGCATTGATTTTATTTGAAACCACTCCATGGTGAAGCGAGTATAGTAAGGATTTCCGTTCCTCTTCAAACCAGATACATAAAATAAAAAAAAAATGTTGAGTCCAACCTTCACTTCGGCAAAATTCGTTTAGACACCACCCCCACCCCTGGAAATCACTTTAATCGCGGACTTTCCTTGGAAGAAGTGCCTCAAATACCACTTACGGAGGGCTTTACAGTTAGAGTTAGTTTTAGGGTTAGCATTCTTAAAAGTGTTGTATATCCTACCTAAGAAAAAAAATTCTCTTCTTGAAACGGAAAAACTGTCGCACTGGACGTAAACGCACTTTAGGGGAGCGGGGGGAAAATTGCGTCAAGGGCGAAGTTGTTACCTTGTTTCGCTGTCGAAATATGAATATCTGGAGATGATGAAATCATCATCATCAATATTCATGTCCCTCGAATCGCGCACTGCATATTGCCAGGAGGCGGAGACCACAGATAGTAATTAGTATGAATATTAATTAACAGCTTACAGTCCGATGGCTGTCGCCTGCCAAGCAGGCTTCTGCCAATGACAAATTGTAGCTTTCTATTCTAAGGAGGGTTTGTATTAGTAGCGTTAATGATTTTGTTTTATTAAATTCGATTCAAATACGTTATTGTCCACAAATACATGTAGAAATTTGCCTTCAGGCTCATCAAAAACATTAAAGTAGAACAAATGGCGAGAGCATTCTATAAAATGAGACGCTATTATACAGTGAAAAGGTTACAAACACACACATACAACATGGATAAAAATTGAAACTCTTGCATATAGCTAAAAACCGACTGGAAGTTTGAACAAGTACATCGAGTTTGAGTTTAAAATTTAAACTGCTGATGGAAGAAATTATTTATTGAAGATGTTTTTCCAAATTTGCACGAGGGACCCGAAAACGTCTCCCTGACGGGAGCTTCTGGAAGTAACCATGAAGAGGGGTGATCAGAATTATTGACAATGTTGTGCGCTTTCCTTTTCACTGCCAGATGGTAAAGGTTTACAAGAGAATTTTGACGACGGCCAATTTTTTTCGATTTATGCGATCCTCACAATACGAGAAAGCTTACCTCCGTTTCTGACAATCAAATTACCATACCATAAAATGATATTATGTACACCATTTACAAAACATTTTGACTAACATTGAACGATATGAGTTTCTGAGAAGATATAAGGTTTGTTTTAACTTTTTCGCTATATAGTAAGTATTTCCATCAAGAAATGACCTGGGTATTTTAAACACGAAACGACTTCAACAGATTCATTATCAATTGTGACTAAAATCAGGGCAAACTTTGCGACCGTTACAAACTCTTTTGTTTTACCAATATTCATATCTAAAACCCTATCTAAATTTCAAAATAATGAAAATATCCGGCACGAGAATCTTTCTTTTTTACATGTAACCCAGCAAGGTCAATGTCATCAGCAAATTTGTAAACAAACAAGACATTGCGGTGTTGCACCTGTGATCTGTGTAAATAGAAAATAAACTAGGTGATAACACGCAGCCTTGTGGAACACCATCATTCAGTATAATTTCATCTGATATGTGGCCATTTACTCACACTCGTTGTGGTCTTTCTCTGAGAAAGTCACCGATCCAAAGAATTATGTGAGCATCAACGTTCATATTGATAATATTTTCAGCATCTTCTGTTTACAGTAGCGTTTCTTTAGTTAATCTCTGTTCACAAAAAAAAATCATAGATAAGATAATAGCTGTAATTGACGAGCAACAAACAGATACTGAATGATCTGTCATTGTTTTTTCATAAGTTGCATTTACAAACTTACAATGTAAATGGTTTTGCTAAAAATCATGGGATGATTATAAGTAACACAACTGCTAGAGTTTCCAAAAAAGTACATCATAGAAGCTGTCCCTGCGTCAAGACGAGACTCATTGCAGAAATTATAGGCTCATCTTACTTAGGTTTTGTATGTAAAGGCTCTTCGAATGATAATATGTTAGAGATCAAAACTGACCGAAGCTGATGTATGTTCACTCTAAGATAATACTCTCGTTATTTAAGGTAGTTCGCGCCTTGACATTGAAAAACTATTTTGTAAACGATTGTCATAAATTTAAACCCTTGCTTTTCGAAATCATGAAGAAAAAATCAGGAGTCACTGTGCAAAATTTGGTACTAGAGAACCAAATATTACCCAATACCTACCGATACTTACAATTCAAAGTGGCCACCATCCCTGTCGATTTTCATAAAACAAGCCGATAAACTTTTACTCCATGAACTTCAAAATGAGCCCTCGCAATATCTCTCCGAGACAAGCGTTCTACCATAAGCAAATGTCTGTGTCTCTGTTATACTCTCTCTCTCTCTCTCTCTCTCTCTCTCTCTCTCTCTCTCTCTCTCTCTCCCCCAGGTTTCTACGATTAAAACGAAGGAGAATGCCAAAGTAACTTCGTGGACGCGAAGTAACAACAGAATCCCAGTTGTTCTCAACCAGTTGGAGAGTATCGAATACCAATTGCTCATGGGTGAGTTAAATTACTTGGAAAGCTGTTCCCCGAAAAAAAGTTTTAAAGCTGTAGGATTCCCTTAGAACAACTAAATTCTAATTAGAAATAGTGGAGATCGCTCACTGTTGACTATTAAAGGACAAAGTTATCTAACAATCATCCAACAGGAACATTTCTAGAAATCAAAAGGGCCGCCATTTCGAGCAATTTTTACCGGAAATGGAATTTAAGCACCTGGGAAAAATGATTTTTAGATTAGATCGTATTTTGCTCAGAATAACTTTTTTGCAAATATTCATTCAACTTTAATTTGTTGACCCAAGATTAAAAGATTGTTGGGTTCGCCTTTTAGCTTGTTAAGCAGTCGTAAGTTGAGTGATAAAGAAGTGTTAATTTATGCAAATTATGCAAATTATGCAAATCACCCGATTTCCTGGCTTCTCTTTTCTCCCAATTTCAAGATTTCCAAAGAATTTAACTCCACTCTGGCTGCACGTGGCTGCAAAGTATATATAATCCCTAATTAGGAAAGTTCATTAAATATGCAAATTAGGAATTGACTGAAATGTTCTCATTTAATATGCAAATTAGGAATTCGCTATAGTTAAAATGTTAAATGACTTTCAATAACGTCGTATCATTATATCTTTAATGTACATAGCAAGTTTCGTCAACGTTGGTCTAGTCAATATAGATCAATATCCCTGATTATGAAAGTTCATTAAATATGCAAATAAGGAATTTGCTGAATTAAAAATGCTTAATGACTTTCGACAATGTTATATCATAGCATCTTTAATTGACATTGCAAGTTTCATCGATTTTGGTAGTGTTAATTCAAATATATATCCCTAATTTTAAAAGTTCATTAAATATGCAAATTAGGACTTGGATGAAGTTAAATTGCTTAACGACTTTCAAGAATTGTGTATCATAGTATCTTCAATATATGTAGCAAGTTTCATCAACTTTGGTCGAGTCAATTTAGATATATATCGCAAATTAGGAAAGTTAATAAAATATGCAAATTAGGAATTGGTTGAAGTAAAAATGCTTAATAACTATCAATAATGTTAAATAATAGTATCTTTAATATGCATACCAAGTTTCGTTAAATATGCAAATAAGCAATTATCTTTCATGTTGCCCCTTAATAGTTTTCACAGCTGATATATCTTGATGTGATCAACATTTGTAGCAAATCTCATCAAATTGTGTGCAGTCGTTCTCAATGTATATCCGTTTTTTCTAAAATCATTAATTATGCAAATGAGCAAAAAGTAGCAAGCCACACCCACCAAAAACTAATCAGTTCTTGCCATTTGCAAACTGAATCTACGTACCAGATTTGATTCTGATGTGATAGCAGTTGTTGAGATATCGAGCCCACAGACAGACAGACAGCCAGGCACACAGAGAGACAAACATCGCTGCGACATTAGCTCACGTGTGTGAACACGTGAGCTAAAAATTAAATAGTCTGGTTTTTTTCTACATATACTCTTGTTTCAAGTGAAATATTAAATTTCAAAAAATACTGTTAAATACAATGTTATCATTAATATCAAAATTGACGTTTGTTAACCGAAATAAACGCCCCTTCATCCTTCGAGTAAACTATTGCTACCTCTACTTTTTGAAAGTATATGGTATGAAGGTGTTTCCTTTGCCATCTTAGATGAGAAATATTTCTTTGAAAAAACTGGTGGCAACGTGCACCTCCACCTTAACAATGATGTTTCGGTGTCTGGCTATTCCGTTACTATGGAAATATCGTACTTGCATTTTCAGAGCGTATTCTCATTTATTTTAGTCCTGATAATTATTTGTTATGGTTCTTTTCATTCAGATATGCGCACACTTACGTCAGCGAGGCGATGCATGAAACTGGACGGCAATTTGCAGCGTTTGGAGACCGAAGCAAAGAGACGTTTAGAGACCAACCAAGCCATGCTTCCGTCACCGCCCGCTCCATCACTAAAGGATTTGAAATATCAGCTCGAGAATAGTCAAAACTATGAAGGTTAGTGTTCAAATGAGACCATTGTCTGCTCTATCATACTCCTTATGATGCTCTCTCAGATCTTGTGTAGGTATCTGCGGGAACATGTCCAATGACGCGAGACATAGGTGCATATTTTTCGTAGTCTGTCCCACGTTGATAGCAGCCGACCAAAGTATACTATAGTGTAAAGGCGCACTCTCAATATATTTTCTTTACTACCCGAATTCGTCGATAGATTTTACTGTAACCCTTTCACCACAACTATTTGTCTCGAAACCTGCAAACCCAGGGGACCTGTTTACAGGCGATCGGACATGAACAGGTTAAAGCTATGCTGCTGATATGCGAGTAGATGCTCTAGTTTCCGTGCTACAAGGCACAGCGCTGTACGAGAACTTGCACTATCAAGATGCTATAATGCTATGGCAGGACGGTGTCATTTTGCAAATGGCGCATATCGCCCTCAGGTGTGGCGATACAACGAATGTGGAAGGGTATCTTGAACTGCTATTTGACTACGACCAACCTGTAAATCCAAACGGTAAATTCTGTGAATTTTACAAAATCACCAAAAAACATGTTTCGAAAGCTAACGTACCGATTTTACATAACCTTGACCTTGCAACTTTTTCACCTCAATCTCTCCTTCTCTGTATTTGTTTTACACTTAGCGGCATACCTCATAGACACTTTCATGTTTTTTATATTTTTTCTCCATTATAGAGGTCCCAACCCCCAATAAAGTATATATTTTCTGAAAGCCCTGATATTTTGAAATCCGACCGTGCACAGTACACGGTCATTATGTGTATAATAGTCACGCGACAAGCGTTTTGCTTTTTTATATATATTTGTTTTGACCCGCCTGTTAGATATAAGTTTTACATTCTTATGAATTCAAAACAGGATTATTTGTTAAATCAACTCAGTAGATTCATTTACTTTGCTTTTCACAAAAGAGAAAAACTCTTGAGTGCATAAATAACTTTTTGCTGACATGCCTGTTTTTGCAACCAAGCATGGCGAGTATTGTATGTACTTTGATGTATCTAAGGGCCTATGGCCTTCTATACTGAAATAAACATTACATCAAGCGTTTTGCTGAACGTTCCAAAAATCTGTTTTCTTCCCTCTAGCGAACATGCTGCAGGACTTCCGGTTGGAATCGGTGTATTGAAAAGCCTTCATAATATCCTTCAAATATGTGTCTGAAATTTTCTGTATATGCAGTTTTTTGTTCTGTACTATTGAAGGTGTTAGACAAGGGTGCTTTTCAAGGAATTGTAATTGTCTTGCCATATAATTTGAATGGAGATTCGGAGAAAAAATAGCAGACATTGATTTAAAGGATATTGCTAAGGCTTTTCCATGCATAAATTTCAACCGGAAATCTTGCAGAGTGTTACACTATAGGGAGGAAAAACCGATTTTTGGAAGGTTCAGGAAAACGCTTGTCACGTGACTATTATGCAAATAATGACCGTGTAGTATGCACGGTCGAATTTCCTGATATCAGGGCTTTCAGAAAATATATACTTTATTAGGGTTTGGGACTTCTATAAATGAGAAAAAAATAAAAATCTGAAAGTGTGTATAAGATACTGTCGCTACCTTAAAGCTCTCACAAAGAGTAAATAGACTAACCTTCCATTAGTATTCTAAAATTTTGGCTTCATTTCCTCCCCTCCTCCCTCCGTCCCATAGAGCTAATGGATCTACAGATTCCAGAAGAGTTGCTTGATTACGTAAATGATACACAAGGAATACTCGACCAAGTTTTCTGTTATAGATCCGGAAAAGTTCGAAAGAGGACGAGGAGGAATGTCGTGACAGGAGTGCCGGGACATGGAACAAGTCCATTCGGGAAATTTCGCCAACTGATTGGGAGTCTCCGACGAAGGAACGATTGCTCAACTATTGGGCATTCCCTGCAAAGGGCCGTTTGTGAAACATTGGAATCCGGAAACCTCAACGGGGCTGAAGAGAAAGAATTTAAAAGGGTAGTTCAGCAGATACAGAGTGGCAGAACCACTGGCATTGTCGTATCTTCAAAGCGAATGCAAAGCGCGGTGAAAAACTTCCTGAGCAGGTTGAATAAGGAGGAATCTTTTGCTGTCAAGACCAAGGATGACCTTCCCAATCAACTGCACACGATTCGGCGGGGCGATTGTTCAGTGTGGTCGGACCCTATAGATAGGGCCATCTGTGAAACTCGACGCGAGGAAGACTTGGATGCGAACGAGGAGGCTGAACTGAGAGTAGCGGCGAAAAAGATTCAGAGTGGAAGCTCGAGTATTTCAGTTTCGTCGAAGCGACTGGAAGAAGCCGTAAAGACCTTCCTTGACAATTGGGATCACGATATCAAGGTGTCTCTTGAGGATAGACGAGATGTCAGCACTGGCGTTACCCAGGACCGTCTTGTAGGGTGGTAAGCCAAACTTACAACTCCATTAACTGTAGCTGTTTACTTTTTCCATTATTTTTGAAGTGTGTTTGCAATCTGTTTTATTCTCAAAATCATGTCAAAATACCCTGTTTTCAGCTTGTCAGAACAACGTGCATGAGAGCACTGTCCAGTACCTGACCAGAATTTATCCGTCCACAACAACATACAACGGCAAATGTTAAGGTGGCGATTGATAAAAGTTAAACATGTATGTCTATCGTAATCTACATCGTATAATTTAAATGTTCTAGCTACGATGGTGAGGTACATCGAGTTTTCGTCACGAAATACATTGTTTGTAAACAAGAAACTCGCACAGGCGCAGTTCCGACGACCGTTTCCCTTTAAGGTGGCGGTAAAGGCTAGAGCGTCAGTTATAAACTTCAATAAAACTATTAAAATATAAAAGTAGTCAACATTCTCTGTGGAATAAAAAAAACTATACATTTGGGGTCAAAGGCATTGCAGAGTTATAGCCTGTTGAAACTTCTGAAAAACTGACCAAATAAGAGGAAGTTGGGGAGTCCTTAGTGTATTAACTATGGTAGAGGTCCCCTAGCTTTTAAAAAATGTTTGAAAAAGGAAAGTCACTTTTTTGCTGTTTTTCAGGAAAGTTTGACAAGGCAGTGCTTGCATTCAGAATGCGTGACTGCTATTATAAATGCATTTTTAGATTCTTTGAGTGTCAAAGAGGTGTCAAAAGTGAGATTAACCCCAAAAAACTGCTCTGTGACTTCAAAAGAGGGGTGCAAATAGGGCTTGTTTTCAACATTTTTGACAGAATAACAGTTTTCCTACATAATTTGTTAATCCTACCTTTGAAATGAGATATGGACATGGAATTTTTACAGCCTATTAACAAGGTTACAGACAAGATGACTACGGCACAATTTTCCTGTATTTGAAGTACTTTTTGAAAAATCACATTTTGAAATTTGAACGAATTTTTTAATAATTTTTGATATGTAAACCCATGTAAAATCAAAAAACAAATTTTATTTACAAATCCTGCCGTACACATCTTACAATTAATAGTGTCAATATATTTATAACTAATTTGGTAGTATTAAGTACTATCCAATTATTATTAAATTCAAATATGTAAAACAATATGAAAATTAAATTTTAATATTTACTGGTGTCATAATTCAAAACCATGGCTGCAAATATACAATTTTTATATTCTCTACAGAAAATATTAAGTAAGGGAATTCTCCTGAAAATTTGAACTTAATGTCTTGATTCTGACACTTGAAACTTGACATTAACTCTGAGAAAAGAATTGGTGCAAAAATAGCCTTTACCGCTAAAAGTCAAAACAATGTATCAAGGCCATCCCAACCACCAATTATAGCATATCGTCGCAACACAAGGGATTGAGATTTATTTGTTCACATCGACTCAAAAGGTTAAACAAAAAAGTTGAGTTTATGAAATGTAGATCGTTCAGGGGCTGTAACGTCTCATCAATGTTGCGGTGCTACGACATCGTTTGCTATGTCTCAAACATTATGATCAAGCAACTAAGTTCTCGCTTAACAGATGCTTTCAGTTCGGCTCGCGTTCTGTTGGTACGGCTGATGTGAGGTTATGAACCACGACAGGGAGAAACTATACGTATTTCCAAAGTAGTTGTATGCACTGTCTGTATCCACTTTATTTTGACTCCGGGGTTGTTTGTAACTTTTGAAAATAAATTTGATTTTATCGAATATAGACTGCCAACTTCATTGTTATCAAATGCATGTAGGAGCAGAGGATATTTATTTTTTTCTTTGACGTAAACACCACCATTGATATCTATAGTAGTACTGGCTGAATTCGACCAAGTTTACTTTTGTCTTGCAGGTACGATGATTTGCGAAACAGGCCAAGGAGAGAGGCTGCCGAGGTGTGCTTTTCACTGTCAGCGTATTTGAAAAACAGCAACCTGTACCAGGTCCCAGACGACGTTTTTGACGACATAGAGGATGCCCTAGGACAACTCGAATCGCCTCCTGTCGTTGTGTTCCCGGTTATTCCAAACAGAGATAATTTCGTTGACGCCAAGCTGCTGCCGTGGACTTTAGGGCGAACAAACAAGGATATACAGGAGTTGAAGTCCACCCTTGCCTCGAACGTGAAGTTCGACCGCAACCTGCTTGCTGAATGTAAATCGTAAGTAAACCATCGACCGATCCGACCGGTCGGAACTTTTGAAATTTCCAACCAAAAATGTTGTCGGTAGAACAGTAAACTTATCGATCACAAAGCCTGGTAAATTTGCAGTTGCAAAATTGAAGTTTAACATACAATTATTCTCGTGGTAAATAATTTCCCTCCTTGCCAACAAGTCGGACAGAACAAATGACTGTATCGTCAACAGTGCAGAATGGTTTCCAGCTTTGTGGTAAAATGTTAATAGCCTCTTGGCAGAACAGATTTTTGGTGACGTTTGATTTTCCCAGTTGTAGTTGACTTACATCAACTGTTTCAGTAACTTTCAAATCCTCTACTATTCTTAATTAGGACATCTTATTTTCTACAAAGGGTAAAACTAAAGAGTCGGCAGATTTGGGAGCTTGGTTCCCAGAAAGGATATTTTAACATCTTAACATACCAACCATAAATTGAACTGGCATTATATGTTGGCGCTCACGCAATGATACAACTCAAGTATGAAACCACAAGTTACAGTCATTGTACCAATTGAAGACAACGATGAAAAATGACTGATTTCTGAACTGCCTTATTTTATGTATTTTTATTATTTATTCAAGAGGATTGCCGAAGCATTCTTCTTTTTGCAAGGTGTTGATCAATACAACGGTGACCCTTTCAAAAAGTAAAACTCACATTCAAATGTCGAGCGTTAAAACGACAATTGACTTGCCACATTTTTAGGAAGGATGTTCATATGAAAGCTGTGCCCCGCACACCCCTTTGCATTCGTTTGCATCTCTGTTTCGTACTTTTAACTTTTCATTTCAGGCCCACTGACTGGGAAGACTGAGAGTGTAGAGGGTATGATCGACAAAAGTCGCCACAACCATAGACAGTGCTTCGCTCTGCTCCGCTGTCTATGCCGCAACACAACAGAAAGAATACTCAGTCTTGTGGACAAATAATCATTTTATTTTTTATTCCTTTCTCAATTAAAGTGAAATTGAGATCACTAAATCATTTGCGAATTTGTCTGATGTATGAACCAATCAGCTTTAGATGATTAAATCACCTTGGCTAACCCTATATTGGCGTAATCATTTAGCTTTCAGACTTTATGATGCAGTTGACAGCTCAAAGTTTGGTTCTACAAAGTTCTATCAAAGAACTTACACTTACCACTGCAGTATTCGCTGAGCTGAAGACGCAAGACATTGGAAGTTCGCGCCTGAAAATATTTCCGTCATTTCAATGGTTAGGGAAGGGTTAGCGTCAAGGGTTTTGATGCTAGGTTATTTACAAATGGATGTACAAATGATGTACAAATGATGTACAAATGATGCAAATGATGTACAAATGATGTAGGCAAAAGCAAACATGAGGATGTGTATCCTTTCACACCCTTTCACGTGAATGTTCGTGAGCGAACGTTTGTGCTTTTCTCGCTCTCTCTACCTCCCTCTCTCCCCCTCCACTGGGCATGCCCTATCAATCAAAAACATAAGATGAAGCATTTATCCACAAGCCCTGAAGGTCCTGGTCGCGCGACCATGTTCTGCAAGGTTTTATCTCTTCTTGATATGCTAAAGACATTTTGTACGCAGGAGGAGAAAACCTCGCCTGCCATTTTTAAGGATTGTGAGGTTTGACATTTGACATTGTGGAAAATTTAGAAGTTTCAGTTGTTGCTGCGTCGTAACCAGATTAGAAACCGAACATTTTAGAGCGTATGTAAAGACCTCAAAGTGGTTAATTTTCTCCCAACTTTCGGTATTAAATGGCACCTAATATAGCATCAAAACTGTCCCTGTGATACAAAAGCGTCCATTATGCGGTCGATGTTGTCAGACTTGCATTTGACCCCCTATCTTACAGGACATTTAGGATGGGTACCACTTTGAGGTCTTTACCAGCGTACGACACGTGCACTCTTCGCTTCGCGTAACGGGGAAGGAGATGCGCTTGTCAACTTGATAGCATTCACTTATTTTCCCGAGGAATGTTGAAGACCAGGAAAATGAAAATTTAAGTACATTCTTAT
Organism: Ptychodera flava; assembly: GCF_041260155.1. Taxonomy (NCBI): domain Eukaryota; kingdom Metazoa; phylum Hemichordata; class Enteropneusta; family Ptychoderidae; genus Ptychodera; species Ptychodera flava. The sequence continues at coordinate 12,148,569 of NC_091948.1, forward strand.
TAACTGATATTACAAAGTGAAAGTCTGGGATGAAAACGTGTTCCCTTTGGGGTTTGGTATAGACTGGCCCCAGTCGCCTGGCTTTTCTCGTCAGCGGAGATACTAGTAGGGTGGCCAAAGTTAAGCTAAAATGTTGCGACATTATACGCAACTCACGCACACTGAAAGTGAAATTTGATTTTCGTGAAATTTTAAACGCCATTTTTTCTGAAAATAAGTAGCTCAGTTACTGAAAAAATGGATATTTCCAATTAAAATCGATGTATCAGGCAGGTTTCATTAAAAAACTGAAGAAAAAACGATAGAAAAATAGTGTTTTTCCTCTCCAAAAAATGCCACTTTGTACTGACCGGCCACAGCGCTCGAGCGGTCGCCGCTCATGGCACGCACTTCTGAATCCAGTCAATACCTATTTCGCAACGGAACTGCTTTCGGGCCCTGTGCACGCTGTCATAGAACTGTGAAACTTGGCCAGGAAGTGGCAGACCATCCCATTTACATGTAGTGGTGAGTTTTTGTTATATTCTGGGAATTTTAGCCAGCAAACACGAGGTAAAGTGAGTACGGTAAATTCGGTGTAGATCTTTCCCATTTAGATACATATTTTTGCCATAAAACTTGTAGCATGCTCTTTTTAAACATCATTCCAACATTTCTGTGAAATATGACGAAAATCTGTCCACGAGCACAAGTACGAATCATAAAAACAAAATCGTGTTCATTCATAGACCTCAGTACAGTGTGACTCAAGATGGCGGCGGAAGGCAGTCACACTGACACACCATTGACAGCCTGCCTGAGGCTGAAGTTAGGGACAACTATTTCTTACAATTTCATGGCTGAAAATGAACTGCATTAAAAGACAATTGGCAGTTTAAATTGATTTGTTAGAATTGAGTGTTATTAAATAACATTGTGACAAAATTTCATTGTATTGTGAGCTCTAGTTTTTAAGTTATGTGAATTCAAAATTCATAAAACATAAAAATCCATCCATTTTTCGATGGTACGGTGCCGCCGCAATTTTGACTAAGTCAGACAAAATATTTTCAATTTTCAACACTCACAGTTTCAAAATCCAAGACTGTGCATCAGTCAAATCTTGATTTTTCCGTAATATTGGGTAAATCTGTGCACAAGACACATAGTTTAATGATTCCATGTGAAGTAAATAAAAAATTACGGGTTGCCAAACTTGAAGGAATCGGCATTCATTGAAATAATTTTAAAATTTGCCAAAAATTGTCCGCGAAAAAATGGCATTTTTATCGCTTTAAAAATTCATAACTTTTGATTGGATACAGCTATTTGCATAATTTTTTTTTATTTTTCTTCTTTTACCCCATTCTTGCTAAAAATCCATTTAAACTGTGTGTATAAACAAGAGAAAAAAATGGCTTGGCCACCCTAATACTAGCTGTGGCCCGAGGCGTTCACCCCATGATCTACGCAACAGCCTACCATTAGCGCGAAAGTCTGATGTTTAGTTCTTCAATTTATTGTGTTTTGATACTGATACGCCCACGGACTTCAATTGGAGCAGGCCTAGGTTTAGTACTTTGACTCTGAAAAAGAGGCTCCTCTGTATACAGTCAAAAGACGCGAATGAAAGCTTTTATCAAAGCGAGCTCGATCCGCCAACTGAAATTGAAATTGCCATAAACCGTTAGTAACTCCCGATGTACAAATTGTGCAAAACCAATCGTAGACTGATTTAGTCATCAGCTGGCAGGCGATCCCCGGAATTTCCACAAGGAATACCATTGGATGCCTTGAGCAATATTTCGTCTCCTCCGACAATCTTCTTGGGCTTCTTTGGTCTGTCAGGTGACGAAAGAAAATATCTGCTGCGGTAAATGATGTGATTTTCACGGCAAAGTAAGGCAAAGGAAAATCTTACCAGTGCAGAATATATAATGAAAGACTCTGGTTTCATTACAGTGTAGGTTTGGGACCGCTTTTACAACAGAATAAGGATGTAGGACAGTATTTAGCTGCAAAATAGGGCAGAGGACAATGTTACGAGTGCAGAATATGGTGAATTAATATTTTCGTAACAGAATTGGGTGATGTGCTCTACATCTTATATCCTGCGCTGAAAGTCTTGCCCTTCGCCTAATAACGTATAGAAAATACAATGTTTCACCACAGACTTAATTAGGTTTTCTGTTCGGCCTTCGTTGTCCTTCGCCGTCCTTTTAATTTTTGCTGGAATACAACTAAGCTTCTATGTATAGGATAAAGCCCGAGTACGAGGGCTCTTCTGGTATATAAAGTCCAACCCAACGATAAAATGTCGAGGCCTCGAGTACGAGGGTTTTATCCGACTTAAAAACTATCGCCCCTAACTGATATATTTTCGTTTTCAATGTGTTTACGTCAACCGTCCCCTTTGTCAATGTAACATGTTTAGGATATGAATTAAAACTTTTATTTGTGAAATAGCCTTCCAATGTAATGGAACATCCTATAAATGCCCTAGGGCACATTAGTTTATGTTTGTACCACCGAAGATTTTGTGTTGCAGCTGGTTTCCGCTGAGTTACCAAATTTGATTATTAAAACGTACCAGATGTCTACAGAATATGACATGTTCACTTTTGATTGGACAGTACTTTACTACGGCGCTGTCATTCGTTTCTGGAATTTGGTGACCAAGGCTTTACGAGTAAATAAAACACCCTTAATTGAGCACTGTAATTGGTCAATCAACAGTCTAGATAGTTTTTAAATCATAGAAAAAAAATCTGAGAACAAAACTAGTATTGGGTACTTCGATCGATCTATTTAATACATATCACAACGCTCATAGAGACAGAAGCAATGCATAAATAAAGGAAACCATATTCATTATTAGGAGTTCGCTATTTTACATTGAAAATACGGTTAAAGAAGAGCTCCAAAATGAAAACGTTCAAGGTCCGTTGCATATATTAACGATTCCATACAACATTTCACTGCTGCTCTTTAGCCACAGTGGTTTGAACCAATCCCCATTGTTTTCTATGGTCAAGTTGGACTTCTACAGACGAAAATAGGGAGAAAGTGTTAAAATAAACATGACCAGGATGGACAGTACAGAATATCATAAAACTAATTTATACAATAGTTGCTAAACCTGCCCAGTCAAAGATAACTTCAGCACAACACAGATGACCAGATATACAAAACGAAAACGCAGATGGAAGCAATGTACTTCTTTAGCGCCCGTGTTTTATTATACCAGAGCTGATATTGTACCGTTGTTGTATGTCTCTGTATGTTTGTCTGTTCGTAAAGTTCATTTCTAACAATTAATCATCAGACGCGACTTGGCCTGTTGATGTACAAGTAGTGGTACAGAACTCAAAGTAGTTACTTTCTTTCGAAACTGTCGTATGACTGGGGACATCCTCTCTTGAAGGCGTACTCCCACGCCAATTCTGTGCCCCGAATTTTCGCCGCCTATATAATGTACATTTTTTCACCCGTCAAATGCTGTTGGAAGCCCCGGGTATTGATAATTTACATGAAACTGCTCCATCTATCCATAATCTATGAAATAAGTGCGAGATTTTACCGAATAAAAGGTCTGCTTTGCCTTGCCTCTGCCTTGTCACGAACGATTGGCAGAGTTGTAAATTTTTTTATTACAGCCGTGCAATCATCAAAATAAAATATGTAAAATGGACACGGAGACAGGAAATAACCCATACAAATATCTAGGTTGTGTTTGAAGCGGGATGTCCAGGCGAAAGATGGCAAAGTCACATCAGTTCACGTCTGTAATTTGACCACTTTTGTAACTTTGATATCCACCAAAAAAATCTTCCGAACACAGCGGTGAAACGAAACCGTGATACAGCATCATCTTACACACATCCAGGGACTCCAGTCAGAATGTGCAGAACTCTTCATCTCTTGCCTGAAGGTTGCAATAAATACTTACTGAACAGTTATCGGGAGCAGAGGGCCCAATGAATTTTAAGCCAAGGGAAAATACAGCTTAGGCGGTCACCAGACTCTTTGCATGCATCTTTTATATCCTGGAAATACAAATAAATGTGCACAGCTTGTGTGCCTGATTGACTGACTAATATCAAGAAATGTCATTCGCAGATTTCGGAATGCTCTCTATCTTTGCTAGGTCCCCCTTAAAATAACGTCACCGTACTGTTGCCAATGAAAATGACTCATCTTTGATCTGATATCAATATAATCACGTGATAACAAGAAAATGTCGCAAAAGCTTAAAACTTTAGTCTACTGCTCATGGTCAAAGCATGAACACAATACAAGGTGGCATGATCAAAGTGCATTGGGGGATTACAAAGCAAATAAAACTGGCAAAAGAGTTTAAGACTGTACGCAAACCAATTTCGAAGAACACGATTGGAACTAATTTGGGATAATTGGATAGTGAAATAATGTCGATTTAATCTGCAAATGTAATCTGATCTGCTTTTCTTTTTAAGTTACACACTTGTTGTTAACAGTAATTTGTAATATTGCAACATTCAGCTATAGGACACCTAAGACTTTTGAGAAATTTGAAAAATATGAAGATCAAATTATCCCAAATTAGTTTTCGAAGAGCACGATGGTAACTTTTAGTATGCCATGCACATCGTAAAACCTGTTATTGGAGTTTTTCAACTGTGCTATGAACAAATTGAAAAAGTAACTTGGTGTTATTGCAGATTACAACCAAGGAGAGATTTTCGGAATCTCAAAATCGTGTAATTCTTTGCCAATCTACAGCTTTTGTGCACTCATTTGAAACCAGCTGCCATACTTTTGCAAGACTCAATAATACCCTAATATAAAGAGCGGTCATCACGGAGTATGGCGGCCATTTTGAAGTTTAAATGTCGATAAAGGAAACGAGGGTTATGTTTTTTTACCCGGCATGAATATTTGCAAGATTAACCCATACTTTCCCCCTTCTCATGAAAGAGAACAGTTCAAAGTCTCCCAAAGTCAAATATAAGCAACAGCGCAAAACCTATTTGTGGCTGTAATTACCGTGACTTTACACCAATTTTAAACTTGGCTGACTATCATAACTGATTGCCTTCGCTTTATATTCATAGAAATAACGAGTTAATGTATATCCAATCGCTAAGAACATCATCGGTATGGATTTTAGTGCTGCCAGAAGGTAAACGTCAGACAGTTTGCGATGTACACGTTCTCTTTGCTAGGATTCGTGACACAAGGCAGTATCCAGTGGACCGCACCCTCCTTAGTGTTACGATATTAAACTGTAGTATGTTTGAATTATGCCATTTTACTGTTAACGCAGTGAAAGTAGAAATGTTTTGGAAGTATTTCACTAATTACTGTGATGAATATATGATATCCACTAAAGGTATTTCAAGAGCGCCGAGCCGTTCATTAAAACTCAGATATACCGGTAATAGTGTATAACATTGTGTTTGTTTTCTTCCTTTTCTCTGAAAACCTACCAGCATGCGGACGGCAAACAAAGAATTGTATTTAAAGTGCCTAAACTGGTAAACACGAAACACTGAACTCAGTACCTCATGTGAATTATGTATATACGAGGCTGTATCTCTTGGCATGTTAGCCGATACTTGCATAATCCCTCCTTTCTCCACCTGTCAACTTTTCTCTCTCGTGTTTCGTTTAGGGCCACAGATAACTAAAACAGGGATACGACAAACGAAATTAATTGCGTTTACGGGGTTGTGAATGTGTTCGATTATTATCTTCATACCTAAATTAGCAAAACAAGTGCATGGAAAGCGTGTATATGCGTGGTACTTACATTAATCACTCAGAATTTGCTTTGAAATGTTTGCCATTAAAGTAGTACGCAGACAGATTTGAACTTAAGCTGAAATATTCCTTAAGCAATCGTCCAACCATCCTCTTTCAAAATCAAGAATAAAAATCAAGGGTCACCGTGCCAAATTTGGTACTCGAGAAACATATTATCCAATATTTACGGATATTTGAAATTCAAAATGGCTCCCCTCCCCATTTTATCTCAATGGGGAAAATGACATTCCCGATTTTCACAAAACTCAGTTGTTGAAACTTTATTTACTTCTTCCCATAAGCTTCAAATGAGCCCCCCCCCCCCACAAGTGGTAGGCCAAAAAAATATTAAAAAGTTTGAGAGTCCGAATATCTGTCTCCCAGGCGCATTCAATATTAAGAATAAAGAAACCTATGTCAGTAATTTTTAGTGTTTTTATATAGCAGGAGGGGGGTTCATATCATGATTTTGTCGTCGGATTTTTGCATTTCCAAAGTTTCGTTTGGGCCAAGAGTGTTGAAGTCAAACGCAGTGAATTTCAATGGCTGTGCGCGTGGTTCAATGATTCACGTCCTTGCAATCCTGTGCCTCTTCTCCGCCTGTACTGTGCAGCACGGCAAATCTACTTATCTGAACCCCTGTAACACACACAGCTCCATTATAGTACAGATATCGCTTCAAGACATGATAGAAAATTGCCGGTAAATATAGGCTAGATAATGCAGTTGGAACGGATTCATTGGTAATGACTGTCCTTCATACGCCTGTAAGGAAAGATCGTCATTGTGGTCTTCAATTTTCTCCCCTAACTACGAAAATAAACCTGTCGTACAGAGTAGTATTAGACATATCTGCCGGACAAAACTCTTTGGATAATAACACAAAGAAGTATGTTCTTCTTGGTTGAACAAAAGTATGCCCACTGTTTATAAGACTTTACAACTGCTGCTGTCGTCAGCTTCAGCTTTGTGATTTCAAGATACTCTGAGGTTTAATGTAAATGTTGACATATTTTATTGCGTTTTCTCATGCCTCGTAATCCCCGAGCATCGCTTTTTAATATCCATTCAGCCGTGCTGAGTTAAGGAATATTTCCTGTAGAAATGTTTCATTACAATGTGACTCATTTTATTTGACCAACTGCCATTCTTAGAGCTTGAAATAGACCTCACTGACGGTGATGACGATGATGGTGTTAGGGACTGGGGTAAAAATTACGGGAGGGGGGAGGGCCGGTGTTGTTTGGGGTGGGTTTCCGCACAAGCATTTTTGAAGGGTCATGAAATGTCACGCGTGCCTTTGGGGAGGGTCATCATTTTTTGCGCAACTATAAGAAGGAAAGATGTGGTCGATAAAGTCCTTCACCAAAAATATAAAATCATATCACATTGGAATCTATTGGGCAAACTATCAACAAGTTTCCCTACAAAACAAGCTATATCTGTACATTCATATATGTTTAATAATTTATGTAAATGTACTTTTCTTGAAGCGGGAGGTAAAAAGTACATGTGTGCACAAGAAATTTGATTATCGGATTCCATCACTATACATGATAGAATATGGGAAAACTACGACCATTTTTTCCACTACAAAACTGACAATATCTCTCCATTTATGTTTGGTAATTGATATAAATCTACTTGGTAAGAATAGGGTGATTACAAGTACATATGGGTATAGGAAGTTTGAATTTGGAATGTCTCTGAAATGTTGATTTACTCTACATTATAGTATATGCGGAAAATATGAATGTTTTTTTTTTCTAATACAAAACTAGCTAAATTTGTGTAATTCTAGGCACTCGATAATTGATATTAATGTACTGAATTAGACTAGGATGGTTACAATTGCATGTGTGTGCAAGAAATATGATTTTCACATTTCACCGAAATGTTGATTTACTATACATAGTAGCCTGTAAGGAAACTAAGAACATATTTCCATTACAAAACTAGCTAAATCTGTGTATTTATAGACACTTGATAATTGATATTGATATACTTGTTAGACTAGGGTGGTTACAAGTTCATGTGTGTGAAAGAAATTTGATTTTGGAATTGCACCAACATGTTGATTCGCTATACATTATAGTATATGAGGAAATTGTAAATATTGTTTTCCAAGTCAAAACTAGCTAAATCTGTGTATTTATGGATGCTTGATTATTGATATAAATGTATCTGATAGGGTGTTTGAAAGAGCAGATGTGCACAACAAATATTATATTGATATTTCACCCAAGTGATTATTTGTAAACTTTAAGGTTAAAAAGTATCCTTTGAAAGTTCAAAGTACAAATGAGAAATTTTATGTCAAGATATTATTAATACGGACTTTGACATGCATTGGGAGGGTCACTTTTTTGCGCGTAAAATATGGGAGAGTCACTGTTTTTCTTGTAAACACTTTTGAAGGGTCACTATTTTTTCATGCAGCGTCAATTTGAACCCCCCTGTCCAGTCCCTTAACGATTATGATTTGAATAGTCTTTGTTCGTCTGTCTCGATTTCAGTTTTTCCACAGTTCTGTTATTCTTGTTTGCAAATTTGACAGATTATTTTAATCTTTAACGCTTTTCTTTGGATTTTGTTTCTCGCCTACAGACGATCGTGTCATAATCTTCCATCGTGTATGGTAACATTTGAAACACTGTAATCGTTCCGATTGGAATATCTACAAAATGCAGCACATGGGAATAATCATGATAAAGCTGCGTAGAAAATAAAAAGATTCAGCAATCGGGATCTGCTAGTCATGGATTCTCTAACAAGCTTTAATAGTTGTGACACATTCTGTTTCCATGGAAACATGTTTCTTTTGACTCGTGGGTATCAGAGCTGTTTACATTTCCGCCGCCGCAACAAGTATTCGCATAAATTACTGGGCAGAGCGAGTTCCAACAGGTCGTTTTCTTGACAGCTTCACTCGACTTTGAATTTCTTTTAAAGGTCTGATTGACGATCTTTAGCAGGGAAGATGGCAAACACGACAACTGTCAGAGCCTCAGGAGTCTGTTTTCCTGACCTGGCAGTTCCCGTCGTGATTCCTGCACTACATGCCGCCGCTGTGTCACTCATATCCATCACGGGCGTTCTCGGTAACTTCTTCATACTCGTCTTCATCTACACTTTTTGTCGAAGCTCTTTAGACAGACAACCGGTAACGCTCTTTTACGGCAACTTGGCCCTGGCGGATTTAATGACGTCCCTTTTCTACCAGCCGTTGATGGTGGTGTCCATTGTCAACAACGAATTTCCCTTCAGCGGAGACGTCTGTCGTCTCGTCACTATAGCTTTCTCGATGATACCCGGTGTAATGACGATCTTCACCCAAACTGCGATGGCTCTGTACAGCTTTGTGCGCACCCGCAATGCTACCAGGCCGTCGCTTCGCGGGTCAAGTAAGAAGAAGATTCTCACAGTTTGTGTTCTCGTGTGGCTTTTGGCCGTTGTCGTGTTCCTTCCCTGGTTGGTCATACCAAAAGAATTTCCGTTCGAATACGACTTTCGGGTGAACACATGTTTCGTTGCGGTAAACCCTCACCATTTAACCATCATCGGATTCATCATACCATCGATCATAATCACATTCTCCTACACATACGTTTTCCTTGCGACGCGCTCTCGATTGCTGAAAGGTCAGTCAAAAGTCTCACCGCTACGAAACGATGTTGAAGATATGATCAATCGAGCGAGAGCTATTCGGCAGCAGAAAGCCGCAGTTAAAGTCGCTAAGAATTCATTGATTCTATGTGCCGCGTACTACCTCTGCTGGCTGCCTATACACATCAAACAGTTCCTGGATCACGGCTGCAGTTTCTTCAGTCACACGGCACTGCACCGATTTGCTGTAACTAGCCTGTTTATGAACACAACGATAAACACGGCTTTGTACGCCTGGAGGAATCGGAACTTCCCGAGGGGCGTTTTGGCGATTTTGACATGCCGCATTCATAAGCATAAACTTCAACTCGCTGGCGCCTTGCCACGGAAGGCGGCCCCGGCAGAGGGAGATCACGCCCACCAGCCCAACAACAGTGGCACCACAAATGCTCTTCCGCTAACGTCAACATACATTGCCGAAGGCTACGCAAATGTATCGCGTTCTAGGGCCTCGATGATTCGAAACACTGTCCAAGCAAGTTCCGCTGAGTGTTCTGGGTCCCACGACACCTACAGACTCTGAGACTGAACGTGAAGGCGAAGAAGAGTTTCGATAAACAGTCCACATATCGGTTTGAAATTTGACTTTGCGTATGACTCTTTAGTTAGTAATTACTTTCAACTTTATTTCAGTTTGTTCCGGCAAATAATGTCAAGATATAACTTATTCCTCCCCTCTCTCACAGACTTAATCATCAAATTCCTTGAAACCTTGCATAAAAGTGGATATTTTTAAACTTAAAGTTCAAAGGTCAAATGATAAATTATCAATTCGAGTCCCGCATAGGTCACTTTTTATTTCAATAACTACATTTCAAAATATATAAATTCATATAGCGAGTCATAATTTCAAACCCAAAAATTACGCTTCTCGGGCTCTGCATCATTCGTATTAGTGGTATTTATTACCAAAAATCAATTCCTAACTTGGTGACTTCTGTGTGAGTCCCTGTTGAATCCATAGGGTGATTAGTTTAGCCCAAACTCACTGTACACGCATATGAAATGAAGAACCCCATCTAAGTGACAGGACCGACCACAGTCTGTGTGTTTTTAGACCCCACGGACACCGTCCGGGGGGACTTATATAGGTTCTTTCATTCCTTAGCCATAACTCAGGCACGTCTCAACCGATTTTATTCAAAGTTGGTACAAGGACATTGACCTATGTCATGCATATGCACATTGATTTGTTTTACGATAAGATTGAATATGGATGCATGGCGACCATTTTGTTACGATTTTTTCATGTACGGAACCATAGCTCAGACATGTATCAACCGATTTTATTCAAAGTTGGTATTAGGACATTGACTTATGTTATACATATGTATGTCGATTTGTTCACGATATGATCCAATATGGCCACATGGCGGCCATTTTGTTATGGTTTTTTTCATGTCGAGAGCCATAACTCTGGCAAGTCTCAACAGATTTTATTCAAAGTTGGTACATGGACATTGACTTATGTCATACATATGCATGTTGATTTTTAGACAGTAAGATCAAATGGCTGCGTGGCGGCAAGTTTGTTACGATTCTATCATGTACAGAGCCGTAACTCAGACATATTTCCACCAGTATTATTAAAAGTTCGTACAAGGACATTGACCTATGTCATACATATGCACATCAATTTGTTTCACGGCATGTAGCCGTATCATGTCAATTATTGAATTTTCGTAATTAGGCTGATATGTCAAGAAATACTGCAACAAATTTCATGAAACTTGGCACAAATGTTAAGCTTACATTGCTTTAACAGTGAAAAAGACATTTATCAGTGTCATGTTAATTAATTTGTAATTGCATAAGTAATGAACTTTCCTAATTAGAGTGATATATCCACAAATACTGTGTCAAATTGAATGAAACTTGGTACATATGTTGATCTCATAGTATTGTATTGACACTTAGAGGTATCATTTAAATTAATTGCCAGTTTGCATTTACATAATGAATTTTTTTTAGGGTGAATGTCAAGAAGCGCTGCATCAAACTTTATGAAATATGTTACCGGTGATAATCTGTCAGTGTGAGGATAGGATGCAAAAACTTTTGGCAGCATCCTGTCGATTAATTATTAATTGACTCATTTAATGACCTTTTGAAATTAGGAAAGCGGCCTACATTGGTTTTATGTTTTCACCACCATGGAACTCATTCTCAGCCATTAAGCCCCATCTGTATCATAGTCTTTTTAATCACAAACCCGACTAATGAAAAGGACTCTATCCTATCTCAGGACTTGCAATTAAAGTACCCATTAACAAGTGGGGACTGTGTCATCAACGATGACTTGTTGAACGAGCATATGGGCTCATAACTGCATAACATTCATCATACCAGCCACGAATTGCATATCCATTAGCGCAGTTGGTCGAGCATCCGAAGTGTATTTGTGTATTCGAGTCTGACATGGGTCACTTTTCATTTCATTTACTACATTTAAAAATATACATTAAATTATTGATATGGCCTACAGGGGCAAGGTCACTGTTTTTTCCTGTTGAAGGGTCAATGTTGAGGGGTCACTTTTTTCGCGCAGCGTCATTTTGAAATAAACCGGCTCTCCACCCTGTAATTTCTGTCCTGTCCCTAAGGACAATAACAGTCTGTTTTTAACCCAATAAACCTTGCCGAGTTTTACATAGATCAATACTGTTCAAGGACAAGTCTCGCATAGTCTCGTTGATAATGTCAATACTTGCACAGTTTTATCGTTGTCACTCTTTTATTTTTAATGTAGAGTGTATTAAGATACTTACTATATAATGCACTATATAAAAAAAGAAAGATTAAGACTTAGCTTTTGGTCGGCTGATCGGTGCACCGGACGGCAGGGCGACAATGGTAGTTTACTGAGTATATGCAGTAGACCAGCACTCCACTATCTGAGCTCAGTGAAAACATTTACGTTGCGCTGTTGAATTGAAATCCGATAAATCTCACATCAATACACTGAATCATATCATAGGAACTTGCATATTCTTTGATTTTGCCTGAAGATATGTGAACAGACATAGATAAAACAGATAGATACATAGGTACATAGATTGATACATAGATGCATAGATAGATAGACAGATACATAATTATAGATACATAAATACATAGATACATGGATACATAGATACATACGTACATACGGACGCACGTGCATTATACACATACATACATACATACATACATACATACATACATACATACATACATACATACATACATACATACATACATACATACATACATACATACATACATACATACATACATACACACATACATACACACATACATACATACATACATACATACATACATACACACACACACACACATACATACATACATACATACATACATACATACATACATACATACATACATACATACATACATACATACATACATACATACATACATACATACATACATACATACATACATACATACATACATACAGACATACATACATACATTCAGAAATACATACATACATACAGAAATACATACACACATACATACATACATACATACATACATACATACATACATACATACATACATACATACATACATACATACATACATACATACATACAGAAATACAGAAATACAGAAATACATTCATACATACATACATACATACATACATACATACATACATACATACATACATACATACATACATACATACATACATACATACATACATACATACATACATACATACATACATACAGAAATACAGAAATACATACATACAGAAATAAATGCATACAAAGGGGTCGTTGTGTTTTTTGACGAGGATATGGGTTCATAACTGACATAGCATTCATCAAACCAGCCATGAATTGCATCATTATCCAGTTGCAGTTTTTGGCGCGCTCATTCGGGCGCGTAACTTTAATATATAGGAGATATATATTGAATAAGCTTAGGCCTATGTCTTGATCTTGGTGTTTCTCTCAGTATTAGAATGCAACATGTACTAATATTTCATAATACGTCAATACTGTGACATGTAAACTGTATTCCTCCATTTGTCAGGTATTAAAATAAAATGTGTGTTTTTCATGAGTGAAATTATAGTTCATCAAAGCATATTCGTAATAAACACGATTGGAACTAACTTGGGATAATTGGATAGTAAAGTAATGTCGATTAAATCTGCAAATGTCAGCTAATCTGCTTTTCTTTTTAAGTTACACACTTGTTTTATGAGTTATTTGCAATATGGCAACATTCAGCTATACAGCACCTATCACTTTTGAGAAATTTGAAAAATATAAAGATCCTATTATCCCAAATTAGTTCCAATCGTGTTAATAGCTGTGTCATTGTGGTTTCAACAATGAAAGAAAAGTTATCCCGAGGCTCAGACACTGCGCAAATCAGATTTGGCTGCAACCTGTAAAAATACAACCATTTTCAGTAATAGAGCGCGAAGCCACTGCAGTGAACTGCAATAAAACTGCTCACACTAATTAGTTTCAGCTTTAGCCAGCTGGCAAAGTCGACAACATTGTATGTCCCATGCAGACAGTTTGTCTGGGGAAGTTGAAATAAAAAAGATTTGTACATGGACCAGTGCATGGTAATGTTACATTGTATCTTAATCTTGAACACAGGGTGCCAATCGTAAACTCTCATTTACAACCCGAGCCTCAGACAGAGCTAGTTTTGCCTTTGTACAAGCAGACTTTTTGTCTGTATCAAGTAGCCTTGTTCAACACCAAAGTGGCCACGGCTACAGCTGAAACTAATTAGTGTAAGCAGTTTTATTGCAGTTCACTGCAGTGGCTTCGCGCTCTATTACTGAAAATGGTTGTAGCTCTCTAGGGCTTCTCAGAAGGTGTACTTGAACCAAGCAAAATAGCCCATTGGTCTTTGCTCCTGTCCATGGTTTTGGTAAAGGCGTGATTCTGCCTCGTTAATACATACAGTATATTGCTTGTAGTGATAGCTGTTTTGTTTCTGAACACTTCATTAAAAAGGTAAGGTTGAAAACCAAGAGAGGAGAAATCACATACAATACTTTGGAAGCTAGTATCAAGGGCAACTGTAAAGTGTGGCTTCAGAGAACTTAAATAATGCATAGCATCTGAACATAAAATGTTATATCTAAATTATCATGAAAAAGCGGAGTTAGACAGGTCTTGCCCGGCTTAGTTCAACTTTAAGGGAGAGTAGCTTTAATATATATATATATATATATATATATATATATATATATATATATATATATATATATATATATATAAAACTTTTGGCTTACCCTGTTCTCGAAAGTTTGAAGAGGATGTCAATCTGTGTTTGTTTTTTTTTCCGTGGAGGGGAGGTCAGTCGCTTTTTGGTATCCGCAAGAAATAATTCAACCCCGGCCGAAGAAACTGACCAGTCAGTAAGAGGGTGGGCATGAGTAAAAGTTTTGGGATGGATGGTAAGAACAAGTGAAGACTGTCGGGCGAAGACAAATAATCATAACAATAATGTCGCTCGCTTCAAAATTACACTCACTCTGATTCTGCACGTCTACATGTTCACCTTCAAAGTGCAACGGGACTGCTGAAGAAAATGCTCTCGCCCCATTCTGTGTTCAGAAGCGACACTAAAACGGCACATATGCATAAAGGCTACCTATTGATTTCACATTGATTCAACAATTTCCACCAGGAAATGCTGATCAGAAGTACTCCGGTAAAAGACAAAGCGCGGAATTTCCAAACATCAAAATGTCACGTCGACAATTTTGATAGCGCCAACCGCAATACACGGGAGCACCATTGAGCAGTCTGCTTCATAGGCAGCTTAGTGGAAATAAAGTAAAAAGAATGGGTGGTTTTTGTTCACATTCTTTAGATGTGTGAAATACAAGTATCTTCATCAGAACAACCAAGACAATATTCTGTATTTTCGTCGCGTTTCCATGGCAATGAAACAAATCCCTGGCCCACTCATTATCCGGAAAGCTTCCAATTCAGATTTGCTGCTGAAGAAAATAGAAATGTTAAAGTATTGAAAAACACATCTTTCATTCACACTTGTATCATTATACCCTCTAAACACTACCAAATTTGATGCTTAGATTTCATTGTTATTCTAGCTACTGGTAGTATTTCATGCGAATAAAATTTAGACCCAAACTGCAGAATAGGGGCTCCCATCGAGGTCTATTGAAACAGAAAATTTCTTAGCGGGCGCACGTGTTCTACACAAGCTCTTAAGTCCCTTAGGGCCTGAAAAATACTGTATTGTCATATGGCAGGTAAATTCAAAGTCCGTCGGTCGCCCGTTTAATTTTTCTACTTCATAAATATATGAGGTACTGATTTCAAAACAACGCTTCCACGATTTCGTAAATTTAGCAGAACGACGAGAGTTGAAGAAAAATTTCATTTCTCGATTGAATGTGTTGCTAATTATGATTTACGTTTTAACCCTTGGAGAGCTGTAAATTTTCCCGCCAAATTTTAATGCAAAAAATAATAATTTACATATTTTTAACAATTCTTTTATAGTTTTGGACCAAATGGCCATCGCTTTTCGTTGACTACTGTTTTTGATCAAAAGTTTGGAAAAAAAACTGAAAAATATGTCTGGCTTACATTTGTAAAGGCCAAAATTGACTTTAGCGCTCAAAGGGTTAAGTATGTTCCTCGAAGGGCTTCTATTCAACCAAATTTTTGTAAGTTCTGTCGGTTATAACGTCCAACAGACGCAGCACCAGTATGTGAATTATTCACAAATATTTAACACAAGTCATACACACACGTTATCGTTCGTCAAAGAGAGGTCAGGGTAACCATTTTGTGATGTGGCTCCTTTGCCAGGGAGCGAGGCTTAAATTAATTTAATAGGTTCAATATGACTTTCCTGTTTGCTGTTGTTGAAAGGTAAGTCAATGGAGTGATCGAGCAATGGAAGACGAACAGGATACAACTCCCAGGGTAAGACGAGTTTGTCAAAGCAGCTATCAGTTACGCCATGTCACGTTGCATCAGATGGCTTTTGACATATTTTATCTATCGCTTCCTTATTCCACAGAAAGGACAAAATGACGAACTAAGTACAAGACAAAGCCTAATAAGCTTGCATTACCAACGTAAATCGACGAAAACGAGGAGAAATCACATTAAGCAATCGACTTTTTCCGAGCTGGCCTCGGGTCCTGGATTAAAAAAAGTACATTGCAACACGTGACTTGATGACGTAATATTCTGCCTTGTGAGCCTCAATTGCGGTATTTAGGACAAAATGGCTTTATTTTGTTCAAAGGGACATATTTTGAAAATGTATACCTTCTGATCACGAACGACAAGAAATAGCGTGTCTGCGTCGTGCGTCGTTTCTCTTATTTACTGTCAGGGGTTTTGAACGACACAGCTTTTGTCGGATAGAAAGCATTTGAGTTGAAACCAACCGAATTGCCCCATTTCAAACTATTCATTGCAATAGGAAAGATTGCGTCAATCTACGACACTGTCAGTTGTTTGCTTTGTGTGAATAAAGTTTTCTACATCCATATGGCAAGTTAGATGTGCCTTGAAACTAGGCTTAATTCAAGAGGATTTTGCAAAAAATTCATTGTAACGATTTTGAGGGATGAGAAATGTTTGATTTAAAATCTGCACTAAAATCGATCTAAACTATTAAGATACTGTACTGATGTGTTTTTACACGATTTTGGACGTTTAGATTTTTAAAAAATGAGTTCGCCAACAGGTTAGATTAAATTACGCAATATTAGGGGATACTGGGTTCAGGACCAAATGAACCGCTAATGTTAATCGGCGAAATGGCTAAATGAGAAAAATGGCGAAATGAAGTAATATAGGAATAAAAGAAACTGAAAAATAGAGAGAGAAATAAATCTGCAGCAAATTGTATCGCCACTACTAGCAGACGATCGATTCGATGTAAAGCACCCATACAACTCGATCTATCCACTGCCCGCGGCAGTCTTATGACTTATTTGTTCTCACATTCCTGGCCGCTGGAAGTGTGGGATCGACAGAATCCCACACACCAAGGACCTTGGATCAGATATCCCCAACGAGTGTGAGAAACCTGATCCTAGGTCCTTGGGGTGTGAGATTCTATTATTTCCACTTGGCTTTACTCATTGGTCCACGGTCTGGTGTTACCGCCACGCTCCGAAGATGGCGCCGTCTGAGCCGAAGTCTTACTTGGTAAATTAATATCACTCTGACCCAAATAATATGCTTGTCAATATATTCTGAGATGAAAGTTTCTGAAGCCATTATTGAGACAAACTACATTACTGAATAATAGAATACCTCGCTTAGCATATTAAAATAATGTTCATCATTATTAAAGGGAAACAGTCGTCGGAACTGCGCCTGTGCGAGTTCTTATTTACAAACAATGTATTTCGTGCACGATATCTAGATGCACCTCATCATCATAGCTGTAACATTTAAATTATACGATGTAGATTATGACAGACATGTTTTAATTGGTTTCAATTACCATCGTACCTTGGATAATGTCGCGATTGGTCGTATTGTCCCATGGCCCCATACGATCTTTGAAGTTTGAGCGCAGTTCTGACGACTGTACCCCTTTAAGCCTCGTTACGGTCTCTTCGTTTATATAAATTTACTACAACATAACCAATTTGCTCTATCAGTTGACCCTGGCCAATATGATGTTGGTATCACTCATACCACAGGGAACGTAGGAATCAAAGGACAAAGGACACATTAAACAAAAAGAATACATACATACACAATACACACCGAAAAATAAATCATGAAGTAAACAACAAACAAAAAAATTTGTTAACAATACAATGAAAACGTTTTGACACAAAAAATTTGTATGACATATATTGCAATTGAAAGATATTCAACATAGGAAATTACTCCTGTGTTCACTTATGTCTGCAGGCTAAAAAATGACAAATGCATAAAATACCGGTATACTCAATGAAATGACTGAACAACTACAATATACGAACAAACCAACGACAAAACAAACTGACATAAAAAGAATGGCAGATATCAATCCACTCATTCACTGGGGTCACTTTAAAGTTTCATTTTTTATTTAATTATTTTTGCTTGTTGATTGTCTTTCCATTTAATCAATTCATTTATTTCATTGTGTATATTGTATGCATGTATCTTTTTTTTTGGGGGGGGGGGGAGAGGGGCAGGGGCTTTCATGATAGTAAGGATGGTAGCTTATGTGGCATGTTGCCACGATTTATCAGCTTACACGCGCTCTGCGGTCGGCAACGATGAAACTATGAAACAGATTTCTTGGAACAACCGATATATATATATATATATATATATATATATATATATATATATATATATATATATATATATATATTATATATATATATATATAGATAGATAGATAGATAGATAGATAGATAGATAGATAGATAGATAGATAATAGATAGATAGATAGATAGATAGATAATTTGTATATGTGATGGCGCTAAAATCAATCTACTAATATCGTAAGTGACGATGTTGCTTACTGACATCGTATAACGCATATTATTTTAGGTGGCAATTAATTTCTCTATTTTTCAACTTCTTTGTTTCTTCATTTCACAGTTTTGCCATTTCGTCGATTAACATTACCCCCGGTGAAAGGTGTTGTACTCTGAGTAAGCAATTGGTAATGGGCGATGGGTACATCTTCCTGTAAATAGGTTTCCATTCGTTCGATTATTATTTGAAAGTAAAGAAAGATCAGCATTTCCGAACACATTTTAATGAATACAATTACATAATGTCAACGGTGATGGTGTGTTGTTTTACTGTATCTAGAGTTCCCTAAGCTTGTATTTCTGATCGTGGCATTACAGTCAGCGTATCCGAGGACTGTACATTCAATATCTTAAACTTTGCACTGAGTAATCGGGTAGAGAAGTTCGAGTTCTCGGTCCGAAAAATCCCCTTAGCCGAAATCATATAGTCAAATTATTTAATGGAAATGTGACACTGTACGTGTATGTCTTTCGAAAAAAAAATTGTGTGCGTGTATTTTTAATTTAATGACTGATGTACTTGTTTATCGACTGATTAGCCCAAGGAACTTCCAAATTTATGTCGGGTGGGCTCAGAATCGGCGTTGAGATTGACCCTTGGCCTATTTCATGTTTCAGCAGCTGACCTGGAGTTAGGTCGATAGTGACTGAGAAACGAGAGATTCACTTAACGCGATTCAAATCCACAATCTTGCGCTTGGCCCGGAGGCGGCCCTAGGCCTGCCTGTAAACCTAGCAGATATGTCCGCAGTATAACTTTGTAAAATTTGCTGTGATGATATCATTCATCTCACAATTCATGGAATTTTGACTAAAGAACCGTATTTTTAAAGTTTCACCAATGTAGGAAAACGAACTTAAGTGTCAGTGTATGTTTTCGGCAACTATTGATGTAATCCAATTGCTTCAGGTCTTCTCCTACCAAAAACGCATGTATCTTATAACTGATAGAACATAATTCTCACTATATAAATTTGATAAAGAAGTGCCGCTATAATTTTCACTTTTTCTTCAAACCGAAAGTCAGAGACATCCTGGCACCATCGCTCCAGATCAGACAGACATTGTTGAGTTGGAATGTCAGGCAATCTAAACTTTATATGAATACCAGCCAATCAGTCGCCAGGCATTTGTCTATAACTTTGCTCGGGCGTGCGCGGTAGTTCCTAGCTCCAGTGTACCTACGCCTATTTCTTCAGTTTACTCATATATTTATATATAACTACAGACTTGGGGGAAATCGAATGGGTACTTATATGAATCGTGTTGATCACATTGCTGGGAACATTACCGCTTTCGGGGTCGTCGAAATGTGTCTCAAAGCCCCAGTGATGCCCTTTTATTCGATATTTCCTTTCACAGGAAAACTGATTCTAAATTACTCCTTTGGGGTACGTCCATAATATATGTCCGTGATGATAAGTTCAACACTTACTAATATATGAATGCAGAAAACATTACACAGATGCAAATTCCAACTGTGAGAGTGAACGCCGCCCTCATCTCTGCACAGACACCAGAACAGAGACGATGTTATTTCAAAATATCCTAAAAAAAATAATATCTAAACTTCAGTGCAATATTGATGAATAAAATATCAAAGGGTCACTTTACCATATTATTTCCAGTCTGCTTGAATATATTTGCCCCTTCTTAATATTTATATTGGTAACTGTATTAAGGTTTCAGCCCAGGTATCATCCATAATTTAAACATACAACAATCGGACACATCTCTCGGTGAGTGAAACGGAACAACATGGTATAAGTTTGAATATAAAATCATAAAATAGTAATCTGAAAAGCTGCAGCTATTGAGGCTTAAGCTGAAGCTGGGGACTCCCTTGGCCGATGAAAGTAGTTCAACCTTTTACATCGAGTCATGGCGTGATATCACCATTCGACCTTTCGACTTTTCAGTAATCCCTCAAAGCTTTCAGGGCTCGTCAAATGAATTGATGAATCGCAGTAACTTATGAATGTGTTCATTACGATTCCTTCCAAATCGTGCATCCAGTATATGCATTAACCTCAGGCAAACTGCACTTGAAATGGAATTCAATGAAATACAGAACGAAAAGTAAGCATGTTAAAGATGTTATAGGAACTTCACAAAATTCTGTTTGTTGTATGGACATTATTGGAACGGGACTAACCAGTTGTTTCTTTCAGCCCATTTCTCTACTCACCCGCCCAGGGTTTACCTCAATGCCACCATGGTGCCATTACGGTGTTGCAAGAAGATGATCCGCACACACCCTTGGCGGTATTCTCCCGTTGAATATCATCCTATACTGTGTCGTTAAGATTGTCCGTCATTTACAATCGAAGCTGATTTCAAAAAAACCGTCCGCATTTACGGCTGTCTCGCTTCAGAATTAGATATGACCAAATTACATCGCTATGGCGGTGCTTCACCGTTGCATGAGCTCATTACATGAAGTTGCGAATGTCATCCGTAATTCCAACCCACTCTGAACAGAATTTAGTTCAATATACTTTTTGACAAATTATTTCGAATGATCGTAGTCATGTATCATGTTGAAAAACCTTCCCTTTTTTCGTAACCTTCTCACTATGAAAGGTTGACAACTTTGTCTGTAATAAATGGTGTCAGTTTTTCATAATTTCAAAAGCGATGTCTTCATCTAATCCATCTTTCCTATACCGATGCCATGATCTTCTGTATGAATTGACTGGTGTTTGAATGAGACTTACAAATCACCTGATATACAGAATTCCCTTGTACTTGCTGAACTCTGACAGTCCTTGTCATTCCATGACGTTTCCATGACATGGTTGGTATGACTTTCAATAACCCCCACCCCACCCACCCCGAGCTAATAGGTTGAAGATCAAAGGTCATAAAGAAAAGAGTACATAAGAGAAATTATCTGAGCAAAGTTTCATTCGAGTCTGTTTGCACATCCCCTGTAAGTCTCATGTACGGGCGATTTTGCGTGGGTTTTTTGCCTTTGTGCCGTTGAGCAAAATATTCAATATGCTTGGTATGCTTTGCCTCGCGAGGAAAATTCCTCACCGTGTGCGCCGGAGAAAGTGATTTTATTGTTGATTCGGTGAAAGAATGATTGAAAGTTTCATTTAAGAAATTTGAGCAAAAGTTTAAGGTTTCCCTTGTGCTGTTGCATAGCACTGCTGTTGATATCTGATCCAGTTTTCAGAAAAGAGATGTACAAGACTTATCTGGATAGATAAGCACAAAGGCTAGAATGTAAATGAAAAGTTTCAATGACTTTGTTTTTTTATCATGTCAACAAGCAATAAGGAAGAATTACATAAATATACCTTTTTGTGTTATAACTCTTAAACTAAATATAAATTATATGGTAAAGTATCCTTCAGGTAACATTAAGGTGCATTGACAGTGACATAATAAACTCAGAGCTATTGCCGAGGAAGAGGATGATGATGTTGTAATCCATGAAATTGGCAGCAGCACAAGTGATAAAGAATTTTTGAACCTTCCTAGACACAGTATACAGTGTATACAGGTTCTGGAAGAACAGCAGGATCTTGGAAAAACCTTTTAAGTTCCCACTGATGTTCTGTGCACCGGCAATGGCCAGTGTTACTATTTAAAACTGGATCAATACTACTCAAGGAATATTTGGGGTCATCGATCTTTTTTGGGGGGGAGGCAATGGGAGAGGGCTCCCTGATTTTGACAGCTGCACAAGACAAATTTGCGGGCCCGCCTGGTCATAATAACTAAACGCTCCCTTACTTTGAAATTGACTCAAAGAAATGAATGTTCATTTAACATACAGCTTGCACCTAATCATTGCCTTACCTCATTGCTGATAGGAAATGTTCATTTGCCCTCAGCGAACTCAATTAACAAGAAGACAAGCTTGTATAGAGTTGCAAAGGCAAGATCGTTATGCGCCAAATAATACATATAATTTCATTCAGACAATAGTAAAATGACTTCGACGAATGAAATCATGCAGGGAATCATTTTTAAATAAAAGAATATTTGTGTTCGCTGAAACTGCTTTTTGACGGGATGGATACTTTTGAAAATCAAATGACCCCCTCTGTGCTGTTTGAAACATACATGACCCCCCACCCCTTGCAGTTTTCAAATTTAAGGTGAACCCCCCGGGTTTTGCCGGCTCATCCCCGGCCTTAATAACTGAACGCTCCCTGAAAAGTGAAACTGAGAACCAGGTATACATACAGTCAATTGATTTCAACAAATTCACGCCAGCCATGTTTTACATGTAAACATACCGTTGTTAGGTATTTTCAACGAGTAAAATTGCCGGGGATAGTGACTGCTGTTCACAACCGTCCTTCCGCTATAGATTCGGAAAAGTTCCCCTCTAGAAATCTCGCAAGGAAAGAAAAAACATGAAAACCCGCCCATGACAAAACATTTTTCTGTTAGTCCTTGCCCTCTGCGTAGAAACTACGCGAGATACGTGAACACTGCTGGCTTGAATTTCCCAAAACCAATTGGCTGTATACCTGGTTCTAAGTTTTACTCTTCAAGGAGCGTTCTTCAGTACGCCTACCTGATATAATGAACGCTAAAATGCCTTTTCCCTGCAATAGTTATTAATGTTAAATGTCAGATAAAATGTCTGATGAACTATCCCGACCCCAATTCACGTAATTATGTTCTGTGCAGCCTATACGAAACAAATTTGTAGTGGAAATGTAATATTTTAGATTATCCTGATCAACTCAGTTGTGTATTTAGCTCTACTCTAGTATTGAGCACTCTACTCCAGCTGATCTTGAACTAAACAAGTATATATATATATATATATATATATATATATATATTATATATATATAATATATATATATATATATATATATATATATATATATATATATATATATATATATATCTTTTAAAGGTAGTATGGGCCTCCAAATCGGAAGACCTTAAACTTTTGCTCAAACTTTCCTCGGGGAAACTTGATATCCTTGCGTTTCCAAATCAAGAATATAAATCAAGGGTAATCGAACACAACTAGTTCTGAGAAACAAATTACCCAACATTTACAGATTCTTGACATTCTAAAAGGCCACCATCTCTGTATATATAGATTAGATTATCCTGATCAACTCAGTTGTGTATTCTCTATGGGGAACTCTGTGTAAACTCTATGGGGAAAAGATCAATTTCGGTTTTTTTCCACAAATATGAGCCGATGAACAGGTTTATTTACTACAATAACGTGACTACAAAAATGAGCTCCAAAAAGCGGTAGACCAATTGTAAAAGTTTGAGAGTGCAAATGTCTGTCCCCGAACCACATTCTATTTAAACAGATCTACAATGGGAGGCTCATATCTCTATCAGTGTGAGCTAAGTTGAACATAGTACGCGCCTTGAAAGTGAAAAACTTAAAACTTTTGCTCAAACTTGCCTCAATGAAACTTTCAACCACTCTCTTTCCAGATCAAGAATAAAAATGTGGGGTCACATTGCAAAGCTTGGTACTAGAGAAACACATAACATTTACTGATATTTGAAGGTCAAATTGGCCGACATTTCTGTATTAACTTTCTGGGGAAAAACAAGTTTTTCGAAAAACTAATACGGTGAAAATTTTTGTTACTCCAAGTGCTTTAAAGTTAGCCATATAACTGATAGATTAGAAAAAACTTGTAAAAATTTGAGTCACTTTAAAGTTCTCCTTTTTGAAGAAAAACAAAAGCTTAAGGGGGCGGTCGTCGGAACTGCGCGTGTGCGACTTTCTTGTTTACAAACAATGTATTTCCTGCACTATATATAGATGCATCATGTCAATATACTGAAACATCTAAATTTTACGATATACATTATGACAGACATGTTTTAACTTTCATCAATCGCCAACGTACCTTTGATACAGTATTTACATCGGTCGTATGGTCCCTAACGACATTTGAGGGCAGTTCCGACGACCGCCTTCCTTTTAATTTAAGCACTCCTTCCTACAAACTTCCTAGTCGAAAATTGCTCACAAGATTTTGATAAAACCCGAATACGCTGTTGAAAGTACAGTGTCTCCGAGCAGGATGTTTTCATTTTTCTCGGTAATGCGCATGTCAGCGAATCCGAAAGAGAATGTCTGTCGAAAATCGTGACATCATTTCAATCAACATTACATTATTGAGATACAGGTTTGTAATTAGAGACACTCGTCAGATGAATGTCAAAATCAGTGACTCGTGCCGTAGTTACGTTGCAATCGATAAAAACTTTATAGACGATTAAAGTGTTAGGAAACTGTGATCCCTGGCAAACGAGATTTTCCAAGATCTCTCGTGATTTGTGTGTTTGTTGCACAGTTTCACGTCACAGAACAAACTGCATCATTGTTGTGCAGAGACACTCAGATGTAGTTGTGTGTTTTTTAATTTAGTCTCTACTTTAAATTTCCACGCTACACAACACTGAGGAACCTGTCATATTTCAATATCACGTTTCTAGTTACATATTTACGGTTCCTTAAAACGACTCTTTCGAGAGGATAACCAGTGTAAATCTGATGTCTCATTCGGGGAAGAAAAAAGGCCAACAGGACGGCGCACGTCAAACCATAGGGAACCCCAAAATCTGGTTGTTGTTGTTGTTTGTATTGTTGTTTATGTGTTATTGTTGTTGTTGACCAATAAAATTCGACGAACATAACTGTTGTGTTGTTGTAAATGTTTCAAACGTAACGTAGATGTCATAAGAAACGCTACACGAACACTACCATTACTTGGCCGACATCTGGTTGTTGTTGTTATCCTTGAGGCATTTTATAATGTATCCTTTCAAAAAAGCTAATACGAATAACTCCCACGCTTACAAGCGATTAGTGGAAACATTTCAAGCGTCCACTTATTTGTAAAGAGGCATTTAATCTTTTAGCCTTAATTTCCTGACACGAACTCGCTTACATGTATTCAAATGCACAATCACAACTGAGCCACATTGCAAGAGTTTTAAACTCGATTTTCTTCTCTCTTCTCCTCCATTTCGCTGACTATCTTCCCGCCCATCTGCTCTCCCATAACGCGAAACAACATCAATCTACGGAGAAGGCCATCTCCTTGCGAACGAACATTATGATTCAAGAGCCCTTGCTTGCTTGCTACAAAGAGTAATAAGTTATATTAAATTCAATTTTTGTAATCAGTCCGTCATCCAACAGGCGTTAGCCCACTAACCCCCAATGGAGTAAAGTGCCTTGCTCAAGGGCACAACACCGTGCTAGAGTCTCGAACTCACCATCCTCCGACAAGGAGCAAAAGCTGGTAAGTCGGATCATTGACAGCTAGGGTTCATTTTGATAAAACACGTACTATACCGTATGAGTACGCGTGGTGAACAACCATTTTACGGGCTTCAGGAGACATTTTATTGATCATGGTGATTGACAGAACTAAAACACCTCACATAACGCCTGACACATTGTTCAAGTATACAAAAAACAAACAAACAAACAAGCAAAAAACCCAAAAAACCATTAGATTTAGATTTAGACGACACAGATACAACTCTTTCATGTTGTTTCACGTAGTCCATTCATATAGTTGGCACGCAATTGTTTTATATCACTTTAAGGCTCATGAAATCTCACTATGTGTGAGATATTCTACTGCCGAGCCCTAATCTTCTTAATCCTCCCAATGTTGTTTATCACAAGTTAAACTTAATTATGTCACATAATTGTCTCTTATCTATGAGCTTCACAGACTTTAATCTGTTTTTGCCTATATTAAGTTTGTCGGCAGGCTGGGAAGAAATGTGTTTATCAAGTTGTAACAGGGAGTGAATGCATTACCCATCAAAGTGGCGTTATTCCCCACGCTGGTAAAGTTGAGACGAAAAGATCAAAACGTGTAATTGGCTTAACGCGTTTTAAATTCAAAACAAAGCTACAAGTATCTGCTGAAGATGCAACAAAACTATAAACAGTTAATTTTTGTCCTAGACTTAATAGCGACAGGACACGTATATGCAAATCAATCTCATTATGTCAATCATAATAGGACATAACATTCTACATATAAGACTATATATATATATATATATATATATATATATATATATATATATATATATATATATATGTATTGATTGTATGTTTCTATATTTCTAAAATTGTATAATATTTTTGAATAGTGATCATTGATTTTATGTCTTGACTTTCAAGCTTTGCTTGGAAAGCAAGTTGACATGTGTCTAGGATGGTTCAAGACACCTGCTAGGAAGTTGTCTTTAGATTATACAGAACCTCTTTTGAGACTTCAAGGCAAAGTCTTATTTGTGGTAAAGTCTGGAAATTCAAACAATTTCGATCCGAGTGACATAACGGGGAAGACAATCGGTAAGCTGAAGCACTCCATTAAAAATTTCTCTTCAGAAAAATATTATCATCTGCCTGTAAAGAGATTCATTTGTGCAAATCGGGCTCTTCGACAATCATACATAGTTACAACGGTTGACCTCTCATGATGCCTGAGTACACTCATGCGACGATTGTATAGATTTGAAAAATGCGAATATGAGTTATCACATCTGACAAAATTAGAAAGATAGTTTCTCATTGTTTCTTTAAAGTAAACTGATCCTCAATGAAGAATTCGATACCAAGTTGGACCATCTAAACTCAACTCTGTTGGCTATCTATCTGTAATGAATGTTGACATTTTCCTTTGAAAACCAAGTATTTGTACAGGAAATTGACAAGAAAGTTTAACATCTTGAAATAATAATTTTATCCCATGTATACAATTAACAATTGGATCGCAAGCGTCTTCATTATGTATCGAAAATCGTCGAGATCGTTGTGAACCTCGAAATAATAATTTCTTGATGGTTCACACATACTTAACAATAGGCTCTCAAGCATCACCGTTATGATACGA
This sequence comes from Ptychodera flava, assembly GCF_041260155.1. Lineage (NCBI taxonomy): Eukaryota > Metazoa > Hemichordata > Enteropneusta > Ptychoderidae > Ptychodera > Ptychodera flava. The sequence continues at coordinate 12,176,416 of NC_091948.1, forward strand.
ATAAAAAGCTCTTGCATTGAAAGGTATCAATAGGTACGAAGTTCCTATACCCGCCACTACCAGAAACATGAATATGTGTAATCTTGTTTTACTTTCAGGTTTTGAAGACGGAGTTTTCACCGACAAGACCTGTCTGCTACACGCTAAGGATCGAATCAAAGGTGTAGATACCATGCAACCACAGCAAGAGGTGTACAAGGAAACCATTCAAATCCTGCTGGATGATCTTAGAAACGACAGGGTAAATAAAGAGTGAAGAAAGTGAGGAAAAGACAGAGATGAATTAAAGTATTGTGCGCCTCGAAAGTGAAAGACAAAGATTCGCTCAAATTTCCTGAATGACACTTTCAGCCATTCTCTTACCAAATCAAGAATGAAAATCAGGGGGTCATCGTGCAAATTTGGTCCAAGAGAATACAATTACCTAATCTTTTTACTGACATTTGAAATTTAAATTGGCCGCCATCCCTGATTTAACTTTATACGGAAAACAACATTTTTGATTTTCGTTAAAGTAAGACAACGAAAAATTTTCTTACTCAAGGCAGCTCAAAATGAACCGTCACAAGCTAAGGAGTAGACTGGAGAAGTATTGAACAAAATTGAGAACCCGAATATATGTCCCCATAGGCCTATTCCACCTTAAGGAAATGGCAGGCTGATGAATAGTTCAAGCAACTAAAATAGGATGCGCAACGTCACGTGGGCAGTGTACATTGTCTGACCGATGAAGAGGTACAGAGCATCAGACACGCTGAGATCTGAGAGTGGAGGACCATATACTAAACTTCCTTTCTTTGTATTTTCAGATTGATTCACTCCTTGCTTTTGACAACAGAGTCGCACCCTATCTTCACGAGGAGTTTGAAACAATAGGAGATGACATCGGGTGTATAGTTGAAGACGGGGTATACGGAATAAAACGGAAGGACAACTCTCTCACGTGGTTCGACGAAACCCTGACGGCAATGAGAAAGAGCGGTAAATATCACGCCTTGTGTCACCGGGCCAGACATGAACATGGTAAGACACTTTTTCTGAAAGTTAGATAGGACATCATTCTTTTTTATGCAAAGTTGTCGAAATCTTAGAGTAAACCGGCAGTATACCAACCAATCGTTGAGCGCATTTTGTACATTTTGTATGAATACAAATCCTTATTTACTTGTAACTTTACAATATCAACATCTTTTGTTGTGTAACAGATAAATTTTAAGACGAATGAAAGATTACGATGAAGTTTGATATTTATATTAAATGACCTATGAAGGTTATGAAATTGTTAATTTTAGAGTTTTTTATCGTAGATTATATCTGCAAAAAGCATAAAATGTTTATTTCATTACGGTAGACAGTATCACATCTCGGATAACAAATGCTGTATCGAGAAAATAAACGATGAATAGTATAGTGATAAAACAATATGATTAGTACTAATGGTTTTGCACCTTATCGAAGTTTAGCATTTGTTGTGACCTGTAAAGAGGAAATCATTCAAATTGAACGACTTCCTATACCTAAATGTAATCCAAGGCATCAAATTATTTTCCTTTGTTGTATCCGGATCAAAAGTTGCCACCAAGGTTCTTGAAATCTCCGAACTAATGGCGCTTCATGTTCAAATATATACGATTTCTTTAAAATATTACAGGCAGTACAGTCGATTTGGATATTGGAGAATACTACAGATGTTCCCTTCAATACTACACCGATACTTTTAGTCACCTTCCAGATTTGAGGTTGTTCTTTTAGTATTCCAACGCATTCCATCGATATATTATGTCCATGATGTCCTACATCAAATAATACAGTTCTGTATCTCTCTTTTCGTAGGCCACAAGGGAATGTTGGTATGCGTGGATGAATAGCTGCAGTTCTTCCTCTTCTGGACTACATGACTTTGATTTATGAGCTCCACGCATTCTAGTGTTCGTGTTCATATGTTTTCGTATGTAATTTTCATTGAAGAGGTGCATTCATTACAATTAAAAACTATTATCACATGCACAAGCCAAGTTTGTCGTCTCCGAACAAAAAATACGGGATTTATTCTCTGGTCGTTCTACGTCACGACAACCCGCGTCTATGTCATCAATTTTGGTGCGTCGGACCTTTTTTTGTCGATCTTCGGTGTGCTCGTAAATATGTAAACAAACAACATGGCGGCCGATGTTTCTCCCACGATCAAAAGTCATGTAATGAAATCGATATTTTCACAGACTACGACATTACTAATCCGAACAATGTAAACACAAGAGTCTGCCGCCTGTATATTCCGAAGGAATTACGTGAATAATTTGCCGAAACAACGAACTCGAAGCTGGTCGCGTAATACCGTGGGTTCCGTACGCATTGCAAAAAGGGTCAGGCGCGACGTTTACAGTGTTCGCGCCGTCGAGATTCAGTCGATATTTGTTCCCGAAAAATAGCGTATCTTCGTCTGTGATAAATTTCTAGGACTATGCTATCTTTGAAATAGAGTATAACTTTGCGGAAGGTAGCCAACGTGTAGACCGAGAGCTGTCATTTGCTCCACACACGAACGAACGTGAGCGCTAACGCACACGACGGACGACTGGAAATGATTGACAACTTGTGCACGGCGTACTGATATTTATTCCTAAAGTAGTTCAAAAGTTTAAACGCGGAATCGTCATGGAAAACTTATTTTATTTTGCAAAAAATAACGAATTATTGGCTTGTGCATGTGATAAGTATATTATTCCCTAATATTTTCTTCGTTCAGCTCGGAAAATACTCGTGACATAATGACCGTGTCACCACTCGTCTTCGACTCGTGGTGACACGGTCATTACGTCACTCGTATTTTCCTTCGCTGAACGAAGAAAAATATTAGGGAATAATATCTAATTAAGATATTACCGCAATAAATACGAAAGAGTATACCTGTTTGTTTGTAGGACTGTGTGTCTATCCACCCAACTATATACACTAAGTCTTACATGTCTTTTGTCCTCAGAGGCATTCAAAATTCAGTTTCTTCGTCACTTGACTTATGCGCGCTGATGCACGTGAATTAAACGTGTTTTCAAGCGTGTTCAAACAGCCTTTAGGCCAAATGCGCAAATATTTGGAGTTGTTGAAATGGTACAGTCACGCATATGGTCCTTCGTTATGTTGCCTGTAACCCAACAATGATGTAGATTCAGATGTTCAGAAATATATAACGGAAACTGAAAACTACCGCAACAATCATGATAGATGTATTTATCATAACTTTACTTCAAGAGACAAAAATTGAAGAAGTAACATTCAGTCTCATGGACGAAAATTTCAAATACGGAACAAGTTAATGATATGGCTGATAAACACAAGAATTTTAAAAAAAGTTTGTCACCAACTGAGTGTGATTCAAATTTTGTTCACGATTTCCGTCGGAGTATTGCTTCAATGGATTGTTTACTATCCAAGGGACACTTGATTTTGACAGTCTAGTAGTACTTGCTGGAGACATACAGACTGCGTTAAATGAATCGACGCAGATAATATTTGTCGTAACGTTGTTTGACTAGACTAAATATCCTATGAGACATTAAACATATAAAGTCCCGACATTTAACACATTTGTAGATTTGAACTTTACTAGCATACCAGGCCTTTATATATAAAAGTCATATATAATGGGCAAAGCTTAAACGATTATCGGTCATATCGCTGTAAAACCATTTCCTACATATTTGAAATCCATGAATTAGACAGTAGTGAACGACTTTGCTTCGAAACGATAGTTACAGCAGATTGCATTAGCAGACATATCGTACGCAGGGCTAATTGTGTACCAGCTGTCTGGAGAGATAACGTTCTTGTAACAGCTGTGGATACTGCACGTCGCATGAAAGCCGTAGGTTGGTTTGTAATACAACCAGATCAGTTCTTCAGGACGGAATCTTTTTCCGTTCTTTTAAATGTTAGCACTGATAACAATTTCATACAAATTTCCCATCGTTAGGAAAAGCGAAATGAACTGATCCAATGAAATAGTTTATTGTTTCATATTGATAATGCTTACTTTGCACGTTTAGTTTAATTTGCGTGCGCTACCTGGTTAGACATTGTAAAAGCAACTAAAGTGATTTCCGTTAGGGTTCGTCGACCATAATAGTTGACGCATTAGTAACGTAATTTATCTATTTCAGTGCCGACCCCCTCCCTCGGCCCCGCCAAAACGGGGAAAAGTGGTTCCAGAACAACAAACAAAAAATTTCCTATTGCGAGTTTGACGCAAGCAAAACGACGAAATTTCGCTTCTCAGGTGTCAGCTTTTATGATCGACGTCCCTTATCATATACAGTAGAAAGATTGATATTTGTTTTGTATTGATGCGTATCACATGAATACTATGTGGGAATTGCCTACTTCAGCGAACCCAAAATTAGAACCTATTATGGAAAGAATGTAACACGTTATATCACTTGTTTTATAAATCATCTTAGTTACGTTTACCAAAGTAGTGTATACCGGGAAATGCAAATTTCCATGGATAGATATATGAGTGAGGAAGTTCAAAAAGGTAGTGTTGTCCTTCATATAGCGATGTTCGTCAATACTCGATGATCTTTTGAACAGCATTTTTAACATACTTAATGGACTGGTGTGACACAGTGGTTAAATCCAATGACTTCCTGGTCTTTTTGTTGTGAATGACACAAGTGAGGCACTACCATAGACAGTGTAATCAGGTTTCTTCCTACATGATTCTTGAACCAGACTTTCTACAGTGAAACAATGAACAAACAACGCTCATACAAGTCGTGATGGCTAAATCAGCATATCGTCATAAACATCCTTCGTCGGTTTCGCCTCTGATGTCATCAGAGCCCTAACCAATCAAACACTCTGTTTTCTGCTGGAGGCCATATGGTAATGGCTTACCAAAAAAGAGGCAGTGACCAAATGAGTCATGTGATCTATTGCATGCAATAAACACGTCAAGGAGTCAAACCCCAATTCCAAAGCTCATACGAGCTGGATAGGTGCCTTCTATCGTGACGCTGACCACAGAATTAGTGACCCGACATGTTTAGTCTACCTTACTTTGTTTCCTTAGGAATCGTTTGTCTTGCAGTTGGTAAGTTTTCATCCAACAGTTGATAGTTTCGAAAAGATGATTTTAGAAACGTTTCCCAAAGCACCATAAACGTACGATACAAGCTGACTCAAAAAAGGATTCGGATTTTCAATACAGCTACGTACCGTTCAACAAACACTGCTTACGGGTCAAGGTAATATAAAGTAAATCAATAATACAAGAAAAACTAACCCGGGTTGCGTATCAAGGAATCCGACTTAGAGATTCTGATAAGTTCTTCAGCTGCATTCCCAGACAATATTTTTACTATCTGCAATTTTGCTGTTCTTTCACAAACTCAAGAGATTTCATCACTTATTTTTTGATCAGTTCAGAGGCAATAGATTATCTCATACACAAGAACTGACCCTTTTTCTGGATTTTTTTTGCAGGTAGCCAATGCTTCTCCTCAACCAGCGAAGCGTTGTTCGATGCTGATATCGGCAGAGGACTCTTTCCAGACCAATACATTCAAGGCCTGGTAAATCGAGCGCCGATCCCCGTGATACGTACATTTATTAGTCGTCAGTTCAAGGAGGTGAGTGTATACCAAGGCTTAATGTTTTGAACTTTGTTAAAAGTTGACCTGGAGGTTCGACTGATCGGATTATATCTCAAAATTTACAAGCCTATTGAGAACGTCAGATAGTCTGGAATGTTTCGTTGGGACTATTGAGAAACGCAGCAATAAGTCGTGCATTCAACATGGTTTCGGCTCACATGAATAATATTGCCATGCATGCATATATATATATATATATATATATATATATATATATATATATATATATATATATATATATATAATATATATATATATATATATATATATATATATATATATATATATATATATATATATATATATATATATATATATATATATATAAATATTGTTATACTCTTTCTAGCAAGGGCTCTGGAGTCATAATGTTCGTTCCCGAGGAGATGACCTTCTTCGTAGAGTGATGTTGTTTCGCGTGATGGGAGAGCAGATAGTAAGCGAAATAGAGAAGAAGAAAGAAGAAAATCAAGTTTATACTCTTGCTCTGTGGCTCAGTTGTGACTGTGCATTTGAATACATGTAAGAAAGGTTTAAAATAATGCTTTGTTTAAGATTGGTTGATCCGTTAATCCCTCATGTCTGTCCCGTTAGGATTAGAGTATACTACCAGAGACACAGGAAAAATCAGTCGCGTTAGGATTGTACCAAAGACGGAGACACCGGGAAAATCTTTTATCTCGGTATCCAAGGATTTCTGTCTACTGATATTCGTTGCCCTAAAATTGCCTTGTTGATTCGAAGCCTACCCAATCAGAGCATTCTGCCGTAAACCTATGATAAACATAACTTAGGCTAGGCATTGAAATTGCAGGTGATGGTTTTTGTTACCATTTTAATAAATGTTGACTTCATTCACAGAGATGAAAGTGGTCGACACAGGGGATTCTTCTTAGATCTCGCAAAAGCCGGTAAGTCTGATTGAGGAAGTTAGGATTCGTTTTGAAGGAACAATTACTTATTTTATTTTCCCTTGTGAGTGTATTCTAGTCAATACTCATTTTTGAACGAGACTATGGCAAGTTAGTGGGTATGGTAACTAACAGGACTTACTTTCGTCAAACAAGACGAATGGCACATTGTCCATGTGAACAAAAGACATTAGCCTAGATTTATTTTATATTTTATGTGCTCAACAAGACAATGACATTTTGGTGGTTATGGTGTTTAACGTATGGTGCTAAGGAGTATTTTCATACCTGAAGCATAGCACAATATCAACATTCACAAAGGACATTAAATTCTTAGTTTTAAAAATACAGATACCACTCTTTCATCGGGAACGTCATTTCCTGTGGTTGAAACCCGATTGCTGTTCTAAAGCCGATCCTTAGTTCCAGTTACAGTTATTCGATTAGATTATAATTTTGCAAAAAAATTCAGTCTGCAGGGAGGCTGGCAGAAAATGTGTTTACCAAGTGGTGACACAGAGTGAGTGTATTACACATCAAAGTGGCGACTTTCCACATGCTGGTAAAGGTAAGTTAGAAATAACAAAAAATAATAAAACCTCTGATTGCTCAGGTAAGTCGATTAGATCAAAATTCTACCATCTGCCAAAATGCAAAAAATATTCTGTAAAAGCAATTATACCAATAATTTGATTCTCTTAATACCCATAGTGGCTATGGTGCCTTCTGTTGCCTACTTTTCCAGGGCTTCACTCCGATACAGCTTGTGCATGTGTGTATGTGTGTATGTGTGTATGTCTGTGTGTCTGTGTGTCTGTGTGTCTGTATATATATATATATATATATATATATATATATATATATATATATATATATATATATATATATATATATTTTGTTTATTATGTTAAGTTCGACTGCGCATTATTTCGATACACCTCCTATGTTTGAAGTATGTGTTCTATCTGTCCTCCAAACATTACATATTTGGTTTTTATGCTTCGATGTTGAAGCATTGCTTGGAAAACAGGTTGACATGTGTCTAGGATGGTTGAAGACATCTGCTAGAAAGTTGTCTTTAGGTTTCACAGAACCTCTTGCTAGATTTCAAGGGAAAGTATTATTTGTGGTAAAAGCTGGAAATCCACACAACTTTGATCCTAACGACATTACGGGAAAGACAATCGGTAAGCTCAGGCACTCTTATATTCGATATTTCTTCCGATAACATAACCTGATATTGAGTAGATTAAAATGTTTCAACAAGGGATTTTTGAATATTTATGAGACGATCGTCGAACTTAATGAAAATCCTGGAATAATTGTCTCTTTATTTAGTTGCTTGACAGTTGACTTCAAAATACCATCATTTATGACAAGAATTACACGCATTAAGGTAGTATGTACCTTGAAAGTGAAAAACTTATACTTTTTGCTCAAACTTTCCTCAATAAGACTTTCAAACAATCTCTCGCTTTGTTGCTACTAAAACACATTACATTTACCTATATTTGAAATTCAAAATGTCCGCCATCCATGGGCTAATTGTATGAGGAATAATACAATTTTCGATTTTAAAACCGTGATGCAGAAAATTCTCTTTCTACAAGAGCTTTAGAGTGAACGCACAAATCGGTAGCCCAATATTGAAAATAGATATGAGTCAAAATATCTGTCTCCGATTCTACCTTAACAAAGACAAAACGATACAACTAGGATAAGTACAAAAGAAGATGTATCCATGTACAACTTTCAGGTTTGAAAATGGCGTTTTCACCGACAAGACCTGTCTACTACATGCCAAGGATCGGATTGTTGGAGTCAATTCCATGCATTCACATCAAGAGGTGTACAAGGAGAACTTGGACATCTTGCTTGACGACCTGAGACACGATAGGGTAAATATACAATAAACAAGTAAAAGATAGAATTGAATTATGCACGCTAATAAACAGTCAAAGCAACTGCGTAAGGAGAGGCAAAGTCATGCGGGCAGGGCACATTGTTTGACTGACGAAGGGATAAACAGATAAGCAGAAGACAATAATTCACTGTCTTTAATAATCTTTTCAGATTGATTCATTCCTAACGCTTGACATCAGAGTCGTGTCGCATCTTCGTGACGAGTTTGAATTCATAGGAGATGACATTGGCTGTATCCTTGATGACGCAGTGTATTCAATAAAACGAAAGGACAGCCAACTCACGTGGTTCGACGAAACTCTGAGGGCAATGAGAAAGAGTGGCAAATATCACGCCTTGTGTCACCAGGCCCGGCAGGAACATGGTAGGATATGTTTTTTTTTAATTATGAAAGTCAAGTAGAACACAATTGTCTTACAATATTGCATAGAAGCTTACTCAATCAGAAACCATAAAGGTTATGGAATCACGTACTCTGTATTGTATTCGAATTAACAGACAGAGTTAACGTTTCATCCCTTATATTATTTCGTGATATCCGAAAGAGCGGCGTATCGCATTTCAGATTAAATTCTGTACAGATAATTAATAATGCACGATAACTAATTTATTGATCATATTATATAAAAAATAGTAGGGCTGGGAGTAATTGGCTCGCCACGTATAGACGTCTAGCATTGTCGTTCAAGGCTTTAAGTATAATTCTGATATCTAACCCTCTTCTAAGAAGCTTACATTAGAGTAATTACAGAAAATTCTCAGTACCTTAAATACGATTCTCCCACCTAAGTCAATCATGAAAGTCTCACGCGGTCGACGCTATTTTCAATAGGGATGATTTCTGTATTAACCCTTTCACCACCATGGTTTGTCCCAAATCCATTGTTTTCTATGGTAAAGTTGGACCTGTACACAGGAAACTGGGGTGAAAGGGTTAAAAAGCGTTCATCTCAAATCTAGCTGTGGCAACAAGTCGACTTTTTACCCACAACGCATTTCTATATCATGTTGTTTGCCCCTAACACATGACAAAAGCTATTTAAGATAGCGAGAATTTAGTATGGTGTGATCATAATTTTATCTTCCATTGGCTTCCTAGTCTATCCTACTCCTTGTGGTTTAAAGACGTGTTATTTTCTACATTAATAAGCATTGGAGTATAATACAGAAGTTCCTTCAGTGGTACTTCAATTTATACGCTTCCTAAATTCGAGGTCTTGGCTAACATTAAATATTTTCATACAGTTCGTCCACATTTCTAATGTGCATAGTGTATACCCGATAAAATAATACAGTTCTGCGATCTGTATTTTTTTAGATCACAAGGGAACAATTGTGTGCTAAGATGACAACCTGAAGAACTGTTCTGTACTGCATAACTTTGATATAAGCTACACGTTTTCCAATATTTTTGCTCGTGTGTACTTTTCTATTGAGATATGCATTTATGGCAAATAATAAATATGAATAAAATACTGATGTCAATACGAAAGGACTCTGACATCTATGCGTTTGTAATGTACTTTTGTACTAAAGTACTGAGGTCTGTCTTTCTATTCAGGTATTATAAAGCGATCATTCTTTGCACCTAATCATCAACTCTTTCTTCAATCACTTCAGTTATCGATCAAATCATCTACTGTTTCTTGCGTGTTTGTCAAAATATGTATTCAATCTATAGTTAAGAATGTACTTTATGTGCGTTTCCTAGAATGGTCGGACGGAACGCTCACAAAACACTAATGTATTTGAAGTAATTTAAACGTTATTTTATTATTTAAATGGTGAAATCGTTCGCGTGGGACCGAAACATATTTATTCAGTTATTTTTCTATCAAAATCGAACACTGGCAACATTGAGTACTCACCAAGCATTTGAGTTGTCAATCAAAACTGCTTGACTATTAAAAGGTTGACCCTACTGAGATTGAACTCTACCATGACTTCAATGACGCATGGTCTTAAGCTGGCGGAAAACACCACAATCAACGTAAATCTTCTTACATTGCACTCTTTTAGCTCTCTCTCTCGTTTCCAACCTTGTCCACTAATCTCCAACCCAAAGCGAGACAGTTATCAGTAGATCACATGACCCATGATATTTACCAATTCAATGAGTGGTTAGACTTAGACACCCTGTGCTTACCAACAGGTTACACTGCACCAGGCCACAGACTGTGTAAAGTTCGAGGCAGAATGATTAGTATGTCGTTACACTGCTTGTATGTTTGTATCGTCTGTTTTGTAATCGGTAAGTGCAACCTGACAAATTTTACTTATCGTCAAAGACTTTCTTACATGCTCAAAACATTGTAGGTCGGGCGCCCGTGGGATGCGATGGTAACATGTTATGATGTAGCGGCCGCACAGTCATCATCTCTTAAAGTCACCAAGAACTATTTTCAACTCAACAACTTCAGGCCCAGATTTAACGATGATTAATTTACAAGTTTTGTATAGATTAGCCAGGTTCGTTCTCAAAATTATGAATAACAACAATTCAATAACCGCATAACAGTAATTTCAATATAGCATGTGCCAGTCGATGAAGAAAATCATTCTATTTCTTTAATTTACTGATTTTCGTATAAAGTAAAAATAAAGGTTATGATTATCATTTGTATCTAAACTCAGAAGTTCCGAGTGAAAATTATGTAAGACTGGCATTGAAAAACATAGCCGAAACAAGCAACTACGTTATCTTTGAGGCAGGAGACCATTTGCCCTCTGACGTCAGCCAAATGTCCCTTGTTGGGACTATAGTACATCTCGTAAACATGTCATTTCGTATACTTCAGTCTTTAAATAATTACCAGAAATTGGCTACAACATCCATCACATGAGACTTGATCTCGTCCTTTCAACGATGTCGTTCTCCTATTGTGATACATGCACGGTGCAAGCAGTAATATATCCGTGCCTTAGTATATAATACATGAACAGAACAATGAAGACAGGGTCAAGGTACGATTAGGTGACGATATAACTGTTTAAGGGTCGAAGAATTGCAGTTTGCCATTCATCTACATATACATATCAGGCGACAGGAGATTAAATGGTCAAGGATACGTACACGCGGTCATAAATCCCTTACAGTCCGAATCATGTGTTAATGTAATCTTAATCTGTACACTATCAGGTCAAGGAAAACTGCCAAGGTTTGGTAGTTTGATGAATCTATTGGCCATATTTGATACAAGTAAAGAACATGGATGCAAAAAAACGTCCCATGTGAACCACATGGAGTCATACGGTCGTGACATGCGACCTATTAAACACTTATTAAACTTTTAAGTAGCTAACGTGACATATACAGGGATGTTGAAAAATGGTGACTCAGTCCCTCTGATTCAGATCGGCGGTCATAGCATGCATGCTATTCAAAAATGGAGGTAGCAGATCCACATCCCTTCGTCATCAGTATACTTCTTCAAAATATCACTCAAATCTGCCAATTTATCAGAATAAAAGGTGTATAATTTGAAGCTATGTTGAAGCTTTTGTTATCACATATTATGGGCAAAAATGCTCTTTAACCATGCCTTTCATGAGCTCTCTCTCTCCCTCCCTCCTACCTTCCCCCCTCTCTCTCTCTCTCTCTCTCGTGTGTTTTTCGTCACCGACTTGCTTTGCAGGTGGCCAATGTTTCAACTCAATCAGTGATTATGTGCTGTCCGACGATGGCATCGACAGCAGGACCTTTCGAACATTCGCTCCAGACAGAGTCCCAGTTCCCTTGATGCGTGCATTTACACGTGTACGTACCGTATACATTTTTCTATTACATAAGTACTTCCAGAGACACAATGCGTGCGTTTCTAATTGTTACCCACTCGGGACACCTGGTACCACCACTAACTTCGAGTGGTTCTGGATGGTCCTACTTAACTTTGTAAATTACAAACGTTCCATTGGCTTGGTAATGTAATACCTAGAAAAATTACTTTTAGACCAGTTTCATGTCAAATTACAGAGAGGATTGTCCGGTCATCAAATTACCCGTTACCACGGTGATGACCTTCTCCATAGATTGATGCTGTTTCGCGCAATGGGTCACCAGTTGGGAGAGAGGATTCTCACTGAGGTAGAAAAGAAAAAAGAAGAGGAGAGGGTGTATACAATTGCAACATATTTTGGCTGCGACTGTCAGTTTGAATACATGTATGTAATTTACTTAGGAACAAAATTAATGTGGAAAAGATGCTGTAAAGGAATAGTATATGGGCAAACTAATTTTATCAATCTCCCACTAGAAAGGACATCATCATCATAATGAAGGCACTTCGCTGATGATAGATCTGACTTTTTAAGTGGTCCCTACCATGAAATTATAATGTTTTAAACATAAACAGTGCACGCGATATTAAGCTGTTAATTCAAAATCTAAAATGTGCTAAACACTATTAAATAATGCTATGAAATAATGGTTAAAAAGAAATATGGATGATGGTTTCATCAATAGGACGGAAACTATTGGCTGGGTATCAGTGCAGACTTACCCCGCAAGCACACTTTGAAAACCTTAAGTGGAATTTTTCAGTGTGTCACGTAATCCAAAATTTTTCCTTCCTATCATGGAATTTCTGTTTTTCGTCTTCTCTGTAGAGACGAAGACGGCATATACCGGGCTTCCATGCAGATTTGATAACAGCTTGTACATCAGACAATTAAAATATCTCAGATATGATAGAAGCATCATGATGCGTGACTGTCAAAATAAAGACAAAAAAGTTCTGAAAAACGAATTTTCTTGATACACAGAAGAAATAAGACTGTGTTTTGCAAGTAACAGATGAAGATACTTAAACTCGTCAACAGGAAACTTTCATATAGTGGTTCTGTCAACCAAGATCGTAATCTTCGGCAGCGCAGAGCAGACGACATGAAAACACCACTGTATGGACTGGGTGGGCTATGACAGGTGTCGGGTCGGCAAAACATACACATTTTCAATGTGTTCGTTTGTATGTTTTTGGTACAACTATACTCTTATCTAAGTGCAATGCCCATGAACTGACTGCAAACAACAACATTTTGACCATAATCACATTCACAATGACGTTTCGGAGTGTCACAAGTCTAATTCGCTCAGCAGTTTTACGTGTATGTGAACATCCCACCGAAGGTCACGCGTACGCGTAGCTGTAAGTAGTTCGGTTACAGTGAAAATATAATTCGTATTTTTCACTAGTTAAAATACGGTTCATATTAGTACCGTCTGAACAATAGAAGAATGGCAATACACGCATAGCATGTATGATAAGTTAGCTTACAAGTCCATCCATCTGCTGCTGTTAATAAGTATATATCATTCTCGTGTATGTTATTTACGATATTTACAGACAACGTTTCACCTCCTTAAAATGCCCATACTCGCGCGTGATACCTAAAAGACAGGTCCAAAATACTTGGAGTACACGACGCAGTGTCTGCAATATAACGAAAGGACAGCCAACTCACGTGGTTCGACGAAACTCTGAGGGCAATGGAAAAGAACGGCAAATATCATGCCTTGTGTCAAAAGGCCCGGCATGAACATAGTAGGATATGTTTTTTAATTATGAAGTAGAACACAATTTTCTTATTGCCCAGAAGTTTACTCTATCACAAGATCTTGACACATAACGATTGTGAAATCATGTTTTCTGCATTGTATTCGAATCAGTTAACTTTTCATCCCTGACATTATCTCGTGATATCCCATAAAGGAGTGTATCGCATTTCAGATGAAATGCTGTACAGAAATTTTATAACACAAGACAAATAATTTATTGATCATCCTACATAAAGAAAATAGTAAGACTCGGAGTAAACGCCCCGCCACTTATTATCGACGTCGAGCATTTGTCCGCCAAGGCTTTTAAGTTCAATTCTGAGATCTAACCCACATCTAAGACAATTCTCCGTACCGTACATATAATTTTTCCAGCTAAGTGAGTCATAAAAGTCCCACGCGGTCAACAAATCTTTTGCTGTGGCGAGAAGTCGACTTTTTACCCACAATGCATTTAAGAATCATGTAGACTGTCCCTGCACAAGAAAAAGCGAGAATTCAATATGGAGTTGATATGGTTTTTTATTACATCTCACTCATTCAGCGTGCACTGCCATTGGTTAAACATGAATCACGTGACATGTAAAAGAACGTGATGATGCTCTCTGCGAATGTGATGATGCCCTCTGCGAACTTGATGATGCCCCCTGCATTTGATATTACATGGATGACGTCATTTTTCTTACTGCGCGTCCTTTCTGCGCAAAACAAATTGTCGTTCGCTTGTTGTACTTTGCAGTCGGCAACTTATGGCTGCGAAACGTCATGCAGAGCTGTTACCGGCACAGTTAGACGATATTTTGATGCAAGTAAACAGCAAACGAACGAAAATGGCAACAAGGAATGCAATTTCTGTGTTCAGCGACTATGCAAGCAACAAATTTCAAGTTCGATACGCCACCGAGGAGATCGGCAAACTTTAGCGGCAACCCTATAGTCTCGGCATCGACAACATTTTACGCTGAGGTCCGGACTCAGAAGCCGAACTGTACTCGAAGAAGTCTCTGTGTTTTTGTTTCTTTGCATGTTTGCTTGTTCGGTGTAATAAAAATAATAACACATGAGACCTTGGGCAATATCACGATTTTTTGCCTGCTCTCGGGCTGGTGGTCATGATCGAAATAATGATGATGCCCGAGCCGTAGGCGAGGGCATCATCAATATTTCGATCATGACCACCATCCCTTGGGCAGGCAATAAATCGTGATATTGCCCAAGCTCTCATGTGTCATTATTTAAATATTCCATGGGCGTCATAGTCTATCCTTCTTTCTGTTTTTCAAAAGAGGTGTTATTTTCTTCATGAATGAGCATGGAGTATAATACAGAAAGTCACACTGGCGATACTTCTATATAAACGCTTCCTAAACTCGAGGTCTTGGCTATCCTTTAGTATTTTCATACAGTTCAGCCAAATTTTTAAGGTGCACAGTGAACCCGATAAAATAATAAAGTTCTGCGATCTGTATTTTGTCAGGTCACAAGGGAACGATCTTGTGGTAGGATGACAAGCTGCAGGACTTTCTATTTCGGGACTGCATAACTTTGATGTATAAGCGTCACTTTTTCTTATGTTTTTGCTCAAGTCGAGTTTTCAACTGAGATATGCAATTATCACAAATAATAAATATGAAGAAAAATTACTGCTATCAATATGACAGGAATCTGACATGTATGCTTTTGTACCGTACTTTTGTACTAAGGTACTAAAGTTTGTCTTTCTATTCGGGCATTCACAAATCAATCTTTCCGTGCATCCAATTGTCAACTTTTTCTTCAATCAGTTCAATTATCGATCAAATTATCTACATTTTCTTGCGTGTTTGTCAAAAAATGTATTCAATAGATCGTTATTTTAGTTAAATATAAGTCGATGAATGTACTATATCTGCGTTTACCGGAACAGTCAGACTGCTTTCAAAAATTTAAACATTATTTTATCATTTGAATGATGCAATCGTACGCATGGACCTTCACATATTATGTATTTTACAATCAAATTCGAACACTGGCAACATACGATATTAACCAAGCATAGGAGTTGTCGATCAATAACGCTCGGTTACATCCCTCCTTACCTTTTAAAAAGTTGTCGCTATTGAGGTCGAACTCAATCATGACTTCGAAGACGTATGCTATGAGGCAACGTGGTCTTATTACGTTGCACTCTTTTAGTTCTCTCTCGTTTCCAATCTTGCCGATTCATCTCTAACCGAAAGCGAGGCAGTTATCAGTAAATCACGTGAACCGTGATATTTACCAATTAAATGAGTGGTTAGACTTTGACATCCAGTGCTTCCCAACAAGTTTCACTGCACCTAGCCATACACTCTGAAAAGATCGAGGCAACATGATTCGTATGTCGTTATACTGCTTGTATGTGTGCATCGCCTGTTTTGTACTCGGTAAGTGCAACCTGACAAATTTTACATATCGTCAAGTCTTTATAACATGCCCCATGTATCGAACGTCACGCTCCCCGTAGGATTCAATGTTTACTTGTCTATGATGTAGCAGGCCGCATAGTTGCCATCTCTTTAAGTCACCACGAACTATTTTCAACTTAAAACCTTCGGACCCGAAAATGATTAAATCACACGTGTTTCATAGTGAGCCGTTTTTAAGTATGCATAACAGTTATTTGAGTGTATGATGGAAATTATGCTTTTCTTTACTGATTTTCATTTATTATGGAAATAAAGGTCATGATTATCATTTGCATCTGAACCAAAAATTTCCGAGTGAAAGTTATGTAACACGGGCATTTAATAAAAAACATAATAGCCCAAACAAGGGACTGCGTATCAACGAGGCAGGAGACCATTTGCCCTCCTACGTTAGGCAAATAGGCCCTTGTTTGAACTATACTATATCTCGAAAACATGTCATTTCGTATATATAGTTTTTGAATAATAACCAGACCTTGGCTACAACATTAATCACATGAGACTTGATCTCGTCCTTTCAACGACGTCGTTCTCCAATCGTGACACTTGCACGACTCAGGCAGTAATATATCCCGTGCCTACATAGATAATACACGAACAGAACAATGAAGACAGGGTCAAGGTGCGATTAAGTGACCATATAAGTGTTCAAGGTTCGTAAGAATTGCAGTTTGCCATAAACATACATATAAATAACAGGCGACAGGAGATTAAATGGTCAAGGATACGTACACACGGTCATAAATCTCTAACGGTTAAAATCATGTGTTAATGTAATCTGGATCTGTATTCACCCTAATAGATCGAGAAACCCTGCCCGGGTTTGGTCGTTTGATTAATCTGTGCCAATTTTAAAGAACATGGACAAAAAACTACAATACGAACCACATCAAGTCATATGGACGTGGCATGTGCTCTCTTAAACACTTATTAAACGTTAAAGAAGCTAACTGGATAAATAACGGGATATATGGAAAATGGTGACTCAGCCCCTTTGATTCAGATCTGTGGTCATTGCATACATGGTATTCAAAATGGAGGTAGCAGATCCACATTCCTTCGACATCAATATACATTATAATGTAGAAATAAGGGGCGACGCGCTGACCATTAACGTTTATTTTTGGGCACGGGCGAGAGGAAAGCCAAAAATTAACAGCCTCGCCCGTTAATTTGGTTTTCCTCGAGCTCGCGCCCATAAATAAACATTAATAGTCAGAGCGCAGTCTGTTTTTTCCATTATATTTTCAGCGAACCCAAGAAAACCGTGAAAATTTCCGAAAATTTCAGGAGCGAACGACAACTGGGCCCCAGAAACTGAGCATACGCGACGCACTGTCACGCGCGCTGTAAAAAGTTGGCAAATCCACGTGGTTCAGCTCGACCAATCAAAATGCGAAGGGCAGGTCATGGTAATATAATGATAAATATCAACAAACTCTGCCAATTTATCAGAATAAAGGTGCAAATGCTAAATTGGCAGCAATGAAGAAGGTTTTATTATCACATATTATATGCAAAAAATGTTCTCGGTAATGAAGTCACCGACTTCCTTTGCAGGTGGCCAATGCTTCTCCTCAATCAGTGATTATGTGCTCCCCGACCGTGGCATCGACAGCAGCAGTTTTCGAGCATTCACTAAAGACAGAGTCCCAATTCCCATGATGCGTGCATTTATCGCTCGTCATTTCAGTGAGGTGAGAGCTAGGGGCCTTTTCTCTCGACTTACATTGAAGCAATGACCGACGATGGAGTCAGTTTTCAATGATTTTAATTATATGAATATGGAGAATTTGAAACATTGGCATTGAAAAGAAAATGATTTGGGTTGCTGTTTAACAGAAATTGAATAATTCTCTCGTATTCACCCTCATACAAACGGAACCACCACTCGCCTATAAAATGTTTATTGACACTGTGATACAAAACTTAGCTACATCCGGACCTCTAAAATAGTGGTTCAATATCGAGATAAACTACTGTAATTTTGACAGTGATCCCCAGAAACAACCTAGGTTCAATAAAGCAAAGGCACAATGCACGCTGGCACATAATGCTGAAAAAATTCAATTTAAATCGATGAATAAATCACTCAACTCAGCCTTGATACAATTCTGTCCACAAGACAGCAATTCTGCCAACCACGGGGATAGCGCAGAAAATTCAGTATTGTTTCAATCGATCTGATCTCCAAATCTCCAAATCTCCAACCAACGGTGCTAACCCACTTACCTTCCTACCTCCCACCACTTACCTATGTAGTAGCTACAAAGCTACCAACCTACGTACCTACCTACTTACCTACCTACCTACCTACCTACATACCTACCTACCTTCCTACCTACCTACCTACCTACCTACCTACCTACCTACCTACCTACCTACCTACCTACCTACCTACTTACCTACCTACCTAATAACCTACCTACCTACCTACCTACCTACCTACCTACCTATATCTATCTGGCGATCTGATGAAAGATATGTTGATATATCCCCAATAAAAACAGCCATGTACGTACATTTGCTATACTTCCACAGACACAATACTTGCGTTTGTAATTGTTACCAATTCCGAACACCTGGTACCACCACTATTAGTAGTTCTGGATTGTCCTACTTAACTTTGTAAACCACAAACGTTCCATGGACCTGGTAATGTATTACCTAGGAAAATATTATTTTGTTGGACATGTCATATTACAGAGAGGGTTGCCCGATCATCAAATTACCCGTCACCAAGGTGATGACCTTCTCCGTAGATTGATGCTGTTTCGCGTAATGGGTCACCAGTTGGGAGAGAGGATTCTAACTGAGGTAGAAAAAAGAAAGAAGAGGAGAGGGTGTATACGATTGCAACATATCTTGGCTGCGACTGTCAGTTTAATTACATGTATGTACTTTGCATGAGAACAAATGCAGAAAAGATGGTATAAAGGAATAGTATATGTGCAAACTAATTTTATCAATCTCCCACTAGAAATGGCATCATCGTCTTAATAAAGGCATTTCGCTGATCATAAATCCTGACATTTTCAATAGGTTAAGAATATGGTTTGCAACAAGTTTTCAAAACTTTTATCCCTACTACGAAGTTATAATATATTAAACATACACAGTGCAAGCCATATTAAAGTGTGAACTCAAAATCTCAAATGTACGAACCACTATTAATATTTTTATGGAAATAAAGGTTGAAAAGAAATACGTATGATGGTTTCATCAATACAAGAGAAACTATTGGCTGGGAAATAGTCCCAACTCATCCTGCAAGCACACATTTAAAAACTTAAAGTGGTATTTGTTCAGTGTGTGGAGTTATCTAAAATTACTCCTTCCTATCATGGAATTTCTATTTTTTATCTTCTCTGCAGAGACGAAGATGGCATATACCGGGGCTTCCATGCAGATTTGATAACAGCTGGTACACAAGAAAATTACAATATCTCCGATATGATAGAAGCATCATGATGCATGACTGTCACATGAAAGACCAAAAAATTATGAAGAGCGAATTTTTTTGATACACAGCATAAATAAAAATGTGGTTTGCAAGTAACAGATGTTTAGTAACCATCATTATTGTGTGATAGTTTAATTTAAAAACGCAATTGATCCAGAACGATTTACATAATTATATCGTTCTTGTTAAGTCTGTAGAGAAGCTGGAAAGAAGTGTGTGAATCAAGTTGTGCCCCATAGTGCATGTCTTACCCATAGAAGTGGTGAAATTCCCCACGCCGGACCAGGTAAGCAAGAGCGAAGTAGAACTGCTGTGGCCCTTAGGATTGCATAATGTCTACCGACCTTTTGAATAAACGGTTTGTCAATCATCTGTGACGTATTATGCAAATTATTTGACAATGACTCTACAAAAAAGACTCGTAAAAATAATCTAGCTACAATATGCGATGCTTTTTATAACGTTTAAAAGAATGACAATACATGTCCTTTCAAATGTAGTTTAGATACATTGAATAACAATATTAATGTTCCCTTTAAATTCGACGTTCACATTTGTGTTGTCTCACGGCGGCATCCTTCGAAAACACATGGGATAATGCTATGCCACTTAATTCAATTTTTCGAAGTGTTCTTGCTCTTATCTCAACCCTTTTCATAATAATTTTATACATTATTCTGTACACTTTTATCTTCGGCCATGCCGACATATTTTGTAGCACTACTAGGGAAGCAGATTGATATATGCTTCGGATGGAGTAAGAGCCCTGCTAGAGCCCTCTCGGTGGACTTCACAGAACCTTTTGTGAGATCAGACTCTGAAACTCTATTCGTGGTGAAATCTGGAAATCCGAACAATTTTGATCCAAATGACATCAGAGGAAAGAAAATCGGTAAGTTACATGTGTTATGTATCTTAGCAGTGAGGATATCGTATGATTTTGGACAGCTAAGAAATTTGCATTGGAAATTGACTGCCTGAATCTCGCCATGTCATTATCGGCTTGTTTTG
Source organism: Ptychodera flava (assembly GCF_041260155.1). NCBI lineage: Eukaryota > Metazoa > Hemichordata > Enteropneusta > Ptychoderidae > Ptychodera > Ptychodera flava. The sequence goes on from NC_091948.1 coordinate 12,197,376, forward strand.
CACGGAAAGCCATTAAAAAGGTCTTGGTCGAATAGGTATACTATAATAGTTATATCTAGTTTTCTTGAAACCTCGCAGATAAAAATTCGTGAGGTTGCAAGATCCAAGGAACAAAGAAAATTAATGATTGTAACGAGGACATCTTTCTACCAAAGATTCCTAAAACGGTGCCTTGCCATGGCAATGATCTACCATTCATATAAATTTGGGTAACCATTTTCCACTTTTAAGCTTCGTATTATAATATTCCATCATGTGATTATCCAAACTTGTAGGTTTCGAAGATGGATTTGTCACGGACAAGATCTGTTTGCTACATGCCAGAGATCGAATCGTTGGAGTCGATACCATGCAACCGTACCAAGAGGTGTACAAGGAAAACTTTAAATTCCTGTTGGACGACGTCAGACACGACAGGGTAAATAAGAAAACACGAAGTGAATCAAAGACATGAAGAAAGTATCCAGATGGCAGACGGCACAGTAGTGAAATGAAATGCACGAGGATAAAAAGAGACACACACGGAAGGAAGGAGACTTACTGATTTGTCGATAGTCCAGGGCATTAGAGAAACAACGTAAATTTCATCACTTACTTCAAATCTAAAAATTAATATCAAGAAATCTTGTCATCGTAGATGGGATAATAAGATGGTGTGGAAATCCACAATCGGGCAAAGCCATTTCACATAATCTGAGTATTTATTTTGCTATTCCTATCAATCTATGTACTCCTATATGCCCAAAATTTATGACAAAGACGCACTTTCATTTTCTCAGATCGATGCCTTCCTTACGTTCCCCGAAAGAATCACACCACACCTTAAAGATGAATTTGAATTCATAGGAGACGACGTCGGTTGTGTCACCGAAAAATCAGTTTATGGAATAAAACGGAAGGACAACCCACTCACGTGGTTTGATGAAACCCTGAAAGCAATGAAAGAAAATGGCAAATATCACGCCTTATGTCACCAGGGCAACATCGACCACGGTATGATATCGCTCTTGATTTTCATATTTTGAAAAGCCAGACTTCACTCACTTTGATTTTTGATTTAATCACACCCATGCGCATTAAAGATACTGAACACGAGTGGAACTTTTTAGAGAGGATTGCATCTTTATATTTTTAAATGTTTCAAAAGTGTTTGGTGCCATATAGTTCAATGTTGCAATACTGCAAATTACTCATACAAACAAGTGTATAATTTAAAAAGTATAGCAGATGAGCTTACATTTGCAGATTCAACCGACATTAGTTCACTATCCAATTATCCCAAATTACTTCCAATCGTGTTACAGTATCTTTAACCCCTTGTTGCTTATTCACGTGGATCAAGAAAGCCATAATGATTTACTTTATACTATCCAATCATCCAAAGACCTCAAATACTCTTTTCTGGCATTTTCATACCTGTAATTTAAACTGACAGAATATCTAATTATAACTTGCTTTAAATTATTATTCTGCATTTCTTTCTCAGGTCACAAGGGTAAAATTGACTGTTTGGTTGAATAAACATGGACCATACTTCGCTCGAAGACCCTGTAATTCCATTTCGTAATGTTCTCCATAAAAAAGTGAATGTATCTGTTTTAGAAAAATATTCTAAAGCAAAGTTAAACCCAATTGGTTTAAACCACTCGAACTGCGTTTAAATCTGTACCTTTATTGTTATTTGCCTAGGTTTTTCTGTATGTCTGCTTTAATACCCACCGACTTACACACATACACACCTTCCGATCAGTCAGTCAATATATTAATTTACCAGTCTATCTGTCTGCGACTGTTGATAAGTATATTTAATTCTTATTTATGGTTATTGAACATATTCACAGATAAGGTTTCACCTCCTTAAAATGCCTATACTCGTACGTGAAACCTGAAAGTAAATTACTGATAATTTGAGCATTTTAATTACATCAAACAATGTAGGCCATCGAAAAATCGACAAAAGTGCGGAAAAACATGGATGTGAACCGAAGATGTCAACTTTTTCTTCAATCAGTTCAATTATCGATCAAATCATCTACATTTTCTTGCATATTTGTCAAAATAAATGTTCTATCAATGTACTGTACTATATGTGTGTTTCGAAGAATTGCTGGAAGGACTGCTTACAAAACATTAACGCACCTGCAGTAATTTAAACGTTATTTTATCATTTGAATGATGCAATCGTTCGCATGGACCTTCACATATTAGGTATTTTTCAATCACATTCGAACACTGGCAACATAGGATATTAATCAAGCATAGAAATTGTCAATCAAAACTTCTCGATTACATCCACAACTGTGAAAAAGTTGACGCTACTTAGGTTGAACTCTATCATGACTTCAAGGTCAGGACTGCAATGTGGTCTTATTACATTGCACGCTCTTAGTACTCTCTCGTTTCCCATATTGTTCATTAATCTCTTACCGAAAGCGAGGCAGTTATCAGTAGATCACGTGACCCGTGATATTTACCAATTAAATGAGTGGTTAGGCTAAGACAATCCTGTGCTACCGGAGAAGTTCCACTGTACCTAACCATAGACTGTGAAAAGTTAGAGGCAACATGATTCGTTTGCTGTTATACTGCTTGTATGTATGCATCGCCTGTTATGTACTTGGTAAGTGCAATCTGACAAATTTTGCATATCGTCAAAGACTTTAATAACATGCTTCATATATCGAAGGTCACGCTCCCCGTAGGATTCAATGTTGACTTGTCTATGATGTAGCAGGCCGCATAGTCGTCATCTCTTAAAGTCACCAAAAACTATTTTCAACTTAACAACTTCACACGTTTTACATAGGTAAGCCGTTATTTTCAATTATGCATAACGAATTAAATGACCGCATAACAGTTTTTTCAATGTATGATGTAAATTATCATATTTTTTACTGATTTTCATCTATTATGGAAATAAAGTTTCTGATAATCATTTGCAACATTATAGCCCAAACAAGGAACTACGTATCTTCGAGGCAAGAGACAATTGGCCTTCTTGAAGTCCGCCAAAAAGTCCCTTGTTTGGACAACAGTATATCTCGTAAACATGTCATTTCGTATATATAGTTTTTTTATAATTACCTGAAACTCGCGACGACGTTAATCGCATGAGACTTGATCTCGTCCTTTCAACGATGTCGTTCTCCTATTGTGACACTTTCACGGTGCAAGCAGTAATATATCCCGTGCCTTAGTAGATAATACATGAACAAAACAAAGCAGATAGGGTCAAGGGGCGATTAGGTAATCGTATAAATGTTTAAGTGTCGTAAGAATTGCAGGTTGCCATGTACATACACATAAATAACAGGCGACAGGAGATTAATTGTTCAAATATACATATACACTGTCATAAATCTCAAACGGTCGGAATCACATGTGCCAATGCAATCTGAATCTTTATTCACCCTATCAGATCGAGGAACCCTGCCCGGGTTTGGTCGTTTGATTAATCTGATGCCCATATTAAAGAACATGGAAAAAACCTCCATACGAACCACATCAAGTTATATGGACATGGCGTGTGCCCTAATAAACACTTACTAAACGTTTAAGAAGCTAACTGGATAAATAAAGCGAATTCGGAAAATGGTGACTCAGCCCCTTCGATTCCGATCTGCGGTCAGATCCACAACCCTTCGACATTAGTATACATTATTCTAAATAATATCCACTAACGCAAATTGGGAGCTCTTTACCATGTTTTATTATTACATAATATGGGCAAAAAATTTCTCGATAACTACGCCGTTTATGAGCGCTCTCTCTCTCTCTCTCTCTCTCTCTCTCTCTCTCTCTCTGTCATTCTCGTGTCACTCTCGTGTTCGTTGTCACCGACTTCCTAAGCAAGCGGCCAACGCTTCAACTCAATCAGTGATTATGTGCCTTTCGACGATGGCATCGACAGCAGCAGTTTTCGAGCATTAACCCAAGTCAGAGTCCCAATTCCCATGATGCGTGCATTTATCGCTCGTCATTTCAGTGAGATAAGAGCTAGGGGTTTTTTCTCTCGACTTACATTGATACAATTTAGCGACGGTGGAGTCATTTTTCTATAATTCTAACTATATGAATACGGAGAATTTGAAACATTGGCATTGAAAAAAACAAACACCTAACAAAGCATAGAAAGATGGGTTGCTGTTTAACGGATATTGAATATTTTTCTCGTATTAAACCTCTACTGAACCAACACTCGCCTACAAAATATGGTCAATGACCCTTCGATAAAGGACTTAGCTACATCCGGACCTCTAAAATAGTGGTTCAATTTCGAGCTAAACTACTGTAATTTTGACAATGATCCCTAAAAACAGCCCGAGATAAATAAAGTAAAGGCATATAGATAAACGCTGGCACACAATGCTGACAAAATTCAATTTAAATCGATGAATATATAGGTGTCTGTTAGCCTCAATACAATTCTGTCCATCAGTTAGCAATTCTGTCCGCCACGGGGGTAGCGCAGAAAATTCAATATTGTTTCAATTGATCTGATCTCGAAATCTATGACACCCTCCCAACCAACGGTTCTAACCTACTAACCTTCCTACCTCCCAACCACTTACCTACCTAGCTACCTCGCTACCTACTTACCTACTTACCCACTCACCTACCTACCTAACTACATACTTACCTACCTACCTAGCTACCTACCTACCTTCCTATCTAGCTACCTAGCTACCTACGTACCTATCTGGCTACCAAGCTACCTATAGAAAAAGTCAGTGATGAAAGACACTTTGATATATCCCTATACGAGAACAGCCATGTAGGTACCGTAACATTTGCTATTAGATAAGTACTTCCACAGACACAATACGTGCGTTTGAAATTGTTACCCTTTCCAAACACCTGTACCACCACTATAGGTGGTTCTGGAATCTCCAACTTAACTTTGTAAATAACAAACGTTCCACACAGCTGATACTGTATTACCTAGCAAAAATGATCATTGGACCAGTTTAATGTCATATTACAGAGAGGATTGTCCGATCATCGAATTACCCGTTACCACGGTGATGACCTTCTCCATAGATTGATGCTGTTTCGCGCAATGGGTCACCAGTTGCGAGAGAGGATTCTAACTGAGGTAGAAAAGAAAAAAGAAGAGGAGAGGGTGTATACGATTGCAACATATTTTGGCTGCGACTGTCAGTTTGAATACATGTATGTAATTTACTTATGAACAAAATTAATGTGGAAAAGATGCTGTAAAGGAATAGTATATGGGCAAACTAATTTTATCAATCTCCCACTAGAAAGGCGTCATTGTCTTAATGAAGGCATTTGTCTGATCAGTGACCGGACATTTTCGATTGGTTAAGACTAGTTTACAAAACTTAGATCTCTACAATGAAATTATAATGTATTAAACATAAACAGTGTACGCCATATTAAGTTGTGAATTTATAATCTGAAATGTGCAAACGACTTTTAAATAATTTGATGGGAGTAATGGTTGAAAAGAAATATGTATGATGGTTTCATCAATACATGAGGAACTATTGGCTTGGAAACAGTCCAGACTTACCCCGCAAGAGAAAATTTAAAACTTAAAGTGGTATTTTTTTAGTGTGTGGAGTAGTTCAAAATTATTCTTCCCTCTCATGGAATTTCTATTTTTTACCTTCTCTGCAGAGACGAAGACGGCATATACGGGGGTTTCAATGCAAATTTGATAACAGCTGGTACATCAGACAATTAAAATATCTCCGATATGATAGAAGCTTCATGAAGCCTCAGTGTCATATTAAAGACAAGAAGTTACAAAAGTAAGGAATTTTATCTCCTGCAAACGTTCATACAGCGCCGCCTGTGGCGGGGGTCAAGAGGTCATCGTGTGGGTTTGTACCATCCTCTTTTGCCCTGAGACATCCTCCAGGCAAGACTGCGATTTCGGCAGCTGGACCTCATCTGAACTTTAACAACGGTAACGGTACTTATAACATTCCTTTCTTCACAAGAAACCATTCCCTATCCGTGTAGTACTTTTGGGGCATTCTTTCATACGCCGTCTAGGAAAATACACGCGCCGGAACTCACTCATTTTTTTTTCTGTTTGTTCGAAGCGTGTTTGTGAGGGGTACCAGCGGAGGTAACGTTCTCGGTGGACATCGTACGTGAGAGACGTTTTGCCAGATTTTGTATTTTCGACATCGGTACAAACGATCTCTGCAGTGTGCATGATTCACCAGAGGCTATTGCTCATAGGGTTATTTTATTCATGCAGAATCTCCATCGGCATTTCAACGTTCGGATATTATCATTAGTTGTAAGCTAAGTTTTGCATCGTGCCCGGGGCCCGCATACAGAAAACATCCGGGACTTCCATGCACGTGTAGACGCCCTGTACAACAACTCGAGGGAGGCTTTGGCGGGAAATCCCTTTGTGTTTTCTGGTCACATGTCGGGTTATGGCGGTCATCGCTACAAGTATTCTACAGTGACGGGGTACACTTTAACGCGCCGGGTATGCGCCGGGATTATCGGAGTGTACGAGTGTACGAGTTGCTTTACTTCGCGCTTGTCGAGCATTGGCATCTTTTTAATTATTTTAAAGTTTTAGCTGTGATCGAAGTGTCGACAGAGTGGCATCAAACCAGGACATGGGAATCATATGTGTGTATCTTGCTACATACTTCTCCCCACGCGGCTTGTTCAAGTTGTTGCTGTGCTTACAGCCCATTACAGGTCCCCAATGTTGGTTGTTGCTGTTTTTACAGCTTGTTCATTTTCCACTTCGGTGGAATGTCAGTTGCTCTTGTAGCGCTGTTTTTTTCCACATTGTTGGATTCAGCTGTGTTATTCAGCTTGTTTTTTCCCTTAGTTGTAGGGCCCCTTCATTGTTGGACCGGCTGGGCATGCAATTTTGACATTTTGGCTGCGGAAGGGGTGGATGTAGGCCTATTTTCATGGCAGCGTCCCTGAGTGGATTCTCCATGCCTTGGATCTTGCTACCACTCAACCAGAGCTTTTCTTTTCCTCATCACCTGTAGTCGTGCACATGTCCAATTGAGGGAGCGTTGCAATTTCAGTTTTGTGTCTTAGATTTGCAGTAGTTTAGCATGTGACCAGCTGTCGTAAGTTTGGAACGGTTTGGTTTATTGTAAACTATTCAGTGGGACTCAGGTAATTTCCTTTTGCTGCCTAGTTTTCCTTTTCTTAGCTCATAGCCATGGCTCGAAGCAAAAAGGTAGCACAGAAGAAGGCAACTAGCTCCAGTGCCTCAAGTAAAAGAGCAGTTACACGTATGGTTCCTGCCAATGGTAGTTGTCTTCAGCAGCAGACAGTTAACAGCATCATTGTCATCAGCTTCTACAACAGTGGCAAGGGCTTCAACTCAACTGTGAGATACCACAGCATCAACAACAGGCATATCTGCAGAACACTATCCATAACACGGTCCTTTTAATCAAAAGGCAGATGTAGAGTCACGCTGACATCACTCCATGTAGGTAACAATTACCTTATCCACAAATGGGGCTAAAGTAAGTATATGATACCTGTTTTCACCTACAGGTAAAAACAGATTGTTAAGGCAAATGACGTATGCACTTCGTTTGGAGCATTCATATGCTGTCAGTCTGAGGGATTCTACGCGAAGTAATTTCTGTCAGTTCAAATTTATGAGAGCAGTAGTAGTAGAGATATCATAAATTCGCGGTGGACTTCATGTCCGCGAGTGAATTGTCGCCCAACATTGGGTTACAACTAGTGTGCTTTTTCATTACCATTACTAGTTATGTGTTCAAGATCAGCCAGTTCACATTTGTCAAGATTGTACTTCATAAAGTTTGCTTGCTGTACATTTCATTGCTGTGGTTGAACTTTTGCTGCAACAAAATGGCGTCAGGCTGAGTCATGCGAATTATGTTTGGCAGCCCTGCTTATTGCTTCCCATTAAGCTGGATTTTGCAGGGCTTACAGCCCATTACAGGTTCTCAATGTGGGGTGTTGCTGTGTTTACAGCATTTTCACTTTTTCCCTTTGTGGAATTTAGTGTGTTTTTCAGCAGGGTTTCCCCGCATGGTTGGATTCGGCTGTGCTGGTCCAATATGTAGGGTGTTGCTGTGGGTACAGCGTCTTCCCTTTGTGGAATTTGTTTCCCAGCTGTGTTTTTCCCCCACATTGTTGGATCTGATGGGTCAGCAGCAGTGTCATTTTATCCGCTTGTCATATGTGGGAGGCAGTGTCAGCATGTTACTGCTCTGGCTCCTTTTATTGTTTTCCCATGTTTGATTCTGTCTGCCACTGAACCTATTAGCTATGTAATAGGTATAATGCAACCACATTATTGAGACTCTGTTGAATTCTTTTTCTGCCTAGTTCTCCCTTTGTTTTCACACACAGGCATGGCTCATGGAAAAAAACTGTACAAAAAGAAGAAGGCAGCTAACCTCATTGCCACTCAGAATATACAAAGCCTACATCAGACACTAGGGCTACAAGGCAACAATCAACAACATCAACTTTACAAAATGGACATATATTTTTGTTTTCAGTTATTCTTTAGGATATATAAGTTTATCCTCTCTAGATCAATATGAAGCTGTATTATTGTACATAAGACTTCAAAGTTATAGTAATGGCTCATCTATCTTGCTATGTCTTGCACATATATTTACAAAGGCAAGCCTTCCAATAACCAATCAGAGGTTTCAGATGTTTGGAATCTACTTGCCAGTTGAAGACCCAGTTTTGTACAGTAACTGTGCGCCGTGCGTGGTACAGAGTTAAATGTTGTAAGCCATCTCCCCCTTTCAAGTAGAGTCAATTTAATGGGAAATCAGCTGTGTTTTCTGGTTTGGCAGTGTGACAATTTTTTATCCTTCCTTATCAATATGAGTGCATTACTGCTACTTTAAAAACAGGCTCTCCAGCAATCATCCAGAGGTTCTGGACGTATGAAGTCTATTTGCCTAAATGGTCGTTGGGTACAATCAGTTAAGTTGTGAAACAAGTATATATATAGGTCATCAGTTTAAGGCCAAGTTTAGCATAGTAACTGTTCGCAGGGGCTGCAGTAAGTTGTGCCATTCTGGCTTATTATCTGATGTCCCGAAAAATGTTCAAGTGACAACATATAAGGAGCAAGTATGCTTTGTAGGGTGGGGAGGAAGCTGGTTAGAAATATGTTTATAAAGTTCAGGAAGTTTTTAGGTTCACACTATGCGCTTCCTCCAGACTAGCAGATTCCATTTCACATTGCTAACAATTTTTTTGCTATCTTTGCATTCCACGCATTGTGATTCCATATGATGACTAGGCTTTTTCAGAGAGAATTGTTCCCTCCAAAAGGTTTTTTAATCTCTGTTTTTTAGAGCAAGTCTCTCTTTGGTTTGTGTTTAGCCACAATAGGAAATACAGTTACTAAATTCGAGTTTAGTTTTGTTCCTTGTTTCCAAGTAGTCCGTGGGCTGGAGGGGCCCACCGTGCACCCCCCATAAACCTACTACATGGGTATTTTTTGTTCTTTGGGATCTGCTGAACTAGAAAAAAGATGTTAACATTGGATATTTTGGGATGCACTACCTGTCTGCACTGGTTTTTGATTTGTATGTACCGCAAAAAATGGCGAAAAATGGGTAGGGGTAGGGGGTACTATATCCTCCCCTAAATTGAGTAAACTAGCATGAAATAGCACAAACCTTACATTTTTGGGAAAATCAGATACTGCTCTTTCTGAGGAATACCAACTTTAGCAAAATTAATTTGAGTACATAGAATAGGACGACTTTAAAATGAATTTTTTTGACAATTTTGAAATTTTTTACCCAAAATACCATGTAACAATTGTGATTTACTTTTTATTAAGCAAAATTTTCACAACTTTTTGTGTTTAAATTATTCATTCCGACATATTAAACAAGAAAAAAAGTGTTAACATCAGATATTTAACTATACACTACTTCTCTGGCGTCAATTTTGAATTGCGTGTATCTGTATGGGGTGTGCAAAAGCTAGGGGTACAACATTCTTTCCCTGATGAAGTAAACCGGCTGTAAATGCCATATACCTTAGACAATTTATTTTGCTTTAAAATGACATATTGCAACATACAATATCTTTTATAGTTTTCATGAAATAGGACCAAACCTTACCCCATACCCCAAAGTTTTATGTCATTTTAAAGCAAAATAAATTGTCTTTCTAATGGTAGCCTATAAGCTAGGTTATGCTAACATGTAAGCTCAGCAGATGACTTACAAGACGACACATTTAACCAAAACATATGCGAGACGGTAATACTCTTACTTCACGGTACCCTTCAAATCATGCAAGTAACAGTCATTCAATCCTAATATTTTGTCTGTTAAAAGCCTAACTCATATTTTTGACATGTCCCTGTATCAAATAAAATATATTTTATATAAGCATTGCCTTTTGTAAAGTGTCTAGGAAAATAATTGGTAGAATTTGACATTAGTTTTGACTGTAACTTGCGACATAAAACTTTGGGTATGGGGTAAGTTTTGGTCTTATTTCATAAAAACTATAGAAGATATTGCATATTGCGATATATCATTTTAAAGAAAAGTAAATTAACTTTCAAATGATACGCATATGCTTCTTTATGTTCAAAATAAGCTCAGCAGAAGACTTACAAGAAGACAGGTTTAACAAAACGAATGTGATTCAGTAATACTGTGATTTTGCGGAACCCTTCAAAATATGACTGTTACAGCTACAGGATCCCAATATTTTTTCTGTCAAAAGTTTTTTTCAGGTTTCTAACATGTACTTGTAGCAAATAACACAAAGTTAATACACAGCATTGCCCTTTGTATTATGTCTAGGTAAATAATTGGTAGAATGTAGATTAGTTTTGACAGTAATTTGCGACATTAACTTTGGGGTATGGGGTAAATTATGGCCCTTATTTCATGAAAACTATAGAAGATATTGCATATTGCTATATTCCATTTTCAAGAAGAATAAATCACCTTTCTAATGATACCCCATAAGTCAGATCATGTTCAACAGTTAGCTCAGCAGATGACGTACATGAAGACAGGTTTGACAAAAATCCATGTGGGTCACAAAATCGTGATTATGCGGTACCCTTCGAAACATGACCGTAACAGCTATTGAGTCCCTATATTTTGTCTATTAAAATCCTATTTCTTATTCTAGGGATCCCAAGGCTTCTGAAAAATACAGGTTTGTTATCCTGTGCGGTGGGGGGGGGGGGCAGGTGCACGTAGACGCCCCCTCTAGCCCACGGCCTAATAGATTGTTAGTAATGCTTGCTGTATAAGTAAGACAAGGAGGCATAGATAATTTTCCAAATACGTCTTATCAAAATTATTTTGTAAAAAAACATTTAAAAAGTAAATTATAAAAATAGACAGTCATCAACAATCTACTTACTTTAAGGAGAAAATGGCAATATGACTATGTGTGTGCGTTTCCAAGTCTTCCTTTTAAGGCTGTGCATTATTTCATTGCATAACTATAAAATGCCCATTCACGATATACCAATGTAGCAAAACTTGCCATTTTAATGAGTAGAGACAATAATGCATTGTAAATACCCAATTTTGACATTTATTTTCTTCTTCAGCACATTGCAATTAGTAAAAAACATCCATAAATCTGTTTGATTTGCTTCATTGGGAGGAAACAATAGTTATCGTATTTTCTTCCGGTTAAAATTGCTGAATTACCAGAAAAAAACGATTTAAAGTAATCCAATTCTATGACGTCATATTTTTTTACTAAAATCTTATGCATTTTAGAAAGACCAGTATCTAAGCTTTCTAAAACTATAAGGTATATGGCATTTCCAGCCAGTTTACTTCATCAGGGAAAGAATGTTGTACCCCTACCCCTAGCTTTTGCACACCCCATACAGATACACGCAATTCAAAATTGACGCCAGAGAAGTAGTGTATAGTTAAATATCTGATGTTAACACTTTTTTTCTTGTTTAATATGTCGGAATGAATAATTTAAACACAAAAAGTTGTGAAAATTTTGCTTAATAAAAAGTAAATCACAATTGTTACATGGTATTTGGGGTAAAAAATTTCAAAATTGTCAAAAAAATTCATTTTAAAGTCGTCCTATTCTATGTACACAAATTAATTTTGCTAAAGTTGGTATTCCTCAGAAAGAGCAATATCTGAGCTTCCAAAAATGTAAGGTTTGTGCTATTTCATGCTAGTTTACTCAATTTAGGGGAGGATATAGTACCCCCTACCCCTACCCATTTTTCGCCATTTTTTGCGGTACATACAAATCAAAAACCAGTGCAGACAGGTAGTGCATCCCAAAATATCCAATGTTAACATCTTTTTTCTAGTTCAGCAGATCCCAAAGAACAAAAAAATACCCATGTAGTAGGTTTATGGGGGGGGGGGGTGCACGGTGGGCCCCTCCAGCCCACGGACTAAAGGTAGTAATACAAAGAGGGGGGGTCAACAAGACTCGTTTGTACATAAAGTACAAAACGTAGTTTACATACTTTACAATTGTTACGGGTTTACCTCTATTGCTGCAATAAAACAGAGGGTAGTAGCGTAGCCAAGCACAGTATATAAGTAGGATGGCTAAGTATTGCTAGTTAGACACTGGTGCTGTGCCAGTATAAATTTTGCATACATCTGTGAAACATGCATGAGTCACAGTTCATTTGCCAGTTTCTCAACACGGCACGGGTCAACGTAGCAATCAAGACAAGTCACTGTTCGCAGGGGCTGCAGTGACGTGGACTTTCTTCTTGTGGGGCCGACACACCTTCAAGACATGTCACTGTTCGCAGGGGCTACAGTGACGTGGACTTTCTTCTTTTTGGGCCGACACAAGGTGTGTCAAGGCAAGATTAAATAAGTTACCTATGTAGGTGAATTCTTTGTTAGATTGTTAATTGGTCACCCATTTTGTGGCCCACTTTATGTATTTCACAGTTATCAGCATGTTAATCATTGTAAGGAAATTTGTTTGTGTGTCAGTTTATTGGTCACCAATTTTGTGGCCTAATTGATGTATCTCATCTTTGGAACTTTAATTTTATCACAAGTGTAAGTAGGTTAGTTATTGTAAGGTCACACGTTTTGTATTATGTTTGCGTGTCATCAATTAGTGGCCTGTTTGATGTATTTTACAGTTACAGTTTCTCATTAAATGGTCACCCATTTGGTGGCCCATTTCTCCCACAAAGACACAAGTTGGGTATTCCTTAATTTTGCTGGTGTTGTAGCTGGCCGGGGCACGGCATCACTACCAGTGATGTGGGGCCTTGTCCAGCATTGACAGCATTTGCAGGGGATAAAAGAAGTTACAAAAGTAAGGAATTTTATCTCCTGCAAACGTTCATACAGCGCCTCCTGTGGCGGGGGTCAAGAGGTCATCGTGTGGGTTTGTACCATCCTCTTTTGCCGTGAGACATCCTCCAGGCAAGACTGCCATTTCGGCAGCTGGACCTCATCTGAACTTTAACAACGCCCTCCTCCTCCCCTTTCCACCACATTTTACCCTGTATGGATTTGTGTTTGGGCCCCACAAGATTGGGGCAAGATTAAATGAGTTACCTATGTAGGTGAATTCTTTGTTAGACTGTTAATTGGTCACCCATTTTGTGGCCCACTTTATGTATTTCACAGTTATCAGCATGTTAATCATTGTAAGGAAATTTGTTTGTGTGTCAGTTTATTGGTCACCAATTTTGTGGCCTAATTGATGTATCTCATCTTTGGAACTTTAATTTATCACAAGTGTAAGTAGGTTAGTTATTGTAAGGTCACACGTTTGTATTATGTTTGCGTGTCATCAATTAGTGGCCTGTTTGATGTATTTTACAGTTACAGTTTCTCATTAAATGGTCACCCATTTGTGGCCCATTCTCCCACAAAGACATGAGTTGGTAGACTTGGTTCAAGTCGGTGAATTTTAAAAAAATAAAAGCATTTATGATCGTTTCTCTTGTGTCTCTCCTATTTCGTACAAACCTATAAGGAATTTGGCAGCTCACGCCAGGTTTTCCCAGCGATTGAATGCATCACGTTTGAGTCTGCGCAGTAGTGAGTTAGTTTCTGCGGGATTCAAACTCCGCTGTATAGCGTTCACTCCACTCATCGCGTCCACTCACGCGCGTTTCACATGAAAGCAGAATACAAATCATTGCGTTCACTCCACTCAAACATTCACAAATCACAGACTTGAACCAAGTCTAATGAGTTGGGTATTCCTTAATTTTGCTGGTGTTGTAGCTGGCCGGGGCACGGCATCACTGCCAGTGATGTGGGGCCTTGTCCAGCATTGACAGCATTTGCAGGGGATAAAAATAATTATGAAGAACGGATTTTTCTTGATACACAGAAGAAATAAGAATGTGTTTTGCAAGTAACAGATCTTTATTAGCCATCATTATTCTGTGATAGTTTAATTGACATTTGCTCCATAACGTTTTACATAATTATATCGTTCTCGTTTAAGTCTGTAGAGAGGCTTGAAAGAAGTGTGTGAATCAAATTGTGCCTCAAAGTGCATGTCTTACCCATAGAAGTGGTAAAATTTCCCACGCCGGAGCAGGTAAGCAGGAGCGAAGTAGAACTATAGTGGCCCGTATTTACAATATTGGTGTTTTATAACGTTTAAAAGAATGACAGTGCATATCCTTTAAAATGTAGTTTAGACACACTGAATAACAAAATCAATGCCCCTTTAAATTTCGACGTTCACATTGTGTTGTCTCACGTCGACGACCTTCGTAAACACACGCTTCATTGGGATAATGCTATGCCACTTCATTTCATTTTTCAAAGTGCTGTAGCTCTTATTTCCACCCTTTCCATAATAACTTTATCCATTCTTCTGTAAACTTTCTTTTTTGGATATGCCGACATATTTTGTAGCATTACTAGGGAAGCAGATTGATATATGCCTCGGATGGAGTAAGACCTCCGCTAGAACCCTCTCAGTAGATTTCACAGAACCTTTTGTGAGGTCCGACTCTGAAGTCCGATTACTGGTCAAATCTGGAAATCCAAACAATTTTGATCCAAACAACATCAGGGGAAAGACAATCGGTAAGTTACAAGAGTCATGTACCTTTCCAGTGAGGACATAGTTTGTCTTTGGACAGCTTAGAAGTTTTAATTGAAAATTGACTACCTGAATCGATCGTTAAAAACCGGAAACTCGCCATATTAGTATCGGCTTGGTTTGCAAAAACAGCCGTGAAAAAGCTCTTTGTCGAATAGGTGAACTATAATAGTAATATTTCATTTTCTTGAAACCTAGCAAATAAAAGGAAGTGATGTTGCAAGGTCCAAGGAACAAAAGAAATTAGTGATTGTAACGAGGACATCTTTCTCCCAAGCATTCCTAAAACAGTGCCCTGCCATGGCGATAATAAATCGTGTCACATAAAAGAGATCTACCATTTAGGTAACCATTTTCCACTTTTAAGCTCCGTATTATAATATTCCATTGTGTGATAATTTACACTTGTAGGTTTTGAAGATGGAATTGTCACGGATAAGATCTGTCTACTACATGCCAGAGATCGAATCGTTGGAGTTGATACCACGCAACGGCACCAAGAGGTGTACAAGGAAAACTTTAAATTCCTGTTGGACGACGTCAGACACGACAGGGTAAATAAGAAAACACAAAGTAAATCAAAGACATAAAGAAGGTTTGCAGGTGGAAGACGGCACAGGACTGAAAGGAAATGCACGAGCACAAAAAGAGACACAAAAGGGAGGAATAAGACTTACTGACATGTCGATAGTCAAACACATTAGAGAAACAACGTAAATTTCATCATTGACTTCAAATCTCAAGAAATCTTATAATTTTTGCAGGGATAATAAGATGGTGTGGAAATCCTAAATAGGGCATAACCATTTCGTATAATCCGAGTATTTATTTTGCTATTCCTATCAATCTATTTATTCCCATTTTTCATAATTTCCCATTACCAAAAAACGGCTGATAAAAATACCAGGAAATGCCAAACTTTATGACAAGGTAGCACTTTCATTTCTCAGATCGATGCCTTACTTACGTACACCAACAGGATCCCAACACATCTTAAAGATGAATTTGAATTCATAGGAGACGAAATTGGTTGTCTTACCGATCATTCAGTGTACGGGATAAAACGGAAGGACAACCCACTCACGTGGTTTGATGAAACCCTGAAAGCAATGAAAGAAAATGGCAAATACCACGCCTTATGTCGCCAGGCCAACATCGACCACGGTATGATATCACTCTTGATTTTCATATTTTGAAAAAGCAAGACTTCACTCATTTTGATTTCTGATTTAATCACACCCATGTGCATATATAAACATACTGTATCCTTTAATTCCGGTTTGCCTGTTCATGCGGATAAAGAAAGTCATGATGATTAAATTTATACTTTTCAACCATCCAAAGACCTTAAACACTGTTTTCTCGTATTTTCACGCATGTGATTTAAACCTGACAGAGTATATAATTATAACTTGCTTTAAATTATTATTCTGCACTCCTTTCTCAGGTCACAAGGGGAAAATTGACTATTTTGTTGAATAAACATGGACCCTACTTCCCGCGAAGACCCTGTGATTTCATTTCGTAATGTTCTAATTGAACTAAGTGAATGTAACTGTTTTCGAAAATAATTCTACAGGAAAGTAAAACCGAATTGGTATGGCATTATTAAACCATTCAAAATGCGTTTCAATATGTATCTTTATTGTAATTTGTCTAGGTTTGTCTGAATGTCTGCTTTAATACCTACTTACTCACACACATACACACCTTTTGATTAGTCAGTCAGTATGTTAACTTACAAGTCTATCCGTGTGCGGCTGTTAATAGATATATTTCATTCTTATGTATGGTTATGGCATGGTTATTGAACATATTTACAGATAAGGTTTCACCTCCTTAAAATGCCGATACTCGTACTTGAAACCTAACAGACCGGTCCAAAATACTTGGAGTAACATTACTGATAATTTGAGCATTTTGCTTAAATCAATCAATATAGGCTATCGACAAATCGACAAAAGTACAGAAAAATATGGATGGGAACCGAAGGAGGAGCAGCGTGCAAGTTTGCATCAATAGAAACATTTAGCTGTTAAACACAATCAAACACCAAAGTAGCGACATAAAAATCATTATGCATAATACTTCAATGAAATTTGAAATAGCTGTTGATGATCAGATGAAAAAGGGCAAAAATGACTTTGTGAAAACTATTTGTAGCACACGGAGTTTAGTCGGCTGAAAATATGGTTTGACCCCAAAAAAAGCTACAAAAGGTTTCTCAACAATTTTTATAGAGTCAAATATGCTTAATAACATAGTAAAAGTCTACCAAAATCTGACCACCGGAAACGTGTCATTTTCAAGATGGCGTCCAAGATGGCCGCCATATACTTCAAATGGCCATAACTACTTAAATATTAAACCTAGACTAGTGATGTCTGTGTCTACTACCATGTTTTAGTGGTCCTTGGATCAAAGTACCATATCTAGATTATAGGCAAGTGATCATAAGTCCCATAATATGCATATTTATACATGTATTAAAAATAATCACTGTCACATTCTTCGTCCGGAACATGTTGCTAATGTGGATTTTTACAATTTTCGAGGTTAGGTAGTAAAGGGTAAGCAACTCCACACATCGTTCATATTAGGGTTGTTTGCGTTTTGTGTATGAAATTGTGTATAATATAAGTGTATATCATGTTTGGCTGTTTTATGTAAAATGTTGCTTAGCCATGGCGAGACGTATCCGTAATCTACGTGTCTTGATGTTACTCCGCACTGGAGCGGAGAGACTATAGACTGCGATCCTTTTTTTTTAAATTAATGCAGCCGACTAGTTGACATGATGATATAATGAAGTATTCGCCCCGAAATTGAAAGACTTAAACTTTTGCTAAAACTTCCATTAAGAAACCTTTGAACCATTCCCTTTCAAAATCAGTAATTAAAATCAGGGGTCACCGTGCAAAATTTGAAGTATTTATCAACAATTGATATTCAAAATGATCACAAAACATGTGTTAACTCAACTGGGAAAAATTTAGTTCTCTTTTTTCACAACAATATACCATTGATAACTTTATTTATTCGTTGAACTTCAAAACTAATTTTGCGTGCGATAAAAATGCTGTACGGAACGCCCGTTCCGTAATATTTACCGTTTCAAGACGCCCGCACCCCTACGGCTTCATCTGCGCGTTCACTATTTAACGGTTTCAAGGGATTCGTCGGACGAGTGCCAGAATGTCTCGCGCTCTGTACGTCTAGTGCATCAGAAGCGCGTTCAAGATAGCGTTCAACACTTGCGCTATAAATCAACACACACAACTGTCGACATTGCATGAAAACGGTCAACACTTTGCCCATTTGATGCCTTGTCACGAATGTCAGATGTATAGTAATAAAGTTATCACGAAAATATCGTAAAAGGATGCACTCGGACATTGGATATGCTGCGCTAATGTCGGTATTTTTATAATAAGCTCAATGTACTATTGTTACACTAAAGCCCCATATTGTCTCTTTCAATTTTTCACCGCGTATGTATTTTCGACCATGTATTTGCAAATTGGGTTTTCTACATATGGCAGTGACCTTAGACACAGTGAGGCAGTCATCTGTTGGTCACAAGACAAATGATCTTTACCGTACCAATAAATCGATCGATGGCGTATAGGGTCAAAGCGCTAACCAATGCTAATAACACACACCCTTACCGTGGCTCTGGCCACTCAGCTGGCAGGACTTAAACATTGCATAGACTGTTGAAGGATTCTCCTCAGTATGTTCCGTCTGCCATACATTGTGTATGTTCATATCGTCTTTTCTGCATTCGGTTAGTTGCAATTCGCTACAAATTTGAAGTCTCTGTCAAAGGTTCATTTACTTTACCGTCGAATTAATTAGACAGGTACCTCAATGGCTATGGAGCACCGTCTTGTAGAATTTTACTCATTATTTATTTCAACCATTACATAGTCTCTGGTAGTCTATAAGTGTTGTCATTTAAAAGAAGGTGTTCGTTGAGTATGATAGGGTAAATACTGGGATGGCCACAGTATTAGCATAACATCTCTGCCAGATTCGAACTCGTAACCTGTTGTCCCAACAAGAAAGCAGACACGCCAACCATGGGCAGAATAGTGCTTACAGGTCAAAGCGAGATAAGGTGACCGTATACCGTGAATAGAGAGAAAACCGATGACCTTACTACGACGTGTGCTGAATTTGCAAGAAAATGCGATTATAAATGGCTCAATGATCACATGACCTGCCCATATGTAAAAACCATTATTGTGCGATGTCATATCTAGCAACTTTGGCATAAGGCCCTGAACACACTAAAATGGGTTTACCTTAGAAAGTACTGAAGTTATGATAATAATGCGATAACAATCAATTAGAAATATAGGGGAAAGTCACTTTCATATCTCTACCCATCTACCTATTCATCTGATCTCTCTCTCTCTCTCTCTCTCTCTCTCTCTCTCTCTCTCTCTCTCTCTCTCTCGTCACTGACTCGCTTTGCAGGTGGCCAATGTTTAAACTCAATCAGTGATTATGTACTCTCGGACAGTGGCATCGACAGCAGCAGATTTGAAACATTCGCCCCAGACAGAGTCCCAATTCAAATGATGCGTGCATTTATCGCTCGTCATTTCAGTGAGGTGAGAGTTAGGGGCTATTGCCTCTTGACGTACGTTCAAGTACTTGACGATCACGTCAGTTTTCTATGATTCTAATTATATGAATATGGAGAATCCGAAAAGAACAAACGCCAAATAAAGTATAGAATGATTCATTGATGTTAAACAGAAATATTTATTTCTCTTGCATTCAACCTCATAACCTGTAAACCTATAAACGTATACCTCATAACCATAAACCTATAAGTCCCCCGGACGGTGTCCGTGGGGACTAAAAAGAGACAAAGCATGCATGTTTGCGTGCCTGCATGCGTGCGTGCGTACACATATATACATACATACATACATACATACATACATACATACATACATACATACATACATACATACATACATACATACATACATACATACATACATACATACATACATACATACATACATACATACATACATACATACATACATACATACATACATACATACATACATACATACATACATACATTCTTTTTTATATTACTATTTCCAATGACAAAATGAATGCTGTTACAATTGTTACAGAGAGAATTGTTTGATCATCAAAGTATTCGTTACCAAGGTGATGACTTTTTCCATAGATTGATACCATTTAGCGTAATGGGACACCACTTTGGAGAGAGGATGCTAAATGACCTAGAAAAGAAGAAAGAAGAGGAGAGGGTATATACCATAGCAACGTTTCTTGGCTGCGATTGTATGTATGAGTACATGTACGTATTTTGCACAGGAAGAAGTGTGCAACTCATGTTGTCATTGAATTGTATATGTATTATTTATCAGTCGCCCATTATTAGGGCACCATTGTCATAATGAAGGCATTTCGATTAAATTTGTTTCGATGCAATGGATCTGATGTGATCTCTTGACTATTTATACAAATTGTACACACCATAGTCATGCAATGCTGGTGTATAGAATATAAACAGTGCATATTATATCAAAGCAGTTATGTCTAGACAGCTTTATTCAAAACCCATAATGGTGGGCACAGGGCAACTATATATTGGATAATATTATAGAAATGGTGGTTGAAAACAACATGCTTCATTACAGCAAGTAATTATTGTCTAGGCAATAGTTCCAACTTTCACCTAAGCCGCACATTTAAAACTTGAAGTGATGTTTTTTCATTGTATAGAATCATCCAAATTCATTCCTTCCCATCATATAATTCTAATTCCTTCTCTGCAGAGACGAAGACGGCAAATACCGGGGCTTCCATGTTGATTTGCTTAACGCTGGTAAGTCAGACAATGAAACTATCTCCGATATGGTAGAAACATTATGATGCGTCACTGTCACATTGAAGAAATAAAGAAAACAACTGTCAAAAATGCATTTTCTTGTTACACAGAGGACATAAGAAATGCTTTTTACATTAGTAGATGCTTACCGGCGTTATTCTGTGAATTTTTGATAAAAATGCGCTTGCTTCACAAAGCCGTACATAATTAAATCTTTTTGTTTAAGTCTGTAGAGAAGCTGGCAAGAAGTGTGTGAATCAGGTTTTGCCTCAAAGTGCATGTCTTACCCTTAGAAGTGGTGAAATTCCCCACGCCGGCCAAGTGAGGTGGAGCGAGGAACAGCTTAGTGGCACGTTGAATACTGCATCGTGTCTACAGACCGTTGTTTCACAAAAGTCATCCGTCAATCTGTGATCCGGTTACGCAAAATGATTATACCAAGAAACACAGTTGCTAAACCCGTATAGTTACAGTTTGCAGTTTTAACGCATGAAAGAATGATTATTCACTTCTTGTTCAAAGTCATTGTGATACAGTGAATCATACAAATAGTGAGACTGGTTTAGTTCATTTTAAGGTATACAGTTACCTGTAATCTAAATATGCCAATATATGGTCAAAGGGGCGTTCCTTTGTATTCAAAATGCCAATGTGACGGAGTATTTTAAAATGCGGCCACCCGCTTAAAATCTGTGATTTATTAGATTTTCTCTTTCCATCTTAACTGTGGCAAAATAGGAACAATTGACAGTATACCATTAAACACATTATGGTGTCTAACTACCGTGACCTTTCTTAACACAGCTTTAATTTGAATAATGCTTCTTCAGCGATTTATTTTGCCTTTAAAGTGTCCTTGCTCTCAATTCAACCTTTTTTTCCAATATTGCAATCCATCTGTAACATTTCACCTTCGGCAATGCCGACATATTTTGAAGCCATACTGGGGAAGAAGATTGATATATGCCTCGGATGGAGTAAGACCTCCGCTAGAACCCTCTCAGTAGACTTCACAGAACCTTATGTAAGGTTCGAAACTGAAGTCCAATTCGTGGTGAAATCTCGAAATCCAAATAATTTTGATCCAAATCGGAAAGTTACGAAAAATGTGTTTCTTACCTTTAAGGGGAATGTCTGACTTTGGAAAGCTATGAAGTGGGAAAAATGGCTCCGACCAGTCCAACTCTTCATTTCCATGCCGTCAGTGTCTGTCTAAATTAATTGTTAAAACTTTAATCTTTTCACATCAGTAAGAGTTCGATGCGTCAAAATCTGTAGAGCTTGGAAATATCTCATCTGTCATAGTATATTTTAGTAAATCTTATTTCTTGTAACCTCACTTATAACGATAAATGAGGTTGCAGAGAAGAAAGGTCACTGATGATTGCAACTTACGAGGGTTTTTTACAACCAAGGTTCCCTAAAAATGTGCGCTATCACGCAGATACTTATCCCTGTCTAATATAAAGATTTGTCATTTCTACAAATATGCGTAACCAATTTCAACTTTTGAGCTTTCTATTATAATACTCTGTCATACTATTGTTTACACATGCAGGTTTTGAAGACGGCTATTTCACGGACAAAATCTGCCTGCTACATGCCAGAGATCGAATCGTTGGAGTCGATACCATGCAACCGC
Source organism: Ptychodera flava (assembly GCF_041260155.1). NCBI lineage: Eukaryota > Metazoa > Hemichordata > Enteropneusta > Ptychoderidae > Ptychodera > Ptychodera flava. The sequence goes on from NC_091948.1 coordinate 12,219,953, forward strand.
ACCAAGAGGTGTACAAGAAAAACTTTGAAATTCTGTTGGACGACGTCAGACACGATAGAGTAAATACAAAAAATGAATCAAAGACATGAATGAAGTATGAAGATGGCAGACTGACGAGTCAAGGAATGATTAATAAACAGTCCAGTGCATGAAGAGACTGAGGCGACATATATTTAATCACTGACTTCAAGTCGTATTATTTAGATTACGAGTTGTTTTCATTATTTCTGGGATAATAATGAGAATATGGAAATCCAGAGTCAAATTCATTTCATTTTGTTCAATAAGTATATTTATTTTGCTGTTCGCATCAATCTCTTTACAAAGTTATCAATCGCAATAGTGATAGTCAGTTAAAATCGCAGGTACATACACTCAAATTATGATACGGACACATAGATTGCATGACACACTTTGATGTGTTTTCAGATTGATGCCTTCTTGCGGTCAGCGGAAGAATCGCGCCATATCTTAAAGATGAATTTGAATTCATAGGAGACGACGTCGGCTGTGTTACTGAAAAATCCTTTCACGGGATAAAATGGACGGACAACCCACTCACGTGGTTTGGTTCGATGAAACCCTGAAAGCAATGAAAGAAAATGGCAAATACCACGCCTTATGTCACCAGGGCAACATCGACCACGGTATGATATAGCTCTCACAACTGCATTCCTGATTTTCGCATGTGGGAAAAGAGCAAGACTTCACCTTCAATCATTTGCATTGTAAATTACTAGCAATCATACCCATCCGTAATTCAAAAATTATTGATCAAAAGTCGAATTACACAGTTATTGCGTAGGACAAACACAGCACAGCACAACATGACCATGAACAAAGCACCGGCATTCATACCAATGAAATTTGTGAAAGAAAGACATGTTGACCTCTAGCAAACAACCAAGAAGTGATGTCACGTGTTTCGAAAGGGCAAGCACATCCAGGCCCACTTGTGGGACCAGCGACATATCAAAGTATATTAAATCAACATAGGAAATAAATGGCCACTGTCTACACACTGATGTCACTGATGCCATCATTAATCATCTGTTATAATTTTCAATAAGCCTATGACACCTACCAAAAAACCTTGAATGTTGAGTCAAGCCTGTGTATTGTGTAACCTTGATTTCTGAGGTTTAAAGAGGTGTGACATGTATCTGTGTAAAATCTTAAAATACGCTTGAATTCTCTGTCTGATTGCGAAAAACTTAATCACACACAAACGCATGTCAGCATAGTGTATCTTTCATTTACTTTATTTCCTCGGGTCAAAAAAGTAACCTTAGATAGTAAATGCCTCGAAAGTGAACGACTTAAACTCTGACTTAAACTTTCCTTGATGAAACTTTCAACAAAATACAGAATAAAAATTAGGAGTGACAGTGTAAAATTTGGTACTAGAGAAACAAATTACCTGAAATTTAACGATATTTGAAATTAAAAATGGCGGCCATCACCGTGTTGACTCTATTGGGAAAAATAAAATTTTGATTTTCAAAAATCAGACAACATTTTCTTACTCAAGAAACTTGACAATGGCTCCTCTCACGTGATAGATCAGAAAAGAATTGTGAAAATGTGAGAGGCTAAACATTAGTCCCCGAGGGACATTCTACCTTAATTCATATATTTCAATTATCAAAACAACGTAAACACTTTTGTGAATTTTTCACACATGTAATTCAAACTGAAGAGTAGTTACTGATAACTGATTTTAAATTATTATTCTTCATTTTTCTCTCAGGTCACAAGGGGAACATTGACTGTTCGGTTGAATTAACAAGAATCCTACGTCGCTTGATGACCTTTAATTTCATTTCGTGATTGTCTCGTTTAAAAAAGTGAGTGTAACATTTCATGAATTTTTTTTTCAGGATAAGAAAACCGAATTTGTATTGCATTATTAAACCACTCAAAAGCGTGTCAATTTGTACCTTTTTTGCTTTCCGTCTAGGTCGGTCTGTATGTCTCTTTTAATACCTACCTACTCACACATACACATCTTCCTACCTGGCAATCAATCTGCTCACTTACTAGTCCACCCGTCCCTGTGACTGTTAATAAGTATGTTTCATTCTTGTGTATGTTTTTTGAATATTTACAGATAAACAGTTTCAGCTCCTTAAAATGTCTTTGCTCATAAAATCCAAAAGACCGGTCCAAAATACTTGAAGTACCAGTATCCCTCATCTTATTACCGATAATGTGAGCATTTCACAACTTGAGGAGGACGTATGATATACTCTTGGCAGGTGCAACCACACGTGAATATGATAATTGTCGTATCTGGCAGTGTTCTACCTTCGGAATGGATAAACGTGCGATGCAATTATGCGACCAAAATGTACTTGCTGAAACAGTTGAATTTTGTTGAAGCCTCGGCAATTCTTGCTCTGCTGTAACATTTAAATGAATTCCCAAACTGTTATTTAGAAGTCCTACCCAGATATGACGGATATGTGAATTTGTCGACAGTTGGTTTTTCAACTAATGCCCAATGAAATGCTGACTGTCACATACACATCTCTACACCGTCAAGATTTTAAGTGACCATTAATGCGTTTGTACCGAACATATGTTGCTCTATCACTGAAATGATGATAATTATGAACATGCAATGGGATTTGCGATGTTTAAATCCTGCCAGACGAGTGGCTAAAGTCACGGTGTATGTTCTCAACCAGAAGACCAGAACTTTGAATCTTGAACGTTAACAAATACCCTTACCATGTGATTGACAACATGAGAAATGATATCGCCCGCCTCGCGCAGCTCGGTTATTATTTCAGCGTATATGGTAACATAACGACAGAAGTCATATGTCCCCCAACTCACCAAACATCCTCGTGTGCCGTTTACAAGCTCTTACTATACTGCACAGGCCAAGAGAATAAAATGTTTTCAGTCTAATAATTGACGAATCTGTGGCTAAACTGCCATAAAACTCTAAAATATAGCAGGTTTGGTAAAGTAATGAAGTCTGCAAAGTAGCATAAAGTTCGAAACAGCAAGTTTAACGTGGAAATCAACTTCTTTCCCTATTTTCGTGATTTGTTGCAACCATTTTGAAAACATTTCTAAATTCTCACATTTCCACATGGCATGACCTAAACCCACGTGAGGCTGTCATCAGTTGGTCACAAGATACAATCAATTACGCATAGGCTCACAGCGGTTACCAACGAGTTAAATTTATCGCGATATACACAGTTGAAGGATCTCTCTCAGCATGGTTCGTCTAGCATGTATTGTGTATGTGACTATCGTCTTTTTTGCATTCGGTAAGTTGAACTTCGCTACAAAGTTGAAGTCTCTGTCACAGACTTCGTTTACCTGGTATTTCGTGGTACTCTACCTTCGCATTGCTTGACAGGTACCTCAACGGACGGTCATGGAACACCGTCTTGTAGATTTGCTTATCATTTATTTTAACCATAACATAAGTAGATAAGTCTTGTCATTTAAAAGAGCGTGTACGTCGAGTATGAATCGGCTAAGTAAAATCACTTGGATGGCCACTGGTTGAACAATGACATGTCTGCCACATTCGAACTCGTGACCTAGGGACTGGTCAGTTTTTTCAGCCTTGGGGCCGATGTATCCATGGGTGTCACCCTATTATTGGCTTGGGTAATAAAGGGGCACTACGTTTTGAAATGCTCAATAATTGGGGGGGGGGGGTATGTAAGCGGTAAGATTCCCGGCTCATAATTGCATAAAATGCATCATACCAGCCGCGAATTGCATCATTCAGTTCTATTTTCGACGCTTTAACTTTTTATATATCAGAGATATACATCAGAAATATCTCGCAGTGGATGTCTGCAAATTCAAAGTCTTTTTACAAACCGTTATAATACCACGAATTGTATCATTCAGTTTCGGCTTTCCTATGCTACAACAGACATGTCAACAATGTCACCAAAACAGAATGACGGAATGTTCAAAATATAACTGATACTGTTTTACCCTTGGCTCAAGTGGCGTCACCCTGTTTCCAAAGCTGGAATAGGGGGGTCACCCTGTTTTTGTTGCTTCCAAGGGGGATCAGCCACTATTTAATATCCGCGAAAAATTATCCACCGCCCCACCCCCTGGCCAAAGAAACTGACAAGCCCTCTACTATATCATATCAGAAAGCAAACACGCAAACCGTGAGCAGAATAGTGACGAAAGGTCAAGATAAAAATGCGAGACGTCGACTCTATATGGTGAACAGGTTGAAAATGTTGCTCACTTGGTCATGACGGTCTTTTACATACGTGTAGGTAAACAGAAATTAAACCAAAAACTTTTACTTCAACAGGTGTTTCCTTTACGAGGGAATATGATTATTAATAGCTCAACGATCGTGTGACCTTTTCATATTTTAACACTCTTACATTAGATGTTATATCTATTATATGTGGCATGTGGCCCTTAAAGTGATGGGTGAGAAAGCACTAAAATTATGAAAATGAAATGACTACAGTCAATGAGAAATAGAAGGACAAGAAACCTTTATATCTTCCTTTTCATCTAGGTACATCTCTCTCTCTCTCTCTCTCTCTCTCTCTCTCTCTCTCTCTCTCTCTCTCTTTCGAACATTCGAATGCAGGTGGCAAATGTTTCGACATCCTCGAATTCAATGATAAGCTCTTTGACAATGCCATTGAGATGAATCGAGTTTTGGACCCGGACAGTGCTTTTACCTCCTGGATACGTATGATTATGAAATTACCTCAGTTCAGTAAGGTGAGGCCTTGATAGTGGGGAATTTAATTTTGAATTTTTCGGCCAAATTTTGAATTATTTTGAAATATTCGTGAATATTCGACCGACGATTACTCTATCAATAATATGCATGTGAAGGTACAGGTGCTATCACTAAGTCATAATTACACATTGTAGGTTTCATCGGTCTATGCAAAATCATATGCATCAAGTCATCCGTTGTTCCTTTATCATGCAGAAACACGACAATTTCTTTCTGTTTTGTATAGTTCCTTGTTCCAAACGGGCGACAGTCATGCACTACTGAGAATAGGTGAGAGATTTTTATGGGCTTCATAAATAGAAAGGAACGTAGACGGCTATTTAGCCATGAATAGATAAAGATGGATAGATTGATAGACATATAGATACTAGTATATAGACGGATACATAAATTAGCCAATCCATCGATCCATCCACTTCATATACGCAAGCACGCATGCACATGCATGCATGCATACATAGATAGATAAATAGATACATTAATATATAGATACCTAGTATATACCTACCTACTTACCTACCAGCCTACCTACCTACATACCTACGTACCTACATACCTACCTACCTACCTACCAACTTCCTACCTACCTACCTACCTAACTACCTACCTACCTACCTATACATACATACATACATACATACATACATACATACATACATACATACATACATACATACATACATACATACATACATACATACATACATACATACATTCCTTTTTATATTATTATTTCCAATGACAAAATGAATGCTGTTACAATTGTTACAGAGAGAGTTGTCTGATCATCAAAGTATTCGTTACCAAGGTGATGACCTTCTCCACAGATTGATGCCATTTAGCATGATGGGACACCACTTTGGAGAGTGGATGCTAAATGACCTAGAAAAGAAAAAAGAAGAGGAGAGGGTATATACCATAGCAACGTTTCTTGGCTGCGATTGTATGTATGAGTACATGTACGTATTTTGCACAGGAAGAAGTGTGAAAATCATGTTGCAATTGAATTGTACATGTATTATTTATCAGTCACCCATTATTAGAGCACCATTGTCATAATGAAGGCATTTCGATTAAATTGGTTTCGATGCAATGGATCTGATGTGATGGCTTGACTATTTATACAAATTGTATACACAATAGTCATGCAATGCTGGTGTATAGAATATAAACAGTGCATATCATATCAAAGCAGTTATGTCTACACAGCTTTATTCAAAGCCCATAATGGTGGGCACAGGGCAACTATATATTGGATAATATTATGGAAATGGTGGTTGAAAACAACTTATGCTTCATCACAGCAAGTAATTATTGTCTAGGCAATAGTTCCAACTTTCACCTAAGCCACACATTTAAAACTTGAAGTGATGTTTTTTCAGTGTATAGAATCATCCAAATTCATTCCTTCCCATCATATAATTCTAATTCCTTCTCCGCAGAGACGAAGACGGCATATACCGGGGCTTCCATGTTGATTTGCTTAACGCTGGTACGTCAGACAATGAAACTATCTCCGATATGATAGAAGCATTATTATGCGTCACTTTCACATTAAAGAAATACAGAAAACAACTGTCAAAATGCATTTTCTCGTTACACAGAGGACGTACGAAATGCGTTTTACAACTAGTAGATGCTTACCGTCGTTATTCTGTGAATGTTTGATAAAAATGCGCTTGCTTCACAATGTCGTACATAATTACATCTTTTTGTTTAAGTTTGTAGAGAAGCTGGCAAGAAGTGTGTGAATCAGGTTGTGCCCCAAAGTGCATGTCTTACCCACAGAAGTGGTGAAATTCCCCACGCCGGCTCAGGTAAGGTGGAGCGAGGAACAGCTCTAGGGGCACATTCAATACTGCATCGTGTCTACAGATCGTTGTTTCACAAAAGTCGTCCGTCAATCTGTGATCCGATTACGCAAAATGATTATACCAAGAAACACAGTTGCAAAAACTTGTATAGTTACAGTTTGTAGTGTTCTTTACAACGCGTGAAAGAATGATTATACACACCCTATTCAATGTCATTGTGGATACATTGAATCACACAAATAGTGAGATTGATTTAGTTCATTTAAACACATTATGGCGTCTAACTGACGTGACCTTCCTAAACACAGCTTTAATTTTGATAATGCTTCTTCAGTGATTTATTTTACCTTTAAAGTGTTCTTGCTCTCAATTCAACCTTTCTTTCCAATATTGCAATCCATCTGTAACATTTCACCTTCGGCAATGCCGACATATTTTGAAGCCATACTGGGGAAGCAGATTGATATATGCCTCGGATGGAGTAAGACCTCTGCTAGAACCCTCTCGGTGGACTACACAGAACCTTTTGTAAGGTTCGAAACTGAAGTCCTATTCGTGGTGAAATCTGGAAATCCAAACAATTTTGATCCAAATGACATCAGAGGGAAGAAAATCGGTAAGTTACAAAATATGTATTTCTTACCTTTAAGGGCATCATTTGACTTTGGAAAGCTATGAAGTGGGAAAAATGGCTCCGACCTCTCCAACTCTTTATTTCCATGGCGTCAGTGTCTGTCTAAATTATTTGTTAAAACTTTAATATCGTCACATCAGTAAGAGTTTGATGCATCAAAATCTGTAGAGCTGGGAAATAGCTCACCTGTCATAGTATATTTTAGTAAATCTTATTTCCTTCTAACCTCACTTATAACGATAAATGAGGTTGCAGAGAAGAAAAGTCACTGATGATTGCAACTTACGAGGGTTTTTTACAACCAAGGTTCCCTAAAAGTGTGCGCCATCACGCAGATACTTATCCCTGTCTAACGTAAAGATTTGTCATTTCTACAAATATGCGTCCAATTTCAACTTTTGGGCTTTGTATTATAATACTCTGTCATGCGATTGTTTACATATGTAGGTTTTGAAGACGGCTATTTCACGGACAAAATCTGCCTGCTACATGCCAGACATCGAATCGTTGGAGTCGATACCATGCAACCGCACCAAGAGGTGTACAAGGACAACTTTAAAATTCTGTTGGAGGACGTCAGACACGACAGGGTAAATACAAAACAATGACGAGTCAAGGAATGATTAACAAACAGTCCAGTGCATGAGGAGACTGAGGAGACATATCTTTAATCACTGACTTCAAGTCCGTAATATTTATATGACGAATTGTTTTCATTATTTCTGGGATAATTAGAATATGGAAATCCAGAGTCAAATTCATTTCATTCTGTTGAATAAGTATATTTATTTTGCTGTTCGCATCAATCTCTTTACAAAATTACCCATCGCAATAGTAACAGTCTGTTAAAATCACAGGGACATGCTCTCAAATTATGATAAGGTCACATAAATTGCATGACACACTTTGATGTGTTTTCAGATTGACGCCTTCTTTGCGATCAGCGGAAGAATCGCGCCTTATCTTAAAGATGAATTTGAATTCATAGGAGACGACGTCGGCTGTGTTACCGAAAAATCCTTTCACGGGATAAAAAGGAAGGACAACCCACTCACGTGGTTCGATGAAACACTGAAAGCAATGAAAGAAAATGGCAAATACCACGCCTTATGTCACCAGGCCAACATCGACCACGGTATGATATCGCTCTCATCACTGCATTCCTGATTTTCGCATGTGTGAAAATAGCAAGACTTCACCTTCAATCATTTGCATTGTAAATTACTAGCAATCATATCCATCCGCAATTCAAAAATCATAGATCAAAAGTCGCATTACACAGTAATTGCGTAGGACAAACATATCACAGCACAGCGCAACGAGACCATGAACAAAGCACCTACACTCATACCAGTGAAAGTTGTGAAAGAAAGACATATGGACCTCTGGAAAACAACCGAGAAGTGATGTCACGTGTTTTGAAAGGGCAAGCACATCCAGCCCCATTTGTGGGACCAGCGAAATATCAAAGTATAATAAGTCAAAATAGGAAGTACATGGTCACATTCTACACACTGATGTCACTGATGCCATCATTAATAATCTGTCTGAGGGACATATCATACTTGTCAATAAGCCTATGACACCTGCCAAAAAAGCATGAATGTTTAGTTAAGCCTGTATCTTGTGTAACGTTGATTTATACGCTTGGAAGAGAGATGACCATATCTCTGTGCAAAATCAGTAAAGTATTTTTGAAGTCCGCGTTTGATGGTGAAAAACTTAATCACACAAAACGCGTATCAACATACAGTACTGTATCTTTCATTGACTTTATTCCATTAGGTCATAAAAGAAACTTAAGATACTTCATTCCTCGAAAGTGAACGACTTGTTCAAACTTTTCTCGATGAAACTTTCAACCAAATAAAGAATAAACATTAGGAGTCACTGTGTAAAGTTTAGTAGGCCTACTAGACAAACAAATTACCTGACAATGGCTGCCATCACCATGTTGACTTTATTGGGAAAAATCATATTTTCGATTTTCAAAATTAAGCATATATTTCTTCATCAAAGAACTTGACAATGACTTCTCTCAAGTGATAGATCAGACAATGTGAAAATGTGAAAATGTTAACATGTGAGAATATGAATATTTGTCCCCGAGGCACATTCTACCTTAGTTCAAACATTTCAATCATCAAAAGAAGTTAAACATACTTTTCGTTAATTTTTCAGACATGAATTTTAAACTGGAGAGTATCCAATTCATAACTTGTTTTAAATTATTATTCTTCATTTTTCTCTCAGGTCACAAGGGGAAAATTGACTGCTCGACTGAATGAACAAGGACCCTACTTCACTTGATGATCCTTTGATTTCATTTCGTAATGTTCTCGTTTAAAAAATTGAGTGTAACATTTCATGTAAAATTTCTTCAGGAAAGTAAAACCAAAACGGTATCGCATTATTAAACCACTCAAAAGCGTGCCAATCTGTACCGTTCTTTCTTTCTGCCTAGGTCGGTCTGTATGTCTCTTTTGATACCTACCTACTCACAAATACAGACCTTCCTACCTGTCAATCAATCTGTTCACTTACTAATCCACCCGTCCATCCGCCTGTGACTCTTAATAAGTATCTTTCATTCTTGTGTAATAAATGGTCAGTGAATATATTTACAGATAATTAGTTTCACCTCCTTAAAATGCCTCTGCTCATGAAGCCCAGTAGACCGGTCCAAAGAACTTGAAGTACCGGTATCCCTGATCTTATTACCGATACTTTGAGCATTTCACAACTTGAGTAGGACGTATGATGATATACTATTGGCAGGTGCACCCACACTTGAATATGAAATTTGTCGTATCTGGCAGTTTTCTACCGTCTGAACGAGGTGCGATTCAATTATGCGATCAAAATGTACTTGGTGCTGCAGTTGAATTTTGTTGTAGCCTCAGCAATTCTTGCTTTGCTGTAGCACTTAAGATAGCTACATACTTATAGACACTTTCAGATTTATATTTTTTTCTCAGTTATACAAGTATCAAACCCCAATAAAGTATATATTTTCTGAAAGCGATTTTTTTCTCCAAGTCTCCTTTCAAATTATATGGCGCGACAATTACAATTCCTTGAAAAGCACCTTAGTCTAATACCTTTAATGGTGCATCACAAAAAACAAAGGCATATGAAGGACTTACCGGTGACGCATTTGAAGGGCATTGCCAAGGCTTGTCAATGCACGAATTTCAACCGGAAATCGTACAGCGTGTTCGCCAAAGGGAGGAAAAACGGATTTTTGGAACGTTCAGCAAAACACTTGTAACGTGACTATTATGCAAATACTGACTATATTCTGTGCATGGACGGATGTGATGTAGCTACCTTAAATGGATTTCCGAATTATTATTTAGAATTTCTACCCAGATATGACAGATATCTGAATTTATTGTCTACAATCGGTTTTTCAACCAATGCCCAATGAAAGGTTGACTCGCACGTATACATCTCGACACCGTCAAGATTTTTAGTGACTATAAATGCGCTTGTATTGACATTTTGCTCTATTGCTGACATGATAATTATGAGCATGCAATGGGATTTGCAAAGTTTAAATCTTGCAAGCCGAGTGGCTTAAGTCACGGTTTATGTTCTCAACCAGAAAACCAGGACTTTGGATCTTGAACATTAACATATAGCCTTACGATGTGATTGACAACATGAGAAATTGTATCGCCCGCCTCGCGCAGCTCGGTTATTATTTCAGTGTATATGGTAACATAACGACAGAAGTCATATGTCCCCCCCTAACCAAACATCCTCGCGTGCCGTTTACAAGCTCTTACTATACTGCACAGGCCAAGAGAATTAAATGTTTTCAGTCTAATAATTGATGAATTTGTAGCTAAACTGCCATAAAACTCTAAAATATAGCAAGTTTGGTGAAGGCATGAAGTCTGCAAAGTAGCATAGATTTCGAAACAGCAAGTTTAACGTTGAAATCGACTTCTTTCCCTATTTTCGTGATTTGTTGCAACCATTTTGAAAACATTTCTAAATTCTTACATTTCCACATGGCATGACCTAAACTCACGTGAGGCTGTCATCAGTTGGTCACAAGATAGGTATATCAATTACTCAATCGATTACGCATAGGCTCACAGCGGTTACCAACGAGTTAATTTATCGCGATCCACACAGTTGAAGGATCTCTCTCAGCATGGTTAGTCTTGCATATATTGTGTATGTGACTATCGTCTTTTTTGCATTCGGTAAGTTGAACTTCGCTACAAAGTTGAAGTCTCTGTCACAGGCTTTGATTTACCTGGTATTTCGTGGTACTCTACCTTCGCAATGCTTGACAGGTACCTCAACGGACGGTCATGGAACACCGTCTTGTAGATTTGCTTATCATTTATTTTAACCATAACATAAGTCGGCAAGTCTTGTCATTTAAAAGAGTGCGTTCGTCGAGTATGAATCGGCTGAGTAAAATCACTTGGATGGCCACTAATTGAACAATGACATGTCTGCCACAATCGAACTCGTGACCTGGGGGCTGGTCAGATTTTTCAGCCTTGGGGCCGATGTATCCATGGTCGTGTCGCCCTATTATTGGCTTGGGTAATAAAGGGGCACTACGTTTCGAAATGCTCAATAATTGGGGGAGGGGTAATGTAAGTGGTAAGATTCCGGCTCTTAATTGCATAAAATGCATCATACCAGCCGCGAATTGCATCATTCAGTTCTATTTTCGACGCTTTAACTTTTTATATATCAGAGATATACATCAGAAATATCTGGCAGTGGATGTTTGCAAATTGAAAGTCTGTTTCACAAAGCGTTATAAGAACACGAATTGTATCATTCAGTTACGGCTTCCCTATGCTACAACAGACATTTCAACAATTTCACCAAAACAGAATGATAGAATGTTCAAAATTTAACTCATACTGTTTTATCCTTGGCTCGAGTGGGGGTCACCCTGTTTTCCAAAGCTGGAATAGGGAGGTCACCCTGTTTTTGTTACTTCCAAGGGGGTCAGCCACTTTTTGACACCCGCAAAAAAATTATACACCGCCCAACCCCCTGGCCAAAGAAACTGACCAGCCCCCTACTATATCATATCAGAAAGCAAACACGCAAACCGTGAGCAGAATAGTGACGAAAGGTCAAGATAAAAATGCGAGATGTCGACTGTATATGGTGAAGAGGTTGCAAATGTTGCTCACTTGGTCATGTAGGTCATTTACATATGTGTAGGTCAACAGAAATTAAACCGATAACCTTTTACTACAATAGGTGTTTCATTTACGGGGGAATATGATTATTAATGGCTCAACGATCGTGTGACCTTTTTTCTTTAACACTCATAGGTGGCAAATGTTTCGACATCCTCGAATTCAATGATAAGCTCATTGACAATGCCATTGAGATGAATCGAGTTTTGGACCCGGACAGTGCTTTTACCTCCTGGATACGTATGATTATGAAATCACTTCAGTTCAGTAAGGTGAGGCCTTCATAGTGGGAAATTTGATTTTATATTTTTCGGCCAGAATTTGAATTATTTTGAAATATTCTTGGATATTCGATCGACGATTACTCTATCAGTAATATGCATTTACAGGTACAGGTGCTATCACTAAGTCATAATTACACATTGCAAGTTTTATATCTGCCTATTCAAGATGATATGCATCAAGTCATCCGTGTGTACCTTTATCATACAGAACACAACAATTTCTTCCTGTTTTGGTATAGTTCCTTGTTCCAAACGGGCGACAGTCATTCACTACTGAGAATAGTCGAGAGATTTTATGCGCTTCATAAATAGAAAGGAACGTAGATGGCTATTTAGCTCTTAATGGAGAAAGATGGATAGATTGATAGACAAATAGATACGAGTATAAAGATGGAGAGATAAATTAGTCAATTCATCCATCCATTCACTTCATATATGCAAGCATGCATGCATGCATACATACGTAGATACACAATTACATAGATACAGACATAGTATATACATCGAGACATCGATACATCGAGACATCGATACATCGATACATAGATACATACATAGATACATACATACAAACATACATACATACATACATACATACATACATACATACATACATACATACATACATACATACATACATACATACATACATACATACATACATACATACATACATACATACATACATACATACATACATAATACATACATACATACATACATACATACATACATACATACATACATACATACATACATACATACATACATACATACATACATACATACATACAGACTGTTACTTATGATGAGCAAGTTCATATATGTCCCTTCATAAGTCCCTTCAAATTAACACGATTGATACATTTGCAACCTTTTCAGCGAGGATTGTTGGATCCTAAAAGTCACCGAAACCAAGATGAAGACCTGCTCCGTAAATTGGCGTTTTTTCGAGTGATGGAACAACACATGGAAAAGACGATTCTGTATGAAGTTGAGAAAGAAAAGGAAAGGGTTTATACAATTGCAACGTATCTAGGTTGTGATTGTCCGTACGAATACATGTAAATACTTTATTAGAAAGAGGCCTCTACATAACAAGTTAGGTCATGGTCTTTTTAGCATTGCTCAGGCAATGACAATTACATTTTATTTGGAACGATCAAATATTTGAGCATTTTAATTTATGTTACGATGATGGCATGAATTTAAATAACATTGACAGTTAAGCGTTAGGAGAAAATGTTACATACTTTGAGAATATATGTAATTACATTGAAAACCAGATTGTTATCGTGTTTGACTATCTAGCTAATTTATGATCTGCTTTCCTTTTCAGAGACGAAGCCAGGATTTATAGAGGGTTTGACGTCGACTTGATAAATGCTGGTAGGATGCAACCGCCTTGCAATTCTAATTAGTTAATTTACGAAGCATAATCACAAATAATTGTTCTCAATACTTTGAAGTCTTTGAAGTTATTAATGGTGTTATTTTTAAACTCATTAGATGGCATTAAAGACACATACCTTATGTATTATAAACAATCTCGCTCTACAGACCACTAAACTAGTTCTTTTCTTTGTTAAAGTCTGTACTGAGGCTGGAAGGAAGTGTGTGCATCAAGATGTACCTCACAATGCATGTCTTACTCACGTCGGTGGCAAAATTCCCCACGCCGGCACAGGTGAATAGAAATTGAGTGGAATTATAATTTGCCATTTATTGCTATGTGCAAAAATCACCAGTCTAAGTGCCTGTGTTTTAATATGCAAATAACTTGACCATGAAGCTGCATGTAACCTCATTATATATAGACTAAACTGTCTGTAGTTGGAAAGTAAAGATTTTTGTTTTGCCAAATTATGTACAGGTCCAAATGCCATATGCTACCAAAGATATGATGGAATCCAAGGTCTGAACCTCTTGAAGTTGCTCCATACTATTTATTATATACTTTATTTCGGACTCATTGTCCATATAAGAGTTAAAGAATCTGGTTAAAAATATACAAATATATACATTTCTCAATACTTGTGATAAACTTTGGAAATCCGGGCGATTTCAATCCAACTGCACATTTTCTTTTGGCACATTTGATCACTTGAATCGCGGAATGTATTGAAAACATGAAGCTGCTATGCTGTCTTGAGTAAATGAAAACGAGCTCCTTTGTGATCACCATGTCAGTCTTCACATGCGCCCTTAAATAAATGTCCTTTCATCTTACTTTTAAATAAGTCATGTGTCTTGAAAATTCTAAATTTCTTGTGTTATATGATTCGAAGCATTGCTAGGAAAGCAGATTGACATGTGCCTCGGATGGGCTAAGACCCCTACCAGACAGCTCTCTGTGGCCTACACAGCACCTTATGCGAGGTACGAAACTGAAGTCTTATTTGTGATAAAATCTGGAAATCCGGGCGATTTCGATCCAAACAACGTCAGGGGTAAGACAATCGGTAGGTAGTAACCACGAATGAAGTGTAAACCTTCTATTGAGGGAAAATTTGTTACTTTTACAGCGTTGCAGCGCATTCTTTCGCCGTAAGCGGTACAAATGTCTACCCTTGTGCATAAGTATTTCATTACTGTGCTAAAATAAAATAAATCGAAAAACGCGTAATCTATAGAACTATCATGTCAAGCTTTTGCTAAAACGACAGAAAGCGTTGGGCATAAATAATTGAGATATCGTCAAGCTGGTACCGAGGTTTGTGTTTTTTATCCAATTAGGATTTGAAGACGGATTTTTCACAGACAAGGCCTGTCTGGTGCATGCCAGGGATAGGATCGAAGGAATCGATTCCATGCAATCAGAACAAGAGGTTTACAAGGACAACTATGAGCTGCTACTTGATGACCTCAGACACGATAAGGTAAATGAGAAGTGAAGTAGTCAAAGATGGGAGCAAAAATTGAAGCCAAGCACTACTGACAGAGTGATGAAAAAACGAAGTAAAGTTTCATAGATACAAAAGAGGAAGAACAAGGGCAATGGGACACGGCCTTGGTGAAAAAGTAAAGATTATAGATATTTTAAACGGGAAAATTAGCCTTATGTTTTAACATTTATCTTTTCAGATTGATGCATTCTTGACATTTAAGAACCATATCACCCAACATCTTAAAGGCGAGTTTGAATTCATCGGGGACGACATTGGTTGCGTTGCGGATATATCACTGCATGGAATAAAGAGGAAGGACAACCCACTAACGTGGTTTGATGACACTTTGAAAGCAATGAAAGAAAATGGCAAATATCACGCCTTGTGTCACAAAGGCAATATTGACCATGGTATGTAGTAACTCTGCTCACTGATATTTTGCAGTGTATGTAGAAAAGAGTTTGCATTTTGTCGTCGAACATAGTCATACATGTGAACGCATATATCTACATCGATGTGGATGTGAACAATAGCAGCAATAGCTTCGCAGTTTCATGTTTTATCTTTATTTCGCGTTGTAAATGCTAGAGTCTAGAAACTGAATTCCGTTTACATCATCCTATACTAGACCATGGTTACAACGAAATACGAGCTTACATTTTATTTTATTATTAAATCGTGTATATGTGACTAGTCAATAGCGATGTGGTGTTTTAAAATTATTATTTTATATTTCTTTCTCAGGCCACATGGGGCAAATACTCTGTATGGAAGAATAAAAGGAGACCCTCTTTCATTTCGTAGCTGACTTATTTTCTCTCTTGAACTCTATATTTTCAAATGTTCTCTTTTTAAATAATAGTAATGTTCGTAACTATAAACGTTAAAGGATTGTGAAGTCCAATAAAGCTACGTTTTTTGAAAATAATTACATAGAAAGGCTAGAAAGTGAGTGAGTGAATGAACAACTGAATTAATAGCAAAGATTCTGTATTTAAAAAATTGAAAACATCAGAAATGTGGGGTTTTAGAGATTGGGAAGCAATGAAAATCCACCAACAGGTGTAATTGAAACCAACATGGCGAAGAAGAATAGAAGAAAATTTACCCAAGCCTGTCGGTGACAAGGTATTAGATTTCGGCTACATCATGCAAAATTTTCCAAAAAAATGAAAAAGAAAGACGGCCATCTCATGCGGTTTTTCCTAAACACTACAGAGGAAAAACTCGTTCTGTCCTGTTTGCCGTAGTATTCATGAAAATACCATTGCCGACCAATCTCGCGAGAAACAACGGGATACTGGACATAGAAAGAGACTTAGAGATAAACTCATCGCTAAAACGAACCACAGATAGGAAAGGCGTTTTAGTCATGAAGGTGTCCAGTATGAGTATTCCGCCTGTCACCATTGTTCTACTTTGCGCTGCGGCCCTTAGAGGTTAGTAATACGCACTTCATGTCAATTTTGGCTACAGTTGATGTTGGGATTAAAGTTCTTAAACTTGGTTTTGTGTGCCCTAGTAATATCATCACATCAGAAGTATCAGCATGACTATCATGACTACGGACATACCATTTTGTTCTTCTTTGTTCAGTTATTTTATTTTGGCTGGCCATGTCCATGTTGTTTATATGAGACTAGCAAGCTTAAGGTTGACATTACGTCATTAATATGTGAATTGCAGGCTGTTCAAACTGTAAAGTTTGGTGACTCCATTGTTTCGTGCTTTCAAAAGAGTGTAATCAATCATAATATTTTGTTATTGGTACCTTGCTCTGTTTTACCCTCATAGGTCATGACACGACGTTGATATAGGAGAACGTCGACAGAACTTGTTGAACACGCCATCGATAACAAAGATGAATATTTCATACTAGTTGAAAATAAGATAAAAATAGAGTACCAACAGTTAATCATGGCACCGTCGCCTGACTTTATTCTTGAGACCTGCAAAAAACATTTTGATTTTTTTTATATCTGTCGAAGGTGTCAATGCGTTTGAAATATACAATCCAGTATACACTGGTAATGGTATGGACGATGGCCTGTTTCATCCAGGAGGTGGACCTGCAAGCCGGGGAAGTATCCTACCCGCATTGCTGATAAGGGCAATGGACGGTGACCTCGAAGGTCGTCTACCGAACTCCCTAACCTCGGCGCTGTCATCAAGAAGGGTCCCCGTTCCTCTGCTGCGCGCCGTAATATCACGACATATGCCCGAGGTTAAACATTTCTTCTTCATTTTACTCTCGAAAAACAACTTTAACAATTCTATGGTTATGGATGCTTGATTTTGGCATGAAGACTTATACAAACGACGTTTTTGCGCAATTATTTACACGATCGATTGTAAGTACAAAACTGATTGTAAGTCAATTTCAGTTTATACAGTAAGTTTGTCACTTGTTATTTTTTAATAGAAAACGAAAGGCAAGCAAAGGCTGCGTGAACTCATCTCAATATAGTCAAACCACAAGGGCTTCCATCTATACGCAAACCAGAACGACTTCTCATAAAGACCGGCATAGTACTATTACTTTCAAATTACTTTTATTAAAAGCCTGTCATAATCAATACAAAATTTCTAGTGAATGGCGTTTGTACCAGTATTATTTTTAACTTTCACAGATACAAACACAAGAATCAGGCTTTTTTCGCAGCATAATGGCTTCTCGGCACACCCAAGAGACAATGCTGCGTGATTTGGTGTTATTTAAAATGACCCTGAGTGAAATGGGGAAGGCATTCCTAAGGGGAGCAGTAGAACAGAAAGAAGGTCGGAAGTACACTTTTGGCACTCACCTCCAGGTTGGCAAGCCGTATGAGTACATGTATGTATTTTATTGATTATCTTTAAATTGCTTAGTTAATTTCAGGGACAAATCGCATTCCTAGCCTATATGGTGGAAATCGAATTAATAATTAAGTTTACCCCTATGAACTTTGTATATATATATATATATATATATATATATATATATATATATACCATATATCTATATATATACCATATATATATATATATATATATATATATATATATATATATATATATATATATATATATATATAATGAGATTATATATTTATCACATGAACAGTCTTCTTACTTTTCGTTAAAAAATGGGCGACATTAATATTTATTAGGTTGCTAAACTGACCAAGCGGTCGCTAGTTTTCTGCAATGGAACTCCTTTGTTTGGTATATGTGATAAGTCCGTCGCCAACGAGATATGCAAATAAACTATGAGCACTTTCATTCATAAATCCCATTGATTTGGAAGTTTGATACTTTTTGCGTCGTTACTACCAATCACAATATCGAGATCAGTCACGTGGGCATGATACTTTCAGGACAAATATGTCAATCATTGTCTCGCGCTGTGGGTCCTGTACGTGCCCATAGCAAATGAAGATCAAAAATAAATATTACGGGGACAAATAAACGTAGCGGTAGTTCTCTTTCTTGAGGATTTGGTGGCCCTGAAAAGGGCCGTTTATGGTATGGATTGCTAGTCCTGAAAAGGACTATTTTTGCAGCCAACTGAGATTTTAGCTGGGCTGACTTTGACTGCTGTCGTCGCTACTGTCAAAAATAACAGCAACTCTTCGGCGTTTTCGTGCTGGAGACCTCGATGCACCGATGTTGATGGCAACGTTTATTTTACAGTTGTTCAGGGTCGCGCCTCCAAAAACCCTACCTGTAGCTGTTTTACGACGGTTTTCACTAGCAGACACGACGTTGTTGATATTTGTGGCGACGGCCGGGGCTGGAGTTGATGTCGAAGCGACGCCTTCTGCGCGGACGTTGTCTGAGACCGATATTAAACACAATGTCACTGTTGCTCTGATGCATGTA
The DNA here is from genome assembly GCF_041260155.1 of Ptychodera flava. Taxonomy (NCBI): domain Eukaryota; kingdom Metazoa; phylum Hemichordata; class Enteropneusta; family Ptychoderidae; genus Ptychodera; species Ptychodera flava. Next base: position 12,239,382 of record NC_091948.1, read on the forward strand.
CTCGGCTTGGTGGTGGTGAGGTGGTGGTGGTGCTCCAGCCGAAGCACGGGCGTCCTGGAACAATAAAAGCAAAAGATGGCATATGCGACGCCCTCAACGACCATCTGAAGTGTACGTTTCGTCTTAGGGTGTAACTATGGACGCGCGCGCGTTCGTTCGACGAAGATCTGAGACTGAAGTGTGAGTGTACGTTTCTTTAGGTGTAACTGTGGTCGCGCGCGCGCGTTCGTTCGACTTGTCTCACGTAAGCGAGGGAAAAGGTTTTAGATATACCAGGGTATGAAACACATTTTTAGCTATCCCCCATATAGCCTATATAGACCTCGAAATACGCCACCCCAATCACAGTTTACGTTTTAGAACACAAAGAAAACTAACGTGCAGCTGTTTATTTTTCACTAGTTAGGCGAACATTCGAGAGAATGGTGAAATAATGTGTGTCACTTTTTCTCGGTACGTGCGTTACCAAACTTCATTTTACGGTAAATCGGACTGTCGCAAAATTAACCGCAAAACGTCATCAAATTTTGCCTTGAAGAACGGCGTCGTTCAATTTCGCGCGACTTCATCAGTGTGTGGCATGGTGGCAGCTGGCATGACACACAGCACAGGGGTGTCGGATCGTCTACCGTTTTCGTCCGGTACTCGATATATACAGCTAAGTAGATTTATTGTTAGTCTATTAGATAATGTATCGTTGTTATTTATCAAGTTTCTGGTAGGTGGATTAGGTTTTTCAGTCATTTTTATCGCATTTTTCAACTTCGATTAGTTGGGTGATGAACAGTCTCATGCGATGGCATGGTTCTACTGACTGCTGTACAGTGTCGATGTGTCATTTTCCCTTTGGTATTGTAGCCGAGCACTTTTTTTAATGCCGGGTAACCTTATTCGTTAGTTTTTCCATTGTATCTAAGCTTCTGGATTTTTATATTTTCTTTCATCCTGTCAACACACGTTGCATAGTATTTGGTCGGTCCATTTTCTATCAGCTGGTTTTTCTCCTTCAATGCCTGCATCAACTGTTTTCTGGTCATGTACTAGGTCCACCAGACACAGGATGTTGTTGGTTGGCCAGATGCATCTGTCTCGCAGTTGAAACGTCTCCTATTCCGTGCTGACTTCAGACAGTTGTACAGTGTTCTGCAAGCCTTGCATCTGTTCGAGAAATTTTGGGCCATACTGGATTACTGCAACAACTTTTTGAGTATATGTGACAGTCGTCTATGCCGTGTTTTTCAGCCTTGCATATTGCATCATTTCTCAATTGTATAGCGGTACACGATTCTGCAAATATCCCTTTACAGGGTTGTGAATCAGTCTCTGAATCCTCCCTCACCATTCGGTGTGATTTGATCACTTTCTCTAAGTGACAGATTGCAGTAACAATATGTGATATAAGTAAGGGAACTGTACAACTTTCTGATGTATACCAGTTTTATCCTTTAAGGTGTATGAATTGTGAGTTTTTGTATCAACTTACGAAGTAGAGAATTTTCTATTCAACAGTAATACTATTGTGTTATATATGGATCACCAGGTTTTATTAACATAGAAGGCACACTCTTACAAACATTATCAAAGTCTGTTGTAGACATGTAGTAAAATTGATCTGTATTCAGCAATCTGTAGGTAATTGAAGCAGCTATATACATGTATAGTGTCCATTGAAAGGCACAAGCTATGTGATTTATTTACACACATTTTACGATAATTTGATAATCAAATAGTATTGTCAATGTCATAGTATAGCTATGACTAGGCCACCTTTAAAATGACTAGGCCACCTTTAAATTCATCATGTATTTTGTAGAATTTTTTCCATTGTTGGTTAAATTTTGCTTTACAAATTATGTTAATCTAAGAGTTAATCTAATAACTTTCATTTTAGGGGGAGGTCCTTCGGGTATTCTCATTTTATCAAGTAAAATTTAAAATTACTATTTACATGTACATGCTGTTAAAACAATAGTTACCGGTACCGGTAATTTTTAACCAGGTGGCCAGCTGTGAACAATTGTTTACACAATTCCTGCACAATGACCAGAGAGATACTGTAAACATAAATTATTGTTTCACTTTTGATGAAGAAAATCTTGAAAGATGTCATTTCTCTACTTAAAAAGTAGTATACAGAGTTGATATTGAAATTTGCAGTCATTAGCTGGAACAGATAATTGACACCAAGCAAAATTTAGCATAACTTGGGAATAAGTTTTGTTCTGCACACTAAAATGGGCAAAATCTCCAACACAGCTGAACCTTGCACCATGTACATAGAGAAAATTCATGATTGGTTCCATCCAGTTTTTGGTTCATAACAAAAATGGTGCTATAGGAGAATTCATGCTCTATGAAATTCCTTCACCTGCACTGCACTGCACTGCACTGACACTTTTATAAACATAAATCCTTCATTTTAAATGAAGACAATCTTGGGGAAACTCTTTTAATTGCTTTACTTGAAAAGTTCATGTTGCAATTTTAGTGAGATATGCAGTCATTAGCTGGGTCAGATCAACTCACCCAGCAAAATTTAGCATTACATGGGAATACTTCACTGTACATATTTTAAGGTAGTGTAAAGGGTATTTTTTGACCAAAACAACCAAAGACTGGGTTAAGTTGAACAAATTGATTGTTACTAGGATTTGACTCTTGCTTTTATTACTTTGTACTTTTTTGTATGAATTTTTTCAGTACTCTTAATGTTAAACATGTTACACAGATTATCTACAACTCGAATACTGCACATGTGTGTGTTATACCTTTATGCCATTAGAGAGTTCACGTTATCAAGATAACTGCAAATAATGGGGGAGGTACTGGTTATACAGACAATTCCTTGCTACATCATTTATTGATATATTGTAACACTGATATAACATGTAAGGAAATAGGATTTTTCTGTGCCTGTTATTCATAACATGGCCTCTGTGAATGTCAGATTTCTATATCTGGTTCTGGAACTGACAATGAACACAATGTACAAGTTTTTACTTAACTGTTTCTTTGATTTCCTGAAATATTCATCTTATGTCATAATTGTTTAATTTTACATTGTCTTTCATCAATAATATTCGCTCTATGCAATTATCTGGAGATTTTACTGCCTGTGAAGCTTCACAAAAATGAGTATTTAAATAATTGATTTTTCTCGGTTTGATAAATTATTTTCAAGTGCATACAGCCTGACAAAAATTGTTATGAACGTAATCACACTAATTGCCCTCTTGTGACCTAGTGTAATGTATAGACTGGTAGCTTCAGAATTCAGTCATTCCTATTTGTGTTGGACACCATTAATTCAGTATGTTTGCAACAAAAACAGAAAAAAAGGTCAGTTAAGCATGTACAAGCATTATACTGGTGGAATTTATCCTTTCCCATAGGTTTACATTGAGAATCGCTGGAAAAGCAGTTCCTATTGCCATTTTCATGAAAATTTGCACATTGCTAAGTCAAAAGAAACACATAATAGTGATAAAATGATATTAAATGGTCACCATGGTTAATGTGGAGATAAATGGCATTGGAAGATTTCACCCATAGAAAAGGCATTGGTGAAAAATTCATGGTCTTGTCTCTCACAACAGAGCACAGTGACCCCCAAATTTTAAAATTACACATTTAATACAGTAAAGAATCCAAAAATCGACAATTTAGGGAAATGACAATACTATCAGTTTTATCGCTTGTACATCCTTAATATGTCCTGTGTATGTACATCAAATTTTCATTATGCCATGTGACAAGGACTCGCTCAAAATTGTTTTATGAACAAAACAGGATACCGTTGTGAACCGTCAAATCTTCTTTGTATCCTTTGCACTTGTGGGAAGGCTGACCTTTTGTGATGCCATGATTATGGCTGCAGCAGTAGACATTGCATGCCTCTGATACTGTGACCATTTTACCTGACACTACTGCAAATGTTTGATGAAATCTGAGATGAAAATAAAGTCAATACATGTAATTTGTCATAGCAATATTTTTTGTCTCCACAAACACTCACACCAACATATGGAAGCTGTATTAAAAATTTCCATTAGGAAAAAATAACCTGTTCCTCAGATCCACCCCTTCCCCCTCCCTTATCTGTTATAGAATTTTACTGTACATTTTCTTGAAATGAAAGAGACAAAGTTGCTCATTTCCAAGTTTTAGTTGATTTTTAAATATTGCTTTTCTTGTTCAGAACAGTGAAATGGGCTCAATCACTGCTTGTCACAGCTCAACCCTGTACATTGACATATACATGATTTCTTCCATCATTTAATTTTTGGTATGTAATAAAAAAATGTATCATAGAAGAAGAATTCATGTGTTATAACCATGAACAGGGTGAGAGTTTACTTGTATCATCTGGTGATTGGGCATATTTCAGTCAAAGAATGGAATAAATGATGTTTCAAGAGAAACTAAAGTAATGTCAATAATGAGTGACTTTGTCCCTTTAAACTGGATATTGTTAAAACTGTTCTTTAGGTTTTCCTTCAAACTAAACATTTAAGCTATTACTTTGCTTCAATGATGGTTCAGTGGTTTTGCATTACCAAATTTAAAAAGCCTCAAAATATTGTGCTTGCCTATAGCTTGTTCTAAGAGTTTCGAGTCCTTTATAATAAAATTATTTGGTATTCCAAGTATGTTGGAAGGAAAAAAAATCAGTCCTTGATTTCACTGCCAAAAAAAATCAGGATCAGTTACAATTTTTTTTTTCTTGATAATTAAAAATGACTGTACATCAGCAGAACTTTATGCATGAACTGCAAGTGTTCCACTATGATTTTTTTAAGCCTAAAAATGCACAAGGTATATCCTAACTGTATATAAACAAGACAATAAAAAACTAAAGGTGAATCATGTTTAGTAATCTTGCTCTTGTGATGACGTAAATATATATGCAAATGAGTGTGCCATCGAATTTTTCATCTTTTTCAATTTTTTTTCCTTGTTTGAGCTTATAGTGTTCAAAACATTTGTTAAATTAAAAAAATGGAGTTTTACTAACCTTTTGGTGACGGTGACTGCCGTGGAAAAAAGTGTCCCCCCTGTCCCCCCTTTTTGGTAACGCACGTCCTGGGAACTCATATGAGCGGTTGCATACCCATGACCCATCCTAATACATACAGTGTACAAACGCGTCTTGGCCCTAGTAACCAGAGATCGTCTGCTGGTCCGTCGCGCGCCCGTCGCGTGCGGCGGCGGTGTGCGTTCAGTTTTGTGGTTGAAATTACGTCATTTCAGCTCGGGTGTAGTCGATCGACCCCGGCAGAGACGTACGTTGGCAAGTGCATGCTTGTGCGGATGTACACAAGCAAGGATCGGTGTTTACATACTGACTAAAGAAGAGATTATTATGCTAACTTTATTTTGGGTTTCTTTAGGAAAGACGTCTGCGTTCCGGAAACTTCCTTCTCGACGGGAGGTCAGGGTTCACGGGATAAAACGAATGTATAGCGCAAATTTGGTCGCTGAGGGCGTACTGCTAAATTCGCTTCATTGTGCCATGAAGCCCATGGCCGAAGCAGAAGGCATTACGCGAGAACCCCGCGACCGCGATAAAATCTCGGACATACGATGTTGATCGTCCATAGAATTGACAGCGTAATGATTTATGCTCTGGACGTTTCTATGACCTGAAAGTTGCATCAGCTTCGTTGGTGGAATGCCGCTGTCGTGTAAACGCCGGATGGTAGAACGCCGAATGCTATGATTTGTTTTTTTACCGGCTATGCCCGCCTTGTTACACATTGTGCTGAGGATGGTGTCCACTTTATTTGCACCCATCGGCTGACGCTTGTACCAGAGATTGGTTTCCGGCTTGTAATTTACAGCGAGATAAAAATCTGCGTCGCTACCGAGGTGTGATGGAGGCCGACCGAGTGCATACTGTTTGTATGCAAATACGGGACATCGAGTGGGGTCATCGGGAACCGCGAAGGCTTTCGGTGGATACGCCCGCGGTTGTTCGTTAACTTTGCCGGACGATCTTGTTTTGTTTTCCCGTTCATTGAACTCTAAATACTCGATGTTGTCGACGGTCTTCTTTAAGGCAACGTCACCCCATAACATCTGCCGACTTTCTTGACATCCCCGGAAGCCGAACTGCTTTTGGTTATTCAACCAAACGAGAAACAACAACGCTTCCGGGCTGTGCGTGCCGATGACGCCTTTATCGTCTTCACGTTCGGAGAGCTCTTCAGCAGCGTTTTTCTTATTTCCCTTACCTTGAGATTTTAACTGAGAACGTTTCGCCTTGAGTGTTTCCTGCGAATATCGAAATTGCAGATCGCGACAGATGGAATACGCGTATCCGTTCTCACTGAGGTAGCGGTCGATTCCCCTCTGATATGATGTCAAGGTGTCAGGTTCGTATTCCGCGCCGTCTTTTTGCCGAACACCTGCAAAAAAACTGCCGAGATAGCCGTCAAGTTCGACCGGAGGAATTTCGTGTACGGGTCTCGTCTTAGTTTGTCGCATTGCTGTCATCCATTTTTGAAACTGGTTGACAGCACAACTCGTAGCTCTTTCGGTGTTTTTCTTACGTTGTTTCTCGACGAGATGTTGTTTGTCGATTTCCGAAAAATCGACGTATCGCGAACTTTGGGTCGCGGTCGGAAGCTGAGCTGTGGTCACAGTCGGAGCCGGTTGTATTCGCTCCTCCTCAGTAAAAAAACCATCGGTTTCCGTCACGCCGAGTTCTTCAGCTAAGCGAAAGATTTCGCGAATGTCTTCGTCCAGTTCGACTTGCGTTTGATGAGCCATAGTGAGCAGGCCACTCCGTCCGACTTGAAGGACGTCTGGACACTACCGCTGGTATGAGATCTATCGCAACCTCCGGAGCTGCAGACGACAAAAAGTGTCGCTGGCTTCCCGCGTTCATTTTTACCCGGGAAAATGGAATAAAAGTTGAATTTTAGTGGAACACTTTACTTTCAAATTCTGAACAAGCAGATTAAACGACGCCATATTTTCATGTTATTCAATAAAATACAAGCAGTGTATATGAAAATGTGCAGGGCTTTTCAAGGGTAAGCGAACGCAGTCAAAACTGTTGGGGGGGGGGGATGCCGTATCTCGAGACTGAAAATAGTACCGGCTGGATGACGTACAACAGGGGTAATACGGATTTCTTATCTGTGCTGGTGTACGTCACACAGGTGGAGATACGGGCCAGTTCATGTGATAAATAAATAAATAAATAAATAAATATATATATATATATATATATATATATACTATGTATATATATATATACTAGTATATATATATATATATATATATATATATATATATATATATATATATATATATATATATATATATATATATATATATATTATTGTAAAAGAATTAGGAGAGTATTTCACCGTACTGTTAGCAACTAATCACTCTTTGCGTTACAAAACACCTTATAAAATGAAAGAAAAAGGAGGCAGGAGACAAAAGGATAAAATGCTGAAAACTTCCGAAATTATTGGTGCTTAACCTCTTGAAGGTGATGTAAAAACGTTTTATGATAAAAGAAGGAATATTTATGCCTTGATCAAAAGCATCCTACGGGAAGAAAGCTTAAATTTTCCTCACTAAACATGGTGTCCCCTTTCTTACTAGAGATGAACATGGACGACTGACGGGCTTTCTATTTGACTTTATTGATGAAGGTATGCCTATAAAAGCGTACTTTCGGTAGAATGCATCTTGGGTACAGATATTTAAGTTCTCAAAATTTTGGTCTGCCATCTGTTAGGGCTAAATTGAAAGGTCATTGACTAAGTGAAGTTTCACCAGCGTATTTGTCTGAAATTTAAACATTTTTACCCACAGAGTTAACTTATGTGGATGATGACCAATTTTGATTTTAAGTTTCGGTATATTGACAAAGTTGTTTCTGTTGTACCAAATTTTGCACTGTGATGCTTAATTTTCATTCTTGATTTCAAAAGCAAATGTGCTAGCCATCATGGCATCATCTCGAATCTCCCCTAGGTAGTGATAACGCTTTGAAACACAATTTTCCAAATTTTTAGCATTAGTTTCCTTGTTTGCAGTATGCAAGGTTGCTAAGAAAAACTGTGTCTTGTAGCATTCGCCGTTTTATGATTGCAACTTCGTCCAAGGAGAACATTTAGCGGCAGGAAAGGGTAAGTGATCTTTTTCACGAACTTTCTCAATTCTTCGTAGCAATCAGAAGAGAAAATTTTCCTTTGCTTTTAGATTCGATTATGTATTGTGCGCTCGCAAAATCACTTTTACAATATTAACAAAACTGCAGAATCTAGTGCCGTAAAACTTTCAATTTCGTATTTCCAAAACCTCGAAAAGTGTGCTCAAAACAATTTGTTAATATAAGTTTGAAGAGGTATTGCTATCAGTATATAGTATCAAATAAATATTTAAAAAGTTTTTAAGCTTTTTAATTTACTTAATTTTCGTTCCAACCTATCTATCAAGAACTTACTGAATTCAAACCTTGATAAAACAGTTACTAGTAAAGTTATGTTTCAATATTTTTAAAAACTGAACTCGATATCCATACTTTTGCTTTTTGAAATGGTGCATTATGAAGACAGTTTGAGAAATATATTCCAGAAATGTTTACTTCATATTTTTCAGAAGTTTTAGAATAGCCAACACATCTTTCACTCAATGTAAAGTCGCAAAAAATACACACAAAACGTGCAATAATGTTTTATTATAAAATTGCGTGCCAGTTGAAAATGTGTAAATTTCCATTGTTGATTACTGAAGTGTCGATGCAAGTGAAACATCTTCCACCTTTTATAATTTTTGTACTTTGTTTCGCTCAAAGCTCCAATTTACAAAATGACCATGAAATTTGCATATTTTATCTTTGGCAAGTCGCCATGGGTAGGATTTCTTGGCATTCCCTTCTTCCCCGCTACCTTATCTAGCTTTTTTATATCTTCGGATGTAGGAGGGCTATGGTGACGTAAAATGAAATGTGACAATCAATGAAGCAAGAGCACAACTGTTGATGTCCATGTAGCCGATGTTATAACCATTTGCTTTCTGCCGTATCATTCGTTGTCTGAAGGTTTGTTGTCGGGAAAGTATGACATGTGCCTATCTTGGTTTAACACATCTGAACGTCGTTTGTCGGTGTCATTTACACAACCTTTCTGGTCATTCCAAAATTCGGGATCTTTTCTGGTGAAGAAGGGGAATCCGGACAATTTCAATCCAAATGATATAGAAGGAGAGAAAATAGGTAACTTTTAATTTCCTTCTTGTCCAAACTTTGTCAAAATTATTAATAGTTATTCGGAAGACTGTGTGTTCGTGATCTAACAAGTTTCGGTTTTATGACTGTAAAATCTTCATTATGAACAAGAGGTTACAGTTTTGCCTATTAGTAACGTTGACTATTGGATATAATGAAACATGGAGAATGAGATGCCGGTTGGCTTCATTATATATTTGATGTAACGTGGAGACATTTTGAGCACTGGTCAAAATACCGGACTCACTTTTGGAGGATGGAGAGTTTGAAACCCTGTACGTCAAATGTAACGGACTGACTGTCTGAGTTGATAAGGAGGGTAATTCCGAAACCCTTGCACATTGTTCAGCCCTTTAACAAGGCACTTTACTCCCAACTTGATTCAATGGGTATTGGATTTTGGTACCTCTTCTTGTTTTTGGGCGTTCGTATATTGGATGAAGGATTGAAAAATGTACTAAATTATTTTCTCCATTTCACTCAAACACATCTGGACGTTGTATTTTGGTCTTTCGTAGGATTCATGCATCATCTTTCAAGTAACCCAACATGTTTGCGGACGGCCAAAAGCATCGTTGGTGCACATAGCTTTTCAGACGAAAACGCTATTATTCTTTAAGCACTCAATGTGATACCGAGGGATTTTGAGACAAATAAGGTATAAAGTAGATTTGTTGTACACCTATAAAACGTACCTTCCCCTGAGCAATTCAAACAGAGAGCGAAGAAACTTGATCTTCAATGACAGTATCCATTGAGAAGAAATGCAATGTTTGAAAACTCCACATCCTGCGTGCCTCTGCTACGCTGTAGACTTTTACAACGTTATATTGAAACTTAACAGAACAAGATGAAAAAAGAATGCCCCTGCATTTCACCAGATGTAGCGTGAGCAACTGTCTGCAAATTGACCCTTTGGCTTTCACGGAAATTATATGCAAGACTGCAATTTAGCCCTTAACAGTGAAATTTCGTTAATGGGAAACTGACATGAAATAGCAGAAATCTCTGTCAATGAGTCGCTGGCTTGTCATGATCATAATCGCCAACAAAAGTCATCATACTTGATGCAGCCCTTCATGAAAAGCACAAAATTCAAAAGTAAATTGAATATGAAAATGATCAGTTATTTGACTCATCGCAATAAATGCATTTCAGGTCACTCACAAGTTTAATATATATAATTATATATGCACACACACACACACACAAACACACACAAACACACACACACACACACACACACACACACACACACATACATACATACATACATACATACATACATACATACATACATACATACATACATACATACATACATACATACATACGTACGTACATACATATATACATAGGCTGCGTTCACAAATAACGATTGGGGGGGGGGGGCTGGAGGAATCTCGATCGAAATATTATTTTTTTTCAGATCCCCCCCTAAGTACCCTAAAAAAATTTCAAATGCCCCCCCTCTATGTGGTCAAAATTTTTCAAGTCCCCCCCCCCAAACTATCACAGGCTCGCATATTTGTAAAGGATGTGAGCGCAGAAAAAATAAACATGTGTTGCGCCGTTCTGCTCACAGGTGTTCAACACTACCTGTATTAGCACTTTGTATAGTCATATTCCGAAGGCAAGTTCTTTAAATGCGTCAGTGAATTTTTTAGATTAATTGGTCTAAAAGCCAACTTGAGTTTATCCAACCCTGGCCAGGTCAATTGCTCCTGTTGAAGAGCACACAAAATGCAATCATGAGAGAGTAGGAAAATTGTGAATTCTGGCTAATTGCTGTATTGCCCAGTGACCTACCAAAAATTGTTTCAAAACTACAAGACCTATATGAATTAGATGCTACTCAAAATTGACAATACCGGAAGGTTAAAATATTCCATCAAATAAATGTTTTAATCTCTGAAATTTTGGGTGTGATAATTGCAAATTTGGTTAAAAAATAAATAATTCCATTTGGTCACATATTTTTTCTTTTAGTCTTTACCATTCAAAGGCTTACTTCTGTATCATTTTATAATAAGTGAGTGAAAATTAAGAAAATCAAGCATGGTGACCCCATCTTTTTCTTTAATATTTGATTATTCTCATATGCCAGAATTCAAACATTTCTATGTTTTCTTCCATGTGTTGCTCTCTGGCCTGATCTTGTGTACAAGTGAGTTTCACTGTCATGAGTGTCATTTGACCAAAACTTTTCTTCAACTACCATGTACATCAGAGTCAGAGCTGTCTCTGTCACTGTTCAGGTATGCAGTGACAGTGACACTGCAGTAGCAGGGTAGTATCTGATAGTGACACTACCCATAGGCAGTAGCTGTATTAACTTTGATAATTTTGGCAATATTTTTGTTCAGTTTTACAACTGCATTCTTGTTCTACTCCCTACAGCATGTTGAATTGTCCAGTATTCAGCTTTCTATCACAGCCTATGTATGTGTGCCATGCATTTGTATCACTGACAACTGACTGTCAGTCTGGACTCCAATTAAATTATCACCAAATACATATTTTTATTTATATATACAGGCTTTGTCGACAAACTAAATATTGTGTGTTTGAGCATGCTGTAGGGAGATAGCAAGAAACTGTAGTTGTTATATTGCATAGAAATATTGCAGAAATCATTAACAGTTGCAGCTTCTGCCCTGTTACGAGGCTCGTTTGCTTTTTACGACAAATCACACGTTTAGATTTTTTTGAGATAAAAGTCATGAAATGTGACAAAATGGTTCTAGATTTTGTTAAATCATTACTAACATTACAACATTTTGATGACATAAAAATGGTATTCATTTTTCATTGAATTGCCTACAAAAACTTGGAATTGGAAAATGTAAAACTCAAAAGGGACCCAAAAATTTTCAAGTCCCCCCTACAGGTAGAGCAAAATTTTCAAGTCCCCCCCTCCACTACCCCCAAAATTTTCGAATCCCCCCTGAATTCCTCCAGCCCCCCTAACCGTTTTTTGTGAACGCAGCCATACATACATACATACATACATACATACATACATACATACATACAAAAATATAGCATCGATGAATGTCAAACAATGGAGGAATGTATAGTATGAACACAGGACGGTTAATATTGCGAGAGTAGGTGTATGAGTATTTTATTATTCAAGTCCAGAATTTAATCTGATGAAAATCCGATGTAGAGATGGGTCGGTCTTTTACGCTATCGTATTATGGTTTTGTTTGTCTAAAATTTTGCTACTTAAGGTAGAATGCACCTCGGGGACAGATATTCGGACTCTCAAACTTTTTCAATTCTTTTCTTATCTACCACTTATGGGGTTCATTTTAAAGCTCTTGGCGTAAGAAAACTTTGACGGGCTTAGTTTTTCGAAAATCAAAAATTTTATTTTTTTTCCATAGAGGTAACACAGGGATGGCAGCCATTTTGAATTTCAAATATCGGTAAATCTCGAGTAATTTGTTTCTCTAGTTCCAAAATTTGCATGGTGACCCCCGATTTTTATTCTTGATTTTGAAAGAGAATGGTTGAATTAAGGAAAGTTTGAGCAAAAGTTTAAGTCTTTCACTTTCGAGGTGCATACTACCTTAATAGGACCTCATTCTTTGGCATAATATGACAATTATATCATTAAAGTTCCATTAGTTGTAACTTTGGTCATTTTAAAAATTTTGTTTGTTATTGTTTTATTTTGTATTCAGGTCCGGACTAGAATACATTTATCAACAATAACAATGGTAATTTCACATATACAGGCCGTGTTGGCAAGCAGGACACCAGGCATTGGTCATGATGATCGGATTATTGTAAAATTCTGTAGTTGATACATTGAAACAGAGTAGTGAAAAATTAGTCAAAATTTACAGCTAATGCCCCTTTAAGTCATGTCATGCTTGCACTATATGACCAACTTTGCATCTCCGCCCAATTACTCTGCCTCTATTTCTATCTGTATGTCTATCCATCCATCCATCTGTATGTCTGTCAGTCTTTCTGCCTGTCTGTCTCTGTCTGTGTCTCTCCTCTTCCCTGTCTCTGTCTCTCTCCCCTGTCTCCCTGTCTGTCTCTCTCGCATACATATTCTATAATGTTAATTCGTACAATATAGCATGATCGGCCAGTACATTCTTCAAAACGTTACACACCGCTACACGGTAAAGCGTTAGTAGTGATTTCAGGCACGGGACCAACAATAGGCAGTGCCAGCAATTTTCCATAACTTGCGTATTGAAATTCAAGAAAATGTCATATTGTCGTATTCTTTCAATTTAACAAGGAACCGGTAGGAAAAGCCTTAGTGTGAGAAATATATTCAACATTCCGTGTGTCATTATCCTAGATTTCAATATCAAGTGGCATTATTGTGTATTTCTTAAGAACATCTGGAAGGACCAGAGAAAAGTTAATAAATCTTAGTGCGTTCCTTATTGATAGAAATAGTTAAGAAAGAAGCGAAAAAGCAGTTTCATGTCAACTCATTGCTAATATGGGTATTAATGATCTGCTTAATTGAAACTGTATAAACTCTTTTGCAATGTTGTTTACTTGACCACTCATTGCTACATACAACATTGCAGATTACATATACCAGATATAATCTGAAAATGCTCACGTGTTTCATTATATATTGCAGTTATGTGTAAATTTAAACCTTTGCCATTGAAAGTGTTATGATCAACATAATGAACAATATTCACCACAGATTAGCTCTATAGATCATTAAGTATTCAAATATACAATTAGCTGAAATAGCAATAATTAATTTCTTTGACTGCTGTCATTGTATCACCACTTTATATAGCAAGTGTAATTGCCTTCGGTTAAGTCCTTCAAACTATATATTCCAAACTTTGAAAATTCATTAGTTATGCAAATAATAAATTAGCTGACATGAAAATGCGAAATGACTTCCAATATTGGTATAACCTGGTATAATCATCAATGTACATAGCATGTTTTGCCAACTTTGATCAAATAAAACCAAATGTATATCCCTAATTAGGAAAGTTCATTAAATACACAAATTAGGAATTGGCTTAATGCCTTTCAATAATGTTAGCCTACATCATAGTATCTGGTATCTTTAATCAGTATTTTTAATGCACATAACAAGTTGCAATTTTGGCCATGTAATTTCAAATATATATCCCTAACTTCAAAAGTTCATTAAATATGCAAATTAGGAGTTGGATGAAGTAAAAATGCTTAATGACTTTCCATAACTTCGTATCATAGTATCTTTAATATATATAGCAAGTTTCGTCAACTTTGGTCGTCAATACAGATAAATATCCCTGATTATGAAAGTTCATATGCAAATGCAAAAGTTCATTAAATATGCAAATGAGGAATTGGCTAAAGCTAAAATGCTTAATGACTTTCGAGAATGTTCTATCATAGTATTTTTAATGTACATAGCAAGTTTCAACAACTTTGGTCATGTAAATTCATATATATATCCTTAATTTTAAAAGTTCATCAAATATGCAAATTAGGATTTAGATGAAGTGAAAATGCTTCATGATTTTCAATAATGTTAAATCATAGTATCTTCAATATACATACCAAGTTTCGTTAATTTTGATTGAGTAAATTCAAATATATATCCCTAATTAGGAAATTTCATTAAATATGCAAATTGGCAATTACCTTTCACGTCACCCCTTAATTACTTTCACAGTTGATATATCTTGATGTGATCAACATTTGTAGCACATCTCGTCAAATTGTGTGTAGTCGTTCTCAATGTATGTCAATTTTTCCAAATCATTAATCATGCAAATGAGCAAAGAGTAAGCAAGCCACATCCACCAACCAGATATGAACTGAAAATGCTCACGTGTTGCATTATATATTTAAGTTATGTGTGAATGTGCACGTTTCATTAGATATTGATTATATGTAAATTTGAACCTTCGCCACATGTTTTCAACTTCATTGAAAGTAACACAATCAGTATAATGAACAATATTCACCGCCGATTAATTCTAAAAGTTCATGAAGTATACAAATATGTAATAAGCTGAAATAAAAATATTTAAGTTCTTTGACTTCTGTCATTGTATCACCACTTTATATAGCAAGTGTAATTACCTTTGGCCAAGTCCTTCAAGCCATATATGCCGAACTGTGAAAGCTCATTAGATATGCAAATTATAAATTAGCTTACATAAAAACGATGTGAAATGACTTTGGGTATTGTTTTAACCTTGTATAATCATCAATGTACACAGTATGTTTTGCCAACTTTGATCAAATAAATCCCAGTATATATCCCTAATTAGAAAAGATAATTGAATATGCAAATTAGGAATTGGCTGAAGAAAAAATGCTTAATGACTTTCAATAATGTTGTATCATAGTATCTTTAATGTATATAGCAAGGTTCATCAACTTTGGTCCGGTCAATTCAGATATATATCCCTAATTAGCAAAGTTCATTAAATATGTAAATTAGGAATTGGCTGAAGTAAAAATGCTTAATGACTTTCAATAATGTTGTATCATAGTATCTTCAATATATGTAGCAAGTTTTGTCCACTTTGATCAAGTCAGTTCAGATATATATCCCTAATTATGAAAATTCATTTAATATGCGAATTAGGAATTTGCTGAAGTAAAAATGTCTTTTGACTTTCAATAATGTTATGTGAAAGTATCTTTGATGTATATAGCAAGTTTCAACAACTACAATCAAGTTAATTCAGATATACATCCCTAATTAGGAAAGTTCATTAAATATGCAAATTCGGAATTGGCTGCAGTAAAAATGCTTAATGACTTTCAAGAATGTGGTATCATAGTAGCTTCAATACATGTAGCTACAGTTTCATCAACTTTAGTACAGTCAATTCAAATATATATCCCTTATTAGCAAAGTTCGTTTAATATGTAAATTAGGAATTGGGTGAAGTTAAAATGCTTGATGACTTTCAAGTATGTTAAATTATAGTATCTTCCATATACATACCAAGTT
Source organism: Ptychodera flava (assembly GCF_041260155.1). Taxonomy (NCBI): domain Eukaryota; kingdom Metazoa; phylum Hemichordata; class Enteropneusta; family Ptychoderidae; genus Ptychodera; species Ptychodera flava. The sequence goes on from NC_091948.1 coordinate 12,255,599, forward strand.
TAGTCAATTTTGATCAAGTCAAATCAGATATACATCCCTAATTAGGAAAGTTCATTAAATATGCAAACTAGCAACTATCTTTCATGTCACCCCTTAATGGTTCCCAATATTGATATATTTTGGTGTGATCAACATTTGTAGCAAATCTCGTCAAATTGTGTGCAGTCGTTTTTAATGTATATCCGTTTTTACTAAAATCATTATTATGCAAATGAGCAAAAAGTATGCAAGCCACACCCACCAAAAACTAATCAGTTCTTGCCATTTGCTAACTGAATCTATTTACCAGATTTGATTCTGATCTGATCAGCCGTTTTTGAGATATCGGACCAACAGACAGACAGACAGACAGACAGACAGACAGACACACGGACACACAGACAGACAGACATCGCTGCGACATATGCTCACGTGTGTGAACACGTGAGAAAAAACTAATCAGTTCTTGCAATTTGCAAACTGAATCTATGTACCAGATTTGATTCTGATCTGAAGAGCTGTCTTTGAGATATCGAGCACACAGACAGACAGACAGACAGACAGACAGACACACACACACATAGACAGACAGACATAGCTACGACATATGTTCACGTGTGTGAACACGTGAGCAAAAAAATGACTATGCCCTTACTAATTTCGCTCTCCTCCATCGCCTGCCCGGTACGAAAAGGTACTCACCGGTTGTGATGTTCTTCTCGTCCTGTGCAACCTCCGTGCCGTTTTTGCTCACGTGTTTACACACGTGAGCATATGTCGCAGCGATGTCTGTCTGTCTGTCTGTCTGTCTGTCTGTCCGTGTGTCTGTCTGTCTGTCTGTCTGTCTGTCTGTTGGTCCGATATCTCAAAAACGGCTTATCAGATCAGAATCAAATCTAATACATAGATTCAGTTAGCAAATGGCAAGAACTGATTAGTTTTTGGTGGGTCTGGCTTGCATACGTTTTGCTCATTTGCATAATTAATGATTTTAGAATAAACGGACATTCATTAAAAACGACTATACACAATTTGATGAGATTTGCTACAAATGTTGATCACACCAAGATATATCAGTAATGGGAACCATTTAGGGGTGACATGAAAGAGAGTTGCTAATTTGCATATTTAATGGACTTTCCTAATTAGGGATATATGTCTGATTTGACTCGATCAAAATCGGCCAAACTTGGTATGTATATTAAAGATACTATGATTTAACATTATTGAAAGTCATTAAGCGTTTTAACTGCAGCCAATTCCTAATTTACATATTTAATGAACTTTGCTAATTAGAGATATATATTTAAATTGCTGGACCAAAGTTGATGAAACTTGCTACATGTATTGAAGCTACTATGATACAACATTTTTGAAAGTCATTAAACATTTTTACTTCAGCCAATTCCCAATTTGCATATTTAATAAACTTTTCAAATTAGGGATATATATCTGAATTAACTTGATTGTAGTTGTCGAAACTTGCTATATACATCAAAGATACTGTGATATAATATTATTGAAAATCAAAAAACATTTTTACTTCAGCCAGTTCCTGATTTGCATATTAAATGAATTTTCATAATTAGGGATATTTATCTAAAATGGCTTGATCAACATTGATGAAACTTGCTATGTACATTAAAGACACTATAATACAATATTATTGAAAGTCATTAAGCATTTTCTCTTCAGCCAATTCCTAATTTGCATATTAAATGAACTTTCCTAATTAGAGATATATATATCTGAATCAACTTGACCAAAGTTGACAAAACTTGCTACATATATTGCAGATACCATGATACAACATTGTTGAAAATCATTAAGCATTTTTACTTCAGCCAATTCCTAATTTACATATTTAATGACCTTTGCTTATTAGGGATATATACTGGATTTACTTGATCAAAGTTGGCAAAACATGCTATGTACATTGATGATTATACCAGGTTAAAACAATAGCAAAAGTCATTTCATATTTGATGTCAGCTAATTTATAATTTGCATGTCTAATGAGCTTTCACAGCTCGGCATATATGGCTTGAAGGACTTGGCCAACAGTAATTACACTTGCTATATAAAGTGGTGATACAATGACAGCAGTAAAAGAACTTTGATATTTTTATTTCAGCTGATTACATATTTGTATACTTCATGACCTAATTGGCGGTGATTATTGTTCATTACATTGATCATAATATTGTCAATGAAGTTGCAAACATGTGGCAAAGGTTAAAATTTACACATAACTGCAATATATAATGAAACACGTGAGCATTTTCAGTTCATATCTGGTCCTTAGGCAGTTACAAGCGTACTGTGAGCTGCTTGCTTGCTTCATTCAAAATGTGAAGTGGTTGAGAAATCTTGTAAAGAATTACCCACTGTCCTTTGCGATGTGACTTGCGCCGCCTGACCTGTCCTTTTATTCTGTGCTTCAAGCGCATTCGAGGACATATCTCTCAAACAACATCGCGAGTCAAAAATTCTCAGTAGATACCCAATCGGATTCATACCCTACACCGGTGTCGCACGTACTGATTTGGGTAGGTAGCGGTCAAAAACGTTCAGCAGAGTCAACATCTTTTACAAAGAGGGGAAAATAGTGATGATATGAGGCTAATGATGATAATAAATAATGTCTTTAATCAAACCCGATTTGAAATGATTTTCCAAAAAGTGTCACAATCAATTTTTGTGGCAGAGAGGTTTGATCTGTGATGTATCAACACATGGTTTACAGACAGCAAAGTTTAGTTCTATCCAGTTGAAGACTATTGTCAGAGACCTTCAATTGGAATATATGATGATTATCTAGTATACTTTTCATTATGTGTTCATGAGCAGAGATCAAAGTACAATGTTGTCAAATCCTGAGCTATTAATTAAACATTTTCAGTTTCTGTCATACACAAATTTGGGAGCTCTTTTGACTAACTCATTTTTTGCTCACGTGTTGACACTAATGAGCATATGTCGCAGCGATGTCTGTCTGTCTGTGTGTCCGTCCATCTGTCTGTCTGTCTGTCTGTCTGTCTGTCTGTCTGTCTGTCTGTCTGTCTGTGTGCTCAATATCTCAAAAGCGGCTCATCAGATCAGAATCAAATCTGGTACATAGATTCAGTTTTCAAATTGGCAAGAACTGATTAGTTTATGGTGGATGTGGCTTGCTTACTTTTTGCTCATTTGCATAATTAATGATTTTAGAAAAAACGAATATATATTGAGAACGACTGCACACAATTTAATGAGATTTGCTACAAATGTTGATCACATCAAGATATATCAGCTGTGAAAGTTATTAAGGGTTGACGTGAAAGATAATTACTAATTTGCATATTTAATGAAATTTCCTAATTAGGGGTATACATCTGAATTTACTCAATCAAAATTGACGAAACTTGGTATCCATATTGAAGATACTATGATTTAACATTATTGAAAGTCATTAAGCATTTTTACTTCATCCAAATCGTAATTTGCATATTTAATGACCTTTCGAAATTAAGGATATATATTTGAATTTACATAACCAAAATTGATGAAACTTGCTATGTACATTAAAGATACTATGATAGAACATTATTAAATGTCATATAGCATTTTTACTTCAGCCAATTCCTAATTTGCATATTTTATGAACTTTCCTAATTAGGGGTATTTATCTGAATTGACGAGACCAAAGTTGACGAAACTTGCTATGTACATTAAAGATACTATGATACGACATTATTGAAAGTCATTAAACATTTTTATCTCATGCAGTGTTGTCCTTAGAAGCTGGGTGCCGGGTAAATGACCCGGCTGTTTTGCATTTTTTCCCGGCTACTTTTAACGTAATTAGATTATTTTTATAGACTTATTAATTTCGGTATTGCACTGCCAGCTGTTAGACGGCACACGTACGATTAGCAGTTTCGTGACCCCTTTCTCCCGCATGGAACTGCACAAACACAAAACAGTTTCTAAATACCCATTTGTGGCTTTTATAGCCCGATCTTTTATTTGTCAAATAATGTGATTGGCTGATGGACGCGCCTACGGTGTTGCCTTTATTACGAGCAGTGTAATTGGTTTGATTAGCAGTGTTGTCCTTATATTTAAAAGTAGCCGGGTAATTTAAGAAAGTAGACGGGTGGACTGCGAGGGAGCGAAGCGACCGAGCGGCGAGTGAGCGTAGCGAACGAGGGGGAGAGCGCGAGAGGGGGTGTCCCCCTCTCGCAAGGCGAAAAATGAAATTTTGGAGTGGAAATGGTGTTCTCTGGTGGCATCTGAGGTGGCATTTAGCTGAGACTGAAACAGTACTTTTATTGTGTGTCTTAGACGTGGTTCACATACAACAAACATAGAAAACATGATTTTGTTTTGTTTGTATTATTTATGACACACTTATGGTTTTATTTGCAGTGAAGATTTAACATTTAATCTTAAATCACCTGCAGTCTGCTCATTTCATTGCTCATTTCCCATTCTTCATTACCACATAGTTTCTGAAACTTATGACACAAAGTGAGTGATTGACAGAAATGTTGCAACAAATTACTAATAAATGCCAACCGTGCACGATCATCGCGTCTCGCTGTCCCCAAATTTGATCAAAGCAGATATGCAGTATGGCGTCGGAAGGAAACAACTCCATTTTCTTTCGAATTTGCTCCACGAGTCCGTGAAAAAAAATGATTCAGAGGGTCCATCGAAGGACACTATCGGGCAACCCGACATAGAGAACATGGAGAAGCGCAGTGAAATTGAACCCATGCCGGAATCCACGACGTATTGTCCTGTTGTCTTAAACAACGGGGGATTAGCGGTGAAGCCGTGAGCCGTGACGATGATGCGCCGGTCGGCAACGGTCGGCAACACACATGCCTGTGACCGTGGATTCTAGTACGTAAAAATAATCGATGGAAATAAAATACCCATTCAAATAAAAGTTGGTTCTAAAAAAAATCAGTTGTAGCTCATTTTTTTAAAAATTAATCTAGAAAATGCGTCGGTATTGCTCTGAGAATAACTTGATTTGTTGAGAAGATCATACTCGTAGTGACGTTGGCAGCCAGCGCGGCGGCGGAAAACTAGCTTGCCAGTCTCATGAACTTCGAACCGTCGATCAAAATCACATCTTTTCGGCGCTTTTCTCTCACAAATTCAGCGAAATTGAAGTTTTTCATACATAAACTAAATGTATTGTTGGAATCAAGTATACCTTTCGAACGGGCTTTCTTCGGGAAAAAACATTCCATCGGCAAGGTGCCAGTGGCCGACGGCACGGTTAAAAATGACCTAAGATGACCTTCATACTAATCAAACCAATTACACTGCTCGTAATAAAGGCAACACCGTAGGCGCGTCCATCAGCCAATCACATTATTTGACAAATAAAAGATCGGGCTATAAAAGCCACAAATGGGTATTTAGAAACTGTTTTGTGTTTGTGCAGTTCCATGCGGGAGAAAGGGGTCGCGAAACTGCTAATCGTACGTGTGCCGTCTAACAGCTGGCAGTGCAATACCGAAATTAATAGGTCTATAAAAATAATCTAATTACGTTAAAAGTAGCCGGGAAAAAATGCAAAACAGCCGGGTCATTTACCCGGCACCCGGCTTCTAAGGACAACACTGATTAGTATGAAGGTCATCTTAGGTCATTTTTAACCGTGCCGTCGGCCACTGGCACCTTGCCGATGGAATGTTTTTTCCCGAAGAAAGCCCGTTCGAAAGGTATACTTGATTCCAACAATACATTTAGTTTATGTATGAAAAACTTCAATTTCGCTGAATTTGTGAGAGAAAAGCGCCGAAAAGATGTGATTTTGATCGACGGTTCGAAGTTCATGAGACTGGCAAGCTAGTTTTCCGCCGCCGCGCTGGCTGCCAACGTCACTACGAGTATGATCTTCTCAACAAATCAAGTTATTCTCAGAGCAATACCGACGCATTTTCTAGATTAATTTTTAAAAAAATGAGCTACAACTGATTTCTTTTAGAACCAACTTTTTATTTGAATGGTTATTTTATTTCCATCGATTATTTTTACGTACTAGAATCCACGGTCGCAGGCATGTGTGTTGCCGACCGTTGCCGACCGGCGCATCATCGTCACGGCTCACGGCTTCACCGCTAATCCCCCGTTGTTTAAGACAACAGGACAATACGTCGTGGATTCCGGCATGGGTTCAATTTCACTGCGCTTCTCCATGTTCTCTATGTCGGGTTGCCCGATAGTGTCCTTCGATGGACCCTCTGAATCATTTTTTTTTCACGGACTCGTGGAGCAAATTCGAAAGAAAATGGAGTTGTTTCCTTCCGACGCCACACTGCATATCTGCTTTGATCAAATTTGGGTACAGCGAGACGCGATGATCGTGCACGGTTGGCATTTATTAGTAATTTGTTGCAACATTTCTGTCAATCACTCACTTTGTGTCATAAGTTTCAGAAACTATGTGGTAATGAAGAATGGGAAATGAGCAATGAAATGAGCAGACTGCAGGTGATTTAAGATTAAATGTTAAATCTTCACTGCAAATAAAACCATAAGTGTGTCATAAATAATACAAACAAAACAAAATCATGTTTTCTATGTTTTGTTGTATGTGAACCACGTCTAAGACACACAATAAAAGTACTGTGTCAGTCTCAGCTAAATGCCACCTCAGATGCCACAGAGAACACCATTTCCACTCCAAAATTTCATTTTTGCCTTGCGAGAGGGGGACACCCCTCTCGCGCCTCTCCCCTCGTTCGCTACGCTCACTCGCCGCTCGGTCGCTTCGCTCCCTCGCAGTCCACCCGTCTACTTTCTTAAATTACCCGGCTACTTTTAAATATAAGGACAACACTGCTTTCCTAATTAGGGATATATACTTGGATTTATTTGATCAAAGTTGGCATAACATGCTATGTATATTGATGATTATACCAGGTTATACCAATATTGGAAGTCATTTCGCACTTAAGTTTTAATGTCAGCTAATTTTTAGTTTGCATATCTAATGAGCTTTCAAAGTTTGGAATATTTAGTTTGAAGGACTTGACAAGAGGCAATTACACTTGCTTTATAAAGAGGTGATACAGTGACAGCAGTCAAAGAAATTAATTATTTCTATATCAGGTAATTGCGTATTTGAATACTTAATTACCTATAGAGTTAATCTGTGGTGAATATTGTTCATTATGTTGATCATAATACTTTCAATGAAGTTGCAAACATGTGGCAAAGGTTCAAATTTACACATAACTGCAATATATAATGAAACACGTGAGCATTTACAGTTCATATCTGGTCTCTGAAATATTCCGATCTTATGATGTAAGACGTGTTTCTGTAGAACAGTCGAGTGGCGACGTATTGGCTGTACACACGTGATGGATCCAGGAAAACAGTCCACATGCACAACACTCCACCGTCAGCGTCCAGCGCCGTTATCACAACAAATTTGATGTACCTCAAGCACAGTCTCAGAAACGCCATTTTGTCGAAGACTTCGATAATGGTGCAATTTCCATCAGGCTGGTCTGGAAGAACTAGAAAAGAGAAAGCCAAGAATTACCATTTTACCTCGATTTATTATTGTTGCGTCAGTAGTAAGAAATATTTGGCCTTTGGGGATGAATCTTGTTTTTCATACAAAACATCTTGTTTTTCCTACAAAACATCTTGTTTTTTAACACAGGGAACTCCCTCTTACGCACATGTGCGTAAAGAGGGAGTTCCTGAGTCAGCGCTAGCTATGACTGTACCTAACATCAATATATACTAAAAATAATTCCCCAGAACTGTTCCAATATGTAGTAACCCCCGGAGACGGAACGGGCTTTGTCATTGATATAGCTAACAGATGGTTATCTAAAAATAATTCAGTGTGGTATGTATAGACATGAAAGCTGCTGGTAGGTCCCCTACATTAAGTGAGGATGACCTCACGTACATTGACAGTCGGCACTGACGTCACTCATTGACAGATTACTCATTGTAATAGCTACCGGAAACTGACGTCAGTGTTTTCCTGGTATTTCAACATCTGTATAGAAAGAAATAGCCACATTTCAAGACGGAGACTCTTCAACACAGACTGGCACTTTCAAGCTCTACAGACGGAGTCCAGCAGCTCTGAATGAGCGAATTAGGCGTGTGTGATATAGTTATTGGAACCAACACTGAAAGAACCGGTAGAATTTGAATGGTTGTTATATTTGATGACCAGTGGATCCATCCTCTACAGTGCGCAGCTACATACCCTACCGGAACCGTAGGGATGTTGCACAATACCCCTATCGGGACGTTTCCAGAAGGACTTTCCAGTGGGACTTTCGCAATACCGTTCCGGTTGCTTAGTAACTTGTGATGTCATGATTGAGATGAAACATTCTAGGTTTCATATCCATTTAATCCATAATATCGTAGGTATCGTTCCAGCGGCGGACTAAATCCTTCTTGTTTTTGTATTTCTAATGCCTGCTTGAAAATGTTCTGAATAAGTTCTGACCCGTTTTCTGTTGTTGCGCCTTTTTCTTGTATTTGTGTAAGCAGCTGTTTATATTGCACATAATAATGTTTATATTTCTCTCGTCTCTTTGCTACACCCGTTTTCCCTTGTATCACATCAATAATAACACCTGGTATAGGAGTTAAAGCTAAAAGAACTGGAACTGTCGGAATTGCCGCTATTACAGCAGAACTTACAAGAATTCCTTTAGTAATATTAAGAGCCATATCAATTCGACCCATTAATTTGTAACTTCGTCGATATGCAGCACTTGTTCTTTCTATATAATCAGCCAATTGTTCAACGCTTTCAACAACTGAGATGTGCATTTTTACTGTATATGTAAGGGATGATAAAAAATAATTGTAGTAATATAGAAAGACAATATGGCAGAAGGAGGAGAAGATATACCACTCCAGGATTTCGATGATGCAAATTTAAATGATGATGACGCTACTGCTGAAACATTCTTTATAGAAGATGATAATGCCCTTGCAGAAGCCGATCCTTTCCTGGCTAGCCCGAAGGTTGATCGCTTGAATGAACTTAGAGCAAATGAAAAATTAAGAATGGTTAATAAATTCTTAAAGGAGAATAAAATTACTGATCCGGATGCACTAAATGTATTGGCTATGGAATCTGAGATTAGGGACGGAAAGCTGTATTATAAAAATCTTAAGCTGTCTAAAGATAGAGGAGGTGGATTTTATAAGCTCACCACACTAATGAGAGAAAAAGGAGGACATGAATTTATGAGAGATGTATTAGGAGGTCGCTCTAGCGCAGAGCCCGAATATGTGAGTCGTACATTGTATTCTGAAGATGTGAAAAATGATAAAATACCGGCTGAGAAGATGACGCCAGAAGACATGGGTGTATACAAAGATGAACTGACATTCTTACGGCAAGATGCTTCCGGTAATGCAGACAAAATACAAGCTTTTGAAAATAAAATCGAACAATGGAACAATCTAAACCCAGAATATAGAGCTATTAATGATGAATTAAGGATTGCGAATATGCGTATTAGCGACCTTAACAATGAAAAAGTTAAAATAAGGCTAGAGAAAAGAGAAGTTGAAAAACAGTTAGAGGAAATTCCTGTAGAACACACCCAAGCAAAAGAAAAAGCCGAGAAACTACTAGCTGAACTCATAACAAGAGAAGCTAAAATTGACAATCGAATTGAATACGAAAATGGCAAGATTAGCGGGGCACGTGAAAGTCTCGCTACGACTAGGTCTCTTCGTGATGTAATTTCCGATCCAGAATTGTCACTCAGGCTGAAGCTGACAGAGTTATTTAAACGAAATGGTATTACAATAGCTGCAATACTGACTGCCCTTGGAATGACAATATCAACAATTGCCCTAGCTGTGACTAAAGGAGGAGGAGGAGGAGCGGGAGCAGGAACTGGCGGGTCTGGTTCAGGTCCGCCCAAAGTATATACAAAAGCGAAAGAAATTGTAAAGCAATTTGGCGAATGGTTAAAAACGTTGGCCGCAAAAAGTGCTGCTGCAATACCAGGTTTAATCGGCTCCCTTGTCAGTTTTCTTTTAAAAACAGCAGGATCGGTGGTTGGATTTGTTGGAGAACAGCTATGGATATTTTTGACTGGATTAACATTAGTCATTATAAATAAAATTATGTACTAATATATGGCCGCGCATGTTTGGTGAAAAGAATATTGCAAAGTTTCTTTCTAAAAATAAAGACCTGTTTGGTTTCTCTGTCGAATTGGAATGGTGCAAACTTCGGCGGGTAAATCGCCATATCCTTCGAGCAAATCCAGGTGTCCGACTCAAAGATGATAATCTATATCATAACATTTTAGCTTTCATTAAAGAATGTCAAAAGACTAACTTCTTTAAGCGACTAGAATTCATAAACGTCTTTCAGGAGATTGACAATGATGAAATGGAAGTCCAACATTTACAAGAATATTGGGTTCTTCGATTGATTCGCGACACAGGCAATCGATTTATCTTTCAGGCAGACGGAAATATTTACGTAAAGATGTGATTTGAATTTTTTCTTCTAAGTCATTATATACACGAAGTGAAACTTAAGATGTGATTAATTTTCTTTTCAACTGTAATTTCTTTTTTTCTTCTACTATATACATTACACAAAAATGGGGTACGATAGATCATTATTACCGACTTTCAGCAACCGAATACCGAAGGGAACGAAGTCAGAAAGAACTCATCATGTGATTGCTAATAATCCAAGTGAGGCAGATCCAGGCCAGACACTTAACATACGATGTCCGAAGTTAGAAAGCGGAGTAGTACTAGTTCCAGATACTTTCGACCTGGTTTTTGATCTCGAAGTAATGGGAGGTGGACATACCCGTGTAGTACAAAATGTTGCAAAAAATTTGGTGGAGCGTATGAAACTCACATTCGAGGGGCAGGAACTTTTCAATTTGAATAAATATAACCTTTTCGAAGGTTATCGCGATATGTTCAAACATAAAAAGGAGAGAGCAAATATGATACTGTACGGAATTCAGAGCGAAAATCTAAGAAAATTGAGAAGTGGCGCGGCCGATGCAAATGACAACGACCATGCTGATCTTTTACTTTTTGACGCGTATAAAACAAAATATGCTATTCGTTTGACTCATCCTCTCATAACAGGCCATGGGGTTGCATATCCAAAAGAGTTAGGGAGTCATATCGAATGGGAAATTACGTTGGCACCACCCTCCCAAGTAATTCGCAATACCATTGGTACTAATAACCCCAATTATAAATTAAAAAACATTCAAATGGAATACGAAACAATAACTGACCCCGACCTCGCGAGACAAACTGCTGGTTATTACAACAGTGGGAAAAGTTTTCTCTACGAGCATATACATTATTTTAGAACAATCGAATTCAAAGAATCAACCACTGTTATCAATGAAAATATAAATGTTCCACGACGTAGCATTAGAGGTATCGCGATACTATTCAGTGATAGTGATTTTCCTAGGTTTGCGAACAGTGAACTTTACCATAATCCACGCATTGAATCTGTGTCTGTATCAATCGAAGGCATTGCAAATAAAGTGTACGCTCAGAAGATGATACCAAGACAATTTTGGCGAGAGGCACGACGGTATTTTGCTGAAGATAAAGATTGGTGTGAAATAGATATAGATGAATCCAATTATTTGTTAGGTGCATTCTGTCTGTTTATCGATCTGCGTAGTTTTAAAGATATTGAGTTTCATGGAAATGGTCTTAAAGTAATGAACACAAAGGACGGAATACAGCTTGAAATCTTGAAGAAAGACACTTCAATTAAGGATGGCGATGACGCTCACAATCGTAATATGTTTGCTCACGTTTATGTTATTAGCGATGCCCAGGTCACTGTTGAAAATAGTAGATTAAAGTCTTTACAATTTTAAACCGTAACGTAGGTCCGTCCTATCGGCCATGTTTCTGCCAGCCATTCGCCCGTGTCCAGATCGTATAACTGCACACGTTTGATATCATTTGGCGCCATCATGATTTTACTTCGCTTTTCACTACGGATTTCTCCAGCCTTTTTCCGTACAAACTGTACAAATTGTGCCGGCTCCGGCTCCTTCCCAGTTTCAAATAGATCTTTATAATCTTCAAAGTTCAAATGTTTTCTAACACAAACATCTTTAACCCCTTTATTTTTTTTCGTCTCCGAAGTTGGAGTTCGAAAAGCATACACTTTCGAGCGTATGCCGACAAAATCAAGAATAGGTTCACCATTCAACTCATCTTTAAATTTACCTATCACTTTTTTATTAATCTTCGGAAAGTTGGGCCCACTCATCCCACTAGTATCATATATAGACTTCTCACCATTCTTTTCAACATCTTCTCGGACTATATCATTGAAAGTTACGTCCGGATCCGGGATCGGCACACTGTAAACAAAACTGTCAGTATCCATGTAGGCTAATCGTATTCCAGGGAACCGCTTTCGAAAGTAATTGTAATGCGTCTCATACATAAGCAGCTTAGAAAGTTCCAGTACTGCGGCGCCGATGAAAACTGGTTTTACATATCTATGCTCATCCGTTTTCAGTTCCAGTAGGGCACTGTCGCAGGAATCGCCATCCTCTTCGGAAGTTATGAAAGTTATATGTTTCGTCTTTGGATTATACTTCTGAATCTTTTTATGGCCACTATCCGTACCTTTCCAGTCCGAAACAAATCTAAAGTCTCTGTACTGTTGAACATCTTCTATTGTCTTACCGAACATTGCATTATTCATCAGCTTATAGAAATTCTTTTCAAAATCTGTCTTCCCGTTTGCCCTCATTTTAGTGTTAAAGTCGATATATTTCGCGAGACATGCCCTCTCATCGAAAGCAAGCACCCGATAAATCTTTTTCAATCTCATTCCCATCCGAAGATAGAATTCCAGCAACTTGTAGTGTAAGACGTATCTCTCTCTGTCCAACACACTTGTAATCAGTCGAGTGCCCTGCCTCGGAAATTCATAGTGATGTGGCGCTAATGGCAAATCGCTGTGTTCTTCATGTAATTCGACCGGATATTCTAAGTCTACTTCTAGAAAACTTGGTGGAAAGGTGGCGCCAGGTCCCCACGCCCCGCCAGCTCCGCCGTCTCGGGCATACCATTCCTCCCACTCTTCCATCGTCATCCAATGAAGTCCGCCCGTAGGCATTGCCTGACTCATTGCCCAGCCGTAGAGATTGTTTGCATCGAGATATTTTATTTCGGTCACCGGCTTCTCTGGATCCCAGTTCCCGCCAGCTTCACCAGCCCCTTCGGCGACGTAAGCAGGATGATTTGTCTGTAAGTAATGAATATTACACTGGCTGATACCGCCTCGAATCCCCCTCTGTACGAAATTCATCTGCTCAGCATCTTGAATGAGCCCAAACTTATTACCCGTGTAAAGTAACATAGCATCCCATGTCAAGCCGGGCGCCGACATGTAATGGGCCGGATCTAACTTATATGCTTCTAAACATGTGTCGCGGAAATTTTCGAATATATTTGCAAGAAGTAGAACGTCAGTCTCGCAATAGAATTCCATATAATCACGAATCGTCTTACACTCAACTTCGTCCCACACCTTCAATGCATGTTCGTAATCGGACTCTGAAATCCCCTCTTCCGTCAATTCGCTATAAAATTCCCCTCTCTCCGGGAGCTCACCCTCTCCCAGTCTGTCAACCGAGTCTAAATATTCGTAGGGGAAGAAACCTTTCGCCTTTTGAATGTCTGGGTACGAAAGTGGTACCGTCCACCCATCCTCCGGCACAGTTTTTGCCAACTTCGCGAGCGACCCCATCATCAACTGAGCACTGTCCATAAACTTTATAGAAAAGAAACGTTTCTTTATCTCCCTCTTCCTATTCGGCCACTCTCCGCCGACAACAATTGAGGCACTAAAAATAAATGTTTTCGAGAGACCCATAATTCCACCATTGCTCGTCTTAGCTATGATTTTAGGCTCTGGTCCGGTACCCCCATCATCTATTTCATGTAATTCTTTCAAAATAAAAGAACCATCGTATCCCTTGAGGTTGTGAAAGTAGATAGGAATGGTTCTCGACGGTCGACATCCTTCGCAATAAAAAGTCGCCCCCTCCTTCACTACTCGGTATCCTGCCGGCTCTCCACATGCAATACAGACTGGATTGTTGTAATTAGAAGGATCTTTCATCGGTTTTATTTTCCAATAATACGATTTCGAATAATTCTCAGCCCGTTCTTTCATATCCTTCAGAAAGTCTGTAACACAGGAGAGCCCCGTGAATGTTCTTTTACCATAAACGGTGGGCCGCCGTTCCGAAGGGGCCCACCCCCGTTCTACCATAACATACGAAAGACAAATTGGAATATGTCGACCTTCTTCCGATGTCCTTCAAATTGACACACTTCCTTAGGAAAAACTGGCTGGGCAGTGTCTGTTCCACAGTATACCTGATGTTTTTCTAATTCTTCTGTTGACTTAAAACCTCTTTTACAAACCGGGCAAATACACTTCCGTCTGTGCTCATTCTTTCGATTAGTATGAGAATTAAGAAGACGATTTAACGAAGTAATTGGCACGAAGTGACCCCCGCCCTCCCCACCAACTATCAGTAATATATTTGCAACCCGATCCTCTCCCAGAACGGGTCCCGCTCCGCCGGCTCCGCTATATAACACAGTTATGTCTGACGGGTCGGGATCGGACTCGTGGATCTGAAACACTTGAAGTTGGACTCCCGGATTTTGCTGCTCGAAGCGCCTGAATACAGTCAGATCGGCGGGCGTGGGAAATGGAATGCTCTCCCAACAGTAGTCAGCAATAAATTTGTAAAACGTATTCCATTTTCTCCTTACCTGGCCACCCCTCTTTTTGCGAAACTCAGGATCGGCCAACTTTATACTTGCTACGACAGCATACTGAAAACAATTCTCGGCCCCCACCGGTAGAATAAGTTCGCTCACACAATGCTTATTTTTTAACCATCCGGGAAGTTGGACTGCGCCAGCCCCGGCACCGAGTAAAACTTCTACTAGAATTACTTCAAAATTAAGTATCTCCTCGAGAACGAGGCCAGAACCCTCAACAGCTTCAATTGTATCAAGCATATCGTCGTAGCGTTTTACTAATAATTCTTTCACATCCGATTCCGCCCCTACCAACCCTTTTGTGTATGTATTTTTTAATTTAACAGGCAATGTACGATTTTGTGTATTACCAGTTTTCGGATCCGATAATTTGACTTCCATTTCAGTATAAACAGAGTACATCTTTCTTTCTTTGGCCATACCTTCAATATCCACCAGCTCCCCGATATCCTCGACTCGCTTGACTTCAGGAAATTCTTTTCGTAAAACTGCTCCCTTGAATGCTGTATGTAATCGACGGGCCATCTTTATGATATATACTATCCTAAAAATTTTTAAAATGAAAAAATAATTATTCTATGATAGGTCATCAAAATCCACTATAATATTTTTGTCAGCATTTATTTGTTTATATATCTCACCTAATCTTTCTAAGTCGACTAGTTCTTCCGCATCTTGAATTTCTGGTTTATTAGGCGCAGCACAAAATAACCTCTCAACAGTGAAAGAAAGGCCACGCTTACTTAATCGCGGTTTAAATGCTAAGAATTCTATCTTACTACCTTTCCGGATATTACGAGGTACAATAGCAGGATTTTCTCGGACTGGCAATGGGCTCACTGCTTTAAAAGCACAGTCAATTTCTTGAACCATATCAATACATGTAGCGAAATCGTCCCCTCTTTTAAACCGAAATTTAAAATACGCCACGCCCTGTGCCTCGCTCCCTCGCTTCTGATACACTTTAGATGGATTGTAAAATCCAGTAGTATTCTTGGAGTGAGCGGCTAGGCTTGCAGCATAACTTTTAGCAGTGCTTGCATCGAAACTTTCACCTAGGGTACGGAATATTATTAAATCAGTAAACTTTTGAAGACTCGGTTGCCAACGGACACACATTTCATCGCATGTAGCAGGATCTTTAGAACCGTACTTAGGTCCGATGGGGAAAACTACTTCTAGCTCACTGTCTACGTATATGAAAGGATCTACCAAAGATTCACCAAATATGAGTTTGCCGTCACTGATTTGAATATTCTCTTCTCCGGTTTCAAGTATTTTTATTGCAGTTGAAATAGAAAGGATTGTCATTGTATTATCGTATATATCTTAATAAAAAATAATTTAAAAAAAATTTTTTCTATGATATAGTATCCCAAAATGCCATACATATTCATAAATGGACCAACTGGAAGTGGTAAGAGTTACGATGCATTAAATTTGGATCCGCTTCACGTACCAGAATTTGACACTAGTTTTTCCAGCAACATTGCCGACTTTTATAATGGGCGCCACGTTTCGATTGCTGATTTTCAGAATCAGTTTATAGAACATACTCTTAGTTTACAATATCAGGCTTGGGTGGAGGAGGGGGAGGAGTGGGAGGGGGGCTCCCCTTCAGAACACTACGTTGTTTGTGACTCTTCCATAATTCAACATCTGACTTTTTCTAGAATCCGGGGCGTTTCCGTGGCAGCAGAAGAAAAAAAGATTGTTTATAGAGCATTTGACCATTTAGACAGTTTCATTATCATATTCAAAGATATGCCTTGGGATTATTGCAGGCGGAATGTGTTGACTCGAGCCAGGTCGTACGAAATAACCGCCTTAAAAGAACTAGAAGAGATTCGCAAGTTCAAACAGACTTTCTTAGAAATTTGCCACGACTACAGACTTCCATGTTTGGTAATTCGTCAATCTCTTACGCCTGAAGTTCTCAAGAATATACTTAATCCAACAATTGATACCGAGACAGTCGGGCCAGTAGAATATCCACAAGCTTTTGACTTTGGAATTGCATGGAGCGGCGGCAGCCAAGGATTTTTAATAGACGGTTTCAGCAAGGAGGAACTTGAAAAAGCTTATTATCCACCTAATCAAGAACAACTAGAACAACCTCGAGTCTCACTCAAGAACCTACACAAACTTCTTAATGCTTGTGAATCTGTGCACGCTTATAATGCTCCGTTTGACTTACAGGCACTTGATATGATGCTGAAGGAACACTACGATTACAAGCAAGACTTTGAAGTTACTTGTCTGTGGCTCATGGCAGTTGTGTACATTATACTTCAACCAGAACTTATCAAGAAAGCTGAACAAAGGGGACTCAAAAGAACGGACTATGGCAACATGAGAAGTCGCTTTGAAGATCTTGCAAACTTAATATGTCCCCCTTCGGAACTCTACAAATCCTTCCCTGTACCACCTCATCCACATACGGCCAGACGAGATGCAGTAAGTGAACATTACTTACGACAGTACATGATAAATACTTGGCCAGGTGGGGGGTGGAAGCGAGGTGGTAAACTGACACTTTCGGCTTTCAAGAAATTAAGACTTCGTCCATGGTACTTACTGAATAACTTTCGTAAATACTTACGTTAGTACTTACGTAAGTACTACGTAAGTACTTGACAAGTACCAGCACAGGAACTTACGAAGTACTTACGTAGTACTAATAACATTTTCCTCTGGCTCCCAACTATTGAAACTTTCCAGATAACCTTTCCATTTTATCAGATAATATTTCTTTCCTCTAATTTTTTTCGTCTTCAAAATTCGTTCTACTCTGTACAGCTCGTCGGCTCCCCGTTCCGAAAGGGCGCTCTGAAGTTCATCGGAGTAGAAAGTGCCGAGTATTTCCTCTCCATTCAGATCTTTTATTTTGTAAACTGGTGGCGTTCCCAGTCCAGCTGCGTACACAACTTTTGAAACCACGAAAATCTCCTCTGTCCAATTTGGTAAATATCCTTTCTTAAAAGTGGTCTTGTATTTTGTAATTCGAACCCGTTCTCCCGGCTTGAATTCAGGGTTAACTCCCCCGGCTGCCAACTCAGGACCGAATAGTGTATAAAATGCCTGCCAATCGTTCTCCTCTGTTACGTCCCTGGGTTTCATTTTGATACTTCCGTGAACGGTGTTATTGTAATTCTCAAGAAGTTCTGGTAGAATGGGGAGCCAGGAACGTGTCTGTTTATATGTAAAGTATTTCCACATCATCGTCTTAAGAGTCCGATTAAAACGTTCAACAACACTAGCTTTTTTGTCACTGTAGGTGTGAAACCAATGAATGCCTGACTCCTGGAGCCACCCCTGCATTTTTCGGTTTGTAAATTCCTGTCCCTCATCTGTCTGAAGTTTGTCGGGCCTTCTCCCAGATTTCTTAATCACGTCTTGTAGCGCCTGTAACGTATCATCAGCCGTTTTTGACTGTATCGGCCTGGCCCATGCATATTTGCTGAGCACATCGATTACTGTTAGCATGTATCGAATGTTACGATTCTCTTTTGCGAACGGGGGAGGGAATTCCACGAGGTCAGCCTGCCAAAACTCGTCCACCGATGTTACAAAAACGCGCCGGCCCGTAGCACGAGTACGAGGTACCGGTTTATGTAGATTATAAGTTAGCTGAGTTTTTAACCAGTCCTGTACCTCTTTCTTAGTAACGTGGAGCCTGCTGGCCCGTGCTGCGTCATATAATTTTTGTACACCTCCAAAACCAGTTTTCGGGTTGTAATATAATTCTCTAAGAGTTCCTTCGGGATTCCTATCGGTAGAGCCTTCAGCTTCCATAATTGCTATATTATACGAAAAATTTTATGTCGTACGGATGCCGTAAACGAAATACTAGTTTACTGAATGGCCTACTTTTCAATTGCTTGATTAGGCCCACGGCTTCCCGTTCTGACACCTCCATTCCATATTCTTTTATAATAGTTTTGTTGTCTATCTTGTTCGGTGTGTAAAATAGTACTAACATCTGTATGTTTTCCCTGAATGGTTTACTAATACCAGTATATTGTTGAGTCAGAACCCAGACAGATAATCCGTCATGTCTTGCGCTGAAACCAAGTTGGACTAAAACGTTACTGCGCTTCTTCATATCTTTGGACGAGGCGCAGTCGTCGAGTACTATTAAAGTGTTTGTACCGGCCCATTCTTTATGCACGAAGGCTAGTGTATCATCCACAGCATCGAGTCCGACTGGAAATATAAACACATTATCATCGGTGAAAATGAATCTTCTATTATATGCTTTATTATTCATGAATGTTGGGCAAATGAATATCACATATTCGAATTTCCTTAAGTACGGACCGGTGAGGAGGTCCAACATAAATTCTGTTTTGCCAGAATATGTCGGTCCAGTTATAATCATGTTGAATGGTGGGGTTGCGAACATTGCCATCGGATCGGATCTATATACTGTACATAAATGAACTGATTCTCTCTTCTAGTTCTTTTAAGGTACTGGCTCGAGTTAGATGAAACATAATTTCCAGTCACATCGACAACATCTGAATGAACTATATATTTAGTGACTTTATTCCAGTACCTACAATAGTAATGAATATTGCTAAAGATAACAAACCAATTTTGCTGAATTCGTGAATAGGGTCTGCAGATGCTGCCCGTTCCGGGGGGAGGGGAGGGGAGGCCCCCCGACTCGTATCAGTCGCTCCTCCGGGCTCGTCCTGCCACTTCACAGGATCCGGACCCCCTCCTTCCATCTCATGTATAGCACTTTCTCGAACTTCCGTGTTTATATCACCATTCACCCCGAAGACCATAGATTCTGTTGCGTATTGCAATTCATTATTATAACCTGAGATTGCCGGGCCCGAAAGAATGACCATCTCAGACGGTAAGAGAAGTAAATTTGGTGAGACTGCCATATCAAGTTTGACACCAGTATTCATTATTGTGTCTTGATATCGCCTATAACTAATTACTTTGTCGGTATTACGAATTTCATCTTCGAGGAGAACGCCGAATTCTTTTCGGACTTGCTCTGCGCTGCCCGTATCACCCACAATGGTACTGCGAATATTTGCTTGTGCGCCGAGTATGCAATATACGTAGGCTTCAAGGCTTTCATTGAGGCGGGCGAGACCGGCCTTTGTTAGTCCGGAGTCTCCCTTCAGAGGAATGAAACTATTGTATTGTCCCTCCGATCCATCATTTCGGAAGAAATAGTAGTGTGGTCGGTCTTTGTCGGACAGTACATGTTTTTTCTTTCCAAAAATTGTATGTGTATAGAAAACGCCTCCGTCGGCGGAGAGGAAAAAGTCATGACCGTTGTATACAGCGGCAGGCTGTCGAACGGGCCCACGATTAGTATAATATTCATAACCATAACCAAGACCTTATTTTGGCCTTTTCGATATCGAAAGTCGGACTTCGTTGGACTTATATTTCCAAATTCTGTACATAGAAGTTCATATTGGACGAGATTGTACGGATTGTCGCCCGCTTTGAAGGTGGGGGTATCGTCTGGAAGTGCAACGCCCATTTCATGAAGAATACGACGTATTGTAAAGTATACATGGAAACGGCAGAATGATCGTATTTGCGGAGGAAATTTCTTATCAAAGAGATGGGCGAATGATATACCACAACCAGTAGTGCTACACCATACAGCGAAATTCAGTTGCTGGTCCCAATATTTCATATGCGGGCTGCCCAGCCAGACATTACTTTCTTTCGCTGATCGATGAGTGATTACGTTATCTTTAAATATATCCCGTGGATGAAAAGTAAATTTATCTGTCGGCGTTACATATATTTCTAAGTCCATGAGAATAGGTTTTATTCCTCCATTCGGTTTGGTAGGAATATCAGCATGCTGTACTGTCGGTACGCTCGTCTTATTCAATTGAAAAGCAACTGGGAATAGGTCTGTACTCATTATTTGTGTTTCTATATACATATAGATTTAAATGGAGGAGAATTTTCCCGGAATCCCTGTCGGAATCGTACTAACATTCCAGACTATGTTAATACTTTATTTCGGATTCAGGTTTAAACGAATTTTTTATTTTTACTAAGAATAGATAACATACTGAAAACAATGGAGAATTTAATAAAGTCATCGGCAGCGGCAAATATGGCAGCGCATTACGAACGGCGAGCCGACCTCGGCGCCTCGGACCTATCATTCGGCCTCGACGCTCAATCCATAATAGAGACGAAACGTGAAAAAAATACTCTGTGTCATCGCAAGTGGTCAAAGTAAGTTATTTTTGGTAAGGAGTTTACAGTTAGAGAAGTGGAAAGGTGGAACGATGAATCCATAACACGAGTCTTTAAAGTCTATGAAGCGAAATACAGTTCTCTTATAAGTGATACCATCACTCAAAGTTTCATAGATCTAGGAGCCCGTGCAATCAGTCAGGTAGTTCCAATCGATGATCGAGATAACTATGCCACTGATCTTAAAAAGGATTTTATTCTAAACAGTGAAATAAAACGATTATCAGGACGGATAGCCTACACATGGGGGCCCCTGATTGCTCTAATTTCCACCGGTTTAATTACGGGTAAACATTTAAATTTTAAAAAAATCGGGTTTAATATAGTACCTGAAATAAATGGATTCAACTTCGCAAACGGTTCCGACTCAGCAAACGGAAACGACCCCCACACCGCAAACGGAAACGACTCCGTCAGGGACGATCCTACCACCAACACCGACACCTCCGACACAGCGCAACATAGAGAAAATTTCGTTACCGACGAAGCATCCAGGGAGAGTTGCTGCAGGGAAGCGAGTAGCGGAATGGAACAGGCAAAACAGGGAGAAGAAACGTCAAGAAATGAAGGGGAATGATAGTGATGCGGTAGCGAGTCCCAAATTCAGACCTTATAATGTACCACGTAACATCTTAGATATATTGGATAGTGAAATTGCGGGTGGAGTTACTGAACTGCCAGGAACTCCAAATGTTATTTATTTCGATAGCAATGTTAACAAGTACAAGTTGTTAGATTTTCGTAGTTGGCTTACTCCTACGAATCCATACATTGCACTTCTTGGTATACCGATTCACCTTAAAATTAGTCCTCTTAATACAATAATGAAGGCAGATAATACACTAAGAAGGTGGATAAACGAGGGGGAGAATTATTGCTCGTATACAGCTAGCGGAGTTCCAGTTAGATTATTTTGGGACACAACTTTAAAGAAACTGGGTCTTAAAAGTGTCGGTGATGAGGCAGCTGTTCTCACTTTACAGACAGTAAATCAACAGATGACAGATAATATGAAAATAGTTCAACATGGTACAGTTCTCATTAGATGTGTAAAGTTAGCTACTGGAGATGAATTTGACGATTTGGTTGGATATTATGCTATGAAAACAGATAACAGAACAACTTGTGATATTATCATAAGTATTGATAAAGATCGCAATGAAATGAGTATTGAATGTTTTGTTGGAGGGAATAGAGTAGAGAATGACTTAGGAACTACATTTGTACGTAGAGATAAAAGAGTGAACACTTTAGATATCAGTACCATTCATCTGAAACGTCTCATATTATTTGAAGTAATGGTCTTCCGTCACATTTTAAGTTCAGAGGAAATTACTAAAATTTTATCTATCGGGTGAACAAGTTCGCACCGATAGGTAGCCCGTTCCGTCTCCACGGTTACCGCATATTGGAGCAGTTCTGGGGAATTATTTTTAGTATATATTGATGTTAGGTACAGTCATAGCTCGCGCTGACTCAGGAACTCCCTCTTTACGCGCATGTGCGTAAGAGGGAGTTCCCTGTGTTAAAAAACAAGATGTTTTGTAGGAAAAACAAGATGTTTTGTATGAAAAACAAGATTCATCCCCAAAGGCCAAATATTTCTTACTACTTGCGTCTCTTAATTTACGGTCTTTGACTTGGGGTACAGTACTATAAATTACCCACAATACAGTTTGATATGTACACACGACATTAACATTTTTATAACTTTTTCAGTACGGCCTGAAAGCAATAATATAGAACCTCTTGATACTTGATTGATTATATCTATTGAAAGTACGATCAGATATTTCAGTATAAATTTCAAAGAAACCATTAAATAACGGTAAAAGTCACATTCTGCCGGTACTATAATGCCATACTTTTAGGCAGCTAGTTATGATAATGTCATGTTTCTATAATTTGCACCGGTTACTGTAAATCTTCATTCTAGCATGGAGGTAGTAGAGAATTCGCCAAATTTCAACATTTCGCCACTTGGGCTTGAATTCCCACGATTTACCGGAGGTGTAATTCTTCAAAATTGGCGGCAAATTTACATTTTCGAGTCTCTTCTGTTTAAATTCAATGGCAACGCCATTCCAGGCACCCGCATGTCTCGTGAATTCCTATGATTATGCATGAAATGTCTCACGCAAGGTTGGACAATAGAAAGACAATGTAGTCGAACTTTTATCAGAACTGTAGCTGTTAAGTATCGCTTTTCATATTTTCACAGCTTGGATTTAAAACAATGGTGTTGTGACATGTCTCATGCATACTATGTATGAATCATTGTGAAACAAGCGTTGGCAAGTTTTCTTGTCGACAAAGTATTGTAAATTTGGGAGTCGGACCTTGGGGGCTTGGAGTGAGCATATCTCCAGGCTCTCGGAGCAAAGGGTTGCCCCAGGCAGCCATCAGGCTGACCTGGGAAAATAAAGTTTCGAGCGCAGCGTTAATTCCTGTGTCGCCTGATCAAAATATTTACTCCATCTACGCGTACTGTGGTCAGAAGTTCCTCTTAATCCTGTCAGAACAGCAAGAACATTCCTTTACAATTTGATAATAAACTGAAGGGGTCATTCTCTGAGGAAACTTAGCATGCAAATTTCTTTTGTCTTTCTGTTTGGAAAAAATCGATATCCTTTTGTTTCATAAAACAGGTGAAACTAGTCTCCCTACTTTCCGTTACTTTTTCTGTATGGCTGTGGACACAATCCGTGGAAAATTTGACAAAAATGCTATCTCCTCTCTCAATCAAGCATACTTTTCTAAATCATTTAAAATGGAAATTGAGAAGAATGGTGTCCTCAAAAGTACGATTTCAGAATTTAAAAAACTAGTCTGTGAATTTGTCTACACATGGGGGAAACAGTAGATTTCACTGAGGAGTTTCCGTGTGTACAAATCATAATGAATTATGGGAAATCTTCAGTACTGTGTGGGGTACCGGTGTAGGACCGTAATGCTTTAAGTAACTGAGGCTGAAACACGAAGTTGTCGGTTGTAAGTACCATTTAAGGTCTTTATAACTAAACGTCAACAGTGAAGGCTCAACTTAAAATTCCAAATCTCCACCTAACTCTACTTTTGTCTAGCAAGAGTACAACTTAAATAGTTTCCATATCTACACATTATAATGAATGACTTAGATAGAACTTTAATTATACAGATAAGTCGGAAAGTATTCTAGGAAAGGATATACTGTCAAAACAGGATGGGATGATCCTCCAACTTGAAGCTTACATCAACGGTCATTTCTTAAACTTTTTGCATCTATCAAAACAATACATCACTCAATGCAAGACAGATGGTTTGCTTCGAGATTTGGAGTGAAAACAGGCTTAGTGAATCACAGGAAGCTACCGCTGCATGTTGGCAATCGTTACTACCGGTCAAGTTGATTACCATAGGTCAACTTAAAACATCCGAAATCATCCGAGAGGGCATTGGGAAGACTTTAAATTACTTAATTGTAAATTATTTGTTTCTTTGACGCCAGAGGGGAGTCTCCGAAACATGGGATAGACTGAAATAAAGAATTCTATTTCTTATCCTTTGGCGTCTGGTTTCCGAGTCTACTACCAACGTTAGTCTCCCGCTCCACGTTAACCTCAAAGATTTTACACAGAAAGAAACGGAAAAATGTGCTAGCATGGCAAGCTTAAAAAACTGAACGAAAATGGAAAAGTAAAAAAGCTGCACCGCCTCCCTTTCCTCTTTAAGCATGGGATAAAAAACGAACTTAAGAAAGAATGTTGGTGATATTAATTTACACGTAGGCCTGAAAACGACTTGAAAATTTTCTGATATATTTCGGCAGAAATAAATTCCATATATCACAATTGTTATCAAATAGAACGCTATCCATAATAGGTTCGGTTATATCTAAATCATCAGGCTGATTGTAAAATATTTATGTCAACGGAATGCGTCTACTACATCTCGCCAGCGGGAAAGGGTACACGCGTAGTTTTAACGGCAGTGTCTACAACTATTGTACATTAACAGCAATGTGCCAGCTACAGAACAACAATTGCAATATATCAGGCGGCAAGAATCCGCTTTTGGAAAATGGCGGCGGAAATAATTTTTTGCTCACGTGTGTGAACACGTGATAAGTCGCAGCGATGTCTGTCTGTCTGTCTGTGTGTCCGTGTGTGTGTGTGTGTGTGTGTGTGTGTGTCTGTCTGTCTGTCTGTCTGTCTGTCTGTTGGTCCGATATCTCAGAAACGGCTGATCAGATCAGAATCAAATCTGGTACATAGATTCAGTTAGCAATGGCAAGAACTGATTAGTTTTTGGTGGGTGTGGCTTGCATACTTTTTGCTCATTTGCATAATTAATGATTTTAGAAAAAACGGATATACATTAAAAACAACTGCACACAATTTGATGAGATTTGCTACAAATGTTGATCACACCAAGATATATCAGCAGTGGGAACCATTAAGGGGTGACATGAAAGATAGTTGCTAATTTGCATATTAATGAACTTTCCTAATTAGGGATATATATCTGATTTAACACGATCAAAATTGACAAAACTTGCAACATGTATTGGAGATATTATGATAAAACATTATTGAAAATCATTAAGCAATTTTACTTCAGCCAATTCCTAATTTACATATTTAATGAACTTTGCTAATTAGGGATATATATCTGAAGTGACTGGACCAAAATTAATGAAATTTGCCATATACATTAAAGATACTATGATACAACATTATTGAAAATCATTTAGCAGTTTTACTTCAGCCAATTCCCAATTTGCATATTTAACGAACTTTCCTAATTAGGGATATATATCTGAATTAACTTGATTGTAGTGGTTGAAACTTGCTGTATACATCAAAGATACTGTGATGTAATATTATTGAAAGTCTGTTGGTCCCAAAAGACTCTGCGAACTGTAGGTAATCGATCTATGAAGAGGGTTTGGTAAAGATGACGATTTTGTTTTGTGGCTCATCTTCAAAAGATATGATGTGATCTTTCAGCATGAGCAAAGCGTGCACACGTTTTCTGGTACTGCGCACTTTCCCACGTTCCGGATGAGCAATTCTTTTCAACGTAATGGTTAAAAATGGAGTATTCATCCCGTATCTCAATTCCACGATTTTGACCAGGCCTTCTCCATCCTTTAACAAACATATTAGTTAGCATGAAGAGAGAGAGAGAGAGAGAGAGAGAGAGAGAGAGAGAGAGAGAGAGAGGAGAGAGAGGAGAGAGAGAGAGAGAGAGAGAGAGAGAGAGAGAGAGAGAGTATACCCTTCGTCACCCTTGTTTTTTGACATGGTATTGTGTAGGGCATAGTGGTTATTATACCTTTCGGTCCTTATTTAGAGCAAATCGACAAGGCCATCTTATCTGGAAACGGAGCCGAGAGACATCTTCCATATCCTCGTTCGCTTGAAACTTTGCATGTAACATTTATGTTACCGAAGAGAATTAACACATTTTGACTTTTTATTTAGGGGTTTTCAGAACCAGAGTCCTTCGTCGGTCGTACAAATAAAATAGCTTGACGAATCCAAAATTCAAAAATATTTTCTTTCCTCTCATTGCTTCTTTCTTCTTACTTAAAAAGGATGTCTACGTGATATGCCCGCTTGGACGAAGACTTTTTGTATGATAGAGAAAAACTTCCGATTGTAATATCATACGGTTGTTGAAAATTTGATTTCTTTAAAGCGGAATTCTTTCTTCGGTCGAGTTACTTTAAGGTCGAGCTACACATCACTTTATAAGACAATATTTTACCACTTTCGATAACAAATTAAATACGAATAAGGCGGTCGTTGATGGACTTTTGAGCTGACTTACATTGAGGTATTCGATTCTTTCATCGAATATCACTTGTTTGATGGGTATTTCATGTGTTGTGGATTTTTTGTGTGTGCAAATACTTGATTAGTGTGTTTAAACACTTTAAATCTGTGACTCATATCTTAATATTCTTTCTTAGAATTTGTATACAGAACAAAGGCTGACCCTAAAATTTTGATGGGTGTTAAGACTTGCGAGCCATCCAATTAAATCTCCTGAGGAGCCATAGAGAGGCGTTTTAGCCAAATCTGATGTGTGCAGTGTCTGAGATGACCTTTTCTTGTAACACTGAAACCATAAAAGCACAGCTGATAATGACAAAAACTGCCTTTCTAACTGTTATTTTGGTCATAAAAAGCATCATTCAACAGAAAACCTGAGACACAAAGGAAAACAGTTGCATCAATGACAACGAAAGATATCTTGTCATTTTTCTATCTCTAAAATAAGTCACTGTATCAAATATATATTGTGAAATATTTGTGCATGTTACTTTCTCATACTGAATTCTCATAGAGAGAACATAAAAGTATCAGGAATTTGTCTTGCATATCATATGAAATGCAGATTTCATAACGGTACACTTTCACTTAGCAAACATCAAGATATCTCTGGCATATATCTCTGATTTATTAAAGTATAGTGCCTGAAGGGCGAGGAGAAAAATATGAAACATCCTGATATCTCTGATATATATGTCTTGTATATTAAAGTAATGCACAGGAAGGGCGTGCGGAAAAATGTCTGATATATTAAAGTAACGAGCTCGAAGAGCACGCTGAAAAATATTGAACATACAGATATCTCTGATATATGTATGCCTGATATGTTAAAGTTGGGCGTGTTGAAAAATATGTCTGATTATTAAAGTTACGCGCCCGAAGGTCGCGCCGAAAAATGCAACTGAATGATGAAATTTGAGGCTGACACGATGCATTTTAGGCAGATGAGCCTGTGTTGAAATTCAAAAACACACGGAACACCCTTTTGGGCATTTCAAAAACATGGTGACCCCCCTATCACCAAAGTCAAAAACAGGGTGACCCCCCCCGCCATGAATCCACCGCCTCCCCCCAGGCTGAAGAAAGTGACCAGTCCCTTAATGCCTTCGTCTGAAAAAGCGCCACACCTTTGGCGTACATGTGGTGAATTGATACTTGGCTGTCGTCACATCTTGAAACGAAATGTTATATTTGAGGAAACGCGGTCTATTTTAAAAGATATGTTCCATCTCCCCGATATCGACATAAACAGCACCCTAAACATGTCCTTCAGTTTACAAGGTGTTATTGGATGAAAGTGGCGTAAAAACGTCAAACATTCAGTCTCGGCGAATCTAGATACTGTACGCCCTCTTGTGACTATTTGTCACCCTTGTCCTTCAGATGTAAAGTGTTTACGATGTCGGAGGCACTATTTTTCGTAATATCGACGTTTTTCAAAGTGTGCAAAATATGTCTACACAAGAAGAATATAAAAGACTAAATAAATGCAATGTCAATCGCATTAGCATCTGACAGAGTGCCTCAGATACCAGGCAGCGTACTCCTACGTAAAGCCGTGAGGCTACCGACGGTGCAGACTACGCGAAAAAAAACTCGTTTATCTTATACATTGTCGCTAACTAGCGTCATTGTCGCTAATTGGGTCGATGCTTTTTAATTGGTTTTTAAAGTTCTTACTGCAAAAGTCCTGGAGCAATACTACTACTCTTACTACTAGTGAGAGCAGACAGCAAGAGAATACCGCGTACGCGTAAGTAGACGTCGCCCGTACTCTACATCTGATTTTAATCAGATTGCATACACACATACATATATGTCACCACAGATAGGTGGGTAAGCTGTCGATGGTTTATCAAAATACCAGTATGTTGCATTTGTTTTATAAAGACTATTTAAACAAGCCATCAATATATAGGTTAAACACGCCTTGTTTTAGCTTTGTTTGTCTAGTTTTAGAAACAACACCTATTAATTCCTATATCTAGAATAAGGTTATGTAAGTAAGAGATTTCTTGTAATAACCGATTTGATGTAGATTTTGAATACTTCTTGGGGATACTTTGCTTGACCCACTGTTAACATCTCTACGCATGGGAAATTTTCAGTCAATATTTGACTGAATGAGTTTCCAACTTACCTCATGAATAAAGTAAATAAGGAAAGCTTACTGTTTCTTGTACAGGGAATGAAAAATGCAGAAAAAAATCTAGCGTTACAGTTTTTGGGACTGTCATCAACGCGACACCACAAGCATCCTATTCCATCTGCTCACTATTGCGCAGATCCGACAGTAGCCTTGAACTTCAATTGCGGTCAACCACAGGTATGTCAATTTTCGAGAACAAAATGGTTTTCATTGTCAAAAGCTTTCTAGTTATATTCTTCTTTAAAATGCGATCATTGACAACATCTCAACAAATTGAAAGGAAAATTTAATGTGATAACTGAACACAGGAAAAGTTGAGTCGGACTGTAACAATGCAGGTAACACATGTCTCTAGACCGACTGCACACAAGGCCCTCGATGACAGAGCAAACCAAACGCTGCATGATGGCGTGCTCCAAAGGGTTTTAGTCTGGTCTCCTGTCCCATTTCTACCGCTGGCAACGCTGCTCACGAAAATAGGTGAGCAGCGCAGCCAGCGGTAGCCTGACCAAGAATGACCGGATATAATGTTTGAGTCTCACACCTGCGTTCACGCTGAAACCGAATACACTGTAGATCATGACACGGTAGTTTGAATTTTAGGTGAAATATCGTCCATACTGAACAATTCACAAAAAATTAACCTCATAGTTTAGATGGTCCCATCTTCCTATTGGGTTCCCGATTGGGTTACTTTTAGGTGACCATATTTTGTACTGCAAATATCATGTTTCGTGACAAACCCGTAATGCAATCAGGAACTCGTTTGTATGCTGTGTGAGCCAAAGTTTGGTTGAAAGGTTATTTTTATGTTTGCACGTGATTTATATTTGATGGTTTTCATTATAATCATTAACATTGAGTCCAGTTCAAGAAAGCGTAGATGTTTACAAAAGTTCCATACTTTGAATTGTGAAGGTTACTTTTATCGTTACGAAAGTCTTCCGATTCTCTCAGATTCTAATTTTATTCTTTGTCGGTTTTCGTATTTTATCAAAGTTAAATCTTATGACTTGTCCACCTTTTAAAGTGCGATGGTCCACTCTCAACCTTACACGAGCTGAAACGTCTATTCAGAATGGTCTGTGAGTGTAGTACCTGAACCTTGTGAAGAAACCATGATGATAAAAACGACAGCCTTATGCAAACAAGACCTTGGGATGGCGCTATTGTGAAGATTACGACTGGAAAGTTTCAGTCCAAATCAACTTGAAGCGAGATAATATAAAAAAAAAAAAATAAAAAAAAAATAAAAAATAAAAAAAATAATAATAATAAAAAATTGTGCTGTTCCTATAACACGGTTTTCAAAAGTAGGGTAGGTCGGTAGACTGGGATTTTTATTCAAAATATTTTTAGTTTTAAATATGCATTTTTCCGGGTTCAGGGCGATCACTGACCACAACATTTCCAGAATAACGTTTCGTACATATAAAAGTATAAAAACATAAAAGACATCCTCCTTCAAGCAAAAACCAATGCGAGGTAACGAACATGTGATTTTATGTTTTTTTTTCTTTTTATTACTTCTGTGTTTACGTAGCTCTAAAAAGTTCAGGGTCGGCAGGTAAAAAGTGAGGGTAGGTCGGATTATCGGAACAGCACAATTTTTTTTGGCCTAATGATTTCACACAATAAAGCTATTCTTGAAACAAATAAAGTAATATTCTTTGCATAATGAATTAAAAATGGAAAAATTAGAAAATTTTAGTTTTTCCGTACAATCTTACATCTCGCTTGCAGCAGAGCCTTGCTGTGTTCGTTCGCGAGACGTTAGCAAGAAATTATTAATGCACGATAATCACCTTAAAGTTTACGTTCATAAACTGCGACAGCCAAATTTGCTCGAAAATAGTTCTCGATTCGTCAAAACGGGTCGTCCAATCGTCTGAAATCAATTATATTACTAAACATGTCAACAACGGAAAACATTGACTCTAGTGTACGGACGATCAAGCATTATCGATCATATTCTCTCATTTTCGGTTGTGGTACGGGTAAAATTTCATCAACTCAAATAAAAGTTTTAGACCATTCGCTATCTTCAAGCTATCTTCGTTTTGACAGGAAAATTCTGTAGATCGATATAGCCTTGATATGACATCGGCTCTGGAAAATGTGTTTCGGTATTTGAATCCGACGTTTTCTATACATTGTCAAATAGTACAATAGCAAAATCTGCCTAGGGGCAATTTTCCTGACACTCAAATTTTTACGGCACTTTTCGTATCTTCTACTTGTGAGGGCCTCATTTTGAAGCCTGTTGAGTTACCTTCTTGTTTTTGATAAATTGAAAATTTAAGTTTCCCCAAAGACTTTAACACAGGTCATACGGACCATATCAATACCAGTACATTTTAGGTAATTTTAATTCCAATGGGGTTATCCTAGACTTTGCACGGTGACCACAGATCTTTGTTCTTTGCTACGACAAATATTAAAGGGACATTAGCTGTAACTGTTGACTAATTTTTCACTACTCTGTTTCAATGTATCAACTACAGAATTTTACTTCAAGTTAATCCGATCATCATGACCAATGCTCGGTGTCCTGCTTGCCAACACAGCCTGTATATTTGAAATGACCATTGTTATTGTTGACAAATGTATTCTAGTCCGGACCTGAATACAAAATCTAAACAATAACAATGCAGATTATACTCATATAGGGTATATTTATGAGCTAAATATCAGGAATTTCTCCATGGTTCAGGGATTCCCACCAGAAACTGCAGATGATGCACAGAAACAAACAAAATAAAAAAATGACCAAAGATACAGCTAATGGATCTTTAACGTTCCGTCGAGCACAGTGCGATAAAAGTGTCTGTTTCGAGGCGAGTTCGACAGTTCTAATTTAATACTGATACTGAACAACAGTCGCTTGTGGTTCAATACACGGCAAAGGCCCTTGTTGTAGCATATAGAAAAATATGCTTACAGGGGCATGCCTTGTATCGAACCACAAGCGACCGTGCACTGAACAGACCCTTGGCTGTCTGTTTGAGACTTACGCATTGAGGTAGAACTTAAATGGTGATAGGACAATTTTCAGCTCAGAGATATATTTCAGAATAGGATATCGACATACGTGAATTTACATAATATCAAGGAGTGAAGACGTTAGTGTTGCCATTGAGCAATTAAATTCAAGACAATTTGTTGTCAATATTTAATTTTTAAATTGAACGTTGTTGTTCCCTGTCTTTGTCGTTCGCAAGTATTTGCCAGAGAACATGAAACTTTTCGCGTAACATCACGTCCGGGAAATATCATGATTTATTACATGCACTCCACAAGAGGGACTGTTTCCTCTTTCACACACCATTGAGAATTACTCGAGTACATGGTGTGTATACGGACTGTGAGAAGTGTGGGGAAGTAAACACTGAGTATTTTCGATGTGATTTCAGGGATGGTAAACTGTAGCCTAATGTTCTCTTACATGTACTCGCAACAAAAACGGTATGGAAACAACAACTATACACAACAACGACAAGTCAAGAACATCTCTTCAGTTTTGCTTGCTACCACCAACACCATAGCCACCACCAAAATAATTTCTGAGCACATCAACCTGTGTCATATAACCGCGTCATTCTCGCCAACTGTCCGAGGAAAACTCCAATTAAGATCACGCTCGTCATTTTACACGAAACTTTCAAGAAAACGTTACAGTCTTTGACAAAAGAAAGTTTCCCACTGAGGAATGAAGGCTTGCGCTCTTCTTTTGTGATATCGAATCCGACAAGAGAGAGCAAATGAAGAAAACGGCACAATTTGGAGCGATTTTATCTATTCAGCGGAATGAAAAAACACTAGTATTATACCCTACATGCGCTTGAGGTAAAAGACGACGACTTCGGTGTAGTACGTATTGGTGGTGGATGACAAAAACTTGTTCCCC
Organism: Ptychodera flava; assembly: GCF_041260155.1. Classification (NCBI taxonomy): domain Eukaryota; kingdom Metazoa; phylum Hemichordata; class Enteropneusta; family Ptychoderidae; genus Ptychodera; species Ptychodera flava. Next base: position 12,288,549 of record NC_091948.1, read on the forward strand.
GAGTACCAGGTAGACATGCATTTCGCTGGAAATACAAGGGGGACACACAGGAGTTTTATTGGTGTAATAAATCATTGCTGTATTGACACGTGGTCCACAGTAATATCGACCTGTAAGACGGAAATTTCCAGGTCATAACTCAAAAAGCTCAGCAGTATTTTGCAATCGCATGATGACTAACTCTCACGAGTGCGAGTGACGAAAGCCCTTTAATGCTGCAGTCAATGTTCTCAAAAATCTATAAAAAAGCCAAACGCCTTCTAAAAATAAGACTTCCAAAAATAGATGATTTAGTGTAGGCCACAGCGTCATACCTGTTGGTATTTCGTAAGAGCAATTACCATCTACGTCAAACGTATACAAACCGATGGAATTATACTTGCAAATCAGCGTCAACTCGGTCTTCGGGTCACTTTGAACTATGCAAATTTCATGCAAATTTTAACCTCGTGACTTCACACATGCGCACTTGCTTCAACTTTCAACAGAAGATAACTTTGCGAAGCATCACTGTTTTTGTGCGCGAAATTCACGGTTTATGGCCACTATTCATGGATTAGGGCAAATCTCGGTGAGGATCCAGGTTCTTTGGTATCTTCTTGTAAGTTCAGTGTCATTTCAGCGCCAAATTTATGCCAATTAATGGTAATTTTGTGTCCGATTTTAGGGGGATGCCCCCGGAACGACGAGGATTCTCCGTGTCAAAGTGGTTGCAGGTTTGAACCTAGCCAAAAAGGACATTTTCGGAGCAAGGTGAGTTTTCAGAATCAGTCGGTCATGGATTTTGACCGATTTCAGAGCTAACACGCTCGAAAGGAGTACGAGTCATTTGCACACAGGTTTGTGTGAATGGATAACAAGTTCCGTATGATACCCTACCCAGTGTCATCGTCTACACGATAAGTATGTTCAAGAAATCTACACAGCATGAAGATGGGCGTGGATCGTGCAGATGACAGGACGCTCCCGGTGGTCGGCTCCCGAGGCCACGAAGACGCGGAAAGGCTACCTTAACCCATTTGTGTGCCAATTTTCGAAATATAGCCGAGAAAAATGTCCCTATAGTCTTAAAATAGTGACTGCTTTGGAGTGCCCCCATCTGCTTCATATTTGCAGACACAGACAGAAACAAATTTTGTCCGTCCATGATTTCGTCTGGTACATACAAAATAATCCCATCATTAGAACAACATTTGTGGGCGTGCATTCTAATTACAGCCGGGATACGTTTTCAAAAGCATCGGTAAACTTGGACGCTGAGGCATCGTATAGTGTGCTCTATAGTCTGGCTTGCTATACCCCCAACCCATCATACTCACGGTTACAAATCTGACACATCTAGCTACAAAAAATCTCCAAAGTTAACCATAACATCGTTGCAACCTGATCTGAGCCTTCCTATCCCAATGGATTATCCAAGTAAGACAGTTAGAGACGTCAGAATAAGGTTAACAGGTTGCTAGGAACGCAAATCCCTTTGCAAACTCGACAGACTGAGACATTATTGTCAATTTCTATCAGAATGGAGATTGTAGTTATCAGATGTCTGTTTACTCCCTATTATTATGTGTTTATTACATGAGTGTATGAAATTTGTTAACTTGTTCACTGGTCAGTTGGTATAATTTTGTATAAGTACATGTAATCCTGCAAATGCTGTATAGGATAACGATACGTTGATTTGTGCAAATGAATCAAGCTTGCCAATTAGATAAAATTTCCACTTTTCATTTGTGCATTATACCAGATAAGGCAGGGAACTTTACAACCATTGCAGAGATTGTAACTGACAAGTGCGGTTTCCAAATCATCATTGGCTGTATCAAAGGGCTGTTTTTCAATAAGACTATGGAACATATGTGTGCAGTTTGCAAATATGGTAACACTTCTGTTGTCCTTGAACTTGATTGCACTGATACACCAGAATATCTCCTCCAAGCCCCAAGCCCCCACACCCTCAAAAGCCCCAAGTCCCCTCCCTCCTTTTTAAACCAGACATGTGTAACATGTCCAATAGAACATATTGTTATGGACTTGATCACTAAAAATATTATGACATGAGTGTGATTTTCACCTTGATCAGTGTTAAACGTATACATGGTGATTTTTACAGACAATTTGATAGTCAGTGAGTATATCACAGTGGTGTGTGAGTCACAGTGATCTTGTAGACACCAAGTGAGATCTGATTTTAACATGATGACATGTGAAAACAGGTGTACATGTACTGCCTGTGTCAAGTCAACAGTGATCAATGGTCTGTTATGACTTTGTGAATGATGAGTTAAAAGAGGAAACATGATAATATAACCCAGTTACACCATTTGATAAGTCAGTGAGTCTTCCTCATAGAACTGGAGAAATAAATTTGTGTGGGACAACCATCAATCTTAATTCTGATCTTTGCATCCCATCCTGTACATTAGTCAAAACCATCCTATTGAGAACAATAGAGAGGTACATGTAGCACATTTTGGCAGGGAAAGGGTTAGCCTGTTCACCCCCATTCCCTGTGAACACGTCCACAATCACCATTGATAACAATTGGTCTGGGCCAAACTATTGTGGCAAAAGGGTTAGCAGTGGCCACGTAGGGGCAGAAGTAAAGTGTGTAGACTTCTGTCTTGAGTCATGCCAATGGCCTGAATGTACTGTTGTTATATTGTTCAGTTGTGTAAGGACATTGTACCTGAAAAATGTGAAATAATAGGCTGTACTTTTTTGTGCAAGGCATGCAATGCAGTCTCCATGATACCTGAAATGTGTAACAAGTGTACCAACCAATAGCTACTAACATATTGCTCAGTCAGGGTTACGTTATCTTTTTTCTTTTAAAATATTAAGGAATTTTGAAGTTTGAATATTTGTGTTTCCAGGCATTTTTCAGCTTGAGTACAAATCAATCATGGTATTTTATATAAGGGCAATTCACTTTTGTGTAGAAGTTTCAGCGAGAATATGGACATCAAAGTGTGGAAAGATAGCGTAAAAGACAAGGGTTGCCGGAAAGCACGGCGCTGAAGTATTGCCTGTTAAACAGGTTGAGGGTTAAGGTAGTATGCGCCTGGAAAGTCAAAGACTTGAACCTTCGCTCAAACTTTCCTAAGTGAAAATTCCAAACTTTCTCTTACTAAATCAAGAATGAAAATCAGGGGTCACCGTGCAAATTTTGGCACTGGAAGAAGAAATTACCCATAACATTTACCGATATTTGAAATTCAAAATGGCTGCAACCCCTGTGTTACCACTACAGAAAAAAATTGAATTATGATTCATAAAAAAATTAAGAGGATGAACATGTTTCTTAATCCAAGAATTTTAAAATATGCCCCCACAAGAGGTTAATCAGAAAAGCATTGTTAAGATTTGAGAGTCTTATTATCTGTCCCTCGGGCGCATTATACTTTTGTAATTGTCAGAAGAGGTCAACAAAGAACCAGAACTGTGCATTTAGGTCTTTTAAAATGTAGTTTTTCAGGTGTCAAATAGTGTAGTTCTATGTGCAGTGTGTAATGCTCGTGAAAGGTCTTGCTTTCTTATTGTGATGGGTCATATATGTAATAAATTAAAACTCATCAATTCTTTACTTCCAAATTGAAGTGACAGGATGGACCAATGAGCGGTATGTCATTTGAATATAGAGTACCAGTCACATGATTGATATTGCCCCATGGATAGTGACTGTGCAGAACCAGTGATACATGTACTATATTTTTGGAAACATTGCAGCATTTTTGCCCTACCCACAGCATTGCATGAAAAATTTTGAGGACATTATTAAGCCGGGTTTTCTTGTTGTAAAAATGAACAAAACTTAATCCTCTTAAGAAATTAAGGAAAGCCAATGCATAAATTAAGGAAAACCAATGCATCTAACTTCACTGTAGATCAGATACTATAAAAATATTTTTCTACCACATTCTGTCAAAGAAAAAAAAATTGACAAGGATACGCTGACTCAGCAGCTTTTATACTTCGTAAATTTATTGCATACTACATCACTCAAGGTAATCTTGTATTTTGACAACTTTCCAATATTTTGGAAAGGCATGAAAAAACTCCATTGCAAAGCATTAACAATGTAATTGTTGAATGTTTTACTTGATTGTGAGGTCCAAAGCTGACATGAATAAAATAAGACAGATCTTTATAAATTCAGATGAATTTGCCCCCTGACACATTAACAAACAAAAAATAGGGCCAAAATCCCTGAAGCTACTATATAGACATGGATCAGTGTTTGATCTAGGACTTCAAAAATAGGGGCCATCGTGGGCCCACTCCCTTGAAAAAAGGGGGCCATTGGCAAAAAAAGGGGGCCATGCTGGGCCCCTTGCAATTTTTAAAGAGGGCCCTTCTTGATCCCAAACAGCGGATAAAAAGTGGTCCCCCAGAATTATTAATCAAATTCAAATTGCAATTAATTGTTTTTAAAAGGCTTATAATGGACAGATTGGGTTGCCAGGCAACATTTGCAAAGGCAGATTCCACTGTGTGCTGAAGGAATTGACAAAAAGGTATAGCTGTAACTATTGATATTTTTCTTTCTCTGTGTCATCAAACAACAGCAGTTTTCTATTGAGCTTGAAGTTATTTCACTAGCATTCAGTTTGTCAACTACGCTTTAGTTATTTACGTTTTAGTTGTAAAGTAAACCCTTATTGTTCACAATTTAATTTAGATTCAATTGTCAACAATACCACTGCTAGAAATAGAGTCGATATACAGACTTTGTTGACAAACTTGATTTTTTAAGAAAAACATTTTGATAATCAGAATAAAAACACTGAAAGCAGCCTATTAAAAGTGACAGCTACTGTCCCTTTATAATCAAATAATATGAAGTTACTGCAGTGACTGGCAGTTCACCCACAAGAAGGATCTATTCAAAAAGACAGACGTACAGGTGAGTCAACATTTAATAACACACTTTTATTCGGTTTTTTTTTCAAATTTTGACCATTTTCTCAACTCAATACTGATGATTATGCATATGTTTTATTGCAGACATGTACCATCAGCTACCATTCATCATGTCCATAGTACAGCCAGTACCATTGTGACAGTCACTTCACCTGAGAGAAGAAAATATGATTTTTTTATTGAGCTGGAAACACTGAAATGCCAAATCTGATTTTAATAAAAATTTCACCCTAACATGTACCATTTCTGAATCAATTTCAAGTAAAGAGTAAAGGAAAAAAATAAGAAGAGGGGGTAAACAAATTAAAAAAATAAACTATTAAAAATGTTAAATACTAGATTTTGGTATCCAATGAAATAATAAACTTAGATTTGAGAGTGTGTCTTTTATCTTATATTTCTTCAAAATTTCAAGTTTAGAGTAAAGGACTAAAATAAAATTTGGGGGTTCACGTAAATAAGTTGAAAAAAATAAATTATCAAACCTGTAAAATACTAGATTTACGTATACTAGAGAAAAATTAAACTGAGACAACAACACTCACTCTCTTCTCTATTTGTTTGATGACAGAAATATGAAATATCTAAACCGTTTTTGTACGACTGGAAACCCCGCGTGGCCACCACGCTGGTATGCGAATCACTACCAAACGAATAAATAAACAAGTGACTTGTCCTCAGAAACTTGCAGCCAGTTTACAAACATAACCATTCCCTACCACTCGGATATTTTGATCACCCCAAGAAATGTCAGAAATTAGCGTCCATGACACCATACACTGAATACCAGTCCCGGCCACTCCATCATGTAAAATAGTTATACCGTATAGGCCTAAGCATTGCTTGCTATTTGATCATAACGTACTACAGTCTAAGCTTACATATGGTAGCCTTACATATCGAAGTCAACGGTAAAATTCCCAAAATTGTATTCACCTGCGGGGTGCGGTTGTGTTGCAAACCGGCAGCATCGGTCTGCGTGTCAGTTTCTGACACTTCCATCGTTGTACCTCCTTCATCGTCGGGCGTGGGTGAGGAGACAACCCGACAGCTTTACAGATATAGCCACAGCATAGTAACCATCCTACCGCTGCAGCGCTGGCATCATACCGCTGGCATAGCTACGCATGGCCTTCTGCACACGTCCCGTCAAAGACGTCATGCCAACTTACGTCATTGTCGCAAAAAGTCGTGATTGAATATATACCACGTTACGGTAAATCAACGTGTTGTCGTAGAGCATGGGCGTAAAACATAGTGGCCTGTCAGAAACAAACTACCAGGCGCCGATCTTGAAATATTGCGCCCGAAATGGCGCCATGGCCTGTGAAAATAGCGCCATAGCTGATTTTTTTGCGCAAAATGCGCAATGGCGCACTCTAGATCAAACACTGATGGATATAAAATTAAAGGCGCCCTTCTCAATCCCAGGTTCTCACATTAGCGAATGTGTCAATAGCCCATTAACAGTTTGTCATTCTTTTGTTTTCCATTGAATATTTCATCAAGTAACTAATATTTATATTAGATAAATCTGATAATTGAGTAGGGGCTTTAAGTATTTCCTGACTGTATGAAATTATCTCACTAAGGTCATCCTAGGGACCTGTAAACCAAATATTAAAGCTGTCTGACCAGCGGTTTTGAAAAAACAAGCGACCCAACAGTTGACAGAGCTCTGCTGTGTTATGTAGAGAATAACTTTTTGTGACACATGTATTGATGAAGAAGGTGGATATCTTTGATAGGTCATTTCAGGATGGCCTGACCAAAAATGGCAAAATTAGCTGCAAAAATACAAAATTAATGATTTCATTATAATTTCAATATATTACATTTAGATAAAGCCTAAGAACCTGTATACCAAATATCAAAGCTATCAGATGAGCAACTTTCGAAAAACAAATATTTTGACCAAAAATGGCAAAAATTGACCCAAAAATACAAAATTGAAGATTTCATCAAATTTCAATATATCATACTAAGACAACCCCTAGGAACCTGTATACCAAATATCAAAAGCATCAGACAAGCAGTTTTTGAGAAACACATTTTTTGACCAAAAATGGCAAAATTGCACCAAAAATACAAAATTGCAGATTTCGTCATATATTCAATATATCATATTTAGATCATCTGTAGGAACCTGTATACCAAATATCAAAGCTGTCAGACGAGGAGTTTTGATGAAATTAAGTTTTGACCAAAAAAGATAAAAAATTCCTTACAAATACAGATTTGCATATTCCATCACAATTTGAACAAATCTCAGTTGGGTTATCCCTAGGGACCTGTATACCAAATAACAAAGCTGTCTGACCAGCGGTTATGAAGAAGATTTTTTACCAAAAACGCCTTTTTTGATGCTAATTTGCATATTTTCAAGAATATCAAACAGTAAAACAAGAGATGATATTCTGGTAGGCTGTGAGATGACATTCAACTCAGCTACCTTTGATACCAATCATGTAGTAAATAATAATGTAGTAATAACTTGGCGCTCCTACTGTCTCTGACATCGGTACCTCACGGCATTGCCCCTGTGGTGTTTGCACAGTAGTGAATCATGTTTTTACAGTTTTGCAATCATGTGAACACTTTGTTATTTCCTCTTTTTGCCTTAGTAGTGAAATGAATAACTACTACGGATGTGTAAGTGAATGGCAGAAGTGTTTGAAAGGTGGCCAAATTAGGTTTCATTTATCAAATGATATAAAGCCAGACGGAAGTCCCTTGGATTGCTTAAATTATCGATAAAACTGGTGCATAGAACTGGGCCTGCACTGTGTTCAGTAGACCAAAGGTCATGACCTAAAATGTTGGTTTCCTGGGATGTCTGTCTACTCAGGCAAGGTCACGTCAGGTTCAAGGATAACATTGGCAGCCATTGGTTGAACGACCTTTGTATATACCTCGCAAATAATTTGAACTGCCGTGAATGACATCAAATGATAGCTGTCACCGAGCACTCCTGTGATGTTCCCTGCAACAATTTGTGAAACAGTATGCACAGTGTAACCTGACTCAATAATGAGTGCAAATTTCAAAATTGCAAGTTTTATATTGCAGGCAGCATTGATTGTGACAGTCGGATTCCTGAATCTTGGATGCTTGTTTTAAACATCAATGCTGAATGTTCATGTGGGTGTGTGTGTGTGTACTGTGTGTATGTGTGTGTGTGTGTGTGTGTGTGTTATATGACATACAGAGACTTATATTTATGCATTGATAGACTAAATGAAACAACATAAATGATTTTATTGTATTCTTATTAAAGTTTATTCGTGAAGAACTCTGTAGTAAGCTGTGCTCAAGTGATATGTGCACATGTATTTTTTAGATTTGGGTGATTAAACTGCTTCTGGAGAGTCATTATAAAGTCGCTTCCCATACCACAGCATATTTGTGCTTCGTAATCCTGGACAAAGTTAGGCTTGTACAAGTATATTGAGTTTTGATTTGATGGCTTGTCATTGCAGGTTTACCTTTCATAGCAATGTTGGTTTTCCATTCAGAATCACCTTATGTGAATTAAATAAGCGTACTTCCTGTATTTGAGATTTGATGTTCGGCATAAAAAAAGTATGTTTCAAAGTTGTTAAATTTCCCAAATCCCTTCCTCTTTTTTGACAGGGAAATAACTGAATATTTATTTGTAGTTTTAGTTCAAATTCTTGTTTTTGTTGCTGTAGTTCTGTATAAAATAAGGCAATATGAGAATGACAGGTGAGACTGCCAATAATATTACTGATGTCATAAGTTAACGTCATAATTTGTCCGAAGTACATGGCATCTTAGAAACTCTGTCATGTTATCACACTTTTTTGCCAACTAAATGTAATTGTGAAGGTGATTAAGCTTTATGCCATTGACTATTGATCAAACAGGATTTGCAGTGTTTATTACGACCTGACACGGATGTGTGATTATTATGTATAAGCTACCAAGCCCTTGTTACGTAGATGTTATCAGCATTACGGAAGCTATTAGTTTAATAAGTTCAAATTAATTGTAAAATGATGAAAATGATAGGTTGTTTAGCATACATGTAATCTGTTGTTAATATTTTTCTGAGAACGATAGCTTTCATACACTCTGTTTCCTTCGAAAGCCATGGTGTTATCCTCGAACTTATCATATGTATATTTCAACATGGTATCAGATGAAGGTGAAAGGTCAATTGAAATGGTTTGAGTAAAGGTGTGTGCCAATTTATTTTCCCATAAACAGTTGCACAGCTGAAAGCAATGTTTGTCAAGGTGCTATGATTATTTGAATTTCATAAGATTCAGTTTCTTTCGTAGCCAGTCACATACTGTACATGTACCATTCTATACATGTATGTTAACCTTTGCCTCGTGTTTACTGAGGAGGGATTTGAAAAGCAGAAATGTGGTGATATTGCACAGTTAGCATGGTGAACATATCAAGTAGATATGATATTTCCAATGTAGTGGGTCAGTTCTAAGCAGAAAGGTACATGCAACAAGTTACTCATTTCATGTGCTTACTCTGTGTCATCCCTTTTCTGCCGCCAACATGTTCCAACTTCAGTGAAATTTTACACTGATGGATGGTACTGTATTTATACCTGGTTTTGCAGATATAGTCAGAAAAACCAGCAAAGTGATTGAACATGACATGCATGTATTTACTATATGCAGAATTACTACACTTTCTATTGGTGTTTTTCACCTGTCGCTTTGAAAAATCTACTACAACTACTACCACTATGAAAGAAAATGCAGGATTCTAAGTACAGTGAGTGTATTGTAAGAGACCAGTATATTCTGAATATTTTAAGGTAGAATGCACCTACATGACAGGTATTTGAGCTCTCAAATTTTTACAGTATTCTTTTGATCTACCATTTATGGGGCTCATTTTAAAGCTTGTGTATTTTTAAAGTTTTCACCAACATTATTTTGTGAAAATTGAAAATTTAAATTTTTTCCCCACAGAGGTAAGATGGGTGGCGGCCATCTTGAATTTCAAGAGTTGGGAAATATTGGGTAATCTCTTTCCGCAGTATATTATTTTTGCATGGTGACCCCTGAAGTTTGTTCTTGATTTTAAAAGGGGCTGGTTTTAAGAGCCCATATGGAAAGTTTGAGCAAAAGTTTTGTTTTTCATTTTCAAGGCATGTACTGGTACCTTAAAAGCTGTGTAGGAATGAATTATTTGTTGTTGCCGTGATGGTTAGAGTCTGCTGGTCAAGTAGGCCAGATTCCTCAATTTGGAGTTAGAATGAATGCCGATGTGTCTTGCTGTGTCACAGATATGTAGATATTTATTAATTTCACGGATATGTTCAGAATGTATTAAGGTTCCAGATACAAGCCCTTCTGAACGTGTATTTTAATTTGTGATCCAATCTTGTGAGTGGTGTGTTTAATACGTGGGCTGATTCACTTGCGTCAGTCAAATCTGTGAGAGAACATTTGATGCACAATATCTTTGTCAGGGACTTTGTGTTTACAGCTGGGTTTTTTGTGCACAAGTTTCTATGAAATATACCTGTCACTCATCACACATCATAGACTGTTTTATAATCGCTACTGAGCAGAGAAGACCAATTATCATATGTACATGTCACTGTCAAGGTCAAATCTGAGATGCTCTGAGCAGTCAGTTTCTCTGAAGTAGACCCCAGAACATGTGGAGATATCTGTTACATAATAACACATCATAGCCAAGATTCTGTGACATTCCGAATTTGTGTGAATTTTCCAAACCACACATACATGTATAGCCATCAAAATTATGTGTTCAACCACAGTCACTCTTGTGGAGTGATGGTGGTCCAACCCAACTTTAGAGTAAGGAGGGGCAAGCTGGTTAGCATAACAATTAAAATTTGCATATTTAGTGGTATAAGATATTTACATGTAGCTTGAAGTACAATCTTAACGAATGGATGGCACATGTTTACCTATACAAATCACCTTATTGAGATCCAGTCCCAGCATTTCATGGAAAACCAATATTTCACATAAAAAATGTAATAATACTAATATATCAGATTATGACACACGATACTGTATTACCAACTCCAGAACTTGCAGTTCTGTGATACTGAACTGCAGAAAGGGCTCGATATGCAGAGAGCATCTTTATCTGTGCATACTTCCCTTTCATCTCAGTGCCGGAGTATGACTGCCTCAGCAGTGAGTGGCTGCCGGCTAATGAACCCCGGAGCAGGAATTATCAGAGCTGGTGGCATCATGGTGAGGCTGTGAAGGCAATCGAGAACATGTCATCCTGACACCAGTCATCAACAACTGACACACCGATAGGCTGACAGAGTTTATATAACGACTCCTTCATTACGGGACAGATCATCAAGATTACAAGCTCTCAAAATATCAAACTTTCCAAGCCTCACGAAGGCCAAACAGGAATCAGTGTAGAAAGACATGGACGTCTATCTTAACCTTTTCACCCCCAATTCCCTGTATACAGGTCCACATTTACCATTGATTACAATGGGTTTGGACCAAACCATGGTGGTGAAAGGGTTAAGTCTTTTAAAAGTACATTATCATTCAAAACAGTTTCATCTCGCCATTTTTATGCATAGACATGCCTATTATATATATACGCAATTCATCTCTCTCTCTGCTAAATGGGCTAGGGTGAGCCGTGATTGTGCAAGGTCAAAAGAGGTCACGATGGCTAAGAAAGACGTACGTGTATCATAGCTTCACTGTATAGTCACTACAGGGAGAATTCATGTTACATGTTTGGACAAGCCTTGTCACCAACTGCACAAGCATAAGAAAAGTGGCTCCTACAGTTTGTTGAAGTCTCAGTTTACAACGTATTTTCAAATCTAGTGTTGCTGTCTGTGTGCTGTATTTGTGATGGTTGATTATTGAACAGTGAAGATTTATGTATTTGTGTCCTGAAACATGAATATTTGCACAGTATCTATCATATGAAATGGCTGCATAAGGAACTGTTTGAAATATCTTTCCGTAATCAACTTACGCACTGCAGATAATCAATACACACAACTACAATGTACACCGAATTGAAGTTCACATTTCTTTTATCATGTATAATGATTTTCCCGAAAGCCAACATCTCTGTAGATAATATTAATAACAGACTTTGTAAGTTAAAGTGAGTCCACAGTCAGGCTGGGTCATTTGGTGTTCAGTAGCTATCCTATGGTAGTGACCCTGTAACTTGCATGCATGCAGCAGTTGACTTCTGGGATCCTGTTTTGTCAAGTGATGTACTTGACAAGCTTGAGACAGTACATGTATAAATTATCGTTTTTAGATAAATTATCATTTTTCTCCTACCCTGTTCTATATTTTATTAGTGTTATATTGATAACAATCAATTAATTGATTATTGATATTGTTATTATCAGCATTATTATTTTTACCATACTGTATCCACAGACAATATATTGGTGTAATGAAAATATTATGATGAAGGTAGCATGGGGCGGAGGAAACTGTCAAGGTGCTACAAAAGATAGAACAGACTACAGTATTGTGGCCCTGCCACACCTCATGGTCAAGGCTATGCATACATTGTATGTATTTTCCATCCCTACATGTATTTCACCTCTGAGTCTTACACAAGTCTAGCCATGCTCATTGAACAAATTGGGTCAGACCAACCCAGTAGTGGTGACACCGTATATACTAAATTGGGAGTGTGGTATGGCTTTGCATAAGATGCTGTATTGATTGATTTTCCTTGTAAAACAAATATCAACTTCTCTTCATTGGTGCCAAGACAACAGTACTTCACATATTCTGTTGATTTGTCAGACATTGTTGGAAATCACAAAGCCTCATTGTCCAACCCTACATAAGGAGACTGAAGTGAAATGCAACCAAACGGCCAGGACCATTTTCACTGAGGACAAGGACACAGCTCTCATGTCAGATGTTATATTCAGTTTTAATGTCTTGCCGTTGGGCACACATCACAAAGACATGGCCAGAATGTTGCTCTGCCTGCCAACTTTGTACAATGCTTCTGTACATCGCTGTGGCAACAACCATTTCAAACTTTCAGATGGTCTGAGTAACATTTACAGTGCACTCACCCACCGTGACCTTTTAAAGGTCAAACACTCAACCCTTTTAATGAAGTGTATTGTAGGTCGCATTTGTTGACTTCAACAAGCAAGTAAAAATTGAAAACTGTTTATACATATAAGTCATTCAGTATTGGTAGTGACCGAGCAATCGTCTTTTGTTTTAACATTGACAGAATAGAGTAATCAGTTTGTTACCACACGCTGAACAGCGTAAGGTTAAACTCAGTTGCACCTACTGTATCGCACGGAAACAACATGAGTGGTATGTCAAAATGGTATCATTAGGAAAGTGACTTTCATGACTCGCGGCTGAATATTGCTACTCAAGCATACATTTATTCATACCATTTTTGCAAATTAAATGTGTTTGATACACTCTCGCCACGTCCAAGTTCAACTGTAAGTGTGCAGCAAAATGGTGAAGCTTGACTACCGTAGGTTCAAGTTGTTTAACATTTTGTGTCCTCACATACATGTATATGGACAATGATTTGAGGGACTGGTGACACATAGGTTATCATAGTGTGATAATCACGTATTAAGATGTGTTTATGGCTTAATTCAAGTGTGTTGTAAAAGCTATGTGTACTCATGAATGAAGCCCTATAAAGACAACATCTACTAGTCTTCCTAGGTACATTGTATTGATTTACTGGAGCTATAGGTGTACATGTATCTTACAAGTAAAGAAAATATTGATGTTTATGTAGTCTGTAGATACATGACCTTGACTAACTGAAAAAAAAAGATTTTAATATTTCTCAATTTGAATGTTGTAAAATTGAAATAGTGTCATTTCCTGCATGGAAATGTCTTAAACTTCCCTGTACATGAGAATTTCAAGACACGAGTGATTTACTCAAATTACTGACTGTGAAATATAATACAATATAATAGTTTTATCAAATATCGCAAAAAATAAAAAAAATCAAAATTTTCTCATGGGATATTATTAGCCTTGGAAACTTGCTTAAACTTTTTAAATATTGACGTGAAAATCAAGGCTTCAGTATAGTATGTCATAATAATTGATTGAGCAACCTATGATTTATGCTATACATGCGTAATGTTATGCTAATTTATTCATGTTTATTGAAACACCAATTTTGAACCTTTTAGTGAAGTCCAAAGCTCAATTTTATCAAATACAGTAGAAATCAGAAAAATAAATACTGACGAAATTTGATTTGACAACTGGAGCAGACAAATACAATACACCTAGGATTTTTAATTCCCATCGGAGATGTTACTGATACATGTAAATCTCATTGTTGCATATTTTCAGGCAGCGTAATTCTGTTATTAGCTGGAGTTTTGCAAAGTTTGACTGTGGTATAGTAAGTCATTAACGACTAGGGTTGTACAACTTGAGGTAGTTTCAAATTTACCAGGTTCATAGCTAGCCTTTACAAAGGAACATCCATGCCCATGGAAATCAATACTCAGTCATTGTGTTAAAGGGGATGGGGTTTGGCTCTTGATTATGATGACTATACTTTACATCAACTGAACATGTTTATGCAAACAGTAACACCATTCAAAAGCGTGTTTGTGCATGATAATCAATCATTGTTCCGATTTGGTTTTGAAATGTTTGTTGATCAAAACCCTGACGACAGTTTAGATTTCTGACAGTGCATTTCAACAATTTTATATCATGTTTGGATTTTCACGCTATCAAATTTTTGCTTATTGAAGGGGGGATGACATGAACTGAAATGAAGGTATAAATAAATGCGTAACCAGCTTCTAAAATCGAGTATGATTTATATCCAGCCAAACTGAGTTGAAGTCAAACATGTTCTTTTACCAAAATTTTTTGTTTTTCAATAAATTATTTGGCAAATTATTGCTCGTCCAGAGACAATGGATTTGCGTTGGGCTTTGCTTTGGCATTATTTTGCTTATGTCCTGGTTGTGTAGGGGCATAATTTTCCCCCTTATACTTTGCATATTTCATCGATATGACTTTCGACCCTGGTCAAAGGTCATGGAGGTCTAAAAACGGAATCCTAAAATGATAAGATTGCAGGTGTAAAATGGGATATGGATCCTTTCCTAGTTTCAACATATCTATCAAACTGTATAGTGGCAGTAGTGATTTGGTCAGAAAATATGCATGATTACAGTATATCAAAGATAACTGAAATGCAGATCAGTGTGACCGCATTGTTATGTCACCCTAATGTCTTCCATAGCCACCTGTAGAGTGAGAGTTTCCTAATGAGATAATATCATTTTCGTAATTTTTCAAAAATTATAGAGTAGGGAGAGGAGATTAATAACCATAGAGACAACAATTTGAGAAAAAGTGTTGAATTATAAATGATAATTTGAGAATACTTTCAGCTTGATTGTAAAGGGATCTGAAACATCAAACGAGACATGAACTTCATTCTAGGTTGGTTTCCCTAAGGTACCATAAACCTCTAGACTGCGCCAGTGTTGATTAAATCATATACAGAAGAAGCAAGACAGTCTATGATTAAATCTAAAATCTTTTGAAGTTGGCAGTTATAAATTCCATTGCTCCAGACATTACTGAGATAACAGAGAGTACTGTTGAGACTCCACACCAATGTCAGATTATTTTAGAAAACTCCTGATACAGGCTTACACATTGATCTCATTTCATAAATTCCTAATTAAGGTAGTACGTGCCTTGAGAGTGAAAGATCTTAACCTTTTGCTCAAACTTTCCCAAATGAAACCTTCATCCATTCTCTTACCAAATGAAGAATAAAAACTGGGGATCACAATACAAAGTTTGGTACTAGAGAAACAAATTAATTAACTTTACCAAAATTTGAATTTAGAAAATGGCAGTTATCCTGTGATAACTCTATTGGGAATAAATTTTTGATTTTCAAAAATCTAAGACTGTGAAAATTTTTCTTACTTCAAGAGCTTTAAAATGAGCTCCCACAAGTGGTAGATCAGAAAAGAATTATAAAAATTTGAAGGCCTGAATATCTGCCCTTGAGGCGCATTCTGCCTTAATGCAAAGAGATGTTAGTAACTCATTTGCCATTTCAAGTATGTCCAGTCATTTCATGTGCATATACCAAAGCACTTCAGTCTTGAGTGTTAGATTTGTTGCTGGCATATATCAGGGTTGTACACAAATGAATCATGTGCGTGCATTCTTTGCGGGTACATAATTTCTACCAATGCTGAAAATTTTCCTTCAGCCTGTTGGAGGCTACAACAGCACACCATATGTCGTGATATTTGGAAGTTTATATGTTTTCACTGTCCAATTTTCACAGTCAGGCCTCTAACTCGTCACCCTATTCACAGTAGCATTGTTGTGCATTTTACAAGGGTATTATTAGGGCTTAAAGGCCAAGTGCCACTGTATGCTGTTTCCGAGTTTTCTAATGTAACATTTTTTTAGTGACAGTAACAGTAAATTTATATGTGTGTGACATGGTGTTCACTGAAACATACCATACAATCAATACTGGATGAGTGAACAGCCAAACATTTTCCTGTCAAAATTATCATTTCCACAACTACCATGTTGTTCAACTCTCAAGTTCATTCATGCAATAGAGTCAAGTATATTTCAGGAAGAGGATATTGAAACAAAATCTATCTCTATCACGCCAACCAAAGTGTCTGTGTATCTATCTGGTGGTACACTGTTTGCTTACATTGTATAATGCATATTTGTATATCAGATTCAGTATTGTCTGTCGTTGCTCCATTCAATATTTTTTCTTTCTTTTTCAGTGATCCTTACGTGAAAATCCATGTTTTCCGAGGTGACCGAGATGAGGGGCTTATCTGTACAGTGACCACAAAAACTATCAAAAAGGTAAAATTGTTGCCGTAACACACAGCTTCATGTTATAGTTCATTCTATCATCCTACAGATGAACACCCATTCACAGGATGAGATACATTCTGTCCACTACCCTATTAAACAATGAGGAGGGGCAAATCCAAAATAAAGGGGAAAGGGGAATAAAGACCTTCCCCCTTTGTTTTAGGGTCCCACTATTACCCTTCACCTCCTCCATGAGGAGTAAAGTGCCATGTGCTCAAGGACACAACACTGTGCTTTGAACTCGCCAATCTCTGATAGTGAGTTTGGTACCCTAAATACTGTACCAAGATGCCTCCTTAGATTCTTTCCGAGAAAAAAACAGCCGAGCTGTAGCCTCATTGAGAAACTGTATCTCATGAAAACTGATAAATTTTATGAGAATATTTAGAGCCGTTGAAGTGTATCATAATTAGCATATTGACACTGGTATCACCCCTATACAATTGTGGTGTGTTGTTAATAGCTTATTAATATCGGTATGAAAGCAGTTGTAATATACCATAATCAGCTGCTTTAGATTCACATCTGTTGTGCGGGTATAGAGCTTGCCAGGAACCCTAGTAATTAAGTCATCCCTTTAATGTTTTCATAATATAATTAATTAATTGACAGATTAGAAATTGTCATGTCACGGTGAGATGTCATCATCGTTAATGTGTTTACAAATGCGTAATAGCCACAGTGGTTCATGGACATGCCAGCTGCATTTGTGTCTTTGTGTTTTGTTTATTTGAGTGTTTTATGCGTTCAGGCTTCAAGGTGCTTCATTGTGTGTAGGAGAACATTTAGTCGACTTGTTTTGCAATGTCATGATACATTGATCTTGAAGTTGAATGAGATGACGGGTCCTCGCTTTGTTTTGAGTTTAGTATCTCACTGTCAGGCTTTCTCTCTCTGTCAAATCTAGTTGCACATGAGATTTGAGAGCCTCATCACGTAATTAGTTCACAAAGTATGTGCACTCAGTATGCAATACCACAATGTGAAACATTCTGTACTGTTCATGTCGATTCATCAGTGTACACTTCTTAATAGCCCATACAGTGAAAATTTCCGGAGATCAAGTGAAGTCTTTTACAACAGATATCAATCAACTCCAGATTTACTACAACCAGGATTGACCTTTGAACTCCTCTGTCCACATTGCGTGTCGTACAACTGTGACCTTTGACATTATGCCAGGAGATGACACAGTATTTGATTTATCAGGGAAAGTGTTGAACTGCTGGCAGTGTTCCAGCTTTCTATAATACTTTGCAGCATGTTCACCAGATAAAAATCCTGGTACAGTGGTAGACACTGTACATACATTTATAATATGGGTTACTAGTGCAAGAATTAAAAGTATAAGAGAGAACATAAACTCCTACCTCCAGAGACCAGTCCATCACAGTTGACATGATTGAGAATATGTGTCATTGACAAGGAATCAATCCAATCAAAGTTAGCCCTGAGTTCCAGGAGTAAGCAAATTCTCTATGAATGCAAAAATATAACATTTTACGTATTGAAAAACAACCACTCTGTATATAAATATATAAACACATGATAAGCAATTATTGCAAAGCAAAAAACACTGCTGTATATTTACCTTGTTGATGAAAAGTACTTTGCTGAGGTTGAAGTGAACAAGATGATGAAAATTTATTAATATTGATAGTAGTACGGATGGTGCAGATTTATGATTGACGTAGAAATCAGCCAGGAAAAGGGAGGAAATCACAGAGAATGCATCACCCATCTCGAATTAGAACATATGTATTAAAAAGTCTGCCAAAATCAGCGAACAGCTGGTCAATTTAGCTAAAGTGAAAACACTGGTCAAACGTGTATCTGCCTAACATTAATCTTCCTGGTGGAATACAATTGTAAGTGCATACTTACTCCTTTTGTTCACCCTTTTCCATAGCTGCTAAAAAAATAAAGTGTTAACAAGTTGCATTGGCTCTCAGCAAGCATACTTTTTCCCTTTTACGGTAGCGTGTGCCTAGAAAGTGAAAGACTTAAACTTTTGCTCAAACTTTCCTCAATGAAACTTTCAACTCATTCTCTTACCAAATCAAAAAGAAAGGTCAGGGGTCACCGTGCAAAGTTATGTACTGGAGAAAAAATTCGGCTGACTCGCAGCGTGTTTGCAAGGTTATATCTGATTGGTCGATTGTCACTATTCACAGTCACTTAGGGAGTCTATTTGTATTGTTTTCATTATATTGGTAAGATTCAGCCACCCAATTGGATAACAGCTTCGAAATCGCTGCAAGTCGGCCCAAAAAATTACCAAACATTTATCATAATGATATGGCCATTGAATGGCCACCCATTCCTGTGTTGTCTATGGGGAAAATAGAATCATCAATTTTTGTAAAACTAAGACACTGAAAGTTTTTCTTTCTCCAATAGCTTTAAAATGATCCCCACAAGAAGTTGAAGTACCAGAAAAGTATTATACCTTAAATGAAACATTCAAGTCCATCAATATTGAGAAAGCACATCGATTTTAAATTCCATATTTTTACTTGCTCTTCTCCTGCAGACTCTGAATCCAAAATGGGAAGAGGAATTCTTGTTCAGGGTGAGTATGTAACAGTACAAAAACATTAAACCATGTTATGTGTATCAGTTTCTGGTCATATAGTAGTAATGTGTAAACTGTACAGTGTGTGATTTCAGTGTTTTCATGTGATTTTAGCAACCCTGGACAACAACAACGTATACACAATGAATATTATATGCAACATTTGGCCCAGATTACAAGCTGATCTTATCATTATGCACAGATATGTCAGAAATAAGTATGTATGATAAATGAAATGTTTACCTAGATTATGAGGATAGTCTTTTGGAGGTGCCGATAGAAATACCCCTTCCAAGCTTGAATTATGGTAATGCATTTCAACAACATATTTCATGCTTTGCAGGTGAATCCTAGAGACAACAGATTACTCTTTGAAGTTTTTGATGAAAATAGAGTGGTAAGATATTATTACTTTACAGTGCGTAGACTGTGTGTGTCACAGTCTGGGAGTGTGTGAATAAATTCTTGTGATTACACTTGTAAATTAACTTATTGTTTGACGCTCTTTATGGAAATGTTTTGCAAGCATTTGTCAAATATGTAGTTTATCACAATTACTGCCGATTCTTATTGGGGCAAGATTTAAGATGAGTGGACACAAAAAAAATTTTGTGTGAATTTTTTGTTAACTAGGGAGTCCACATGTACTGTCACTTATATTTAAAGCCGCCCAAGAAAATCCCTTTGAGTTCAAAACCAAATGTGTCCACAAATCTTAAGATGTCCCTTTATTGGCGTTTGCTCATTTTTTTTACAGACCAGGGATGATTTTCTTGGGCAAGTTGAAATGCCGTTGCAGTCATTAACAGTAAGTTGAATTCTTTGTGAACATGTATGAAGTGATTGCCATGTTGATATACAGTTTATTACCATAATTATAAGATTTGAAGTAGCGATATGAAACCATATTCAACAGCAATATAGAATGAAAAGAAATGTAAATTTCCTTTTGATTGATATTTAGCTCCTGCAGGACATACATGGTGAGATTTCAAGATTAGGCTTTGTTAGTCCGTCCATGTGTCTGTGTGTGCATCCATCTGGGGTGATTTCTCAGACACAGCTGGAGCGATTAATTTCAAAATGTGCATTGATGAAGAGTGTGAATGACTCCGTGTAAAGATATGAAATAAAGGTATAAAAGAAAGACCTATGTTAACATAGAACACATACCCACTCTCATCATTGATCACACACCACAACTGTTAACTGAAATGTACATATCTGACAGTCAACTCTTAAAATTTATTTTGAAGTTTGGCTTGATGGGAATCTACATGGAGTCTTTTAATTCCACACACCCTTTCTAATGCATATTAAATGTAGAAATATAGTCAGTCAACAATACTACTGACTGATTATGGGCACGGACTTTGTCATGCATGATGACTTAGGTTTCCCAGTACGGAATACAAACAGCTGTTGACATATGATGTTATGTTTCAAACTGTTTCATTGAATTTCAAAAGTGTTTCTACTGCAAAAATATGCTCCACTTCATCCTGATAACACGTCGGCCATTAATGAAAGAAAAACAGTAATCTGGAAGAGCTCTTCTCCGAGATGCCAACTATAGCACATCTTACAAAATTTAGAAAATCATAAACTCATCAGTAGTACTATTTCTATTTTTAAAAACATGACACACTGTTTATGTCAAGGGCAGTTTATGAAATCATTGCTTGTCAACAGGCAGTACACCCTTTGTAAAGATAAAAAATAAAAAGATACAAGAAACGTTGTAGGCTTATATATGGCAAATGTTTTGCATTTGAAATAAACTTAATGTTTTCCCGAATATTTCAGACAGAAAATGCAGATAGGGAACTACCTTTCAGAGACTTTATCCTAAGACCAAGAAGGTGAGTCATTGACATCTTTCATGTTTGTACTCTATGTGAGAAAGGGGAGGATATTTGTACGTGCATACATTTGTACACATTTCATTTGCCTCAGTGTAGTGATTTCATTGGCACAGAGATTTCAAAATTTCTACACCGTCAATTTTTTACAGTGCAAGGTCAAGAGTCAAGGGTCACTTGAGGTTGCAAATTGGGTACACAAGAGGTGAGACAGTGGAAGAGTCAGATGACCAGTCCGAACAAGAAGAAGTTAATGAGGTAGAGCGTAATGTTTCTGAATTAATCCTCTGCTTGAGTTTGACAATTCATGCTGTACATGCTAAGTGCCCTCCTCTCGTCAAGTGGTGAATTTGTGATACTTAGGGGGAAAAACGTGAGCAACAAAGTCTAAATGATCAGTGTAGCAAGATTGGGTCAGTTGTGATGTTGTGAATTTCATACGTAAAGATGCCCTTGCAAATTTGCCATGAAATAAAAGTGTCTGTGATAGCCTCTGTGACCGCAAACACAGTGTCAATACTCGTTTGACATCGTTGATCCTCACGCTGACCAGTTCTTATGTTCTTTTTGTGTTTCAGCCTGGCTGGGAGGTGGTAGACATGAGCAACGAGAATGAACAGCAAACAACGCTGCGACAGAGCTCGTCACTGCCGCCTTTGCCGCCACAATGGGAAGAGAGAGTGGACAACAATGGTAGGGTTTTCTATGTGAATCATGTTTCCAGGACAACACAATGGGAGAGGCCAACAGGGTAAGTCAAGGTTCTCCAAGTGGGGGTTTAGTAGGGGCTGGCCCACCTCCTGTGTGTTTGGAGAAATCTATTTATTATTTTAATAACTAAACAAAAGAACACATTTGCACAACACAAGAGTATGCAAATATGTATTGTTATTTAAATTGGCCACCCCTGTTTTCCATGACATTGAGAGTACTGTTCGTCATGGTCTTTTGATGCACAGAGATTCACATCTGTGGTAAAAGTATGGAATTTGTGCAATGTTTTAACTGTGGAGCCATCACATTGTAATTCAACTGTGCATTTTTCAGTGGATTAGGTTGGTCCATTCATATATTTAGGGGAGGGTAAGTAGTAAGTTGTGGTACAGTAAAAGAGAACTGATCGCAGCCCATTGTTATCTCATGACCCTCCTTCATGTATTAAAGTCACCTACCTTCCAGAAAATAAATTGCAACATACCTCAAAGGGTAGTGTTGAATTGTAAATACTGCATTAGGTTGTATCAGCATCATAATATGTCAGAACTGTACAACTTTGAGGATATGGTAAAGTTAACAACTTCAATTTTTGATGACAGAAAAGGGAAGATCTCTCATCCTATTGTGTTCGTACACAGGATACTGAAACTTGAATGGTCACAATTTTTTTATGGAAGACTTTCAAAGCTTGGAAAATAGGTTAATACTTTCAAAATGACAGAAAAAAGTTGGTAGAGTCGGCATGACACAAATTTCATTTAGGAATGACTACACAGAAAAGATCATCTGAAGCAGAAAGTACAATGGAATAGACACAGATTCGGCAAATTTCATTAGCTAACAATTTCTGTCATTCAGAGATGTAAGATAAGATGATAGCAATGTTAAGCAGAGGGTTGTGAATAGTTACTGTCAAATTATCATTTTATTTACGGTGAATCTGAGAAGACCAAAGGGCAATGAATGGTTAAGGAGAAAAATACTGAACATCAGGCCAAAAGGAGAAAATGTTTTGTTTGTCATCCGTGCATGTATCGAATGAGACAAACTGTATCAGACCTGTCTGATCGTTTGCTTAAAAAAAAAATTAAACTATAAAAAATGATTTACTACTGTGATGGCAGAAAATGTTCATATCTGTGAGATCAGATCTATGCAAGGTACTGTTCTGAACAGTGAACTTTTACCCATATTGTCTTGCAGCATGTGAGAATCACCGCGACATCTGCACATTCCTGTTTGTGTTATATCATGTCAGTAGTTGGATCTTGTGTGCTATATATATAAAAAGATAAACAAGTAATAAAAACCAAAAAAAAAAAATGAAACAAAAGTGAAACAAAATCATTTCATGGCATCATATTTGTAAGAGACTTTAATAGGTTGAGAAACAATTCAATGATTGTTATTTGACCTCAGGGTCAATTTATTCTTTTGCTTGATAATCATTGGGCCATAATTATCTCCCCATGTTATTCTGAAGTAACATGCAGCTTTTCCGTATAAAACACAAGTATCCAATTTCACTAAATTGTGGAATGCGAGCTCCGTCAGCACAGGCCATCAGTAGGCTGCTGTGCTCCGACTGTATCTGTCAGTTGCTTTGAACAGATGCACCACTTTGATCTGGACAACTTCCATATTTGGCATCAAGTGAGAGCGCCCTCAGTGACCAAATTGCAATGTAACTGTTGTTTCCAGAGCTACTGGCACACCCAGTGATGGTCATTTACAACAGCAAGCTGTCAATAACTACCGAATGAGAAGGTTGATAAGTGAAGACGAATCACTGTCAGGACCACCAGAGGAATCAGCAGCATCTGTAAGTTGAAATTTCAAGAGCCATCTACAAAACTGTTCACGAAGTATTTGGGAAATGGTAGAATAGAACAATCTCTGTACTGCAAACTGATACTTACATTGTACCTCTATCTAGATGTTCGGTGTGTTTTGTCATTGTGGGCTCAGAGTGTGACAGAATGTTTGTGAAATTCAGAGAGCTGTGGTACCGTGTTGTCACATCAAAATGTCACAAATGATCTGTATATGTTTTTGCAATTCATTCTCATGCAAACATGCTATAGTTGTCTTGATTCGTTCTCTCCCAGTTCAAAGGCGCTTTTTTGGGTGATCAATTGCAAATGACATAGCAGACTTCCTATTCTTTGGAAATCTGATTTTGTTTTTGCTTCCTGTTGATGCTCTTTTTCTTCATTTATGTGTTGCCTTCCATGTGCCTTCATTCCCAGATTCGTCATGTTGATGTCCATCCAACTGATGTAAGTCCATATTTGTAGATGTTTTGCGTGTGTTCTGGTGGTGGCATTTCTTGTCTTAGTCCTTCCTAAACTTGTTTCTCTGTGTGTGTGTTTGTCCAGTAACGTATCTCTGTACTGTATTTATATCAGTTACATGACTTAATCTTCTGTGAGATGTCATGCCTGCCAAATTAATGTGAAACTCACAACAGCGTTTAACCTTTTCACCTCCACTTCCTCATAAACAGGTCCACAGCCACCATTGATAACAATGGATTTGGGCTAAACCATAGTTTAGAAAGGGTTAAAGTCTGTCGTTACAATATTATGAGCTGAATATCATTAAGCTTCTTTCTGTCTCACTTTGATGAAGTCAGTTTGCTACACTCAATTTTATAATTTATATCAAAAACGGGCTTGAAGAATAGAGCGTTCAGTTTCTGTCTTCCACTTTTTTTGCATCTTTTTTGTTTGGATTGTTGTCAACATGGACAAAATGGATTGACAAGACTTATGACACAGACTAATCTGTGCAAACACTCAGATTTCCTTGATCCTGAACTTGGCTTGACATGTGTGTGGACTTTTTTCACAAGCACAAGCAAAGACATAACAGAGACCAACTCATCTTGGCAGTGGTCTTTGGCACAGAGTGTTTCTTGAACCGTTATTTTTTGGTTTTCATGCACGGGTTGATACCATAACAAATACCGATATGTCAGTGATGACTTGGATCCTGGAGTCCGTTGTATGGATGTTGATTTTGGAATCAGAGATGCTTAGAGGACAGGTTTAGTGCACCTAAAGAACACCAAGCTTTCCTTACAAAGGCAACTGAGTTCCTTACAGGGCCTTCTGGGGTGCCTTCTATAGTTTTTTTGGAGGAACTTGGACCCACTAGGATGATGACGTGTTGTAAAATTGTTCAGTTTTGTTCCAGTCTTTGTTAGTCTCACCATATGGAATACTGTAGCTGCAAATGAGCCTTAATTTCTTTGAGGAAAAGGAAAGAGACTTCATCAAATCTTGAATCCTGTTCACTTTTTGACCCCATCTTTGTCAACCACAGACAACCCAACGAGTAGACACAACCCAGCCAAGTCCGACAATACCCAGGATACCTGAACAGCCAGCAGAACAGCCAGAGTTACCCCACGCAGAACTGGGTAGCCTGCCACCGGGTTGGGAAGCCCAGAAGGCACCCAATGGAAGGTGGTTCTTCATTGACCATAACACTAGGAAAACAAGCTGGGTAACAACATTCAATTACTTGTATTTGCTGGGCAAATTGTTGAAAAAAACCCTCATTTGCTCTGTCACGGAGTGGTCCATTTACTGAAAGAGGAGACAGACAGGCAGACAGACAGACAGACAGACAAACGGATGGACAGACAGACAGATGGACAAACAGATTGTAGAGGGATATAGATGTATTGAATGTTTTATTTGCAGAAAGTGACTGTCAAGAGTGTGTTAAGTTAAGCAAGATTTTTTGAAAAGTCAATATACAAGCAGATATGTACACACCTATGTACATGAAGAATTGAGTCAATACTATGTGAATGTTGTCTAATTAACAATGAGCAATGATAATTTCCTGTGATCCAGAAGTCTTGTTATGATGTTTATTTTAAGTCAAGTCTCAAATTAAAAATAAATTGTCTTTCTTAATATCAGACTGATCCGAGACTTATGAACAGAACACATCCAAATCTACGAAGTCAGACCATTAATAGACCCAGAGCTAATCCAGAACTTGGGCCTCTACCTGTAAGTACGCACTCACGTGTGTGTGTGTGTGTGTGTGTGTGTGTGTGTGTGTGTGTGTGTGTGTGTGTGTGTGTGTGTGTGTAGTATATCTGTGTCTGTATATGTATGTGTGTGTGTCTTTGTGTGTCTGTGTATCTGTGTGTGTCTTTGTATGCCTTTGTCTGTGTATGTGTTTCATTCAGGCGCAACTGATAAAACATTCGTCAAAAGTATTGCAATGTATAATGGGATAAGGCAGTGTTCATATATCTGTAATACCCGTATAGATGGTGTAATTTGCTGATTTTGGCAAACTTTGTGAATCCCGTTAAAGCCTCATATTGTTTTTCAATGTATCAGGCTAGCAATGTTCTTTGAGTCTCTCATTTCTGTCTTATATTGACAAGTGAGTGCATCAAGGATGAAAGAAGCCATTCTGATACATTCTCAATGTCACACCACATCCTTATGAAAAAACGTGATATACTACACAATCAAGTGGTTAAAGTCATGAACTTGACCTATGTGCTGCATTTCAGTTTCCATTTATTCATTTACAATCCCCCTTAATAATTCTTAGTTTTGCGCCAGAGGGTGTCACTCATGCTTGACTTTCCCCCATCCTCTTCTTTAGCCTGGCTGGGAAGAAAGAGTTCACAGTGATGGAAGAATATTTTACATCGACCACAGTGAGTATTCCTTGCGCAGTTAAAATTTTAAACTGTTCTTTTATGTTAGCAAAATGGCATGTATTTGTCTTCATTGCGACAATTGTGAAAACCAGTTAAAGTATAAGGTTCAGCAATGTAATTGTTTGTAAAGGCTGTTCGACGTTGTGACTGTAAGAAATACCACTTTTATTCCTGCAGATAACCGAACCACTCAATGGGAAGATCCCAGAATGCAAAATCCTAAGATAGCAGGACCGGTAAGTATTCCAGCACAATTTTCACACCATTCCTAGTAAACAGTCCAGTTTCACAGTACAGCCCAAGCCAGAATTTTTTCACCATAAGTTCTACTTTTACTGTATTTTCTAAACTTCTTTCTTCAGCATGGCTAGTTAAACTTTTCACATTCTTTGATCACAACAAAATCTGTGCTCTGTAGAAAGGAAAGAGTCAAAGAATTGATATCTCTACTCTCCACAAACAATTTGAAGTAGGTGATTAAAAGCTTCAAAACTGCAAAATCAATCATTTGATTATAATCACACATAGATAATTGCGCATAGTGAAGGTAGTACAGTATATGCCTTGAAATAGAAAGTCTTTAACTTTTGCTCAAACTTACCATAAAAGATACTTTAAATCATTCCTTTACAAAATCAAGAATAAAATCTGAAGTCACCTCACAAAATTTTGCACTAGAAAGACAAATTACCCAATATTTTTTGACTCTTGAAATTCAAAATGGCCGCCACTCCTGTGTTAACTCTATGGGGAAAATGAAATGTTCAATTTCAACAAAAATGAAGCTGTTGAAAAGTTTAGTTACTTCATGATCTTCAAAATGAGCCCCCACAAGTGGTAGACCAAAGAAGTATTGTAAAAATTTGAGAGTCCGAATTTCTGTCCCCACTAGGCACATTCTAACTGACAGTGTATTAAATAATGGTGTTATTTTCCTGACATATCTAACTTTTCTTTTGTAATATTTCAGGCTGTACCATACTCTAGGGATTACAAAAGGAAATATGAATATTTCAGATCAAGGCTTCGTCCTCCAGTAAGTTGTTTCCATGTGTTCTTATTTCCCAGCTAAGTGACAACAGAGAATCACACACACAGATATCACAATATTTAACTTCAGAAAACAAGTTTTTGACATGAATTTTACCTCTGAAAAATTGACTCAGTGCAAAGATGTTTTCTTGAACTATGCTATTTGATGTTACTTTCGTAACTTTATGTTTTCACTTCTAATAGTCAGCAACTTCTCAGATAGATATGATGCGTGATGTGAAATAATGCTTGCAGTTATATTTCTGAGTAAACCCATGCAGAAATGAAAAGACAAAAACTCATGATCATTATTTTCTTAGGAAATTCAAAGATAGTGATATGCAAACTCAACAAAATTCCATTGTAACAACTGTGTACATGCAAGTGTTAACTTTTGAATGAGTGAACCACATTAACTCATTCTTTACGGTATTCACAAAGTCTCCTAACAAACACTCCTGTAAGTTTTTATAATGTCAGTCTAAATTTCACAAGCACTTTCCATGTAATGACATTGTTACCATTTCTTTACAGACTGGTGTCGCAAACCGTTTTGAGCTGAGAGTTTCCAGAAACAATCTGCTGGAAGGGGCATACAGAGGCATTATATCCGTTAAAAATCCAGAATTATTGAAGGCCAGACTATGGATAGAATTTCAAGGTGAAACCGGCCTTGATTACGGTGGTGTCGCCAGGTAAGGCAAAGTCAATCAAATACTTCATTTTTGAAGTGAAAGGGTTGTCCTTTGGTTTATTACGAAACATTTTCATTTTTGTAAATGAAAATTATTCACCAGTGAACAGGTAGCAAACACCAAAAATGAGACTTAGTGGTGAAAAGGAACCGTGCTCCGATTAGTGAAAATGCATGTTACTGTGAACTGAACATGCTGTACCTCATTCACTGAAATGAAGAAGGAAAAATATGACAGGTACGATCAGTTGCCTTTCTTAGTTATAAAGCTTTATTACAAAGTTTCCAGCAAATTCAGCGGCCAGGATATTGTCTTTTGGTGTTGCAACCATCGCACCCACTGTTCTTGTCTGTTCTTTTTGTCCAGGGAATTTTTCTACCTCCTGTCACATGAGATGTTCAACCCGTACTATGGACTCTTTGAATACTCGGCCACGTAAGTGTTATACCCAGTAATGACTGTAACTTAAACCAGTAAAGCAAGTGACATGACAGTAAAAAGCCCCCAAACCATGGAAAGTACAACATAAGCATTGGTGTTGTTGTGTTTTTTATCATGGTATTTTTCAAAGCTAGCAACTGATGACAAGATGAAGTGTGAAAAACTTCAAGAAAAATGTACAAACGTTGCCTGGGTATTTGCTTCATCACATGTCTGTATTCATTGTCAATCAAAAACATCAAGTAATTTTGTTCTGTACCACTGTCTACAGGGACAACTACACCCTACAGATCAACCCTAACTCTGGACTTTGCAACGAAGATCACTTATCTTACTTTAAATTTGTCGGGAGAGTAGCTGGTATGGCTGTGTATCATGGCAAACTCCTAGATGGTGAGTCAGGGTAGTGGTAAAGACCCCAGCATTTGTTTGGTTTACACATGTAGGGCAGGTTAGGGGGTATCAATCTGATGAAGCCATATTGACATTGAATTAAGGGGTCTGAATGATAATCTTGCATACGATTGATATTGACTCTGAAGTGGCTGATAGTCTTTGAATACAAAAATGAATAGCACAGTTATGGATGTACAAAGAAACTATATTAGCTGCATGTACCTAGATGTAGTTACTTGTGAAATAGTAAAAACATAGAGCACTGTATATACATTGTATTGAGTCTATTTTAATAGACCTGGGCAAATATGAAATGAGACACGTTTGTTAACTAAGACAACAATTTACACCATTGAATTATGGCAGCTGTTGATTGTCGTCTATGAATGCTCCATTTACAACTGAGTACGTTGAAAGCATGTGATATTTATTTTGACATTTGTCTTCCAAGATGTTTTGCATCTCTTCATCCCTTCTCATCATCTTTCCAGGTTTCTTCATTCGTCCGTTTTACAAAATGATGATTGCCAAGAAGATAACCCTTCACGACATGGAGTCAGTGGTGAGTTTTACCTTTCAGATATTTCACCTCTTCACACACCCCAACCCCAGCCCCAACCCCACCCAATCCCCTGTAGACAGGTCAACAATTGCCAACTGCTAACAATGGGTGTGGATCAAACCATAATGGCAGAAGGGTTGAAGGGATAGCAGGTCTAATGTTTGTTACATTTTCAGAAGTTTGTGAAGTATAGAAACTAAACACGTTATGAAATGGTTACTCAGAACATGCCTCTGAGAATAACATTGCTTGATCGAATTTGGCGCCTTATATATATATTTGATTGATTGATTAGAAGACAATATCTTGGCAGCAAAATTAAATCCAGTATGGCATCATACATCAGCAAGGACATTGACAATAGGACCTTTATATATCCATGCTTTAGCAG
The DNA here is from genome assembly GCF_041260155.1 of Ptychodera flava. Taxonomy (NCBI): domain Eukaryota; kingdom Metazoa; phylum Hemichordata; class Enteropneusta; family Ptychoderidae; genus Ptychodera; species Ptychodera flava. The sequence continues at coordinate 12,318,739 of NC_091948.1, forward strand.
CACTCTGAATAAATGAAAAAACTGAAATTTCGAAACAAGAATAGTGAAACTGACAAAAAAATATTACAGCTACTGACCATCCTAAAAACCCAGTATGCACCTTAAAAGTGAAAGTTGTAAACCTTTGCTCAAACTTTCCTCAAGGAAACTGTAAATGATTTTCTTTCATAATCAAGAATAGCACTCAGGTGTCACTTTGTAGCTATCAATACTAAAGCAGTGTTTTCTTCAGGTTCTTGCACAAGGGGAATGTCGCCCTCTGCTTTCAAATTTACGGGGGGATTTGGCTCTGATTTTTAATCGGTGAGAGTAGTCAAGTATGCAAATTTTAGTTATGCAAATTCAGCTTTTATAAAAGATCGGCAGATTTCTGTTATTAGATTAGATTTCCAATAAAAAGAGTCATGCATGTTGCTCTTTTCCATGTCTTTAATGTTTAATGTATGTATGGCCTTTATTCCTATGAAATGGTGCACACTTTATTAAAGTTCCATTAGCTGTATCTTCTTGAGATTTTTCCGTTAGTTTTGATTGAAATGATCACTGGCTGATGTTGAAAAGCCTGTCAAATAACAGAGAATCGCATAGTATTCGGAAACATTACGTGCCCTACAACTAAATAACATGTGATTTTACAACGAAAATTTCATATTTTTGTCCGGACAGAAATACAAACTCTGTTGACACGCGGATTGCAACGTAGGCATTCTTCTGCACCTGTGCAAGCCATTTACAGCAATTTCAAAATAAATATTCATTACTTATGCCCGGCACTTACGTCGTAGTCCATTGTCCGAGCACGTTGCGTAGCCAGATGTCTGGCAATCCTCGACGCAATGTTGTTTTGATCCCGCAATAAACGTGAACTTGTACATCTGGCGTGATCGCGGCGTCACCATATCTGCGTTCTCCCCAGCACGCTGAGCATGCCAGACGTCAACAAATGAGCTCGGAAGGGCAACACGTTTGAACAAAAATTAGCAGTTTTATGTGGCTATAACATCACTAATCATGTTTGTTTCTTCGTAAAACAACATTTTGCAACAAATATGAGCCTCCAACATGGAATTTTCCGAGGTAAAAAATGGTCAAAAGTTACAAATAATGGCCCTTTAATATGCTAAAAAAATTTCAAAAGTAGTTCACAAGCAGAGCAGACCACATGGTAAAAATTACCAAAATTTTAGAGTCCTAATATCTATCCAGGAGGCTCACTCTATGTTAAATAATGAAATTCTAAACCCTTTATTCACACGCCACACTTGCTTCACTCAGTGAATGAGTTTTTTCATGCAGTAAAAGTTAATTTCATATTGTGTTCATATTTTTGTCATGGCCTATTCACAGGACTCTGAGTATTATAACTCTTTGAAATGGATCACAGAAAATGACCCAGAGGATTTGGACTTGACCTTCTGTGTGGACGAGGAACTTTTTGGACAGGTGAGATTCACTGGTGACTTGGTTAAAAGATCAGTAGCTCTCTGGTGTTTTTGATGTCTCCTTTGGAGAACAGTTCAAAAGTAAATGATGCAGAGTGTGTGTGTTTGAAAACTCAAATCGCGACAGTTTTAAATTCATATTCACAATTTGATGTCAGTTGTTTGTCATAGTCAGATCAGTATTCAGGAAATTTGGAAATGGGGGGATATATAATTTAAAAAAATAAAGAAAAAGTTCCTTTGTATTTGGTGATCTCTACTACCAAAACAGAATACATAAATACTGGCCTATTCTAAGGTGCAGACAACAATTTTGTGATTTCTTCATTTCCACAAATTTCTGAATTTGTAGATTTTTTGTTGATACATCTGATACTTACTCTGTATATCTCCTCTGTTTTCCTTTTTTACGTCAACAGACAGTGACGAAAGAGCTAGTACCAGGTGGATCAGATATGAGAGTTACCAATCAGAACAAAAGGAAATACATAGAGTAAGTGTTCCAGTACCATCTTAGATATCATTCATGTGCCATGCCACTTCGATGAATCGAACCAGTGCAGTGTCCAAGTTTTTGTGGAGGGTTTATTTTCCCCCTGTAAAATTTAAATGTTTCATCATTTTGATAATTTTACATGATACAATTCACGCCAAAAAAAAATGTCACATGTCATAATGTGAATGAGGTTGTAACATACCCACAAGAATAATGAGGAAAGATGACTTTGTCCATACATGTAGAGGCACTGTGCTAACTCTCATGCGATGCAGCAAATTAGCAACGGTACAAGTAACAGATTTCGTGAACTCAAATTACCCCAGAAGTGAATGACATTAGCACAGAAAGCAACGTGACCCTTGACTGGAGTGACCCGATTCTTTTCTGTGAATTACACTGATGCATATTGTGTGTTAAAAATCATTGTGAGTGATTTTAATTATCAAGTTGTGCAGTCATAAATTGTGAATGTTTTGAACATTTCAGACGAGTCATTGAATGGCGTTTTGCATCAAGGGTACAAAGTCAGATGGCAGCGTTCATGGACGTAAGTTGCAAATTTCAAAAGACCTTAGAGTGACTGTTGCACATTTATTTTAATCAAGAAAAGTAAATTAACTTTTTTCTTGTAATATGTCACACAGCAAATGAATGGGAATTTCTTCCTGTAAAATATATGTTGTATTGATGGCACTGGGTTTATTATGGTACTGTAGATCATATACTAGCATTCTGGGGCTAGTATTTTGGTAGTGAAGGAGTGTAAGAAAAACACATTTATGGAGCCTTAAATATGTATAATACATGTAAGTATTATGTAATAGACTCATTTGTAAGTCTATTGAGTAAATAAAGTTTTCACCATCTTCTGTTTGTTAAAAATTAGATTTTTCTATAGAGTTGATACGGGGTTTAGCGGCCATTTTGAATCCACATGTTGGTGAATTTTATGCAGTTTGTTTCGCTAATCCTAAACTTTGCATGTTACCCCTGAATTTTATTCCTGATCACGAGAGTAGATGTATAACAATTTGTTTTGGAAAGTTCGGGCGCAGATCCAAACCTTCTTGCTTTGAGATGTTTGCCAACTTAGTTTAGGGGTATAACTGAAGAAAAAATGTTTTACTGTGAAATATCTCGGTTCGAAGGATCTCACCATTTATAACACTGTACTATAATTTCCAGGGTTTCACTGACCTAATTCAACTGGATCTGCTCAGGATTTTTGACGAGAATGAAGTTGAGGTAAGTCAAACTACATACAATTTGTAATTCATTCTTCCAAACCAACAAAGGCAAAAATATCATGTGTCTTTTAAGTGGATAGCCTTCTCATTGATGTTAAGTTTTTGAATGAAATTACAGCGACAGGTATTTGACACTGACCGTTTGGTGAAACTGAAAAAAATTCATGAGAAGCTAGGCTGACGTGAAGTTACTCTCTCAATCAAATCAAGTATCTAAGATGAAATCTGTATTTTTCTGCAGAAAGATATCCTCAGTAATGCATATCATTGGCCACCTGGACTAGAGTTGTATTTACACATGGTCTAGGGCCACCTGGACTAGAGTTGTATTTACACATGGTCTAGGGCCACCTGGACTGGAGTTGTATTTACACATGGTCTAGGGCCACCTGGACTGGAGATGTATTTAAACATGGTCCAGGGGCCAGCATATTTCTGATTCGTATGATGACTTAAGTGGTCAGCATGTGTAACTGGTGTTTCTGACGCTAGGATTTCTACTACTGCTGGCCGTATTATACCTAATGTTGATTATTGTACATGTATATTTGCAGCTGCTGTTGTCTGGTTTGGGTGACATTGATGTCAATGATTGGAGGAAGAACACAGTCTACCGAGGAGAGTACCATGCGAATCATCTCATCATACAGTGGTTCTGGCGGGTCAGTTCTCAATTTCTTTTACCTGAGTGTATGAAGCTTGACTTACATGTAATATCTGAGTGTATCGATCTCGACTTACATGTAATATCTGAGTGTATCAATCTCGACTCACATGTAATATCTGAGTGTATCAATCTCGATTCATATGTAATATCTGAGTGTATCAATCTGGACTTCCATGTAATATCTGAGTGTATCAATCTGGACTTCCATGTAATATCTGAGTGTATCAATCTTGACTTCCATGTAATATCTGAGTGTATCAATCTTGACTTCCATGTAATATCTGAGTGTATCAATCTCGACTTACATGTAATATCTGAGTGTATCAATCTCGATTCACATGTAATATCTGAGTGTATCAATCTGGACTTCCATGTAATATCTGAGTGTATCAATCTTGACTTCCATGTAATATCTGAGTGTATCAATCTTGACTTCCATGTAATATCTGAGTGTATCAATCTCGACTTACATGTAATATCTGAGTGTATCAATCTGGACTTCCATGTAATATCTGAGTGTATCAATCTGGACTTCCATGTAATATCTGAGTGTATGAATCTCGACTTCCATGTAATATCTGTGTGTATCAATCTGGACTTCCATGTAATATCTGAGTGTATCAATCTCGACTTCCATGTAATATCTGTGTGTATCAATCTGGACTTCCATGTAATATCTGAGTGTATCAATCTCGACTTCCATGTAATATCTGAGTGTATCAATCTCGACTTCCATGTAAAGGGTCAGTAGTTGTAACTTTTTGATGAGTTTTGCACAGTGTTTTGTTTTGTATGTCAACTGCAAGCTTTTCCTCTTGCTTGAAACAACCACTATTTTAACAGCTTGTGTACAGTGTCTGTACATGTAAAATGCACTATTTTTTCTTATGTTTGAATTCTAGTCCAGACCAGAGTTCACTTACAATACAATAATAGTGCAGATTATAGGCCGAGTTGACAAACTGGATGCGTGTATCTCAATATGCTTTGGAGAGTCAAACAAGAAACTGTAGTTGGCATTAGAAATAAAGATTGTGAAGAAAATCATCAAAAGTTGCAGCTACTATCCCTTTGATTAACCTTTTACCTTTTCCTCATGTGGCTGTGTTTCAAGCCTGTTGTGTTCATGAATAAGGTAAGACCACTGTATACAGCAGAGGGGTGGCAGGCTTCAGGAGATGTCACATTTCAAGTACGTTGAAGCAGATATCTTTGTATTGATGGTCATGCCAAGATTTTCTCACCCCTCACGTTTTATTTCCCCCCTGTCAGGCTGTGCTGTCATTTGACAACGAGAAGAGGGCCAGGCTACTGCAGTTTGTGACAGGCACATCCAGAGTGCCCATGAATGGTTTTGCTGAGTTGTACGGCAGCAACGGACCTCAAAAATTCTGTATTGAGAAATGGGGAACTCCGACTTCTTTGCCAAGGGCACATACCTGGTAAGTTGCTCTGAAAATCTGTAGTTTTGGGTCCTGGTAATGACTGCGATTAAGCCTTTCACCACCATGGTTTGGCCCAACCCCCATTGTTTTCAATGGTGAGTGTGGACCTGTTTATAAGGACATGGGGGTGAAAAGATTATTGAAAAGAAATTATTCACTGTCATTCATTACCCAAGTTGACATATATGATATTGTTTGCCTATTGTCTTACTGTTAACATAGTGATGCACTGAATAGTATGACTGACAAATGAACGTTTTGATGATGATATTTTCCCTTGGGGCAGGTACTACGTGCCTTGAAGCTGAATAATTTAAACTTTGCTCAAACTTTCCTTACGGAAACTTTAACCCATTTCAAAATCAAGAAAGAAAGTCAGGGACTCACCGTGCACAGTTTGGTACCAGAGAAACAAATCACCTACATTTCCTGATATTTGAAATTCAAAATGACCGCCATCCCGGTGCTCAGTCTACAAGGAAAAATTAAATTTCAATTTTCATAAAAATAGGACACTGAAAACTGTTTGTACTCCACAAGCTTCAAAAGAAAACCCACAATAGAAGTAGACCAGAAAAAAGTGTTGCGAAAAAGATTTTTTGTTACTGATTCGGAGCACTAGAAACAACTCCCCCAGTGAACAAAGCCCCAAAACTTGATGTCATGATCAATATTTAACAACAGCCTACTGTACATTCCATTTATTTTCCAGTTTCAATCGACTCGATCTTCCGGCCTACACAACCTACCAAGAGCTACTGGACAAACTTACCATTGCCACGGAAAACACAGAGGGCTTTGAAGGGGTTGACTAGAGAGAAATTCATCTCTTGGAAATATTACAACAAAAATGAGAACAATGTTTTTGACATGATATGTCAACTACGAGTGTAAAGAAACATGTCATAATTCCATGGTATTACATAGCAACACCAGAAAAAAGATCATATTTAGACAGAACAGCTTCTGCAGAAAAAAATATTTGCCTTTAATATTTATAAGCTATGTGTAACTTAAACAAGCTTGATTTAATGCTTGTAACAACCTTGTTTTGTGATTGCACAGACACTGTTTGCAATGCTAAAATGAATTGAAAGCCTTGCGTTCAGCAAAGAAAACAAAGCAATGCTAGGATTAACAAGAGGTTTGTAATTGTTGTAATGATGATGAGAGAATGTCTGCTGCTAGTAGTTCTTACATGTGCCACAGAGGGCGCACCATCAAAAGTGTGAATGGGCAGTTCTCCGCCGTCTTTCATGTCGCTGAGTGAACAAATTCCAAGCAAGCAAACTTCAAAAGTGTGTAAATGACGTGCTTGTGTGTCAGAGTTCATAATAAATATACGTATGAATGCAAAAAGTGTAAAAAAAAAGATACTTTTGAAACAAAAGCTGTGCAAACATAATGATGAAAATTGATCCGGCAAAATACCTGGTAGAGCGTAAAGTGAGCATGGAAACAAATAGAAGTAGGTACAACTATCTGCACATTGTAACTGAACGCTGTAGAGCTTGATGTAAATTTCAGCTGAAGAACGTCACAACCTTACAACTTTGTTTTCCTCACATTTTTTGCACTTTTTCTAAGATTGTAAAATTTTGAAAATATTTAAGAATTATTATTGTACAATAATATTATTAACACTGGGGCATTTTTAAAATTAAGCTTGCCTTGTATCATTGGCGGATGAAACCAAAAAAAAAGGTATTGTTCTAAACTCTTAGTGTTACATTTTATAAGTGTTGATTATGTCCCTATCTGAGTAATCACATAGTTACTATGGTAGCAATTAAAAAAATTGTGGATGTATTTGCAGAATGAAGTAGCTCTGCCAAGTAGATGTACTCCATAGTGAGCAGTATTACAGTTTTTTTCACTAATACATGTACTGTATTTCACTTGAAAATTTTTTTGGGGGGTGGGGAAATTATTGAAGAGTGAAAGAACATCCGATTGTTGATTTCAAGAGGTAACTGTGATGAACTGCTTCGCATGTAAATTTCGCCTCATGAGAGGAATGCAATGCAAACGTTTTATTTTCACGCACATACAGTATGTTTACATAAGAGAAGGTAGCTGCTGATTAAGAAAAGATTGTAAGCTTGAATTAAGAGTTTTGTACAATCACTTCGGTGTGTCTTACAAAGGGAAAAGAAATGACAAAAAACTGTCCTGTTCCTGAGTTTCAGTTTATGGTCGTATGTGCCTCGAAATTGAAAAAAATACCCTTGCTCAAATTTTTATAAGGAAACTTTAAACCGTTCTCCATCAAAAGCAAGAATAAAAATCAGAGGGTCACCACACGAAATTTGTACCAGAGAAATAAATGATTCTGTATTTTCAGACACTTTTAATTCAAAGTGGCTGCCATATATGTGTTTACCTTATGGGGAAAAAATAAATTTACGTTTTTCGCAAAAAGCCATTGAAAACTTTGAGTTCCACAAGCTTTTAAATGAACCCCCCTCCTCCCCTAATGGTAGGCCAAAAAAATATCGTAAAAGTCGGAATATCTGTCCCCGAGGTGCATTCTACCTTATGCAGACTCATGTGATTTTTAAATAATACGTAAATTAGACCCAACGATAAAGAGATCATTGGTTGTATCGATGCAGAAAGTCGATTGTGAAAAGAGAAACTGAATTCCCTTTGATGGATCGTTTGAAACTTTGCCAGTGTATACAGCGTAGACAGCCATGGTGTGTCAACAGAAAATCTGCGTCTCACTGCATGATTGTCATTTACTCATCGAAATTTATTGTCAAAATTCTTGTTGTAATAAAAGCTGCCGCAGTTTTGGTCTGTGACAGAAGTTTTCCTGGATTGGCCATGCAGGGGATGGGATTATTACATTGGTTTGTGTTGAATCGTTGGCACTATGAGAACTAACCATACTGTCTAAATTGAGGAGTTGCCGACACGTGTAGCTATGGTCTAGTGGAAATACCAGTCAAACAAAAAGAAATCAACACTGAGAAGGTTGAAACGTCTAGGAGGTCAGACATGGTCAAAACAACACCAACAGATCCGTGCAAACCACACTTATAAGTGATGCGTTCTAAAATGTTAGCAGGATGTGTGTGGATGTGTAGGGTTGTTCTGACTACACGTGACCTCCTTCCAGACAGCTTTCACAGAATTGAATTCTGATTTCTCTGTTATTCTGGTATTACCACCTTGACAATAGTTACACCTAACAGTGTTGGCAACTCTTCAATTAAGACAGTATGTCTAGTTCCCGTATTGCCAGCGGTTCAACGCAAACCGCTGTAATCACTCACCAAAGTAAGTGCAACTGTATGGCCATTGACATAGCTCATCATTCGTATACATTGATGCTGTACACTTTTTTAAGTTTGTATTTTTACATGTGTGTAGTGTTTTGTTTCTGGGGCTGGGTTGAATGGGTTCTGTAATGCAAAACACTTAGTACTGTTATCCTTAAGGACTACCACATTTACAAAGGAACTTTGTGTCTTTGAGCAAGTTTTGTTTAAGGGAGGAATCGGGGGACATGATCAAGCTTTTTTCATCTAAATCTTTGCGCTGGTATTTCAAAGCTTTTCTGAATTAGGGTCTTTTATATTGATGCAGATCTCTTCATCGTTGAAAAGTCCCAGCTTCATGGTGTCTGAATCAATTTTTGACCAACAGTAAGAGAGGAAGAACCATCAACCATCAATCAGCCAATCCAATTCTGGAAAAAGTGATTTGCATAACGTAATTGAATAGCCGAGATCTCAAGCTATGCGCACAAAGAGCAGACTAAATGTGGGTGTAAAGATCGAAAATTTGCAAGATTTTTAATGAAAAAAGACAAATTTTTTGCAAGAGACGTGTTTTCAACTGATAGGTCAACTATGAAAAAGTTTATTTGTGTACCATGTCCATCCAATAAGGCTCATCGTAAGTAGATCTTTGCTTCTACAAATTAAATCTGTGTGTTTGCACTGTGAGTATTCGGAAAACATTACATTGTAAAAAAAACATTCACCGGTATGCAGAGATTGTTTTATATGTAAAAATAAGACCATCAATTATTGATGATAGCCAAACAGCAATTGTCCAAGATGAACTGTTCAGTCTCACATATTTTTAATTTCATTCAAGAGCATGTAATGCTAAGTTTTTGATTTTTTTTCATTACTTTTATGTTGTATGTCAATTACAAGTTCTTATTCTACTCCCAAAAGAATGTTGAATCATCTACTATTTAATTTGTCAACATAGTATCAACAATTGTGAAATACATTTTTTATTGTTTACATTTGAATTTTAGTCAGGACTAGAATTCAATTTTCAACAATAATCGAGTCTATACATGAACAGGCTGAGTTTGACAAGATGAATACTGTGTATATAAACATGCTCTTGGGGTTAGAACAAGAAATTATGGTTGATATTAAAACAAAGATAGTGAAAAAACTCATCAAAAGTTAGCATTACTGACCCTTTTAACAGTGACTTACTTCAGTGGCAAATCTTTGTACAATATACAAGCATGACTACACGCATGATATTATTTTTGTTGGGTATTATGACGTACAAACATTATTCAGTCACGCTGGATTTATATTGTTTTCATGTTTTGTTTGTCTCTGCATTGTTTACAGGCAATAAAAGCGTTTTGGTAATTCGAATTTGGATTGTCAGGGTTCCGCAATTTTTTCATGTTGTTTGTTTTTAATACACAATGTAATATTTATGTATGTGCTGCTGGTGATTGCGCAAGTCAGCTTGATAAGCTTGTTCTTTTCAAATGAAGTTTACACCTTTCCACCCCTGGTTACCTGTAAACAGGTCCACACTCACCACTGATAACAGTGGGTGTGGGCCAAATCATTGTGATCAAAGGGTTAAGGTAACTTTGGAGGGGTTTGTCCCATTCATCATGCAGTACTTGCTCATATATCTTCAAACTGAGTGTCTTGAAACTTGATTGAGCAAAAAATACTACTGCACAGGGCCAAAAGACAATGGAAGTAATTTTGAGGAAATGATTTTACAACATAGGCTTGTGCCCAACAAGACACCAGTGAAAGATGATAATGATTTAGGAAAAAAAACCAAAACTATATTCCAATGTTAATTCATAATGCAATACAACTGCATTTAAACAGAATCAGCGTGTACTTTTGGAAATTAATTGCGATCCATTGCACATGTGTAGCAAATGTCGCTGGTCAACGTGTCTTTATCGTGGTTTGCATATTCAAATTCATTGATGCATCGACGCACGGGGTTAATTCAAGGAAGCAGATGCATATATTTTCAGTATGTTCCCATGATAAATTATCTGAGTGTCTAAGCAACACCTGAAGTGGACGGAGTCAGAACCACACAGATTTGCAGAGTGAAATCCTATCAGTTTGCTTATCCCTGTTGTACAGTGCCGTCAACATCTATATAGCTGCTAAACTTTCATAACTAATTTTTTATACTCAAATTTTCATTGTGATATTTCCAAGTCTATCCTATTCAACTAAGAAAAAAATTATATTAGTAAAGCTTCTTATCCTGTTTGTCCTTCATAAGAATTGAAATATTTCTCCCGACGTATCAGCTTTGCGAAGTGCCAGTATTTACTAATCATCTATTTCAGCAACACCTCACATATATGTCAATTGAGTACATGTTGTATTTATTTTGAAGCAGTGATTGCGACATTTCAACACACAAAAAACCTGTTACTTTGCCTGTGTTTGTACTATTTCAATAATGTGTAAATAAAATTATGATTCAAAGGACGAGATCTGACGTGTGTTTTCTTGGAGATGTTTTTCAAAGTCCAATGTATAGACTTTCATTTCGTGTGGTCTGTGTATGTTAACAAGACCTTTTAGGAGTGATGTGTGGCAGTTGGTTTTGTCAAGACAAGTGTAAGACTGCCAATTCTGATCACGCTACAGTATTTTCAGACTATATAGTGCAAAATAGTGCAAAATGTGTGCAATAAAACCAAAACACTGTAAGTGAGGCCAAAATACGGAGTTAGGGTGACATTTTAGTGAGAAGAACTAAATCGCTCGTTGAAATTGCCACTTCTAGTGTTGCCTATATGGACAGCTTTTTTTTGCAGTTTACAAAGCATTATGGGGCAAGTAAGCTCTTGTACAGCAGGGGCATAATCAAAGCCTTTCTGCAAATCTGTCGTCCCTGGCAAGGTCATAATTTGCTGAAGCAGAAACACAAAATTTTACTTAAAACCTTTATGGGGAAAAACTAAAAACTTATAATGGTGAAAGAACGTACATATATGTTTGACTTGAACTAAATTTGGTTGGATAAAACCGCACCCTATTTTAGACCCTGGCTGTAATGATATTTATATCATTTAGACCACGTCATTAACCCTTTCACCACTATGGTTTTTCCCAAATCCATTGTTTTCTATGGTAAAGTTGGACCTGTACACAGGGAACTGGGGTGAAAGGGTTAAGAAACCCACATCAAAGGGCAACACAGTGACACCACCCCACCCCTGGAGCAGTATACTTAGCATTTTTTTTTGGGCATTTTTTCTGCATGTTTTACATTGTCTTTTCTCCAAAAGGCATGTTCCACCACTCGTCATTCATTTAATTATCACTACCTGTACATGTACGGGTGAGTAATTATAATGAAAAATTGAATTCAAGTCATCAATATCAATTTGGCAGTACTACAGAAGGAGCATTAACAAGCCAAATACTGGTTATTTCCAAACACTTAACCTTTGACCCCAGTTTCCGCTGTACAGGTCTCTGATGTAGAAAGCAATGAAATTGGATGTAAACTATGGTGATGAACAGGTTTTGGCAGCAGACCATGAAACCAGGTACACAAAATTATTGAAAAAAATGTCAACAGTTCAAAAATTTTATCCGTTTTTATTCAAAATTTCATCAGTGGCTGTGTTCTGTGACAAAAAAAAAATAGTGTTTGTTATTTTTTGATATATATTTACTCAAATACACACAAGATCTCACAAAGAAATAGAAATTTGAAAACTGATTCATATTCAGTTCCGGACAGGCGACCGGCCTTGTCTGGTGAGTATAGCGCCCTCAATAGCCCAATGTAGCAATGACATGGCTGGCACAGATCTCATTAGTAATAGTAGATGCCCCCACCCTGACTTTTCAATTACTTCCTACTTTTAATCTTTAAAAGTGCTTTGCCGACGGGCCTACTCCAGAATCAAAATGTCACTCTGAACACTCAAGTGTTCAATGGAAAAAAAAGACATGACCTTCTACAACCAAGCATGGCCTGCTCCAGAAAAAATGTCACATTCTGAACACTTGTGTTCTTTGGAGGAAAAAAAAAGTCTGACCTTCTGGAAGCAAACATGGCAAAGGGTTAAACACAGTGCTATGTTTACGGATGTGGTTTTCTTTGTACCGTGGCCTATTTGCTTTCCAGGTTACACTCATTCAAGTCACTAGAAAATTGCCTTCCAGATCTCACTGCGTGTACAGTTTTAAACCCACACATACTGCACTCAGGGAAACTTTTTCTACGGTTACGAAGCACTCCCACCTGTTGGCTATGGGTCCATAGCTGCGGTGTTTTACGACTTTCACCCTTTCACCAAGTCGTAAAAGTCAGAATCACATAAAAGGCCCCATCTTAAAACACCACAGCTATGACCCACAGCTATCCCACTTGTGAGAATGACCAAATAGCTGTCAATTACAAATTTAATCAGAGGTTAAATTATCTCATTAGTACTATTATCTAATTTTCAAAAACAGCCATTATGTAATATGTTCAAAATGTTAAAACATTTCATGATTAGATGAAAGTAAATTTTGAGTCTTTCTATTTGTCTTTCGGAGGCATGTACCAGGATACTTTACGCATAGAACTTTGTTCACAATGGAATCCTTACCACATTCTGCAAAAGGAAACCCGGAAATCGCGTCCACCCACAACAATATATATTTTCTTTTCAAATACAAGGCATAATTAGCCGGAAACAATACACAATTCACGATGTTTGAACAACTGCAAATCGTGCCCACAGGTGAACTGTGGTTACACTGCAGTTCAGGAGTCCGTGGGTGAAATGAAAATAACACGCCATATCATGGGTGAATTTGTTATTTGATACCTGCATAGTCGGATGCCTGGTTTCGTAATCACCACTCATCCATATTCTCGCAAATGTTACATTCAATTACGACAGTGTCATTGTTGTTGAAAAGACTTATACTAGCACGTTCTTTTGTTGACAGTGGCAGTGAACAAACATTGGGCATTGAAAAAATAACATTGTCTGCTTTTTCAGTTGGTACGCTGTCTGATGGGTGCCCCTACTTGTTACTAAACTGCAATTCACTGTGTTGGGGTTGTTCTATACTTGAATCATCGGCCACCCTGAGACATTCAAATTCTGCACGATCTCCTCCCACTGTTTATATGCACACATCAGTCATAAACAAACATTGGCAGTGTCATCACAACTCAGTGTTATTTTAAAATGCGTGGTTTATTCTCTATAAATAGTTAAGTAAATACAAGCCATAAATATTGCAAAACAAACCCCTTAAGTTAGTGTTTTAAAAAAACATAATTGTCGATAACACATCTTCATCTATCATCTAGAAAAACAGAAATCATATTTTCTGCCTGGTTCTAAATGCAAGAGGCCCTGACGCAACCATTGAAAATGGTGGGATGAAACCAACTGCTGAGGTGAGGGGGGAAAAGGTTTCAAAATCTGCAACCTCAATCACTGTACCCCTATCAAAATTCAAACTCCCATCATTTTGAATGTTGCAGGACCTGTACACAGGCAAAGAAGATGGCATAGGTGTAACTCGCCCGTTTTTGTTTTGTAGTGAGTAGTTATAATAATTTTTACCACAACTTTGGAAAAAACAAATTTAAAACATTCCACATCCAAACAGTGTTTCAACACCTACCAGTATTGTGTGACCTCAGTGTTCTAAATGGGCATTTCAACGAGATTAGAAATATAAAAAAAGAGGAAAGATAGCCTTGCATATCATTATGCAAATAGCCTGGTTTTTAAAGGTCAGACACTGAGCTCTGGTTAGGGAACAGGTTCATGCTGTTACAATTATATGCTCCAAAACATCTGCTTTTTATACCACAATTAGTTGCTGGTATAGTCTTTGCTGAAACTTTCATCGTTTTTGTATTGAAAAAGAAAGTAAAATTGCTCACAACATCTGCAAAGGAAAAATTAAGATTTTGGGTTTCAAATTTCCAACAATAAAAAAACTGCCCAAAAAATGGCTTACACCTAAACATCCACATTTGTCACGTAGACTGAAGCATACTCAACGTTATGAAAATAAAGAACATGAAAATTTCTAACTGCTACAGAGAAACACAAGAGACTATACCACTGCATGCATGTGACAACAGGAAGATATTGACAAACTCTAAAACAGCTGTGTAAGTAAATTAACCCTTGGTAAAGGAACACTCGAACATTAAAAATAAACTATAATTCCAAAAAAGTCAAGAAACAGATTTGTTTCATGATAGCTATGATAAATTATGTTATACTTATTTAGAACATCTGATAATCTCTAATAATTTAAGCTACGGTTACTATGGACAGCTAAAATGCAGTGATATCAAAATTAGATGCTTTTCCTTTTGATCCATGTATATCATGTGATATAGACAAAGTACATCAGAAGTTCAAATCTTTTGAATGAAGCTGCCAGATGGTTGTTTACAAACTTCCACATCCGGGCTGTGGCAGATATTGATGGTGATAAGGGCTTGCTGGTAGCATTGTTAGACGGTCAAGTACCACTCAGCTTCCTTTTATGATTATGAAAACATGAAATGTGTATAAATTGTACTTTGTTAGCACCCATGATCTTGAGAGAAAGACCACAATTCATGCTGTTGAGGGGCCCTTTTTTGCCAACATAAAAGGTTGTCAAGAGTTACTTGACCTTTCAAATTTTGTCAAAGTTATCATTTTTGTCATTTTCTTCAAAATCATCAAAGAGGATGAGCTATGAAAAAAGCCAATGGGCACTAAGTATGGGCAGCAGTCAGCCATCCTTGAGAGTCAACTATGATGCCATATACAGCAATCACGATCTCTTCAAAGTTGGGTCACTGTAGTCCAGGACCTCGACTCCGTCTTTTGGTCTTCGTCCATTTATGGACAAAGGCCAACATGAAAAAGTCGAAGTCCTAGACGAGGGTCACTGGGTCACACAGTTGACCATGTACTAGCTGGTTGGTGATAGTGTTTGCATTATGAACACGCTGTACCAGCCTTCATATATTTTGTAACACTACAAACACTGTGATCGAGGTTAAAGACCCCTATATACTTGTCACCGTGCTGAAGAAAATGATACATGGGTGTGTACACGTACTTACAGACATACACACACACATGCTGGTCAGTACTTTGACCACAGGATACTCATTAACAACCTTGCAAACACGCAAATTATGATGTCTTTAACATGCAATTGCCTTATAACAACTTTCTTATTACAAGCCAAGCTCTTTTCTGTTCATTAAGTCACATTTCTAGAATAATCCTTTGTAACAAAATGAAAAACAAACATAAAGTGACCCTGATCGCAGTTTTACTTCTCTAGCAGCATAAAAACACCCCTCATTAAAGGATGCAGCATACGTATCATCATAACCTTGATGATGTGAAAATTAATAATTTGGTACAATCACCAACGGACTGACACTCAGAGGAGTTACTGTTCAGATTTAGAGGGTGTCAACGTAACACCATGTAACTGTATACTTTGTAACTCCTTAATACGACTATCAAACTCTTCAGTATATTGTACTAAAGCTATCAACACTTTTTGTTTTACAAATGTGCTCACATTTAGTAGTGGGATCTGTCATTGGCTCACAATAAAATAAAATGATGCCCTCTACTTTTATAAAATTTAACAGCTGTACATTAAGGTGAGTTTGCGTAAACATGAGTTGATCGCAGAAATACAATACAGTTGTAGGATTGACTCCCTGACATTTCCTTCTGGCATCCTGCCCATACCAAGGCTAGAGCACACAGTGATTAATCTAATTGGGTATCCTAACAATGAATCCGAAAAACAAAATATGATATAGATTTACTACCAACAAACTCCTGCCCTGTAACACGTCAAAAGAAGTTCTGTTCAAATAACATGGAATATTCTCCAATTTTTTCTCAATGTTGACTTAGTATCTTCGTGAACGCTTTCGGCCTCCTTTGGTTGTTTCCTTGCTGCTGTCCATCATCATTTTAAAAGCGTTTCTGTTTCCATCTGGTGTGCGGGGAGCCATCAGAAGTGACCTGGTTGTAAAGTCGCTGGTGGCTGCCTGATCTCCAGTGCCAAGTCTTGAAGTCATTGAGGGTCTTGCTGGGGAAGATGCAGTCACTGGTTGGCTGCCAGTGACTTGATTGGTTGCCGCACCAGGCAGCGTGTGGACATTTGTGATATCTTGCAGTGATGCAACGGGACGGACTTGCACAGGAAGTGAAGATACTCTTTTCCCTGTGCAGTTCTCAAATGAGAGAACTTTCATCGGTGCAAAATTGGACTGATCATGAGTCTCTTTGAGAGATAACTTGCTATTTTGTTCCTGGTGGGCAAACATCACATGATAGCTTCTGTTTCCATACGTCTGCTTCAGATCTACAGTTGGCAGAGGCTTAACATTAGAATATGTGGAGCTGATCCATTCACTTGATGGTTTGACAATTATGAACCTTTCACCTGAATCAACCAGAGGGGTCTCTTTTCCCCTTTTTCTTTCAGTACCTGCTAACCCAGATGTTGTATTAGCACATGATGGTGGACTGAATTGCTGTACGGTGTTCTCAGTAGTCTTGTATGGAAGTGCTGGGCTGTGTTGATGTGACTCCAATCTAGAAGTTGATGATGGCACACCTGTGTGAACTTGACCTGTACTGGCTCCAACAGCAGCTCTGGGACTTGCAGAGCCAGTGTGGCAGCCACTTGAGTGCAGAGGCAGCTTCTCTTCTTCACCGCCTATGCCAAACCTTGCCGTTTTCACATCAGACTGAAATACATCTTTGTGACTTGTAGCATGGTTGTCTTCAGAACCATCATCTCCCCACGGAAACCATGAATCGTCACAAGAGGAGAATCCAGGAGAACTTGACCTAGAGCTTGACATGGATGAAAGGTCAGAGCTATCTAGATCCCATTCTGATCCACTGTCATCCTTGGACTCAAGGTTGATCTTCAGTGCTTCTCTATCCACAGTTTGCTGATTCATTCGACGGAGATGGTTGTAACAGCCTGGTCTTCTCAATCTACCTTGCTCACTTGATCTCAAGTCCTTGTACTTCTGATGTAGTAACACTGGAGCTATGTGAAACACACCATAGAGGTTTAGGGAAAAAGTAAAGAGAGAAATTTAGACGACAAGAAAATTAAATGAGTTGGATTGCAACGCACACAGGATTTACATATGAACAGGAAATTGACATTGTGAAAATTCTATACGAATATTCAGAAAAATGTAACATCACCATTAGTCGACCCATAATTTTGTGACCAACTGTAACTATCAAGTTGCCACTTAACAGAAAAGACTCATGCTCAACGTTTGAGACACAAAGTACTGGATTAATTCTTTGTATGCACTCTTTCGTAAGCATTGCATAAAGTTGTGTTGAAGGAGACTGGTAAAAATTTAATTACAAAATGAACCGTGTAAATTCTGATAGGATTCATTCAAAAAATCTCACTGAGATTTTACCTTGATAGTTTTTGGTGGAGGGTCTCCGTTTTCTCTTTGCGACCTCAAGGGTACCATCCAGGTTTGATGTACAGATCCTGGATATCAGATGGCGCTTTGAACTTGGCAGCAATACCCTGAGCATGTCAACGACATCTTTGAATGCCTGTATGTTTACACTGCGCTCTTCCATCAAACACAAGCTGTCTGCCAGGCAGGAGACTAGAGAGTAGAACGACTCTGCCACCAAGTCTGCAGAGAAAGTGAGGAATATACCCTTGTTTTATGGTAAGACAAATTCAGGGTTCAGAACATTAGTAACTTGAGATCTTTTGGCACTCAGATTTTCTCCCGAGGACGATACCAGTGACTCATCCTTGGATTAATTATGTATGCAAGGAGAGAGTGCCCCCACATAGTACCTTAATTTGTTCTAGTCAATTTAGAAATACCTATATCAGAAAATTTGAGGTCAACCTAGTGGACAACATAAAATTTTCTTGGGTCAAAGAGAATATTTTGGTGATTTCCTTCAAGGGCATACTACCGTGTGAATATACTTACAAAAGTGATAGTCATGTTGCTGAAGAACATAATACTTAAAGAAATCTGGATGAATATAATAATATACTGTGAAAATGGAAGTTCATGCTTCTGATAAAACAACATTCAAAATAAATGATGACACCACATTTAAAGATTCCAGTCATTGATATTATTTTTTTGTACAGCTGTAACAGTGTACAGAAATACATACACAAGGGTTGAACAAATCCTTACCTGAGAATTCAGGGTATGATTTGGAAGCAAGATGAAAGAAATGTTTCTTTTCATGTAGATTTTTCCTTTTGCAAATCTTAATTTTGTTAGTTTTCTTGTTACCATTTAAATTCCCATTTTGGTTATCAAAACACAAACATGGCTACAATGAAGAATTGGATGGCAAAATGACCATCAAGGAGAGTGGAGGATTCAAGTCGTTATTTTTCAAGAATAATAATGCAGTACTATTGTCATGAAACATGACTGTGTTGTGTCTTTCAAATTTGTTCAACAAGAACAAACTTACCTGACTGTGCTGGGGATAAGAATCTCTTCCACACTGATGCCAATTCACTGAGAAAAATGTATGGGTCTTGCTCACTGAATAATAAACCATCTGATGGTGTACACAGACCAAGCAAAGCGCATTCACATGCCACGTAATCTGTCAGCCCAAACAGTAAGGTGAAATTTTCTTCTGGACTCTTTAAACCTCCTACCAAATCCTGATAACGAAGTGCATGAATCTAATTGATGTTAAATATGACTGCATGTTTTCAGTTTGTAATTAGTATCGCTGACATTAACATACATTTATTAGTTCATATTTTCAAACTGTGAAATATGTACATAACACATATCAGACAGTAATTAGGTGTCAATAGAATCCTGTGCTCAATATACACCAACAAATCCATCACACCTTTAATTAATCCAGTTGCTTTTCGCTTCTGGCAAACTGCCATAATTTTGAAAATTGTCAAGCAATTCCTTTTCCATAAATTTTAAACCAATAGGCTGGCTAAAGAATATGAACCAGATTCACTAATCATTAGGCTCAACGAGTAGCTCAGATAACAGTGTAAGTAACTACAATTGGAGAAGTGAATTGATATTCAAACAAGGACTTACGCTGAGTACAAATTACAAATTCTAATCGGCAGTAAGATTGGCAAACTTGTCTAAAATGTTCAAATATCATGATATGTCAGACCCTGTATCATCATCCAATGAATTTGAAATTCATCCCTGGGTCACTGTGAGAGAGGACATGACCTGTTCTGTGACTCCATATTCATCAATAATGTCACTGAATATCATGATAAACAATTTTTTTTGAACAATAAGTGGAATGGTGGCATGCAATGGACACTTGCGTCTGACAATGATACAGTATCTCAGTGGGCATGCTTCTTTCTCGATTTGTGATCTGCCTATTTCTCTTTTCCTTTTAGACATCGGTCACACAACACTAGCCAAAAGAAATGACTTGATATTTGTGGGTTTTTTTTCTCTTTACTCATTCAATTTATATTTAAAACACCTTTCAAAAACTGATGATTTAGGCCCATTGACTACAGTGCAAACATTCACTGACCAATCCCACTAGTCCTGGGTAATTTTCATACCAGACAAGTTCCTCAACATTGAAAAAAGACCAGTTTGCTTCTCACAACCATCAAATGGTGCACGATTTTCAACCAACTCTAAATTGTTGATTCTGCTCTGCTGAATTCATAATTTCAGGGGTACACGTAGAAGCAGCAGGCCAAATTAGCTGTTTTATGGTTTCTGAATAACAACTACGCTACTTATTTATAAATACACCACAGTTGTGACATACTGGTATATGTTGTTGGATTGCCACATAAATGACGTACATGTATTTTTTTTTTCAGCGAAACAGAATCATGAATAGATGCATGTACAAGTTACTAGCATATATCTGATCAATATTCAAGTAAAAGTTATTAGAATATGCTCGCTCTGTAGAATAATATTGTGTCTCGCTACAGAAATTATCTCCATTTGCCATTTACTAGATGGCTTTGTGAGGCTGAAATTGCATAAATTACTTGTTTGAGACTGACAGCCTTCAAAACAAGGCTGGACATATATTGTACAAAGGATCAGCTGCAGAATAAATGTATAAGATCAAGCCCATATTTGAATATTTAAAAAGTAGCTGTTGATAAACATAGTATGTGGCCTTGCTGTCATGGGCGTGTTCCTGGTGCCTACTAGTGTCTGCCAAGTTGAAAGTCACCACCACTTGTTACAATTTCATGTAAAATTTCAGCAATTTCAGGTGAATTTGTGACATCTTAGCCATCTCAATGGCAACAAACAATTGCTGTAGCTTGTGCCTGGCAGGTAATGGTAACAGAAATCATCATGTATACACAAACAGCAAATAACAGAAACTAGCAACAGCTAGGTTTTTGCTTTTTGTTTGCTCTTCATGCACAAAGAGACCATCCCTTTGAAATTGTTGTACCTCATATCCCTTTTATAAAATTTGTAAGACCTGCATCGTACATCATAGTATCCAATTTTCAGAAACCATTTGTTTTGCTTTAAACAAAACATGGAGTTCAAGATCTTCATTTTTTAATGGGCTTTAACCTCTGACCTCATCAACACATGAACAACACCACACAACATGACAAATGATGAGATGTGAAATTGCCTGTGGTTATCCTGAAGACACGCCCACTTAAGACTACCAAATTGCACTTCATAATTATTCATCCAACTCACACATCGATTGCTGGTCAGGGATTGACTTTAAATAATTGGCAAATTAAATTTAATATCCCAAAGTCATTGACAAAAGGTCCACACAATGAAAATAATCATTAATCTTGAGGGGGAAAATTAATGTAAAAATAAAGTGGCACCTACATTTGAAAAGCAAATTACCTGCTGATCATCCTATTCAGTGGCTCAATTGACAGTCATGATAAATAAGCAAATTTTACACTTAATGATTGATCAACCAAACGTAGCCAGCTTCAAATTTTGTCTTTTTTGTCGCTTTGAAGATTCGCTTTTCAGTATAACCTGCTGGCACTGAGCTTTTTGACAAAAACAACTGTCCGTGAAATCGTTTTGTGACACTAATTAAGTAGTCATGCATGATCACTGCACGGTCACGATGGCTATTTTTGCATACACAAATAAAGCTAAAAACATTAATGTAGAATTAGTATCATGCTTTTTACTGGTAGACAGAAGCAGTGCTCATAAGATACAAGTGGGTGTGCTCTGCGTGTTAAACATGAGATTGGCAATCTTTTGCTGTGTACAAGAAGATACAGAAAACAATCAAAATCTACTGTAGTACTTGTTGAAAATATAAAGAACTGAGGCAAGGAACCCTTTTTGCAGCACTGAAAAACAAAACCTTGTTTTTGGATAATGCTGTAAATATCATCAAATGGTAGCGTTGTTAAAGTCTGTACCTGCATATTCAGTAACCTGGGTACATTTTCTATTCCTGTCTTTCATCATTATTATCTATCATCATTTGCAATTCTCTATTATTTTTATTCTGGTCAGAAGTACCCGTAGATGCTGAGATACAGAATAAATGCTGGATCTACTCGGGACTAAAATAAACCACCTTATTGTCTGCATCCTGAATACATTATGCATGTTGTATATTAAATGATATTTAAACACTCTCCGGTGTATGAAGACATTGTGCATCTACATCTACTCAACAATAACCAGGCGGCAAATTAATTGCAGGAGGGAGGCTGATTCATATCACATGACAAATTAATATTATAATTGATATTATCATGTCATTTTAATCTGTAGCTGAAGCAACCTGATATCAGAGAACATGGTATTCAATATTGTGTATACAAAAAGACTATCCTAACACATATATTACAGACCAGTGAGTGGCCTCTGCAAATGCACTCAGGTGTGACGATTCAACGAGTACAAAATAATATAAAAAAGAAACATAAGTGATATACTGATTTCATGTCAAAGTTCATCAGTCCCTGATAATTGATTGGCTGTCAATATATTCATGGTACATACGACTCATTTTGGCAAAATATCAAGTTAAAAAAATAGGTTTTCTTCTTCGAAGTGGAAAACAAGATAACTCAGCGATCAAATTCGCCAAAACATCAACATAACTAATCTCTGGCCAATCATTTTATAGATACCAACAGTTTTGGTTGAAGCATTAATTTGCATACACTTGACGGTGATCGTATGATTGGTTTCTTGAAGAGCAAATCTGTAAGACCTTTTACAACCAGTATTTTCCCTAAGAGTGATAAGCAGGTAAATATTACAGGTTCTCCAGTTATATTGGGTTTCCCTTGGTATAACAATGCAATCTGACAGCAAAAATGACATGAGGTTCCCGAGCAGTTTAGCTAAAAACACTGAGAGTTGTTCACTGAGATTATTTTGGTCTATGAAAATAATAAAAGTATATACATCACAATGTTTTAATTCTATAAAAGAAAGAATACTCTAGGAATAAAGTACTACAAGGTACAAGGCCAATAAATATTAACCCTTTTCCTGCCAGTCAGTATCACTTCCTCATCAGCCAAGTCAGTAAAAAGCGGTACTGAGCCAAAACATGACGTATTTTCACCCACTTGGCTTGGTCTGTTATAGCATCTATTGTCACAAAAAATCAAGTTTACAGTATTTATTTTTTCAGTAGCTTTCAAATATACAGTATTATGTTCCCACATGGAATATGTTGTGTTTCATTAATGTTAACCATCTTGACCTGGTGGTGAGATATGGACTTGGCAGGAAAAGGGTTAATTTGTCTGCGTACAGGAAAATATAGTAAATTGGTCAGGAAGCTTTTATATTTCTTATTTTTGATGGGATGTGACTCATCATAAAAAAACAAAAATAAACCAAAATCATACTTGATTTTTCTATGAAAACTAATTTAGAGTCTTAGGATTTTAAATAGGTTAAATTGGGTTGCCAGAAACAAGTTCCTTAATTTTGGTTCTGGCCATCAGGTGTCACTCAATTCAATGAAACAGACACAGACCTTATTCTGTGCGCCTCATCTTTACATTTAGTTTGTTTTGGACAGCTGTCCTACTGTTACTGAAGTTGTTTTTGTACACCAAAATATAGCCTTTTACAACTGTATGAATGTAAATTTTATGTATGACTTGAACACTGGCCCAAAACTCTTCTCACAGGTATAAACACTGTACACCTAGAGTTATATGTCCAATGGTTGCATGGTGTTTCATTGCATTCCTCATCCAATATTCCAATCAAAATGTTTCACTTTTCAGACACTTGTTTCTGATTTCAACTATTATAAAAAATCATGATTTTTAATTTGCGATCACACTTACATCAGCTATTCTGTATTAAAAATAGATTGACCAAGAAAGAGTTAATGGTACCCTGCATGCATATGCTTAATAATTATGGGTGCATGAATGCTAGGGAACTTCTTCTTTCAAATTACAGATGCTGATGCTCATGAACATTAAACTTGACAAATATACAAAGATGTTGTCAAACAATGTTTGTTATTGTGTCTGAACATATTCAACATTGAACTTCACACTGTTCTGAAAAAATATTCAAAACATGTTAAGAGAATACATGTATTTTTCAAATGTTTCTCATGATTTGACAAATCATGACTAAAAGCTAAAGCCCTGGTAGTGATTGACATCGGCCGACAAAATGTGAGCAAATTGTGTGTGTGTACCTGTGTTTTTAACTGCAAACTTGCGGCATGTGATTTGTACTCTCTCACTCCTTCATCTAATGGTGAAAAAGAAATAATTTCCACTTTCACATAATAGAAATTTCTAAAAAATCTGGACTAAAAGTTCACAAAAATATTAATTGTTGCAAATCTGTGATGATGGAAATGTGACATTATTACAAAAGGCCCTGTGCCAAACTAAATCAAGTCACTGTTTTGCATGTGCATCTTTTAAGGAAAAATATTGTTTTAACACATGACAGGTCACTTTCAGCGAGATATCATCTTGAGCAAGATGGCGGTGCATTTGAACCAAAGCGTTAAGTCAAAGTCTTTAATTGTCGTTTCAGTCTACAGTTACTTTGGACCAGTTGATTGGCGGAAATGGAATTACTTTAAAGGAGAAGTTCGCCAAGGATGATTTTAACATATGCTAGATTTTTGGTCACTTATTTCGGAAAGGCCGCTTTTGCCATTTATAACCAGCACGATTTTTTACAAAAAGGAATACAAATGGTGGCAGAAGTTGCATTCTAGGGCTTCATAAACTCAATGTATTTTGAATCATGGGGAAAAAAGCACCAAGCTCTCATCAGGTGATATAGCAGGGACCATCTGCTGATGGGTATGGTATGGTCCACTGACTCACATTCACGCCAAGCTGTTCATATTTGCATTAACATAAACAATGGTTATGCAAATATGCTTGTCCTGGTGTGAAGGTGAATGACAATGCCATACCCATCAGAAGACAGTTCCTGCCATATCACATGATGAAAGTGCCAAGCTTGGCATTTTTCCCATGATTCAAAATACATTGAGTTGATGAAGCCCTATAATGCAACTTCCGCCACTTATTTTTATCCGTTATAAATGGTAAAAACGGCTTTTCCAGAATAGGTGACCCAAAAGGTAGCACACATGTAAAAATTAGCCTTGATGAACTTCCTTTTAATATGTCAAGGAACAAAGACAGATCCCAGACAGACAGACGGCGCAACAGCAAACAGCAGCCAACAGGAAAGAAGCCAACGCACGGACCAAGGGCGCTAAATCTACTGGATCTAGGCACGGTCCCTAGTACAGTTTTACCGGGCGTGATCAGGGTTTGGTATCACGTATAGTCACAGCTGCGCCCACTATCTCAGTTCAGTCGATGTGCCTTGCTTTGTATCTTACAACACGGTACGTGCAAAAAAAATTATTTGCCAAATTCCACAATTTGGCACAGCAATGTTGCAGAGAATGTGGCTATCTGTGGTGCTGTTTGATAGACAGTGCCGCGGCGAACACCTTATTGGCAATGCCTATTTTACGCAAAAAGGGCGGGAAGGCACATGTCAAGTTGTGTTGGACTTGAAAGTTGGAGAGCAAAACTTTATTCCAGCGCTGGATTTTGTGAGCTTAGTGTGCTTTGAAACAGAAAGGTATACAAGCGATGACTACCATAAACGGTTTCGAGGGGTAGGGGGATTGTTTAACGCTTACCATAATCTTATAGCACTCGGGAATGCTCACTGCCCCCAGCCTGGCAAACAGTGGTGTCTTCCGACGGACAATCGCCTCTTCGGCGGCAACTGCAACTTTCTTTCGGTTAGCCCCATATAACCTTAATAGCGAGGATGTCATCGTTTTAATCTGTCTACCCGTCATAACTTCCGTCTTTGCTATATATTTCCCGGACATTTTTCGGTAGGTTGCCAAGATCTGTGCTGAAAATTGTGAATTTTGAGAGCGGGAGGAAGTTGGCAGACACCAAAGAACTCACCATGGTCGTATAATAGTTTGTTGAGTCTCTTCTCCAAATTACCTGCCAATCCATATCGGTATCCCTATCATTTTTTACCTATCCCAAATAAATATATATATATATATAATATATATATATATATATATATATATATATATATATATATATATTAATCAGCGCATTAATTAGAAAAAGGAAAGTCGGTGCACTTATCCTTTTCATAGAGGGCGCCATTTCGTCTTAGGCATATGTACACGACTGGTATCATAGTTCACACTTCACCCATACCTCCTTCACCTTACTTGGCAGTATACAATGCAAGATCCGAGGTACATGAATATTCCACATTGATTAAGGGTCATTAGCATAGAATTTTAATACCGAAACAATGCTCATTAGTGTAATCTGCATATTTGAATATCATTATACCTCCCATCTTGCACTAATACTTGGCAGGCCATAAAATTATTGTGTCAGTTTCAATTATAATTGTCATACCGATGAAGATTTCCTAAAAAGTTAGAAACAATGTATCTTCCGCACCTTGTATGGAACCTGATAGTAATTTACGCCAAAAAGCTACTTAAGTGATAGGAAAAGCCCCCACTCAATTATCAGATTTATCTAATATAAATATTATTTCCTTGATAAAATATTCAATGGAAAACAAAAGAATGACAAACTGTTAATGGGCTGTTGACACATTTGCTAATGCGAGAACCAGGGATTGAGAAGGGCGCCTTTAAGTGATAGGAAATGATGGAACAGGCTAAATAAAGGCTCACATTTTATGATTTTAGACGTTAGACACGGAAAGAAATTGGACTCCAGGGACTAATATGATCAGTGACAAAAATGCATTAATATAAAAAATTATAGCAATTGAGCAAAAATATGCTGGTATGACTACTGTGCTTATGGGTCTATCATTTGATCCTGGCAGGGTTCAACGCATGCGCACAAAGAGAGGATCAGTGACTCGGAGCTAAGTTACGTTTCTGATATTTGCAGAATTCTTTATCTGACTGAGGATAAGGTAGAACATGCACAGTGATTTCACTGGTTTTATTCTAGGAAGAATTCCCTAGATCTAATAGGGCTATCCAAATACTGGAACATACCAGTCGGAAGGACAGACCGGAAAATGTAAAGAATTTAAGGGACGAATGAAAGAACTCGGTCTGTTAATTTAAAAGTATAATATTTTAATTTCAAAAATGGCCGTAAAGCAAAGAAATAATCATATTACAATTATTGCGAGTCGTTAACTTCGTCGCCTTTCAAAAAAGTGTGACGATACATACTGTTTGTTTGATATTGAAATTGTAAGAAAGAAATTGTCCATGGGTAATTAAATACCACTCTTGGTATTTAATCTACTTTGAAAGCAGTCTTGTATTGTAACGGTTTCATAGGAAAGTGCAAGCTTTGGCAGAACAGAGGAAGTATAGGCGAGATCAACAATATTCTCAATTATGTCGATGTGCTGCTTTGTCAAAGATAATCTTGACAAACTACAAGTTGCTACAATGGAACGGTGGATTCATCTTCAAAGATAGAAAAATAATTGTCTTAAAAGGACAGGAAATATTGAAAATAATCGCGTATACTATGTACAAAGTTTAAATTATTAAAGATTTCAAAGCATATATCATATTACTCCAGTCCATTTTCGTCTTGAAATGTACACTTGTACGCCTAACAAACTGCATAGTGTTACGATCGCGCTCTCAGTCATTTTTTTTTCAATTTCCAGTTGTTCGTCCTCGTCGTCTGCTTCTCTTTCAAGTTGATCCTCCTCGACCTTCTGTCTATGTTG
Organism: Ptychodera flava; assembly: GCF_041260155.1. Classification (NCBI taxonomy): domain Eukaryota; kingdom Metazoa; phylum Hemichordata; class Enteropneusta; family Ptychoderidae; genus Ptychodera; species Ptychodera flava. The sequence goes on from NC_091948.1 coordinate 12,346,593, forward strand.
TGCTTGCTTGTACTCACTTTGAGTCACAAACTGCTGATTTTCATTGTTATTATTGATATTCGGGTTGCTGTCCGCATTGTTGTTGATGCTGTTGTTATTATTGCTGCTGCCGCTGCTCTTTCGGCGATTGTCTAGGTTAGTGGACTGGCTGCGGGGAGCACACTCGCCTGGTGTGCGTTGATGTCTGCTCAACTGGGATGCCTGAGTAAAGCTACGATCGCACTTGTCACACCTATTGACGAAAAAAATATATACTATGAAATATTTCATGATTAACATGACCATCGACAGACGTTTGATTGTAATTCCCTGGCATCAGCACATGTATTTAGAAACTTCTTAGGTGTGCGCGGTTGTTCGTTGAAAAGCGAACTAGATACCCGCTTCTTTTAAATGCATCTAGGACATATTTATTTATTTATATTATTTATTTATATATCGTTGATTGCAGTGCCCTGCAGATAAATTAGATAAATCTAGCGTGTTACTTTAGCAAATACAAGAAATTTATTGATACTTGTACAAAATAGACACACACATTATTTTAATTATCCTGTGTTTTTTACTCTTTTCTCGTTCGGTAATTTACACCACGTTCCATGAAATTCAAACCATTTTCCTACTAGCTGAAGCTTTGATATAAACACTGAAAGCCAATTCCGTGTTCTGTGCATGGATGTTTACATAATGAACTCAGCAATTTCTTTTGAAGATGATGAATCTGGTAGCAAATTTGTCGAAAACGTTCTGGGTGACTGTGCAGCATAAACCTTTAGGTACAAAAGGTGGTACAATGCGCTTTTGGGACATATTTATGGACTCTCAAACTTTTTAAATACCGTTTTGTTCTATCACTTGTGGGGGCTCATTTTGAAGCTCATTGAGTAAATAATAATTTCATCGGCTTCAATTTGCGAAATTCGAACATTTATTTTTACCTTATAGAGATAACACAGGCCGAGGGATGGCGGCCATTTTGAAGCCTAGGTACCAGGAAATATTAAACAATTTGTTTTTCCAGTGAGTACCAAATTTTGCGCAGTGATCTCTGATTTTTTTTGGTTTTCCAATGGTTTAACGTTTGCTTGTGGAAAGTTTGAACAAAAGGCAAAGAAGTTTTTCAATTTCGAGGCGCGTCGTTCTACCTTGAGGACGAACAATTATAGTAGAAGCCTTCAAACCAAACTAAATCACAGCATACTGCAACGAGCATACTCGTACAATATGATAAACCAATGTCTGTCTTACCTGAAAGGTTTTTCTCCCGTGTGCGTACGTATGTGGTTGTTCAAGGTTGTTGCTCCTGCGAAGGCCCTGCCACAGAACCCGCACTTGAACGGCCGTTCATTGGAATGGGTGACCACGTGATTACGCAACTCGGAGGCCTGTGTAATGGGATTGAACATGGGTTAGATTAAAATGCACCAATTGTGCGACAAAATGGGAGGGGGGGGAGAGGGTATACGTTTCTGATGTTTCTAAAAATACCATTGCTGTTGTGAAAGCACTTGGCGTGCTTAGAGCATGAAAGGGTTGATCCGCAGCGAGAGAGAGTTTGATGAAGGCATGAGGAGTGTACAGTGCGGCAGATGGAGACAGAGAGACACTGAACTAGGGATTAGTGAATACGCTTTTTTGTGAAAAGACTCAGTCTATACGGGCTGTCCAGAGCCACAGAAACCCATGCCCTCAGTGTCTGTACATATGCACGAGCACGGGGTTCAGGAAAGTTCCACTCTTGACAGCAGACAAATGTCGGACTCGGAGTTCACTCCCGCCCCGGCCGATGGCGGCATTGTCGGGGAAAACACCCGGGGGGGTCACTTCCATTACTTGCCTATATGTATACGTGCCGCCCAATGGGGTGGGTATTTCAGCAACTTGGTCTAAAATGGGGGTATCAATTCCACTGTAAACCAAGGTCTAAAAGGGGTTGATTTTTGAGTGCCACACAAGAACAAATTTCAACCGTCTGTTCCCGTCTCGCTCGCAGGGTTCTGAGCTGCACTTTTATAAGCATCGATATCTTTTTCTGTGGCAGGGGAACCATTAAGAGACCCTCTGGCTTACGCCAAAGTAAATATCGACTTGGTTGTCAAACACTGTCACTGATTGGTCAGAACTCCATATATGGAAGATTTTTGCCCAATAGAAAATACCCAAACAAAGTGGCTCCTAGTATTGATCATGACAGACAGGTCACCATGGCCACATGAAGTAGTGTTGCTTTACAGATGAACAGCGAGGTTTGTTGTGAATTGCAATTTCAAAAAACCCACCAGTCAGACTTTAACTGCAGATAATTGATAACTTGTAGAAGCTTGACCAAAATTCGGTGAGGGTGAAAGACAAAATTTTCTTTCATCAAATTTTTTTGGTATTTCCTTTTGGAAATCATGGTTTTGCCTGCAACAACATAGTCCTAAACGCGGTACAGTGGTAGGCTTTGCCGGGGCAAATACTTGCTTTTTCTGTTTTAAAAATTTTGACGCTTTGACTTTTGACCTGGGTCAAAGGTCATAAAGGTCTAAATGGGGTCCTAAAATAACGGGATGTTAGGTCTAAAATGGGCCCTGGGTTTTATACATGCGGCCGCACACCCCTACCACTTCTCTGAACAGGTACCCCCCCCGGGGAAAATAGCTATCTAGCTATCTATTTGTGTTTCCCAAATCATTGAAAATGTGTTTTCTTTCATCATCACGTTCCGCGAAAGCAAGAGGGAAAACCTGGCAGTGATATAATAAGAATACTTTTTAGGTTGTCAAAACCACAAAAAAGTAAAGCTGGAGTCGCTCATTTTAAGAAGCAGTTCAAAAACATTGGTGTGATGATAATGAACAATGTCTCATCATGGTTGTACTCAGCATTATATAATATGATATTTTATCTCTCATCCTTCTGAATTTCGTATTTTAGAGGGGTGTTTTTGTCCAATTTTATCCGATACGATTTCTTCAAAAAGGATCATGTATTTTTGTTGACGGTCCCAGAAAAGGAATATCTCTGAAATTTGCAGAACGGGCATCAATACAGCCATTCCGGGAATCGTCAGCGCCGGCAGTTCACTGTCTCCAACAAACAATATATTCACGCTTTTGCGCTACAAATTCTAAATGTTATTATTTGGACACAACAACAACAACAACAACAACAACAACAACAACAACAACAACAACAACAACAACAACAACAAGGAAACCTTACCTGCGAGAAGGACTGTGAGCAGTGCCCGCACTGATATGGTTTATCGGGATTCTTCGGGCAAATGTGCATTTGCAGCATAATGCGCTGTGTGAAAGTCTTGAAACATTGGCCGCACCGCCACATATTCCAGTCGAGCTGATTGCCCGGCGCGTGGTTGCTGGTGGTTGTCGACGGCACCATGGTCGACTTGACGTTTAACACGTTGCTGTCGGGCGACAGGCTGCTTTCCGACATCGGGGAGCAGGCGCCGTCAAGGTTGCTGCACTCCATCTTGATGTCCAGGGTGCCGTCGTGGGTTTCCGAACGCTCTCTCCGCAAGAAGCCCTTGTCTGGAGTGCCGCCAATGTATTGGCCAAGAATGGACGGCGTAGATCCAAGGTGTATCTTCTTGGGACTTTTCTCATCATACGGAATTCCTACGATAGAGAAAGAATGGCATTGGAAATCTTGAAACACGACTTAATTTGTAGGTACGGTGAATTCAGGTTAAAAGGTATCTTATTGCTTATGTACTGCAGATTTGATTAGGAACACAAGGCGTCTGGAACGGCCCTCACGTGTCCCTTTGTTGTGTAACTTTAAATCTGTTACGTCAATCAGATTCGGAGAAAAAAAGGACACGTGTCTGAAAATTTCATACACATATCCATGTTTAGAAAAAAAAAATCATTAAATAAATTGGATTCTGATGGGCATGGCAGAGTCTGTCAGAAACAGTTATGTGCACAGTGCCATTCAGCTATAGTTTTTATTTTCAAAACACTTCATAAACGCCTTCCAAATTGATGTGAATTCGTTCAATTTTGGTTAAATTTTGCTTATCGCTGATTATAAGCCCTTAAATGATTATTCTTTATGTAATGGGAAAACCCTGAATGGGACGATGAATGAAAATAATGGCAAACATACTTTGATTCGGCGAAGAGCCGCAGGGAAACTTACCATCTTTGTCTTTCATCTTCAGCGAAATTGGAATACCCATAAATTGCGCGTAGCGGTCATCGTACCAAACGAAAAGTTCCGCTCCTTTGCTTATCTCACGACAAACCCTGGAAGACAATACCACTAAAGTTAGGTAATAACAAAGGAATAAATACCATCAATATCATAAATATGTAAACTTGTAAAACCACATATCCATTTTGATCAGGACACCTCACCGGGGATAAGTTGGCCAAAAAAGCATTCAAAGCAAGAAAAAGGTTTCCGAACTTTTCCATGGGTAACTGTACGTAATGCGAGGCAACGGCCACTACGGTTTCTTACATGCACCGGGGTGGGGAGGGGGTGGGGTGAACAACCGTTATATTCGGAAAAATGATCATAGCTATACAGTGATCTTCAAATTCTTACTCGGAGCTGGTGTAAGACCATCGACTCTTCCGATGAGAAAATGCCAAGTATACATACATTATTTCACCAGCCCCGGCCTTCCCGCTATAGAGATAGAACTTCGTCAGGGGTAGGACGTTGCACTTTCGCATTGACTAAACAGAAAGGGGAAGGTTTTTCCTTTCATCGACGAACAGTTGGCCAAGCGCGCTCATTATCAGGTTAAATTCAACGTAACCCTGATCCAGAGAGACCTGTTAAGTGGGTCTCTGCTACGAGAAGGTGCCTGTATATATTTCTGTGCGCCTCACCACAGACCTCAGACCAGAACTCTCTACCGCGATAATACACCGAATAAATCAATTTGTAGCCAGGCAGTGAAAGTTACACGACCTGATTATTTTCAGGCAGATTGTGTGGCGGCCCTATTGGGGAAGGTTGACTGGCGAACCGGAACGATCATGCGGTGAAGAATCTTGATGAGCGGTACTGCTAGGCCGATATTTTCAGACATCCCTCCATTGCAGCTCCGGGGAAGGAGGCTCCTGGCCCTATCCACTTCGTCTACAAACGTGCGCCTGAAAACCCCGTTGTGTGGTGGTTTTGTTCGGAACACGCACCACACTCCCCCTCTATAAAATGGATCTTCCACGACATTGTGGTACAATGGTCTTCTTCGACCAAATTGAACCATGTTAGGCAAATAAGTTCTGGAAACGACTGAAACTCAAAAAAAGCGCCACCTTCTTTTTACAGTTGTTCTGACGAGAACGTCACAGTAATAAATCAAGTTGTAATAAACGGACAGCTGTCCGATCTAAATGCTGCAGGAGTTATTGTGACAGCACAAAGGACTGAGAAAACTTTTGTAGTACAAGGTGAAAACAGGGTTTATGGCTAACTTTCCTCAATGTCTCTTTTATGCTTGAACGTATTGAAGTTGCAAACTTGGATAAACAAAAAACCCGGACATGGTGAACTGTTCATCGACCTGAAAAAGTGCGCCTCACTTGATCGAATCCAGATCTCGGTGCAATTGTTGACGCTCTGGGATAATAACTCACATTAAAAACCCTATGTTCTTTCCTCAGCTGAAGGGGTGGACACGCGTCTGAGAGGCATGACTAGACCGCTGTTTTTGTGTGTTTTCCCACATTTTTGTTGCCATAACAAACAAACCTGCCCCTGTAATGAATCTTATTTAACTGTATAACCACGGCCTCAAATTTCTATGAGTCTTCATACACAATTGACTCAACCAATAAAAGCTAGAAACTGGCGCTAGGGGGCCATGCGCTGCTTCTTACGCTTAAAACAAGCCATGTTTCCCTAACAACGATCACATATTCCCTACTTGTTCACTATATGTAATGTAACTGTATCCGGTAAAAGAAAAAAACTACACACACACATTAATGATTAACCGCATTATGACAATTATAAGACCGGAAATAAATGGAAGGACAACTTCGTAGGATCCATACAACTGCTGACGGTTGCGGGTATGTGCAGTCGACTCAAAGGCTCAAATGAGCACTGTTGGTAGCCTGTTGGACGACCACTCATACTGCAAAACGGGAACTATTAATATTATTATTTTTCCATGAGTTGAAATCGACCACTAAAGCGATCAAGGATAAACTTTGATGACCGTGTGACCCCTCTAATGTTAGCGAATCGCGAAAGCGGTAAAGTTTATAAGCATCAATTTCTTTTTTAAATGATCGGAATGTTCAGGAGGATCGGTTTTGCTTTATAGGCCGAACGTGTGCGTGGACGACAGAACAGTCACCGCGAGGTTGTTTTATGAAACGCGTACAGGAAGTGCCACCTGTTCAAGCCAACGTCTTTAGTTTTCACATAAAACTCCACTTGCTTCGAGTGTCCTGTCATATACCGGATCAAAAATATGCATGCGATGCGAAGGAATGAGTTTTTCCCCGCTCTTCAACAGCGCCGGGTGCATCAGCAGCCGATTCCCTTTTAATAGTCGGGCGTTCTCGTGAAAATATATCATATAAATTTAAAATCTAACAGTAGTCGCAAGAGGCATTAAATCTGGCTGATGAACTGACATCGGACGCCGGTAGTGACGTGAATAAAAAGCAGTTCCTGTGTTATTCCAGCAATTGTCCGAGGCCAGCATCATGCAAGGAATATTTACAGTTTACATCTTGACCATCTTGAAATTTTATTGTGGCACAAATAACTAATTAACATGCACCATCTTGCCAACTTCATCTAAGCCAGTCTTGTACTATGTTCGAGAGTATGGGATTAAGCTTCGACGTAAAGAGCAAACAATTTGAAACCAGACAACCACGGTAAAAATCTTTGTCATAATATTCTTGATGCTCTACATTGAGCATAAACGCTTTGTTTGTTTTGTTTTGTTTTGTTTTGTTTTGTCTTGTTCTGTTCTGTTTCCTTCCGTTTCTAGGAAAGTTACACGACTACGGTTACGCTCCAATAATGATGTTATCGTTTTTGGAGTTTGTCACGCGCCACAATGGCCGACCACTCGCAACCAATACAAGGATGACGTCATTGTCGTGCGCGAGATGCGCCGTATGGTTTAACGCTTCGAATAAATGTCGACTTGAGTTCTCGTATAACATGGTTTTCATAAAGATGGGATGGGAATATGAGAGAAATCGCTACCAAATGGTGTCTCTTTCTTCTACTTCTATTTTTTATCGTACAACAATTTCAGTTATCGCCGAAGAAGATCACTGAATCGATCTAATTCAATAATATATTTTTTCAGATATCCAGTTCCGTGGTTTCAAAGATTACATGAAAGTACAAACACTGTCTTCCCTTCAATCGTCACATAAACATCGCTATTTTCTATAATCATCATCATGTTAGAGCGGGCATATGTCATTTTTTCCCAAACCAAGTTGAAGCCAATTTACTGAACCCACTTAACTGTTTACTCTTAAGATAACAAGACGGGTTATACACAGGCACGACTATGGTTGCTCTACCGCAACCTGTCTGGAGGAGATAGGTTGAAGCGTGGTTTGGATTCCTCACCATTGAACTTAATCACAAGACCCCAAGGAAAGAAATTACAAACCATTATCGGATTATTTTGAGCTTAGATTAATGTTGGAGAGTACCTGCGATATAAGGCGCTAAGAGATTTATGATTTTCTCTTTTGATTAAGTGACACTCCTGTTATGCCTTTTTTTCATCGGGATCAACACGGATTATGTGTAAAGGAGAGCTGGCGAATCAGAACTAAATATCACATCAGAGAAAATTCATGGCATGTTACCTCGTCTACTGAACCACTGCTTCTGAGGAAGGGCGATAATTTATCAAATATAAACTAAAGTTCTCCTCCTATGTTCGTGATGAGGTCCTGAACACGGATATTATTACCTGTAGTAAATTTCTCCTTTGAACTGTACAACGCAGAGATTTTGTTCTCTTCGACTTCTGGCACATCGAATGTAATGCATCCAGCTCTCCTTTTTCTCGACGGCGCCATTGACAAACCGCTCCACTTCGCCATCTTCATTGTAAATCTGTTTCATAAGAACACACAGTAGTATAGACAAGGTAAAGCCCTCGCCCGAAAGTCTTACTCCTTAGTTCGCAAGTATAACTAAGTGTATATGCATGTATGTACATATGTATGTATGTATGTATGTATGTATGTATGTATGTATGTATGTATGTATGTATGTATGTATGTATGTATGTATGTATGTATGTATGTATGTATGTATGTATGTATGTATGTATGTATGTATGTATGTATGTATGTATGTATGGGTATGTATGTATAATTTATATGTTAAAATTATTTTCATTTTAAAATATATGTATGTATGCTTATATACACATATTTATGGATGGATACTTTCTTTTCTTTCTCTTTACATATATATATATATATATATATATATATATATATATATATACACACACACACATACATACATACGCACACACGTGTGCACGCGTGCACATGAAAACGTTTATATAAGGAATGGCACAATCTCACACACGTGATACTGAGTCATATTTTTTCTATTACCTCCCATAAGTGATCGGTATTTGCCATATTTTTAGTTTCTTCGATGGATACTTTCTCTCCAACAAATGGACCTAGCCACGTGCCGATTGGTATCCTTTGTTTTGCGCATACTCCGTGCATTGCGCCAGGCAGGCTGCTCGTACACAGCGACACTTCCTCGGGCAGGTGTGTGAGAGATTGTTGGAGGTGCGCATGCGCCAGGCTGCCGGCTGGGTTACCGTTAACCAGCTTCCGGAGCGAATGAAGAGGGCCGTGCATTGGGCACTCCCCCATGTGGCTCTCCCTGCACAGATCGCACCCTGTAAATCGTAAAAAAAGCAAAATGTGGCGATTTAAAAATAAATCCCGTTTTATAAAATTTGAGGGTTATTAGCATATGAACAAAACCTGTATTGAAAACACTAATAATCACCTCAATTTTAGTCACCCGTTGGACGGTTTTGCTGGTTGGTTAGGCCTTACGAATACTAATGTGTGTGTTCCATTTATTATATGAAAACTTTCATGGCGTACTTAGGGCAAAATTCGACCGGCAAACTGTAATCCGCTGATGGTAACTGCGTTCATTCCCGTCAGATAATAAATTTCATGCAAAATTGAGCATTTTTTAGCCTAGTTCCTTCGAATACACGACCATGATTTTTGCTTTCAAGTTGAAAGTAAAAACTGTGATTTGGAGTATTTCACTCTACTTGCCTCTTTGCGGAATTCTACAAAATACATTTAAAAAAACATCGGACAAAAATATAAAGTTTCCAGAAAATATTCTGGTGATTACTTTAAAGACATACCCCTCCCCCCCAAAAAAAAAACAAAACAAAACAACCACCAACACACCAGAAAAAAACCCACAACAAATGCATGATCCTGGGGACATGTGGTGACGTGTGGATAAATGAAAATTATATCAAACAAGGACGGCTTGCTTAGGAGACAAACAAAGAGAAGACGAACGCTTTCAGACGCTCGGGTAAAGCGACAGACAATAGTGAGATGAGGGTATGCGAGAGCGAATTTGATATTTGAGCAAACCCATCATAACATAATTAGATGCGAATGTTGTTTTGCGCAGGTATCGCAGTATGGAAGGTAGCCTGTGGTATTTTAAGCTCAGTAACTTTTCACGAATTTTGCCAGTATGCCGGTGACCTTCCCCCACACCCCGAATCCTTCTGTGGGGGGAAAACATAGTTTTCGGCCCGTCTTGATTAAAAGTTCAGGAGTTACTAGTAACTTGCTCTCGTTTGCACTCGTGAGGGTCGGTCACCTTGGCATTTTCAAATGCGCAAAGCCGTTAAACTCTACCCAGGCAATTGTTTTGATCTGTCGCAAAGGCCATATATCAAAGGATAATGGTCTCCTTTCGGGAATTATTCTCCAGTGTGTGGGAAGACTATATACATATGGACATAGCCTGAGGAAGTCGATTTCGTGTTAGCACCGGCCCTGTAGTGACATTCTGTTAACTCCAATGAGTCTGCAATCTATATTTCTCGCCCTTACATACTCTCACCGTGAGCTGGTAGGACTGCCTTTTCGTCATGTGAAAGTCACGTCACCGTCAAGGTTCGAATTTTACTTGGTATTTGCATTGCGCTTTTCGTGATGAGAGTAGGTATTTGCTGTTCCGCAAAAGTCGAGGGTTATGAAATTTGAAACTGCAATGGACCTTTTGCGGTGGTATCTTCGTGACAATTACGAATACCGTAAACTTTGAATCTCGGACAAATAGCGTAATAACTACTTGGTTTTCGCGAATAGTCCGCAGAGCGCTGCCAACTCTATTTCAATAAAATTTCCGCCGCTATAATAACAGTCGTACTGCAGTAGCTGACTACCTTTTACATGTGCTGTTAAAGTTTCTCGTGATAATTATTACGACAGATTCTCTTCAAGTTATTGTGCAATCGTTAATTGCTTGAAATCCAAGCTCTAAAAACTCCGACGAAATATATTAACGACACACATAAGATTAGACTCTAATTTCATTTATATTCCCAAATACGAGCAATTATAATAGCTTCTGCTGGAAGTTAGTTCGATGCGCGGCATATTACATCCCATGGTTTTCGTAAAATATAACCTATGGTTTGCCGCCAGTACGTTGTACAGAGTGCGTGACAATGATCTATTCTTGCCGACTACTCAGCCAAATAGACACAGTCTGCATTGAATTTCACCTACTTTTGTACAACAATCGCCGATTCTTTTTCAGATGTGTTTGTCAATGAAATCCAATGAATTGCACACCAAAACGGTAAAATTGGAAAGAGCATCGATCGACCCTTGGATACCGAGTAAACTTTAACAGTAGCTATAGCCAGCCTACTAAAATGTCCCGTCTCAAATTTGGCACAAGTGCTGGATTTCTTTCGATTATTCGATAGCTACTTCTGTTCCAACAATTTAAGGGACAACAGGCTACAAAGCACGAGAAATATTAAGTGTTTTAACAAAACATGGTATCTCATATCGTTAAAGTCATTAAATCTCGCGGACACTAAAATATAATTTCGTTTTCCCTACAATCTTCAGTTTCTGGGATTGTCGTGTCTCTTTTTTCATCAATATTTCTTTGAAATGAAGAAAAAAGATTGTGAATTCAGAAAAAACACAGAATAAAGCGGAAGTAAACCGTGTAATGTTGGTAATCTGTGTCTGATATACAGAGCTAATTCCATATTTTGTAACATCTCATCTTGAACTCCGTGCCTCCCAACGGGAATGGAAACACCACAGCACAGTTTTGTTTCTTGTTCTAGAGTAGCTAAGATCAGCGGATGAAACTGCAGCAAGTTGGAATTTCAATCCGAGTTTAACTTTGTCCTGTGCTGCATTGAGGCTTACGTTCGATTTTCAATAAACAGACAAACAAACAAACAAGCGAGTGTTCGCTTTCCTTCGCAACAGTAGTTGATAAAAATACTGGAAAGTGCATCTCACTGTGCAACGTGACTGCGCCTCCGAGTAGTGAACACATGCCGGGTATACAAGGTTTGTGTATGCACCCATTTACTCGGGTAGGAATGTCGCCGAGGACTGCATGTATTATCGGCAGCTGGTGTGGCACGCGTCGCGTGACCATCTTGGCTCGAATGAAACTCCTCTCACTTATTTTACAACGCCAGAGACGAATTTTGGGGCAAAAAGCTGACAGCTGCGGCAAGAGTGCGTACGCCGCCGGGTCACTTTAACATTCCCCTACTTTCAAGTCGTGACGGCTATAAACTTTAGTCTTCTTATTCATAAAGTCAAGTTCACTGAATTCATACACGCATCGGATTTGCGGTACGACCATGTTTAACGTAAGACAAAGGAGGCACGCCACATAAGAAAAAAAAAACAAAACCAGAAAAAAAAAAAAAACAAACTGCGAAAACCCGCTAAATAAATACATCACGAACATCTATATATGTTCATTGAGATATCACTCACATGATTCTCCAGAATCGGGGGTTTCTTCATGTCCACTCTTCGACGGCAGCAGAATCGGTCTCATTTTGTTGTAACCGTACAGACAGTGATACAAATCCTCATACGAAAACGACATCACGTACACGTTGTTGTTCATCGGGTACTGCCCCTTGATTTTGCCGCCGAGAGCAAGCCGTCGGGCGTCCACGTTTTGGTAGGGATGAGCCGAGACCGGACCCACTTCAGTCGAGCCAACTCTTTGGAATGCCATGTTTTATAAATCAGTCGCAATATCTAAGAATGAGAATAAAAGAGACACGTGTCTAAATTAAGTACGTACAGCTAACTTGACTGAAAATTCTAGCAGGTGTATAGACAGCGATTTTCTATCGCGTTAACTGCCCCCTGCCCCCTTCTCCGCTCTCTCTCTCTCTCTCTCTCTCTCTCTCTCTCTCTCTCTCTCTCTCTCTCTCTCTCTCTGGTAATTGTATCGATTAAACAGTTTAACGGGGGCAATTTAGTCGCAGTTGTCTCTTTGAAGACAAAAGTATCAATCATGGAATTAAGACAGTGGGCCGACACAGAAACACTTACAAAGATGGTTGTTTTCAATGAACTTGTCCAATTAAAGCTATAGGAACACATAATGTAGGTATTGTTCTATCGGCCCTTCGTTACGGATAATGATGCAACAACCCCCATCACCCGGTCGTGTACGTAGCTCTGATGCTTTTTGTTGTTCAGCGGTGAAAACCGCTCGTTTCTCCACAACTTCTGGTGCTCGGTTATCACCCAGTCAAAAGTTAAGAGTATGTATCACGAGGCGAGACAAAAGCGCAATCGGACTCATCCGAAGGGGTTGACTGGGTTGGGCTGCTTGCGTAGAATTTTGCCGCCAATTTACAAAGAGAAATGTACACATCGAAAGTTTAGGGTCGCGGTACGTGCTTTTAGCGTGACACCTTAGTCCGGTCCCGCCATGATTAATTGCGAAAACAACAGACGAACAAGCGTCGCACGACAACTTTTGATTTCACTCTCGCTCTCCCCTCCCTTATTCCTGACAGGAAATGCGCGAAAACCTGATCGGGTATTGATACCAGCTAAGTTGTTTTTCGCTTATCGAGTCTTTTTTCATCTATTGTACGCCAACCGCCACAATATGGACGCCACGTGCAGGCGCGAGAAAAGGCACGAAGCCGAGAGATGTCTGCTGATAACAGTTAAATAGCATAGAGCAGTCAGGGAAAACACATACATACTTATACATCCACTTGCTGAAGGGATAAATTTACGTGCGCACTCTCTCTCTCTCTCTCTCTCTCTCTCTCTCTCTCTCTCTCTCTCTCTCTCTCTCTCTCTCTCTCTCTCTCTCTCTCTCTCTCTCACACACACACATTCATTCATCCACTGGTCTAAACATGCATACGCACCAACTGTAGACTCTATAAAAAGACTGTACTAACCCAGAAAGATTCATACTTTACTATTAGTAAATCCATTAAATATTGAGAGAGCCACCGAATATCATTAACCCTTAAACTAATCGTCTCAACCTGCTGATTGAGCTTTGAAAATCAAATTCGCAGTCTTCGATACGTTTACGATTTTATCTTTTATCTTTTATTTCTGAGTATAGTTCCAGATACAACTGTTCGTTTTACACCGATTGAGTCGTTGGAAGACTTATTTATGATTACACACAACAGATTCGTACGCATATAGAATTTGCAGACATGCCGAAAACTTTTTGGCGGGAAGTCCCATGATGGAGGGTGCAAATTACCTCATAATGCTTGACTGTAGCAACGTGCATTAATCTATTTCAAGGCAGCTGAAATTCATGGGCTTGAAGTCGTATATGACCTTTCCCCTTTCCCTACAGAGCACCGATAATCGCCTCCTTCAGATGTTTGCCCTTCGGACAACCATATTGTCCAATAACGTCTGCTATGTCGACGCACAAGACGAGCCTAAAGACATAAAGTGCCCCACGCCAACAAAGAAGCGCCCGCATGGATTACTCCTGTCATTTGTGAGGCACGAAAGAAAACAATTTAACCATATAGGGAATCTTCGACAATGTTTTTATCGATCGTTTAACTAAATTCAAATTCAACGAAAACCTAATTGTATGCGAACATCTCAGTCTGTTTCAATCGGTACAATAATGCTCGCGTCTGTTTGCTTTTTACGGACACTTCAAAAATTAACGCGCCACAGTTACTTCGGAAGTTTGAAAGGACAGTTCGTATAACTATAACATTTGCCAACATATTACATTGTCTACCAAATATCAGAAAAAGAAGGGGGCAAGTATTGTACTATATGATTTTGGAGATATTTGGAGGGGCAATTTAAATCCCCCACAATCTTGGGGCTTGTCTCTCCATCTGTTTACCTACGCTTTTTTGAGATGGATACACCGTCAACGCTAGAGTACAGTACAACACAAGTCTTGTAATTACTATAACATTTTCACCGTCAACATTTAGCTATCGTACGGTCTCCGAAGGGGAAGTAAAAGTCCAATACATGCAGCTGTCGCTCGTTCGTAGGGAGTTTTGGTTTTATAGCGACTCGTATCTGCTTCGAAACGAGAGAGAGAGAGAGAGAGAGAGAGAGAGAGAGAGAGAGAGAGAGAGAGAGAGAGAGAGAGAGAGAGAGAGAGAGAGAGAGAGGGAGACAGGGAGGTGTCGAAAGAGGACTGCGCCTACGCTCCCGTGACAATGAACTATTATAATGTAATGGTTACTCTGAAATGCAATCAGCGTATTGATGAAACGAGCTTAAGAAACCTGTCGTTCACTAACAGCCGGCACGTGTGCCGATGATCATTACCATTAAAAAAAATAGCGCAGCCTCTAAGCGGCGACCGCTGTGTAGGCATGCGCGGCCTCAAAGTAATAGAGCGGGCAAACTGAACCATCGGTTCTCTCTACACTCACCACTGACCGAGTTGTCCCGTTTTTTCAAGTTACAGGAGATATCAGCGAAGAGCCATCGCAACTTTTGACGTAACTTCATTTTGTAAGCGAAAATCGACTGTTTTAATCAACCGGCCACTTTGTCGCCAGAAATCTCCCCCCCACAAAGCGCTACGCGAATGTTGCAAAACAAATACTAATTTGTCGAATAGTTAAAGCCAAATTGATGAAAAGACACGCAGGCATAAAACATTACGAATCTTCCAAGCCAGCTTAGATTTTCCGATTCCTTTAACAATGTTATTATAAAATCACATTTATAAAATTACATTTAAATCATTTATAAAGAGATTTTGAAACGATTTTTAAATATCTGTGGTATCTCTCTGCAGTACATGAAAAAGCAATATGATCGAAATCACAGAGTTAACAATTACTTCGAAAGCATCGATGTCCATCGATCATAATGTTGTGATGATTCAGAACTATATGCATCTATCGATTTACCAATTTTTTTCCGTTTTCGAAATTCTAATCAAGACACACATAAAAAAAATTACCTAACGTACCAAAAATGTACACCGTTCAATTAATCAAATTCGTTGTCCACCTATACCATGCGCTGTGTTCAGAGCATCGGTTGAGCATACTTATCCCGATACACCAGCTACGCACCGTTGCCCCCGAGACAAGAACTCCACTCAGCTATGATATTGATAATACAAGCGAGTGAGAAATAAAAAGTCTGAAAATAGGACAACCATACAAGTCTCCCGTGTGAGAGCGAACGCTTCTAAAACCTTCGAAAAAGAGGGTAATGCGTCACACCTACCTCGCCAGGACGTCACTGCATGCAGGGCCACACTTGTCTTGTCTTAGTGTACTAGTTCTGTACAACAAGCACTTCTCGAATAACAAAATCGTCGCTGCGGCTCGAATTTTTAAACTCTCACCTGACAAAAAAGCTAAAAATATACCCCTAACAAGAGAAAGGCCGCGTTGTATTTAAGCTTACAGATAATGGTAGTCCCCTTGTTATTATAATGCTACATGATCGGTGATTAACAGGATGCCCATACCCGCAACTTGATTTCCGACTGAAAGCGAGGCTGCCGAAAGAGCCACCAATCGCTCGGCATGACATGGCGGCAATTTGGTCAGTCCCCTATAACACTAAATCAAGATAATGGCATGGCCGATCTCAACGTCGACGCTTTTGTCGGTGACACTTCGACACCGAAAACCAAAGGATAGTTATTTAGGGGAACATTATGCAGAATTAAGGGTGTCAATTGTTTCTGTAATCGCTTTTGTTTGCTATTTTTCTGCTGTCGTTAGCATATACCCTTTCGGTCCTTTTAGGCTATTTAATGTCCGTAATTTTCTAGCCAAGAATCCTATTCGTCCGCGACCCTTGCTTGTCGGAGCTACGGAGGCAAGCGGACGAATAGGATTCTAGGCTAGTAATTTTCATGAGAGAGAGAGAGAGAGAGAGAGAGAGAGAGAGAGAGAGAGAGAGAGAGAGAGAGAGAGAGAGAGAGAGAGAGAGAGAGAGAGAGAGAGAGAGAGAGAGAGAGTCATATGTGTGAAATAATTATGAATCGTTTTGACCGGAAGACAGTAACATGTCCAAAATACACTGGTCGAAAATAAAACGCTTTCTGGGATGCGAGACTAAACCTACACGCCAGGTAGAAAATAACTGAGTCATACTACCTCAATGAACGTCCTACATTGGCAGTTACATGTACCACAGGCAAGGGGTAAAAACAGTGAAGTAAAGTGCCCAAGTAAATGGGTTAATAGCCACTGCGCCTGTATAAGTAATATCACTCTGCATGGTAAGAACCCTATACATCGTGAAAGGCGGGAAGCCTGGTCCCCTTTCAGTTCACCCCATGACAACAATGACAGAGGGAGAGGTCAAGCGCTGAGGAAACCCGAACATGGCGGTGGCTGTAATTTCCGGTACCCCTGTGCTTTCTTTTACTTCAGATTATCGATGGAACCACATGTTCTGGTTCGACGCTCCTGAACAAGCAGAAATGTCCCGTATTCATCTCGTCAACGGGGCCTTCATACGAGTTATGACATTTTATCGCACTTACTGATGATTGAGAGATAAGCGCAGATGTAAGAGCAATAAGTCTGTTTTCCGAACCGTTTAAAGCACTCACACTCATACTCAATCAGCATTACGGTTTTCGGCGAACATGAACATTTCGTTGCAACCCCCCTCAAAAATGAGAAAACGATTGTTTCTTTTTTCTAATTTTTCACATCAGTGATAGCTAAGCTGTATTTGCATTGTATGAGTGGATCTACTACAAAAACCAAAAAAATAAATTGTCATATAACCTTTAATATTGCACAAAGTCCGTCATACCTATCAAAGTAGTGATAAATCACTCTTGTCACCAGAGACAATGAACAACTGTATTTTAAACACATTCTTTGGTTGTCAATATACCCAAACTCGTAAAAACAAATGCTTCTTTCAAAGATTAAATGGAAAAATGGGGCCTTTGTTTTAAGAAAAATAAAAAAAAATCAATATTTTTTCACTTTACCGATGCTGAGCAACAGACTCTGTGTGCCTGTCTGTTTGTCGCCTGTCTATCTGTCTGTCTATCTCTCCCTCTTCCCCCTCCCTCCCTACCCCTCTCTCTCTCTCTCTCTCTCTCTCTCTCTCTCTCTCTCTCTCTCTCTCTCTCTAACGGAGAAGTATGTCCTACGAAGCGTATGGGTTAAACCATCCTTCCAAGATCGCAGAACTCGGCCGGATGTTGAAGTGCTCGAAAAGGGGATTCTTGCAACCTTGCGACACTTAAAACGTTGATGTCGTGCGCAATGGCAATTTTCGAGTGAGACCTATCACCCCGGCGTTTATGGCTTTTGTTCTTCTCTTTGTATGTAGTCCCATCGACGCAAACACGTCATCAAACTTGTGAAAGGACTCACTGGTTTAAACTCACTTCGTGGCACACGTTTGCAGTTATAGCTGTACATTCAAAGGGAATATGCCAACGAAAAAGTCCGGATGTGAGGTCAGAGGGGTCGTCACACAAATACGTCGAGTCGTGCCGATGGTGTATAGTCGTATGAACTTTATCCATTGACCTTAAGAACCCATGAAGCCTACTTTTCCTTGTTGTGAATACTATCTGGTTCCCCCTTTGACTGCCTGCAAGCTAGGCCTTCCCCCATAATAGTAACTAATTTCGTCATAAAGCAAAGCGTCAGGTTATCGATGATGCGAACGAAATATTACAACATCAATTGCAACAATATTTGCAAATAAATTAATTATAAAAGACAACTGTAACTTTATGTTCTAAAAAAAAACGTATAAAGTGGCAAACTTGGAAAGGTTCAACGAACAGGAACGAGCATGAACCTAATCTGATTCTGGAGATTTCTACATGGTTTCACAGGAGGGGTCGGAAGCATCGGTCGAAACCGTTAGATACATACCGTTGTGATCTTGACCTACAAATTGTACACATAATGCGTGTAGATCATATAGGGGGACTGTACATGTGATCTTACTCAAAACTCTTTCATGGAGAGCTATTGGATCAGCACAGAATACACAGCGAGCAGAGGTTAGGCAGATCTGGAACACAAAATAACGGGGACGCAAAAGTGTCACTGAGTCCTAAAGTTACAGAAACGGTCGTGACGCCACACGTATAAAGCGCGCCAAAGTTCATCGATGAAGACTGTCGGTTTCTGCGATAGAAGATTTGATGACTTGACCCCAGTTTGACGACAACAGCTCTCAATACACCGAAACGGTCAACTTTTTCCAGATATGACGTAATAATCATTTTTCAAAAAGAGCAATTGTGCAGAGTGACCGAACTTTTCAAATGGCATCACCCGAAAACAATATTTTAACGATGTGCTCCCTTTCTTCACAGGTTGTATACACAAAGTTTAGGAGATGAAGATGTGGGTCCCAAAAATAGTTGCTATAGACGCAAGCTAAAGAACTGACTGAAATCGAAGCAGAATCGTCGTCACCAGAAGTGACTAGCTATTCATATAAAGGTTCAAAAGAAAGCGAGAAACTGAAAATACGCCAGGGTAACGCTACAGAAACTGTTTAACTGCCCGTTCGCAGAATGCCACGGTTGATGCAATTCAAACACTCTCGTAAAGAGTTTTCAATAGCGCCTTTTGTACCACAAATGTTATGCCCCTGATTTCTCTACCGTTAAAAATTTCAAAGCCCCCATCCCTTGTCAGTCGCCTCCCCTTGTTTCATGGTCTAGAGTACACACAGTACGCCATCTGACGAGAGCCATATGCATCATTTCGACCAGCGGATCATTCTGTTCGATCAGCAATACAATCCTTCTTTCCAAATGTTGCACAGACAACACTGTGAGCGATGCGAAATATCTGAGATGCATGTTTGTTCACAAGTCTATGCAGGCTTCGATCTTTTACGTCTCCGTGTCAATTTCTTGCGCATACAATAGCACACAAAAGGTCCTGCGGATGGCATCAGCATTAGAAGGGATGAGAAATGAACTAGTCTTTTCCTTTATATTCTGGCGAGGAATGGGTCAAATATGTGTCAAGTGTAAGTCATCCTAAAGGGGATGTTTCCAAGTTGTTTATTCAGATTGTCTTTATCATGGGTGAAAGGTCACCAATTTCAGTTGCTGAAAAGAGATTGTATCGTAAACGAAGGCAAAGCGAATATCAAATAATCGAAAAAGCGGAATTTCCTGATCAAGAGGTGACATCTCCAATTGTGAATACAGTTTTAACGAAAAAAAATCAGTCAATAAGAAAGTCGTCCCGCAATGTCTTCAAGCGACAATAATCTTTAAGTTGTCATCAAATCAGTTTAACACTGAATAAGGGAAATCGACTAACTTTGGTTTAAGTTACATTATTCGGATAACCTCCAGAAGTTAACGACCATTGAAATTAATGGAAGTACATCAATAAATCGCTATTCTTTAAATCATAAACTCTTCAAGTATGCATAGATAGATAGATAGATAGATAGATAGATAGATAGATAGATAGATAGATAGATACATACATACATACATACATACATACATACATACATACATACATACATACATACATACATACATACATACATACATACATACATACATACATACATACATACACACATACACACATTACATACATGCATACATACATACATACATACATACATACATACATACATACATACATACATACATACATACATACACACATAGAGTAACATGTTCTCCAGCATATCCCCTCGAAGTAAAATAACATTGTCAAACGAAATATTTCCATTTTCTTTTCAACTCACATTTCTATCATAGAGATGTCAATTTTGCATATCAATTAAATACTGCTCCTCTAACCCCTGACGTTCACAGCAACCAAAAGAAAAATGAAGTTAAATGGAGTAGCTTATCTCTAGAAACCCCTCCACGGAACGAGCTGAAATCGTTATAGAGCACTGATCACAAATCGAGCTTACATATATTTACCATTCGTTCGTTTGTTTTCTGAATTCCCGTCCGCAAACTTCTTCAAAGAACCGTAGACGAACGATGACCGATGAGTACACTATGTCTCTGCCCGTGAAAGTAAAGTCTGTAAGTCGTGGAACCCGATTGGTACGTATAGATGTAAGAGTATTGCCAAGTTCGACAAATCCTGAAATTGACGTTGCCCATGCGCAAATCTGAAATCATTTTTACTACGCAAGAATGCGGCAACGGCCGACATGGCTCGCTTTGTGTGTTTAGAGTGACAGTTCTCGTGTGAAGCCTAGCAGGTGCCTGGCATTACAGCTCGTTTATCGTGTTTTTCGGAGTTTATTTATCGCCCGTCACCAGGACACGGCCTGCTAATGACTATCCCAGGACTCATTCCGCGTGGATCATGAAGGCTGCACGTCGGGATATGGCCGTCTTTGAGCTCAATTCCCCTTGCACTGCGCGGTGATTAAAAGTTATAGCCAAGCAAAACGTCGAGATATTAATTTTTATTTGTAGGCACCGTATTTTCCGGCAGTCGAAATTAACCTCAACCTTTCTGTGGCATGCGACCTCTCACAGAACACCAGCCTACTCTTGTTAGGATATTTTACATTGGATCACTACAAGAAGCTCGTTACGAGCCCTACAGCTGTTTGAGTGTACTGTGACTAAAACAAATGCAGTGGGCACAGAAGAGAAAATTATTGTTGATTTCAATGGCGGCGAAATCAAGGTCACTGACCTCCGTGATTCTTTAACGAAGTCGAAAGTACTAGTTTTTACAGTTTAAAATAACAAAGGCCCTGAGTGGTTCTATGCGAAGACAATTCTTGCCCAGTAAAACGTTATACCCACAGAACATAGTGTTGGACAAGTCACCTCTCGACTCGAGCGCTATGTGATCCATGTTTTGACATTACAATCTGGTCATCCGTCGTTTAATTTAGTCATGAAACCAAAACTAGCCGATGAAACGTTTTTCGAATGTTTCATATGAGTCATATGAAAGACATCATCTGTCCAAATAAAATGTGTGTATTTTTCAATTTTTCATTCCAAACCACGATATCCCAAACGTACTTATTGTTACATAAGAGGTTTAGGGGAGATTTTACGGACCGGAATCTAAGTGACTGGTCGCAGCTCGATAATTTCCTCTGTAACAAGTTAAGCAGCGATGTTACACGACTGTTTTTCTGTGTCCTGAACATAATTTTCATAGAACTTCATAGGATATGAAGTACTTAAGCCTCGATAATGTGTTGCCAGCCCTTACGGAGGTTGAATAATGAACTAGAATGGTCCGCTCTACTAGGGGCCCTTTTCAACCTATTATTGTTTTTACATTTCTCAAGATGTGTATTACACGACATTAGAAGGCATCGGAGGGCGTTGTTCTGTTTTTTTAACACATCACTAGCTTCTTTCGGGAAAATCTCTACGTATGGACACACTTTCCTCGTCCTCAGTCACCCAGTAACTCGATCAAGTCCCGATCAATTGTATTGCTGAAAATCTCCAGAAGCAGCGTGCACGCATTCAAAAGTGCGAGTTAATCAATGTTATGAAATTCAGAACGTTATTTATGTATTTTCCATCACTGACTGAGCATGTCATGCTACTGACTGCAAAACGGTCGACATGCACGGTGGCGCGCACCACGACCGTCAGTAGATAGCATGAAAAGACGAGACATGGAACATTATTCTTTTTCATATAAATTTAATACTTAGTTAAGACTTTGCTACAATCCCTACGAGGAAACGGACACCTCTGTCACAGGGCCTCGAATACTTCACAATTATTTTACCAATCTCTTTTATTACCAACAACAAAATAACCATCAATTTTGATTGGTTTATTTTTCCTCCAAACGGGATCAAATTGATAAAAAATCGTAGGTGTTCTGTTCCCTCAAAAAACTCAAAAAGCCCCGGCAACTTTTGCAGGCGGTTACCTCAAGCGCGTAATACCATTACTTTATCAAGAATTGTCCGTTTTCTCAGAAAACGTCTGTCTGTACGATCCACTTCGTGTCAAAATAAAAGCATGGAAATGCAAATCACGTGTGAGTTAGACGAGGGCGTCTGACGGTCAACTCCCTTTAACCCTTTGAGTGCTGTATTTTTCTCACCAAAATTTTAGTGCAACATTTTACCAATTTTTATAAATTATTCTGTAATTTTTTGATAATTTTGAATCAAATGGACATAAAATTTCACCAGCTACAGTTTTTTATCAAAATTTTGGCAAAAATCTGACTTCGGCGCTCGAAGGGTTAAGGACTTCCCGTTTCAGTATTCATTGGCCTGCTTTTGCGTATTGGTCTAGAATTAGACCACATTGAGTTTCTTAGAAACATTTGGTCGACGTCACGATTGCTCGACGCCCGGCACAAATGAAATGAATTCGCTGACGACTGTTTGCAAGTTGGTGTGAATCACATGGTTCTTTTGCCATGGCGCTGTACCCTCATAAATTGACATTAGAACATGTCAAAACAATCCTTTCAAACTCGTAAAACTGAGGAATAACAATGAAAAATAGGCCAGCCTTCGCATATACGGCCTATTTTCTTGGGTCTAAATATATCTGCCCGGTGTGTTTATCGGACCCGCAAAGCTACACGTCTCTCGAGGATATCCATGGTTTAATCCTTTGCAAAATGTGCACCGTGCTTGATTACATAACTAGCTGGATGGAAATAGGTTAAGCTCATTTGGAGAGAACAGAAACAAAACGTGAAAGTGGAAAACGCCCGATGTCTTTGGTCGGCTATTTGCTAGAGTCACTGCAAGTACTTTGTGCCGTGAAGGCGAAGGGCATTTAGCGCAATAGGTATATCTCGGTTCGCGCTTTTTTCGGGCTTGCTTGAAAAGCGCAAGCATATTCCAACATATTTCCCCCAGTGAGCGACTAGAACATTTTGCCTCCCCTCACAAGTGACAACAGGGAACTAATGATAATTTTGGATGGAGAACTTGCTTAGTCGATCCAGTCCACAATGAAGGACCTTGATATGAGAGTGTCATTAATTACCACTTTGGCAAAGCCCAACAATCTTATAGCGTGGGTGACAGCCTGCCAGGCGTGCGTCAATAGTTTCAACTTGGCATAGTTCCAAACTCAACAGACACGTGCGGGTGTGTGTTTTTCATGTTTGTCTTTGTGATTTTTTTATTTCTCCCCTCCGCCTTTTCTAAATCATTCGCACATTTTTATTGCAAGTTTTTTCAGCCTGATCGCAGCGACCGAGGTACAATTGATAGTACAAATTCAGACGGGCTACTGTTGACATTTAACAGTAGCGTCGAACCTTTCGGTTGGCCAGTGAAGACTACAATTTTTGACGATTAAATTGAATTGCCAAGATTGATATCGTTAGGCACTTCACCGTTTTCGCTATCACTATATAGGAATACTTCACGATTTAGATCTGGTTTCGGCTTACTTGCCCAACTCATCTAACTTATTCAACTGACAAAGCTGACTCGTTGTATAGAAGTTTTGAGCCAGTTGTAGTTCACAATTCATACAACCCAATCGCCATTGTGTTTTAAAACATAATATGTTCTAAAACCTTTGTAAAACACAGAAATAGTTCAGTTTTTTAAAGTGGGAACACGTCGCACTCTGAAGGAGTTGATTTTGCTCGCAGTAAGTGTTCAGTTCATCGGGGTTACCTCACTTTCTTTCAAGTCTTACAGTAAGAAAGTGAAATGTTTGCTCGTCACACAAACAAACAAACAAATGAAAGATACATTAGTAACTTCCTCTCTGCATTTGCAATTCTGTGACCCCATGTCCTTAAGACAGAAAAGCAAAGTACAGGCTTTCTCCGAGCACAAACCGAGAAACATGCTTGCGCCCTCTGCCTCTCTCTCCCTTTACCCGTCCGTCTATGTCCCTTCTGTCTGCTGTCTTTGTCTTTGTCCGTCGATTGTCTGTGTCTGTCTATCAGTCTGTCTGTGTCTCAGTATGCCTGTCTGTCTCCGACCCTTTTTATCTGTCTGCCTGTCTCATTCTTTTTGTCCCTTGTTTGTTCCGTCTCTGTCTGTGTGCCCGTCTGTCTCATATACTTTAACGCGGTAGTCATCGTTGATGCTGAGAGAGAGAGAGAGAGAGAGAGAGGAGAGAGAGAGAGAGAGAGAGAGAGAGAGAGAGAGAGAGAGAGGGAGAGAGAGAGAGAGAGAGTCAAAGTTAATAAACTTCCTACCCATCGCAATGTTAGTCGTAACTTACAAATTACGAACCTAGTCATAATTCCAACTTCTATCATAAGGCGATGTATCCACCTATAGTATTTTACCCGTTCTATACTCAGTACCCATTTTACCCATTTTGCCTATCCACGTCGCAACCCATCAGCCTACTTTTTACCACTACTCTACACATGTATAATATTATCTACTTGCATATACGTGTGCCCACTTAAATATACCGGGCCAATACTTAGGTAGTGTATATCTACCTCTCTATACCAATCTACAGCCCCACTTATGTACCTATAACAGATCATCAAACATTTTCAGTTACCAATATCTAATAGGCTGTTCTACTGTTAAGCTGTTCCTTGGTGATCATAGTTTTGTTGTTATCAGTATTACTTCAGAGAAGTTTAATTGAGCCCCTTTCCCAGCAACCGTGAATTCCATGATTGGATTTTTTTCTGTACGACAACCTGTGACTTGCATGAGTTTCGTAGAGAAACTTTAACACAGGAATGCAATAGCTGTATCATTTGCTATTTCAGACCGAATGGAAATCTCATCGATAATTGCCATGTAACGCCTCTTAGATCCCAATTAACGTTGACAGATTGCTGAGAAAAATGTGTTGGGTTCTCGATAATGAGGCCAAAGTAAACGGAGAGAAATCAGACATTAGGCAAAGCCTTAGCAATTTGTTATTTCCACTTTGTTGTTTATACTCCGAAAAGCGTATTTAGCTGCTCAGTATTCACTTTGTTCACAATACCTGTATACGTAATGTGAATTGAATTCAAGTGATAAAATACCAATGTGGCGACAAGTTCAATATCCAAACCTTTGATCCCATTTTTCTCTGTACAGGTCCAACTCATTTCATTTATATTGAGTTTTATTTCATAACAGAGCCATGTACAGGCCTAACTCTATCCTAAAAAACGACGGAGTTGAATTAAAACTCAAAGATTGTGAATGAGTTAAGGGAACAGATCACGAAACCAGATACACAACAAAGATCCGAAAATGTTTAGGTTTCAGATTAAGAGGGACCGTGCTTTGAGTAAAACGTTTCACCAGCAGCTCATTGCATGCGTTCTTTTTTCCATTACAACGTGAATAAATTCATTAGTGACATAAAAAACAATATTTGTTGTTTGATTTCTTTCCAGTGATGTACATTTACAAACTCTTATTGGGTAGGGATTCGTAGAAAAAAATCGCTCGCCCTTTCCGATGCATCGCCAGAAAAATTCGACGAATGATATTTTTTATGATGTACCGTCTCGTGTTGTTGGACATAAACAAAACAACACCCGTTTTTAATCAATTCATTCTCGGTTGACATGTCAATTCTCACTTGAAAAATTCGACTCCTTTTTGGAATCTCATAGCGTTCCTTTATTAACTGTTATTGTTCTTCTGTTTGCAAATCCAATTTTTTGCCTTTTGTGACTAAAAATTCTTGTCAAAATGTTCAGTGTTCGACTGGTTAGCACAGCTTGTCAATGCTAGGCCTTTTGTTATTGTTGCAAAAAGATTTTTCACAATGTCAGTTGATGCTGTACCGTTCACAGTGCATTGTTCTGGTAAAGTCAATACTCTCTATTCCATCACACTCAAGGGAGAAGATCCAGAAAATGTATTTTCTAAGGCAACTAGAATAATTGAACATGCTACCATTCGATTTTAATCAGATTGACCTTCTGGCTTACCCAGTATGGAAAACAAACAACAAACAAACAAACATGATCTGATAGTTTTCACTAGATCCCCTTCTGGTCCGGGAAAATATCCGAAATGGTCCCCGCACGTCTTCAATTTTGGCGACTGATTCCGTGTTACTGTGTAAATGCATCGGTACTTTCAGTGTGCTTCTCATCTTAGTTTATACATATGTTTGTTGTTTGTAAATATAATAATTTCAAAAAGTATCAGTAATTGAGATCGATCACAAGCACAAAACCCTCAAATACAGTACATTTTCAATCACCATACATTTAGGTATAATGAGTGAGATTCTGCTAGACACCCGGTTTAATAGATACTTTTATTGCCTCTTGAGCTCCTCCACTCTTTTCAACTTTGTCGAACTGAAAATGTCACAACACAGGTTGAGGTAATACGCCCCGCGACATTGGCGGATTTTTTTTTCCCAAAATTTCTTCAATGAATTATTTCAATCGTTCTCTTACAGGCGTACAAAAAAAACCCAAAGCCCCCCAAAACTCAGGGGACACCGTGCAAAAGTTTGGTACTAGGGGAAACAAATTACCTAACATTTTCAGGTATTTGAAATTCAAAATGGCAGCACTTCCGGTGTGAACTCTCTGCGAAAAAAATAAAATTTTTGATTTTCAGAAAAATCAAAGCAGTGGAAATGTTTCTTCTCTCTAAGAGGTTTTAAATGAGGCCCCCCTCCCCCTCCCCCAAGCGAGACACCAGATAAGTCCCTTAAGCGCATTCTACCTTATCACGATCTTATTTTGAATGCGGGAGGAGGGTATCAAACGATGTTTTTACGCTTGTGGCAAGTAGATTATTTGCCAATTATTTCCTTGTTTCAGCGATACACGCCGACCATTTGTTTACAAGTTAACCCATTGTTTCACCTGCCCATCGGCGAAGTACAACCTCCTTTTTTCTGCTATTGCTCAGTAATTAGTGCAGAACGATTGCACGACTCTGCTACTAGCAAACATTTAAATCTCACTTCCATCACGCATTAGAAACTATAAACAACCTACGTTCAGGACAACCGCGTTGTTGTTTGTTGATGGAGGTATCGCAGCACATGCTGCGACGTGTGCGTGTCGGTAACCTTCCTAGTTCTATTATTTCATACATATGGCCCTGCGGAGAAAACATTTTATTTCACTGCTAAGATGTGGGTCTCCTGTGGCCTTCGCAAAAAAACTACGCATGTCCTTGATGCTTTTGATTTCTAACACTTTATTCAACCTCTCATCGCGCGCCGAGGGACTGTGACTGACTGTGAAATCAATTTTCGACGTTCATATATTAATTTATTAGGTGAATATCGACAATGCAAGACAATAATAGAAAATGATAGAAAAGTATGCTTAATAGCTTGACATAACTTGGCTAAAATGGTTATAACGCGGTTTGCTTTGCTTGATATTGTAATATCATATATGTGAAATTTCCCCAAATCATGATTGGTACGACAAAATGTAATATGATAAGTAAACAGTTTACTGAAACATTAATACATTATCGTATGGTGCTGATGGATGTGCATTGGGTTTACTGACACTTGTAATATATTCCTTGACCCAAAAAAGCACCAAAGCCGTACGTGAGGCGTGGCAGCCCCGGAGTTTCTGCTTATTGAGTTACATCATACGCACACACATGTCTCTTCGGAAATACCGGTTGCTTCGTACACGCAACTAGCCCTGTGGTTTGGATACTTTGTTCGGCCCCGGTCTCTGGAACAAAAATCCCGCGAAATTAACGCATGGTTTGGAGTCGGCTGGTGATGGGCCCGCATTATTCTCATGTATGCATAATCTAGAAATGACCGGCTCGACACTAATTGTACAAAGAGCAATGTTATTATAATGTACATTACATTTTTCACCTCTGAGTCTTGTTTATGAGTTGATTAGCGAGATCATTGTCTCCACGCCGTCTTGCGCGGCACCGACAGCAGTACTTCCTTTCGTATAAAAAGCCGAAAAAAAATTGATTTCAAAATTGAATTTATAAAAGCGTAATGTATAGACCATTCAAGGTTAACGAAACAGAACTTGGGTTATGGGAAAAAAGTTTGCTATTTGTCCTCTAGGATGTGTGGTTCTAAGCCTATTTTCTTCTTCAATATGGCTATCGGAAGGCGGGCGTGTAAACAGACCGGCAGGGGTCTAAGTGCGCCGCGGCGTACTGAGATCAACCAGCAAAGTTCACCGAGTGTTAATTTGATTTTTAGCGCTCTATCCACATTTGAACCGCCGCTGAATCGGAATTTCAATGAGCTGATGTGCCTTCAGCACTAAAATTACCCGTCGCTTCTTCGGACGAACCAATTTATGAAAGTATCTTCGAGATAGAGTCCTCGGTCCTGATTGAGTTCGACACAATATAAAGACACGTTAGGAGCTTAAGCAGTCTATGTTCACATGTTATTTTTTTTCTTTTCGGAAATGAATTTCGAACATGACCATCAAAGTATGAAAATAGAAGAATAGAATTTACAGTGTTTTACATTAAAATTTTATCTATATTTAGAATGGCGCAGTACATTATACACTTCAAAAGGGAAAGCTGCGATGCCGTCATACACAAATGAATAAATAGGGATTGATATGGCTGCACGTAAAGTCTTGTATGTATCTGTCATCGTATACGACCACATGAAACCAGTTTCTTTTTGACGACAAAGAAAATTCACGAAGAGTTGAAAGAAATATCGCTTTCTAAATGAAACCCATCGGTTTAATGTACGTTATACACGACTAGGGTCTGCAGTAGGGTCTATGATGAAATCGCCGTTGCCTTTTCAGCCGTAAGGGACATTGGTGAATTCAACCGTAGGTGGCCTTCCGAAAAAGGGGAAGGCTTGAAAAAAACAGTGCTTGAGATGTGTGAAGTTTTCCCAACTACTAGATTATGAAAATCGGTCAATAGCACATTTAATAACAGTCAGCAACATGGCTTGAAATAAAACTAAAGAAAGCTAAAGGCTCTTTCTAGAGTGCAAAATTTCTCATCAAAAATCCCCGAACAGTGCAAACGTAACGTGTAGTGCTTTACAGGGGCTAATGTACGGAGATGATCATTGGGTATGGTTAAATTTTGTAAAGTGCTAACTAAAAACGTAAATCCATATTTTCAGACATGATATCATTTAATATCGATGTGAAATGTTCGTTTATAAACAATCTATGTGCGATAAGCATTTGTAGGATTATATTTATTTATATGTATATTATATTTATTGTCGAGAGCTCATCATGATTACACCGTTTTCGGCACAAGAATGTACGAGATCTTCTCTGTACCCGATGTTGAAAAGTGAAGTGACAGACGCGTCGATATGTAAATTTAATGCAAAATATTACCATAGCCCGTAACGAGAAGAAAATAGTCTATTTACCGTCTGTCTGTCTGTCTGTCTGTTTGTGTTTCTCTCCCTCTCTCTCCTCTCCCTCCCTCCTCCCTCTCTCTCTCTCTCTCTCTCTCTCTCCTCTCTCTCTCTCTCTCTCTCTCTCTCTCTCTCTCTCTCTCTCTCTCTCTCTCTCTCTCTCTCATATATATGTGCGTTTACATTGCCAATGAAACATCCTAAAACGATTTTTTTCCAGGTGGGTGATATCAAAGGTCTGAGAATGGTCTGTCAAAGTCTGAATCACATACACGACAATTGCACAAGTACATAATTAATTTACCGGTTTAAAATTATACGCGAGACAAAACTAAACGTTTTAAACTTAAGCTCAAGCTTTCATCACGAGAACTTTTAACCATTTTCTTTAACACTAGAGAGAAAAATAAGGGATAACCTGAAAATTTTGTGATCAGATAAACAGATTACAAAATCATACCGATATTTGAACAAATCAGAATGGCCGCTATGATAATCTGTGTTTATTATGAAAAATGAATTTTTTGATGATACCAGACATTTAAACAAGACGGTGGAAATTTCAACTACTTCACCACTTGCTTCAAAACGAGGCTGCACAAGTATCGGACTATCTAAATAAAAAAGACTATAAAAATGTTACTTGCCTTCCCGAGAAGCAAACTACTGGTACCAAACTCGATGAGACTTTTTTCAATTTGATCTTAAGAACGCGCATCGAACTTGAAATATTGAATGTTCGTCCAAACTTTCCTGAAAAAAAACTTTCAAAAATTATCTTTTAAGATCAAGAGGGGACGTCACCGTGCAAATTTTGGTACTATGGAAACAAATTACCATAAATCCACCCGTATTTGACATCCAAGATGGCCGTCATTCTTGCGTCATCCTCTATGTGGAAAAGTAAATTTTCGATTTTCACAAAAATAAACCAGTAAGAACTATATTTGCTCCACGAGTTTCAAAATGAGCCCATCTAAAATTCAACGCTCTTCAAATTACGAAGTGAAGATATGAATAAAGATGTCAGTGAAGTAAAAATTAGGTTACTTCTTATTTACAGGCGATTCGTCGAACATCAGAAATCAAATAAACCAATCGATGGTGGCTCAACCTACTATTCGGTCATCCTAGTGTACATAAATATATATATATATATATATATATATATATATATATATATATATATATATATATATATATATACATACACACACACACACACACACACACACACACACACACATATATATATATATATATATATATATATATATATACATGTATATACATATATGTATATGTGTATATTATATATACATGTATATTAACACGATTGGAACTAATTTGGGATAATAGGATGGTGAAGTAATGCCGATTTAACACTCAAATATAATCTCATCTGCTTTTCTTTTTACGGTAAACACTTGTTTTATGAGTAATTTGCAATATTGCGACATTCAGCTATACGGCACCTAACGCTTTTGAGAAATTTGAAAAATCTGAAAATCCAATTATCCCAAATTAGTTTCAATCATGTTTATATATATATATATATATATATATATATATATATATATATATATATATATATATATATATATATATATATATATATATATATATATATATAATATATTATATATATATACTGAGAATCTAGGAACTTGTAGTTGTCACTCTACAGGCTGTTTCATGCGCTAAGCAATCATCATGCTTAGCGCATGAAACAGCCTGTAGAGTGACAACTACAAGTTCCTAGATTCTCAGTATTACCGCCCTGCAGAAATGCATTGAGCACTATACTTTGCCTGCATTGACAAGCAAACAATTTTCGTATATATTATATATATATATATATATATATATATATATATATATATATATATATATATATATATATATATATATATATATATATATATATATTTAATATAAACTAGGGCCGCAAACTGATGGCTAAAGTCTCCGTCTTCGCCAGTTCGTCCCTATGCCTTGCTTGACCGCGTAAAGTCCCACTGAGTAGACCACTTAGAGGAGAACTTTTTTCAGATATAACCTTTGACCCGAGGTATATAATCCAGCGAGTTGCAGGAGTACCCGTACCTCTTGGCAGTCGGTCTTTTTTTAAATTTAGCAGACCGCTGATGTCACGGAAAATGCTTTATTTATATGTAAAAGAAAAATACGGCAATGCTGAATAATGCGCCGTTGTAATAGAATAATGATATAATAACAGTTTTGAGAGAGAGAGGTACTGCAAATTAATTCCTGTTTCATTTGCTGAGCGTTTTCTCTCTATACACGACGAATATCCAATAGCCATTTTCTCATATCCGATCAAAATAAAGTGCAGTGTCTAATCTCAAACTTGTGACTAATAAAATAAACTGAATGGATTTTTGTTTGACTTCTATCTATATACCAGCAAAACAATAACAATAGCGTGATATTGTTCTAATAACGGCCCAGTCCCTATCTGCCTTGTTCCTCTTTTGTCCATTCAGGGGCGATTTAAGTCCCTTCTCTTTCATATAAGAGTATTTTTGGCAAGAAAATTTGAATTACCAAGTCGATGGCAATTCAAGAGAGAGGGTAATGGGTCATTTTACATTTAAAGGGAAGGTGGTTGAACGGAAAGGGGCGCCCGGAAGCGAATTAGGGGTGAAAGCGTCCGATATAATCCTCGCCGAGGATCGCAAAACGCGCCTATACATACATCAACGATCAGGGTGGACAACAACAATTTGACAGGGTGTGCTGTACTTGAACGAAGAACGGTGACCGTGAACTGATACTAGCACTCGCTGTTTGGGAGTAAAATGGACCACGAAAGACAAGCATCGTTTAATACACGGACCTTGTTCGGGGCTGGGAAAAGTGGATAAATAAGTATGGTTCTGAGGTTTAATTTCGAAGTGCTGTTCGAAACATTCGACATCTTGTTCGATATTTTTCTGCACGTTCTTCAGCATCCATGTGTGTTTATACGATGATGACCGCACTTAGGGGTCCCCGGAAACTAATGGTAGCGATCGATTAACTTCTATTTTTGTTAGATTAATGAAATTGAACTGTCACCTACATATTTTCGTGCTATTTCCAATACTTGAAATGGATTAGGCGGTTAATCCCTATTGCGTCACCAGGGGTCATCCGCATCGGGCATGGCCACACTTTCTCAGTCCCACGATAGCAACTGGAACGTCCAAAACACTGTGTTTCCACCTAGAATTGAACTAACTCCTCTGAAAGAAACTTAATGGGGAACAAAAACAAAAACATGGTCTTTCTTTCAGAAATTACCCATCGCTACTATTGATGATATTGTATGTTGATTTTTGTCAATAAAAATCAGTGAAACTGCTGTTGTGCATATTTCATCTTTGGAGCTATTAACGAAGGTAAAAAACGCTAACAACATTCGAGGACGCAATTACTTTCCATCGAATCTCGACCAGGTCAGTTTTCTGAAGGGAGGATTAACTCAGAAGTATTAACTTCAGTGTGACACGTGAAAATACGCACAGGGACTGGATCACCCTGTGTCGCTACTTAGTCTGTCTCGCTGTCTGCCTACCTTCCCAGTCTGTGCATGTGTATGTATGTATGTATGTATGTATGTATGTATGTATGTATGTATGTATGTATGTATGTATGTATGTATGTATGTATGTATGTATGTATGTATGTATGTATGTATGTATGTATGTATGTATGTATGTATGTATGTATGTATGTATGTATGTATGTATGTATGTATGTCTTTGTTTCTGTATTTGTTTGTTTGTCTGTCTGCTTTTCAGTCTGTCCCACTATCTGCCTCTTCCCCTGCCCCTCCACTCCTCTCTCTGTCTCTACTCTCTGTCTGTCTGTCTGTCTGTCTGTCTGTCTGTGTCACTGTCTGTCTGTCTGTCTCTGTCTGTCTGTCTCTGTCTGTCTCCCTCTCCTCTCTCTTCCTCCCTCTCCCCTCCCCCCCCTCTCTCTCTCTCTCTCTCTCTCTCTCTCTCTCTCTCTCTCTCTCTCTCTCTCTCTCTCTCTCTCTCTCTCTCTCTTTCTCTCGCACGCTTTCATATTTGTAACTTATGACAAAGCTTCATTAATATCTTTACAACTGGAGTAATTGCATTTTCGAAAAAGCTAAGAGCTCTGAAATTTTGCTCGAAACTGGGATTTGAGTTTCTCTTCGTCAACAAAAATTACAAGGCGGTTAAAAAATCTTCTGTGAGGTCAATTTGACAAAAAGGTACGGATGCAACTGCCCAGCCTTTGCTTTTTTTCACAATGTCCATTCTCATAATGTTTTGCTTTCTCCATCCGTGCTGTTCAGTTCTGTACGAGTTTTACTTTCACTAAAGTCTAACGGTGATGGCCAGCTATTTTCTTGTAAATGCTTTCCCGGTACATGGCTCAAAGCCGAATATGTATGGTTTTAATCGCCAATATCTACGTAGAAACAGCCGGCACGTGGCTCCTTTGTACCTAAGATTACAGACATACAATGCGGGCGTTTCTGTTTCTGTTTGTAAAAGTAGTGTTTTTTCAAAAGCAGCAAAGGCGGTCACGTGCGCGCTAAATGGACGACACAGTTGCAGAGATAAAAACATTTGACTTGGAAAAAAGTACGATTAAATTTGATTAATTAGTTTTATTGCATGTTCAGCCCTCATGATTTCAGCGACTCGAATATTATAAGTGCATTATCAGTCGCTCTGTTAACTTTGAGAGTGAGCGTAATTGTAGTTAGGGCGCCGAGGCATAGAAATGTAGTCTGAGCGGGCCATTGCATCTGGCCGCTATTGAAGTGGGGAGGATTACGGACGCAAACTGTGGTATTACTGGGTCCAAATGGCGAATGGAGCCGCTTAAACAGACGCGTTCACTGACAAAGGGTTCTTTGTATTCTCGTCAGAAAGTCGTATCCAACAGTTTGATTGACAGAACTATGCTTTCGAAATGAAGGATGACACTTAGTCTTGGGTATTCACCAGTGCAAGAATCACGTTAACGCTGACGTCATCGTTCAAAAAGCAGTTTTAACTTCGCTACAGTAACGAAATTTAAAAGTGGAGGCACGGTCCCTCCACAGAGGGGAGAGGATGGGCTTGCCTCTTCTCGTTTCAGGGCACTGTATTTCAACTTTAATAAGAAATCGTTTTCTTCAATTTTGCAAAAAATACATTCTTCAGGAGTAGATCGCAAGTATAGAAGGAACAAAGTTTTGAAGGAGATGTTCAGAACGTTTGAAATACTTAAAAACTTCTTACTTTCCAGTGTTTCAATACCAAAAAACATTATTGCGGGATTGGTTCACATGTAAACAAAACGATTTGTAGCCCAGACATAAATCATAGACAGTCCATTGTCTTTGACTAAATTCACTAACGACAATGCCCGGTGCAGAGATACAGGTCGAGAACAATACACAATTCTTTGTCAGAATATCTTTCGGTATGACGTCGCTGAATTCAAAAAAAAGTCGAAACAATGATTTACGGGGATTTTATCTATCTTCATAATTAGGATCCAAATGATGTCGCGGTACCTTTGACAAGAGTTACAGACCTACGTAATCCGTGGATAATGCACAAAGCGTGCCTTGAAAGTTGAACCAAGTGCGGGCCGGCTAAGCAAACGACGTCGCGCAAAGCTAGAAACAAAGCAACAATTAAACTTGAGCTCTGAAAAGTTTGCAGAAGCGCGTCTATCTTATGGAAGATAATGTAAAAATACGTTGTTTATGTTACGATATTGTAACAGATTTTTTTCCTCGTATATGGATATCGATTTGTATGATGAAATGACTAGTCTGGTTGTCCCTCGGTAAAGCTGTCATATGCCGCACTGCACTACCCCGTACGCTTCTGTTCGTTGTTCACGTTCGGTTCACTCGTTCCAGTGAAATGCTGCAGTTTGCCCCAATCGTCTGAGTGACTCAAAGTACCCATACTTCATCATGCTCAGATTTCAACCAAAGATGAATACTTGAAAAGCTGTTTCTGTTCCAGAGAAGAGCGGGCAGGGAAAATGGCGGAAAATATACACATTCAATATGTGATCAAAATAAACAAGAGAGAGCAAAGTGGTAAAACGCTGAAAAGAGAACATCAAACTTTGCCGTGCATTTTCAAAATCAAAATCAGGAGTAACAAAGACGCGTGCCCAGGTGGCTTCCCCATTTAAAACGAGGAATGCTGGCAAACATGATTTTTTTTACAAAAGAGCTTTGAAAACGCAAGTCACTGTAATAGCAGCTTATAACGAGCCCGCAAGACCATCCGGTCATTGGCATTTTTTTAACCGTTTCTTTTCACACGCACACGAAGTCTGTAGGCTGCAATCTGTTTTGTTTGTCTGAAAGTCACCAAGTGTTTCTCTTTTGTCTGGGACTCTGATGTTACCTGCACCAATATAAGCCCCTTGTGTGTGCCTGCACGCGCGTTGCCAGCGAAGGTCGATGACCTATAAAACATACCGTAGATCACAGGGTCGAGAGATCAAAAAAATTTTCTCGAACATAGTCTCACCGTGCATGGAGGAACAAACGAGAAGAGAGCAATTTGGTGGCAGAGCTCATTATGCAAGATGCCTACTACCAACTCGGAGACAGAGCTCCGTAAAATTTAGCTTCTTGAGTTTGTTGCGTTCAACAAAAACTGATATTTTTGTCATCTTAAAAACTGACCGCTGAGTGCTCGCAGTTGTGAGATCTGACACGCTTAACAATACTTCACGATTTTTGTTGGACAAGTTAGGCCTAGACAAGAAGCGAGCGCAAAACGACTATATGTCGCTGTCAATCAAACAGTTGGGCAAACCACAGGGAACCCAGGAATCTGGTTGTTGTTGTTGTTGTTTGTATTGTTGTTTATGTTTTTAGTCGTATTGTTGTTGTTGACCAATAAAATTCAACGAACATTACTGTTGTGTTGTTTTTGTTAATGTTTCAAACGTAATGTAGATGTCATAAGAAATGCCACAAGGACACTAATCATTGCTTGGCCTGATACAACTGTCTGCTAAACGTACACTCTCTTCATACACTTAAACCAGGGTGAACGTTTAGCAGAGAGGTGTATGGGGCCAAGTAATGATAGTGTTCTTGTAGCATTTCTTATGACATCTACATTACGTTTGAAATATTAACAACAACTCAACAGTTATGTTCGTTGAATTTTATTGGTCAACAACAACAACAACACGACTTATAAACAACAACAACAACAACAACAACAACAACAACATCATCATCAACAACATCAACAACTAGATTTCTGGGTTCCCTGTGGGGCAAACCAAAGCGTTAATATCCCGCTGCACAGTAAGTGAGGCTACCCACAATGCTCCATGATCTGTACACACGGAGATCACTCACTGAACTGAAGCAAATTTCTTTTGTACACAGAACTACTCAGTCCATATTTCAAAATTCTGGCAACATAGTTCTGATAATTATAATTTTCTGATTTGCGAATAATGAGGAGATCAACCCCTTTTCCGCGGAGGAGACAGCAATTTTGTAATTTTATCGACATATATTTTTGACAGCCATACACAATATTTTCAAGGAAACTAAGGGAATAAGTTGCATCTGTGTTGGCAAAAGAAAGGGTATTGATTTTTTTTAATGTTCATGATGACAAAGGAAATTTGCATGTCTGACAGGTGGTATGATGAGACCATCTTAGTTGCTGATTACTTTATCTTGACAAGTGTGCAATTTTTAGTACCTCCAATCATCGACTTCTCATTCAATTTACTCTTGAATTTTAAACATAATCAATAATTTTGGAACATTCTTTTAACAAATTATCCTGAACTTAAATTGTAAGTTAAAAATTGTTAAAAAACTGATAAAATTGAAAAAGCCTCTAGCAAAAAAAAGTCTGAGTGAACAAATCAAGGGGAATTGTGGGTGGCCTCACTTACTGTGCGCTGTGTAGTTATTTTTCTCCACAGAGTTAACACAGAGATAGCGGCCATGGCATTTTCAATTTCTAGTATCGGTCAATGTTAGCTTATTCGTTTCTCTAGTACCAAATTTTGCCCTGTGACCACTGATTTTTATGTTGCTTTTAAAAAGAGAATAGTTCTCAGTTTCCATAAGAAAAGTTTCAGCAAATATGAAGTCTTTCACTTTAGGGGCGCATACTCAAATCTCTTACTAATATTCCAAAGAACTA
This sequence comes from Ptychodera flava, assembly GCF_041260155.1. Classification (NCBI taxonomy): domain Eukaryota; kingdom Metazoa; phylum Hemichordata; class Enteropneusta; family Ptychoderidae; genus Ptychodera; species Ptychodera flava. Next base: position 12,384,533 of record NC_091948.1, read on the forward strand.
CAGTCCATATCTGTTAAAAGTCACTTCCTATTAACATCCTAATAAGCAACAGACAGTTGCCGCCCACTGTCTATGAATAAGCTAATAAGGTAAACGATGGGAGAGTTGTTTTGTCAAGACAGTCTCTCCACTGTGCGTGATGAGACTGTGATCGAGAGGACAATTCTTACGTTCGTGATCGGTAGTAATAACTAATTTAATGAATTAATGGAGGGTTATACGTTGAAAAAATCTGGACTGTTTTCTTTGAAATGCTACACAGAGACAGTGAGGGCTAGCTACAGTATATCAGTATAGGCTCACACCATTGAAGCAGGACGCGCTTCTGCCTCTAAATTGGCGCAATTCGAGCTTGTCTTCAATGTTTGATGTGTAATTATCATTTATCACTATCAAAGAGCTAAGTAGTGCCCGCCGGACCCTTTGCCTGCATGGGTCACGAGGAACGCCTATACTTGTCATACACACGCGATGAGCATTTTGTATAGAGACATTTGTTTCAATATTCGTGATGTTATGCTCCTAAATCTCATTACATGCTCTGATTCAATAGCTTGCATTTAGGATGTTTTGTGCCCTTTCAATACGTATTATCATATTGAAGCTTCATTGGCTGTGCAGTTTTGATATATTCTGCATAAAGTTGTGTACACGCGCGCAAATACACCTACTGGTTCGACTCTCAATCTCATCTCAAAATGCATAGTTTGCAGCTCGTTTATACTTTAGGCATGCGAGCAGGAACATAAGTTATTTTCTTATGCACTGATAAAATGATAAAATATTATAATCACTTATAGTTTTTGTCTCTTTAATGAACATGTTGAAACTTACGGTGCGTTTTTCATACATCATGCCGACGACGCATTGATCATTGAACTATAAGCGAACATCATAGCTGAAAACTCTAACATTTTTATTAATCCCCGTGTATATTCTTACTTCCAAAGGGACGGAAGGTTGTCAGATTTTTCTTTAAAACGACAAAAAACCGGTTTTAATGAGTTTTAGAGGCGCATGTGAGAATCACTGGATGGCGTTTTTGAATACGCACCTAAACGATTTTTCGGGGACTCTAATATTATCACATCATATACCAGTATATTGATGGCTCAAATATAGCAATCTGATTGGTCGAGAATGATGTGAAAATAACCGTGCAATATTCACGATATAGCACTGTTGAAACACGCGCAAGCTCTCGGGTAGAAAACAATTTCTTTTTTTTGACGTTTCACACCAGAATTTGACTACACTGTTTTATTTAATAGCAATAAACCATCTCAGCAACGGGTATATCACTCGGTTTTGACAATTGCATCATGGACTCACCATGTACGCTTCTCACATGTGTGCCGTTAACAGGTCAAAATCTCGTGATGTACTTGGTGTGATTAACGAGCAGCGCGAACGTTTAGAATGTTGCTCTTGTAGGTGCCGTATTAGAACATTTGTGCTTGCGCTTCGCCAAATCAGCGTTAGGCGCTTTAAATAAAATTCTTTGTTTGCCGTCCGCGTGCTGGTAGGTTTTCGAGATAAAATGAAGAAACAAACACTATGTAAACACTATTACAAACAGAAATATTATTTTTCCAAAGAAAAACAAATAAAAAAATGACCTTTTGTTAATGCACTTGTGTTTTTGCCTGTGTTTGTTTTTTCTTTGTCTTGCTGGTAGGTTTTTCAAAAATCCAAGGATGGCAAACAAAGATTTTTCTTTAACTGGTCTATAATATCACTTTTTGTCCTCGCGTAGCTTCCATTGTCATACCCGAGTAAGCGTGTTCTTGTACCCTTCGTCTCAGCAATGTTTGGTCCCGGGGCGACGATCGCTGCCTTTAATAGGATTCTGCTTTCTCCGGTTTGTAAGTGTTAAACCTACCGAGGAAACAGCCTTTAACGTCACAAACACAAATGTTGACATAATATCACACCAATAGTCCAATTCTCAGGCGGGTATACGCTCATTTAGGTACAATGCGGGATATATAGCATTCGCCCAGCGGCTCGTATGCGTGCCACTTTTATGTCCCGCATACCTGAATCTCGTGTATACCTGTCTGCGAAGGGGGTAATTACTTAACTCATAGACCCTCCAGGGTCTATGCTTAACTCTATTAAAAACCCTACAATGATAATGCAAACACATTGCACATTCAAATTGCATACATCACACTGACAAGGACATTGATCATTGAGCTATAACCACATCCCATCGCTGGAAACTATTCGTACTGTAAATACTGAGGTCGTGAGTGCGCCTCGAAACGGTGAAAGACTGAAACTTTTGCTAAACTTTTCTCAATGAAACTTTCAATATACCATTGCCAAATCAAGAATAACAATAAAGATTCACCGTGTAAAGTTTGTTACTAAAGGAACAAATTATCAAACATTCACCAATATTTGAAATACAAAATTTTTCGATTTTCGGAAAACTAAGACAGCGAAATTTTTCTTACTCTAAGAATTTAAACCGACCCCAAACAATTTGAAGACCAGGAAAGCATTGAAAACAATTCAGAGTCCAAATATCTTTCCCCGTCCGCATTCTTCATTCTCCTAAAGAGTGACGGAAGATTTTGACATTTTTTTCTTTAAGTCAACAAACTTTTCAATGTAGGACTGTCACATGAAGGTCTCAATATAGGAGGCATTTTGAGGAGAAGGGTTGATCAACATCAATTTCGCCGAAGTTCTTATCAGAGCTTTCGCCCAACTTTTTGTATACAGTAGTCCGACAGCCGGTGGGGTAAACCTGGCTTTATCTTCTTAAGCTGTTTCTAGGTGGATGCTGTTTGTCTAGCCCATTGAAATTAAAAAACCGTTACTGGCAATCTGTCAGCATTGGAGAAATTAAATAATTAGCATAATCAAAATGGCCGCCTGCATATCACATTTTGCCTCAAAGGCAGGATTCAAATAGTCTGTATATATTGTAATTTCGCTTTGTTTTTGTTACTATGATTTTGCTAAGGACACTATCAAAAATATGTGTTACCATTTTATAGTTTGTATGATATGCTAATTTGCATAATTTCAAGATGGCGGCCAACTCTATACCCTTTTTTATATTGAATCTCTGACAATAAACTCGGACTCCTAATTTACTTAAATCATATTTTTGCTGGTCGCAGATTGCGATTTTTGCAATGGGATTGATCCAAAATCATTTTCTTAGCAATTTTGGACTGATCCCATGTTCGTTGACTTCTTTAGCTGCCTGGGACTATCACAGATAAAGGTAAAGTGAACAATTCTGAAAGCGTATGCGGAAAATAATTAAAAACACCATTAAATTCTAAGAGCATACAGAATGAAACTACTAAATATTTGTGTTTAGCATCTATAGGTGTAGCATAGCTTTTTGAGTGACAAGACTTTCTTGTGAAAACTGGATTGATAAAGTAGTTAAGCTTGTCAGTATCAATGCAAATTTACGAAAGAAAGATTAGCAGAATTTGTTTCTTCTCTGCCGAAGTTTATTGACGTCAATTTTAATAGATTCTTTCTTTTACTTCCCAGAAAATATAAATCTAATCGCTCTTTTTGACTGATACATGAAGGGTCCTGACTGACCTACTGTGAAGCCATTATACCATAAATGTCATACATATTCGACCATGGATTGTATGACTGACACATTGTATGTTTTAAGTGCTTGCATGTTAAATCACTTTTAGAAAAATGAAATTTCATGTAAAAAATTTCTTATTTCCTCAACTTGCTTCTTGCCGCTTTTCTTTCGAAATGTTGCCTTCAACAGTCAGTCACAATCAACAAATATGAAATTGTCTATTCTTAAGCTATGAGTAAGGAGCTAGTGCCCATCTATTGTAACAGCACGATTTACTCCCTTTGAAACTTTCAAAGGATGAAAAATTTGACATGATTTTACTGTATGGACTACAACATCCAAAGAGAAAACAGTTTCTAAAGGGGGCATACAACTTCATTAGAAAATCACCCTTAGATACACAATGAGCAAAAAGCAGCCCAAAAAGAATCATTTCAAACTAAAATCCCCCGGACATCAACTAATAGAATAATGAATGCAAGCAAGTAGAGCCTCAGAGCTACAAAATCAGAACTCACCAATCCGCCCTGTAACATCAGAAAGCAAAATATGTCCCTCGCTCAAAGTGTAGTCAAACCATGATTCGGAAGCAAACAAACAAACAAACAAACAAATAATGACAAGAAAATTTGAAAAGGGAACGTGATAAATGTTCTCATATTACACAATATACATATCATATGATAGACTATAAGAGGTAGTATGACAGTCAAAAATGGTTAACGTACTGAACAGCAGGCGCTACTTATAACACTGCTAACTAACGAAAATAAATTACGAAACATATAAATAAATATGGTAAATCATTTAAGCACGCAAAAGGCATGGCTACCACACAAGTATCTTCTACCACAGTTCATCAAGTTGCAGGACAGTAATCCTGCCATTAAGTGTCCTTATTTAGCTCAGATGACTTCTAGTTGTCTGAGATTTGGCCCCATTCTTCCACCAAAATGTTCACAGATTCACTATTGCCTGATTAAGTCAGTATAATATTTAACACCTTCGGATTTATTTGGGACGATTGGATTTGCACAATTTGTAAAAAAAATTAACACATTTGTTTAACATTAAATATGCCCTGACGACATCTAGAGTTAATTACGATTAAAACTGACGAAAAGTTAAGGGACATTTAAAAAATTATATTTGAATTTTCCATCGTTTCATAATAACATTTACACAAAAATAAAATGATTGAGGAAATGTGTATGTGTGTATGTATATATATATATATATATATATATATATATATATATATATATATATATATATATATATATATATATATATGAAAGTGTATATATGTATATATATGTATATATCAATTATTGCACTGTTTTGGAATTGGGTTTATTCTTCCGGTATTGCCTGTCTTCCCTATACTAGACATCGTGGAATTCTCAGTTCCCACCTGTGAGCAGCTCATATACGACTTGACAACACTGTGACGACTTAAAATGAAATCGACAATACCTATCTATGCTACCATACACAGTCGTGACATCAGCCTCGAGTGTTTACATATTCGAGTACAAGAAACGTACATACAATTGCAGCAAACGGCCACGACAACTGACATAAGACACGATCTAACATTTAAACGAAGTACGACTTCTGTATAAGAAATATTAAATAATGAATTTATCTAACCTTGATGATCACTTTCTAGATTTTCACTGAACACACAGTCTTCATACTGAAATGCTACATATTTTCAAAGTTGAAGTCCTGAAGCAAAGGTCACAGCTGTACAAATAGGGTGGCCGTGTATGTTGTACCACCCCACCCCTCCCAAACCCATGCTGCGGGGACACCGATCGGTAACACTGGTGATTGCTGAGTAGTATGCTCATTTCACCTGTTACACAGGATAGAAAGTAGCCTAAGTGGCATGTTATTTTGGTAAATTTGCAATGTTTTGTACCACCTCTGCGAATGTGAAGACTCCTTGCCTGCTAACCAATTATTCAACGAATTCTAGGCAGGACTGCAACTACTTGAATACTTTTGTTCGGAGGAAATATTATAAATTTGTTCACAGCACGACTTTGAAAACTACAAACTAAAAATAACCACAGTGGATCATATTGGATCACTATCATCTCTCTTATCTAGGGGCAACTGTAAAACAACACCTTTTGGGGGTACACACTTGTCTTTATCACGGTTCTCATCACGCTGTCACGAGCAGGCACCCTACTTACTGTGAGATATGTTAAAAAAATGGTCAACAACTGTACAAGTGCCAAAGTTCTTTCCGGCTATCGACTTTGCATTGCTGAGACACTTGAGTGAATTGTGTGGAACGCAAACCTAACGAAGTAAACGATGACTTCAGCTCTGTGTGCAATGCACGCAGCGAGGGACAGCTCAGATAACATATGATGAACAATATAAATCTCGGACCAGTTAGATTGAAAAAACAAAACAAAACACACACACTATTTTAGACATGTCTAAGAAAATGTGAACAACCCAAGGCTGTGGTACCTGTAAGTATCGATACATATTTGAAGGTAGGGTCAATACGGAGATAGACAATAAACAGTTAACTAGATGAATAATGTGTTCACACTTTGGGCGGGAAAAACATTGTGAATCCTCGCAAATGTGTTTAGAACTCTTTCCACTATTACTACAAGTTGCCAAGAGTTGATAAGCATGGCTGTAGTGGATAATGTAGAAGGCACAGCTGCTGTGCCAGTGGTCTGAGTTGCAAAGTACTTTTTTGTTCCTCTGTTAAATAGTGGAAAATGGAAAATGGAAATGGAAAATGTTAGAAAATGTCCCCTTAAAGAATCATTACCTTAAGATAGAATGTGTCAAGGACAGATAATGACACTCTAAAAGTTATACAAGACGTTTCTAATCTGCCGTTTCTGTGAGTAACTTTTAAAACTATTTAAGTAAATTACGTTTCAACTGTCTTATTTTTGTCAACATCGAAAATGTATTTTAGATATTTGAAATTTCCATACATGTTTGAATTTGAATTTTGAGAAACTGTGGGTTATGTTTTTCTAAGGTACCACCATTTTGCACACTGGAAAAATTATGCCTTTCAAGTTCAGATGCTGGTTACGTTCAATGAAGTCCAATAAAATTTATGTTTTAGGTATTACAATAAATAAATGATATGATACATCTTTAAAGTTATGAAAATTGAGTGTAAGTACGAAAAACATGCGAACATTGACATTTTATTCATAGAAATCGGGACCACAGCTGTTTGACCTCTTTCATTTACGTTTAAAATCCCGAACGGCGGCGATATTGGGAAATGACAGCTAAATGGCGGCCATCTTGGTGGCTAACTTTGTTTTCTCTCTCTAGGTGATATGGTATAAATACTGCCAAGTAACATGCTCTTATCATCGAATAAAATATTTGGCCGAGAATTGCTCTAATCTGCTCGACTTCCGCCATTTGTATTTGCGCTTTTCAAGCTATTATGTAAAAAAATACTATACATATAAAGTAAGTCATATTTAATTTATGCAAATTTGTATTCAGATATGCTAATTTGCGATTACTAACTTGTTTCTAGTGAAGCACTGAGGAAAATATGCAGTTACTAGAAGAGTTTTGACATATGGAGTCTTTGTATATCTTCCTTTGGAAATCTGTGAAATTTCGCGGCCATTTTTTTATGCTAATTATCTCGAATTGGCCAAAGTCAGCAACTTTTTCTTTCAAATTGATGATCTTGACAAGCAACATCCATTTTGGAAAAAAAACTTAAGAAGCTAAAACAAAGTTGAGTGAAAACAGTGGTCCAGGCTGCCGGACTAACATAAATGGTTCTAAATGATTCAGTCTTGTGTCGCTGCGAGAGTTCTCAAACTGGTTTGCGTTGTACAATTTTGCTAGCCTGCATATGAAGCATTAAGCCTGGACACTAAAGAGAGTCTCGGATTTATAACGTATTTAGAACACTTAGAAACTAGGACAACTACCTTATTTTATTGCCGGACAAGATCAATTATGCATTGAGCAACACCTGTAGGTGCAATCAATCATGGTACACACAAAGTCGTGTTATTGCTATTTGTTATCTGATCACGAATTTTTTAAAAAAGTGAGCACTACATTTGGCAGCTACTGTAGACCATGGCTATTTCCGAATTAGTAGAATATTTAAATGCGAGGCGTCTCTTAAGAAATGCCGAGGGATGAAAGAAGTCAAGTACTTCGACGCAGAGCTACAGCCAAATCAACGAAAACGCACAAGATTTCCCTCGGCCAACTTTCAAAATGCACCCGACGTTTGCCTTCAATGGACCCGACGTTTGCATTCCACACAACTCACTCAAGTGTCTTGGCAATGCAAAGTCAACAGCGGGAGAGCAGTTTGGCACTTGTACAGTTGTTGACCAATTTAACATATCTCGCAGTAAGTGGGGTGCCTACTCGTGACTTCGTGATGAGAACCATGATAAAGACAAGTGAATGTGTGTAGCCCAAGATCAAAGAGATAACAGTGAGCCAATATGACCTACTATAGTTACTTTTAGTATGGAGTCTTCAAAATCGTGCTTTGAACAAGTTCTAATATCCCCTCCGAACAAAAGTATTCAAGTGGTTGCAGTCGAGTCCATTATTCGTTGAACACGTGGTTAACGGGCACGGAGTTTTCACATTCGCAGAGGTGGTATAAAACATTGCCAATTTTTAATTATGTCACTTAATTTCTATTGTGTGTAACAGATGAAATGAGTATACAACTCGGCAATCATCATTGCCGACCGGCGTCCCCGCAGCACTGGTTGGGAGGAGGGGGTGGGGGTACAACACACGGACACCCTATTTGTACAGCTGTGACCTTTGCTTCAGGACTTCAACTTTGAAAATATGTGGCCTTTCGGCATGAAAACTGTGTTTTCAGTGAAAATCTAGAAAGTGATCACCAAGGTGATATAAATTCATTATTTAAAATTTCGCATACAGAAGTCGTACTTCGTTTAAATGTTAGATCGTGTCTTATGTCAGTTGTCGTGGCCGTTTGCTACAATGGTATGTACGTTTCTTGTACTCGAATATGTAAACACTCGAGGCTGATGTCACGACTTTGGTAGCATAGATAGGTATTGTCGATTTCATTTTTCAGTCGTCACAGTGTTGTCATGTCGTATATGAACTGCTCACAGGTGGTAACTGGATTTTCCGCGATGTCTAGTATAGGGAAGACGGGTCACGTGTTACATGGACGCTATTTGCAGTAAATGTACACACATGCAAACACACAATGCTCCTTGTATGTTTTGTGAACTACAAACTTTGTATAACTTTATGGGGCTGGAATTTTAATATCAGTACAAATGACTCCACAGCACAGATAGAACCTTCACAAGGCCATTTGCAGCTATGTGCTGTTTTGTTACCTCCTTTGTTTTTTGTTTCAAGATAGAGCGAAGACTGTCAATCGCAAAAAGAACAGAACCGGAAGAAGGAAAAAACCAAATACTTAACCAAATATCAACTTCGAACCCCGTTTAATTTAAGGTACTCTTATATGAATGAAATGCAAGTGATTGCGGGAATATTTACTCCAGAATAGAACGGAGTCGTGGCCATATCGTTTTACTTGGTCTAGGAGCTTCGGTGCGTCCAATTCTGAATGAAAGGGAGAATATTTTTCGACATTGTGCTAAGGATAAGTTATATCTAAAGTGTTTACATTCTTAGTTAGAGTGCTGACAGTGAATTCATGCTCTTGTCGCCTATGTTGTATCTCTCTCTCTCTCTCTCTCTCTCTCTCTCTCTCTCTCTCTCTCTCTGAGTCGTGCACAACAACAGTGGACGTTACACAATGTCTTGACAAGTTCAATACAAGCATTTATGATTAGAGGGTAGAAAATGCAAACGTCATTGACGGACATTAAAAAATACTCATAAAGCTCTAAGAATTGCTAGACAGACAGACAGACATCTTTGTCTTACGGAATGGATAAGCCTAAAATCACATTTCCATTTAATTCAAGTGAATATTGGTGTATTTATTAAGCACTCTGGGGAATTTGAATACTGACTCGGAGAAACGAATAAAAATCGTTTACATGTAAAATTGCTCACAGCCAAACACCGCATTATTTAAAGGCCACGCTTTGAAAGATATCCCAAGGACACTTTCGAGTCGGTCTGGTCTGCATATCAGAAAGATAAAACGCCAACCTGTTTAGGATCCAAAATGACGGTTTTCACATTTTCGAGAAATTAACCCGCATAATCATCCCTCGGAACTTTAGTGTTAGCGCGGCAGAAGGAAGAACATATGAATGGTCGACCAGAAGTTCCATGCGTACGAAGTTATTGCACCCCACCCTTCGTTATCTCCGGAACTACTCACTGATGATGGTGACGTCATTGAAGTGTTATCGTGCCTGCTATAAATCAGGGACTCGAATATGGGGGCAAGGGCAAGGACCTCAGTTACGAATACAGAAGCCACTGGTTGGAAGAAAATTTTATGATCTTCAGGGATTTCCGATAGTTATCACCGGTACCATGTGCCAATATTTGCTCAAGGAGAGCGAGATCAGGGATGAGGGTTGCCTTGAGTTCGACGACCTAGTAGCCATGGGGACAACCTGCTGTTTCCCGAGATCGGCTTAGTTTTCACTGTCACTTAAACCACTCTGTCGTGGATTCCTGTCGCGTGACCTTTGAGAAACACAAAATTGCCGGTTGGACCCAGATATATGTACGAAAGATCCATGTAAATTGCCCGATAATGATAGCAGCAGTGTTTATGAAATAGGACGGTACCACCCCATTTTGACTGCCGAACATGGCGACGAACTTTACTTGGATCCCGGTTTTCGTGGGGGCATCTCTTTTACAGGTTAACTTTTTGTCGTTATTTAGATGCACGTTGGCCTGCTGTCTGAAACCAAAGGTCATTCTTTCACGCTTGCTTACCCTTTTCTCTAATGTACATGTGAATAGATATTATTCTTGGTCTGAACAAGGGATACCGTGTTCCAAGCTGCGTAACGGGTTGACTATAATTTATTTGTAAAAAAATTGCTGGTGGACTCTTGGCACCTGCTCTAGAACAAGCCGCAAGGTCGATAATTCGCGTTTATTCATCCGGAGACTCTACCACACAGGTCCAGTCAAGATCCGGGAATCCAAGTGTTTGGGTTTTTTTGGTTCAATAGAGTTTTTTATTTGAGTTTTGAGTTTCGTGGTTTGGCGAACTTGACTGTAATGTACAAGTTTTTTTTTTCACTCTGACACACAACATCAAAGGATGTGACGATTACCTCACATTCTTCTATCATGCCCAATGTTCGATTCAGGCGTATGATTAACTCTAAACTTCGCAGTTTCGGTCAACCCATTGAGGTACCTCACTTAGTGTGCTATCTCCATGGTTAAATACACCGGAAGGTTCTACCATTTCAACACCAAGGAGCGTTATTTCTAAGGATCGGTAATTTTTTATTGGGAATATTGAAAAAAATGCAAAAATTGTAGTTAGTCTGGCTAGAAATGACAAAAAATACATGTTTTTAGAATTCAGAAGCGAAGCTCAATGCGTGCTTCTAATTCGCCCGTTGCCAGTTTCGATGGCCTCCAATAAACTTATCGTCAACATCCTGTGATACTCATTGTCGCCCACTGAAGTATAGTTTCTAGGGGAGTTGCTGAACTGGTCTTGAAAAAAATACCTCTGCCGATCGAAATTTATCTTCTCCGTTTGTACATATAATCCACAAAACCTTTCGTCTTATCAACACCAATCTCTTAGTATTTCTGTCAATCGCCAGAGATTCCTGCTGGTTGCCTAGTTTCTAAGGACATAAGTTCTTCCGTGTGTATCGAGCATTCTTTCGATGGATTACTCAAAAGCAATAAATATAACAAGGTATGACGATAAACCGTTGATTTATTTTTTCTCTTCAGACAGACAGTTTAGTTCACTGACCGTTATCTACTTCTGGCGCGCCTAAAAACCCGTATACAAAAAAGCACTGTGCAGCATTCTGAGCAAGGCGGAAATGAAAACATGGCGTGGGTCTTTGGACAAATCGTTGCATTTCGGTCGGTTGTGTGTTTATGTTGAACTGTAAACCTTATAGGGTGTACCAAACAAGAAGTCCAAAGTCAAACGCCATACTGAATAGCCGATGGTCGGTTTTATGATCACGACTGGAGACTCAATTACGGCACACACAATTGTGTGATTTCACACCTGTTGTTTCCATCCGGCACATACTCAATTGGAATCTTACCATGTAAGTGATGATGTCGATATTAATTGTCAATTTTAGGAATGCTAGAACGATTTGAAAGGTAAACAGACTGTACAATAGTCAGAAGTCACGGCGTTATTTATTTTTCTTAAACACTGGCAATAGTATATTATTGTTGAAAACTCGAGACATCACGGTGGATTGAGAAGAAGTACTGGGATATCACTTCGTAAAAATATTCTATATTCGTAAAATTCTGTATTTTCATTGTCAGAATATATAACGCATGCACCTCAAAAGATTTTAAATCAACTTATCACATCATCTTTCACACCGACCATACGTTTATTATCTTTATCGACTTTCCGAGTTTCTCTCCTCAGTGTAGTATTTTCAATTTTTGTACACATTCAAACATTACAGACGTACAGCCTTGTAGACAATACCTTGGTAACATGCAAATTCCGTGATTCCAGCGTAATGCCGTGCGACAGAATCACGTCGAAATTAATCGGAAGTAAGATATTTTGTAATCCTCATGATGGCGGGCGTTAAACCTAACGAACATTTAAAAAATAGATAATAGCTATAACAAAAGGTCAGCTGGCTACCGCTATACCGCCCTCGTATTCCTGAGTCAGCATTTACTCGGCGGGTCAAAGGTCACTTTATTTATACGCCTCCGTCTAACTTTTGTCAAGGCATACTCTTTTTTCTGTTGTCTCCGCTTTTAATCTACTAATACGGTAATAAGGACGTCTTAGACGTCGACGCGATTAACTAAGAAGTACAAAGAGCTCTCATCGAGTGCATGGTTGTACAAAGAAAATCTATCTACGAGAGGGCGCTTTGACTCGTCCGACTAACCATAAATACGCTCTGACATAAAAAGTCATTTTAATATTTTCTTCTTTTTTTGTATTTCAGACCAACTCATAATTTCAGCAAGAATATCGGAAATACATGATTATGTACTGATTTACGTTCAAATTAGGGAATCGGACAATTTTTGTAGCGTTCTTTTTGAATTTTTAGCTGACCCGAAATTTTGGTTCATTTATTTTGTTAAATATATAAGCAAAAAAGGTTTCCCTAAAGATTATTGAGATTATAGTGGGGGGGGGGGGTGAGTGTCGTCTTGTGCGATGTATCAGTTCTACAATACCCAAGACTGTGATGCCGCCATTAGAAAAAGTTGAAAGTCCTTCTACCACAGTCCGCTGCAGAGGGACCGTGCTCCTGTTAACTATTTCACGCCTGTGATTGAACAATCAACTGGTTTTACGTGTGTGTGTGTTATTTCTTTTCTCCACAGTAATTGAGATTGATTCCGGGCGAATTACGGACATAGTGTAATTACGCCAGAATTACGTAGATCCATACACATATTTTATATGGATTTTAAATTAAATGTAATGGATATCTACTTTTCATTTATTTTGCCTCGCGAAAACGGTTAATAAGTGTTTACCGGATACCCTCCTCGTAGCTGAGGAACGTGATAAGTCAAACACGGACCAGAGTAATCGATTGGTTGGCCACTGGTTTTCTTTCTAGTAACCAGGATAGGTTTCAAAGAGAAACATGGCACGCTAGATGCTTTTATACACGAACTGACCATGACCATACAACGTTTGATGTCAATGTATACACATTTACGCCGGATTCAAAACATATGGTGGCGAAATCTTCCTTGCCTGGATCTCTTCTGAAGAAGAGTATGATACTTTAACCAATTCTGATTCTCTTCTAGCGGGGGGGGGAGAGAGAGAGAGAGAGAGAGAGAGAGAGAGAGAGAGAGAGAGAGAGAGAGAGAGAGAGAGAGAGAGAGAGAGAGAGAGAGAGAGAGAGAGGACGATGTTGCTGCTCTATGTACAGTCAACTTCTGTTTAGGGATAATCGCATATGGTGAATAGTATTGTTGCTGAAGGGAGAATGTGCCTTGGAGACATTTTCGGACTCTCAAATTTTGACAAATCTTTTGTGCTCTACCATTTGTGGGGGTTCATTTTCAAGCTCTTCCAGTAAGAAAACTTTTCATAGTCTTAGTTTTTCGAAAATCGAAAATTTAATTTTTCCCCCATAGAGTTAACACAGGGATGTCGGTCATTTTGAATCATGGCACATACCGGTAAATGTTAGGTAATTTGTTAATCTAGTACCAAACTTTGCACGGTGATCCAAGGTTTGTATTCTTGATTTGGCAAGAGAATGGTTGAAGGTTTCATTGAGGAAAGTTTGAGCAAAAATTTAAGTCTTTCACTTTCCAGGCGCATAATACTGAGTCTACAGACATGATAAAAAGCAAAGAAAATATTAAGTGTGTAAATTTCTTAAAACTTTTACTTTTATGCAGTCATCAAATTAAACATTTCCAGTCGTACTCTTTGTAACATGGCTTACTGACTCTGAAATTTTCCTGGCAGTGAAAGGTCAACAAGTGTGACTAAACTTTCAAATATCAGAATGAAATTAATTTCGTCAATAAAAACACTTACAGTGCAGATGCGTTCCTTCGAGACTCCTTTTATTTCAGTTTTCAGTTGAAACTTCATCTGAGGTCGAGTGGTGGCCATTCATCGAACGTAATTTAAAAAAAAAGCACATGATACAGTTCCCGTTTGGATAATCTTTCAAACAGATGTTTAATATGAACACGGTTGCAATTAATTGCTGTCGCATGTTGGTTATTGCACGAATACTTATTTGAACGATGAGGTCCCTCAAGATTTGTCTCGATTTAACCACAATGAAAAAAAAAAGTTCCACGAGATCGTAAACAGTAGTGAGGTCCGGGCAGTAATATTAGAATTCAGATCTTGTGCAGATTGTGTCACAATCTCTGGCGCATATATGGGCACAAGTATGGGAGAGCATTGCGCAGCAGAGAGGGCAGGCTTTCATCAGAGACTCCAGTTTCAAATATCAAAGGATTATCTTTGTCGTTAATGGGACATATAATACACGTGGAATCCACCCTTCTCCTTCCTAAAGTAACTTTACATAGGGGATAAAGTGATAACATGATAACATTTTAAAAGCAGCAAAAAGATTAAATTTGGAAAGTCCTTCTACTGGTATATTGGAGAGACAGTTGCTGCCCTTCGAGAAGGGTTATAATCAAATAGTGGTTACATTTTGGGGTAACCAGCAAAAACCTAAATTCCACTATTTTTTCCATGAATATATTATTGCGTAAAGACGTCGAGCCCCTCCCTTCGGAATGTGAAATAGTTCACCACTTAAAAGACAGTTCCAATTACTGAAACGATGTCAATTGCAATACAATGGTTGCGAAATTGTGGTTGCAATAATGTAGTTCCACCGGTAGTCTTTTGTCAGTCCATTTGTATTTCGACGACAGTTCCACTCGCTTGCAGATATTTATAGTGGAACTTTTCTGGACAGACCCAAATCATCCAGCCGAGCACCTGTCCGATTATTTCCAGCACACACACGATGAGCCAGACAAACACGTGTATCCTCACAACGGCAGCGGACAAACCAACCATAGCCTCTTGACACGTCTGACACTGGGGGCAGTGCAAGGATTGATTGGAGAGCACGACGAGTGCGAAATTATAGTCGGCAGATATGTTTGATGGCGCTGTTGGCTCGGATGAACAGCAGTCGAGGTGGTAGCAACTTGGGTCATTTTCTAAAGATGAGATAATTGGAAACGACAATTGTCATGAACAAGTGCAATTTGACGATATATATATATATATATATATATATATATATATATATATATATATATATATATATATATATATATATATATATATATATATTTCTATCTATCTATGTATGTATGTATGTATGTATGTATCTATCTATCTATCTATTTATCTCTCTATCTATCTATCTATCTATCCATCCATCCATCCATCCATCCATCCGTCCATCCATCTCCATCTATCTATCTATCTATCTATCTATCTATCTATCTATCTATCTATCTATCTATCTATCTATCTATCTATCTATCTATCTATCTATCTATCTATCTATCTATCTATCTATCTATCTATCAATGTTTGTACGTACTTAGGGACTGGTCATTTTCTTCGCCCTGAGGTGTGGTGGATTAGTTTTTGCAGATAAGTCCAACCTTTTAAACAAGCGCTCCGAGTTGGTCTCCAAGTGCCGACAAGAAAACAAATTTTACTTGTCAAAATTCAATCCAACCCACCACAACAAATAGTTTGACCTAGCCTGATACTTATATGTAAGCACCTGAAGCAAATTCCATACAATAAAATCTACCTATCTGACGATCGCGTGTATGCGTGAAACTCGAGTAATAGGTACAAACATACTTGATGTGTTCTCATATTATATATATATATATATTATAATATATATATATATATATATATATATATATATATATATATATTATATACATATATTTATATATTTATATATAATATAAATATATAATAACACACACACACACATATATATATATATATATATATATATATATATATATATATATATATATATGTATGCATTATTTCAGTTCTCTGAAAATTCCTCGTTGAAACGCCTTTGTAATATAGCCATTAAAGTTTCGAATACGAATTTTCCTATCTTGGTTTTCCATGTTACCATTTTAATGACAGGTTCAGTAGAATCACGCCTTTACCAAAACCATGGTTGGAGGAGAAAAGAAAACTGGGCTTTTTGGCTTGGTTCTAGACTGAAAGATCCGTTGCTCGAGGACGCTCCCTAAGGGAGGGGGGAGCGTAGAGAGCGCCCTCGAGCGACGGATGTTCCAGTCTAGCTTGGTTCCATTCATCTCCTGAGAAGCAGTAGAGAGCTAGTTTTATAAGATATAGCAAAATGTGCTGTGCACAGTGTCTGAGAGGACCTGTTCTTATAGCGTTGACACTATCATTGAAGACACACTACTAATGACCAAAACTCTCTTTTGTTAACTATCATTTTACCTATAAAAGACGCACCTTTTCTTTGAAAACCTTACACAAGAAGGAAATAGTTGCATTAAGGAGGATAATTAATATCTTGTGATTTTTCTCTTTGTAAAATATGTCACTGTATTGTTGAATATTAGTGCATGTTGCTTTCTCATACTTAGTTCTCATTGAGGAACGGTCAAGGATCGGGTTTCCATTATGCTTTCTATATTAATTTCATAATGAAGAGTACACTTTGCAAAACGGACTTTAAATTTTTGCAAACATCCAGAGATCTCTGATATATATCTCTGATACGTTACAGTTATGTGGCAAAGGGGCGCACTGAAATCTGCATAACTGAATGATGCAATTTGTGGCTGGTATTATGCTTTGCAAAAGGATTTGTAAACATCCAGATATCCCTCATATATTAAAGTTACGCATCCGGAGGGCGCTTCAAAAACTGCAACCCAATGGATCTACCCCCTCCCCGACTGAAGAAACTGACCAGTCCCTTCTCTCTCTCTCTCTCTCTCTCTCTCTCTCTCTCTCTCTCTCTGTCTGTCTGTCTTCTGTCTGTCTCTCTCTCTCTCTCTCTCTCTCTCTCTCTCTCTCTCTCTCTCTCTCTCTCTCTCTCTGCTTCCACATTTTAATACGTATGGTATGATTTTATACGTGTGCTGGCTTCTGATTAGGAATGGGAATTCATGTAAAGTAAAATAAAACCTAGCAGCGAAGACTGCACCTACCTCTGTTTCTGACATCCAGTCCACAACATTCCAGACTATTTTGTTGATCTTCTTTTTCTTCAGACGTCGCCCGTTCCCACCACTGCGCCGCTATATGTTCTAGCAACGAATCGTTGTTACTCCAAAGTAGGTAGGCGTTGCAAAGCATCACGTGGAATAGTATGAGCGCAGCAGCGAAAAAACTGAACGGCAGAATAGGTCCGTGCTCGTCCTGCAGCGCCCCCACGATTCCACAAGTAGAGAGGATTATCATGAAAACGGGCAAAGTGATGTTCACCTGGGCGAGTCCCAAGACAGCGGGTAGTGCGTCCGAAAAGATTGCTGTTGCACCCCATACTATATACGCAATTGAAACGGTTACATAAAATATATTCAGCACCAGAAAAGTCCTGGCGATACAGTGCATCTTCCTTTTCGGTCGACGCGCACGCCCTTGGCCACTCCCCTGAGCATTTGTAGTGAGATCCCGGGTTGAAGAATCTTGGCTGTGGTCCGCCTGGTTACCGTCTTCGTGACTACTCGTCATTGTTACTTCCCTCGTCTGGTTATCCTGCTGATCAATATTTTCTACTCTGTCGTCGTCATTGGCATGGCGCGAAGATTCTGTCGACGGCCGGGTCTCTTGAAGAGCGAATTCCTCCTCCCGGACACTGTCGCCTTCACCTTCTTGTCGATTGTGTGCAGCCACGCCGGAGAGATTTTCGCATCGTTGGTTATTGTCTATCGTCGTGTTTTCATGTAGCGCACTTGTATTAGTGCCTTCCTCGGTTTGCGAGAGAGTTTCTAAATCTTCAGTTACTGACAACGGGCGGATCACCCGAAGAGCGAATTCCTCCGGATGGTTACTGTCGCCTCCATCTTCTTGTCGGTTGTCTGCAGCCATGCCGAAGAGAAATTCGCCTCGTTTGTTATCGTCTATCGTCTTGTTTTCATGTCGTGCACTTGTTTTACTCCCTTCCTTGTTTTGCGAGGGAGTTTCTAAATCTCCGGTTTCTGATAACGGCAGGATCTCCTGAAGAGCGAACTCCTCCGGCCGGCCACTGTCGCCTCCATCTTCTTGTCGATCGTCTGCTGCCAGTGCGCAGACGAATTCGCGTCGTTGGTTATCGTCTGTCGTCGTGTTTTCTTGTCGTGCTCTTGTCTCGCTGCCTTCCTCGTTTTGCGAGAGAGTTCCTACATCTTCAGTAGCTTCGCTGTGTGCAGGTGACGTGCCGTCTTCCTCGCTCATGCCTGTAGTACAATTACAGTAACAATTTATTGTCGGTTTAAAAAGACATTGGCCATGAACAGACAGTATTGTGTACAATCGAATATTAGTCCACTTCCATAATTGACGACTATTATCGGTTTTGAAATCAAAAGTAGCATTGTTTTAACAATGGCGCTCATCCATGTTTTCCATATTATCTTTACGCATAGCGATGTACGGTAGTGGTGGATTAATTTGAAACTCCTTAGGGCAGCCCTTTTGTTGCTATGACGATTTCGTATGGTCGTCTGTAAGTAAATAAAATTCGATAATATGAAGGAAGTCTATGATATACGTAAAAGATTGATTTTACAGAAGTGTGTGTCTCTCTCCCTCTGACTCAGTCTATTTGCCTGTCTGTCTGCCTGTCTGTCTCTATGTCTGTCTGTTGGCCTTTGTGTCAGTGCCTGTCTCTCCTCTTCTCTGTCCCTCTCTCTTCTCTTCTCTGTCTGTCTGTCTGTCTGTCTGTCTCTATCTCTCTCTCTCTCTCTCTCTCTCTCTCTCTCTCTCTCTCTCTCTCTGCAACGATGCTCTAAGCTATTTAGGGCAAAGACCCATGCAGCATCTGTCTATCCACGTCAGGTCGACTCTGTCCCGACGGTAAGTACGCAAGACTGAACCCTCTGCCAAAGCGGAGAGGACATCATGCATCGTGTCCGCTCCAAGAAGACCTGAAGAACTCCGATAAAGTTGGTTTTTCTACGTTTTACAATCCCATCGACCGATAAATGTAGCTTTAGTTTGTTCATTGGTATCTTTGACCTTTAACCTGAGACAACATCGTCTCATTACTTATCATAAGTTCACCGCGCTATCAAAAATTTTGCATCCATGTTGAAAATGAATAAGCAGAACACGAACCATACATCTGAGTCACATTATTTTCTTGCATTACCTACGTCCAATGATTCCAAACTGTAAACTGGCCACAACGCCGTCGCGCCGGCTGTAGTTGTTATCACTGGACAAATGCAGGTACCACAGGACAAGTTTGGCAAAAACAGTCGTGCCGTGTTTGTTTCTTTGAACCACCGACAGTGGAGGGGAAGTCTTCAACCCCATTCTGTTAGAACTCTAAAAAGCGGTCAAAGGCCCCAAAACTGTACGCGAATTCCAACTATGAACACTAAAAACAATATGAAAGGCTCATCCGTTAATTGTGAACAGCGTCGGCAATTAAGTGCAAAGGTCAACACAGTGGTCGCTACGTCATTCTGCGTTTAGTCCCCAAAATTTGCTTTCCTGTAACTTGTTTTCGTAAATTTGACATATTTATGAAGTATGAATCATATTGTTTGAAAAATTGGAAGTACCTGTCAGAGGGTAATATACAAACTCCTTACAAAACCCATATGCAGGAGATTGACGACCGTATCGCTCTGTAGTCGTATAGGCGCTATGGGTGGTTACAAAATTGAATGATTATGACGTAGTTATTTGTCTGTGGGAATGGCGAAATTGAGCAGACTTACCTTGAACGTGAACACGGCACTCTCATAAATCGTTGGGTGAACACTCGTCAATACTTCAAAACAAGAAAATATCCCATATTCTACAGTGTTTGCGTTTTTTTTCTGTATGCGCAATCATGGACAAGGTATGCTCCGATTAAATATTGACCCAACAAACCCTACCGCAAAAACTCATTTATATTCCAACGCCTGCATACTTCCTCCTAGCTACATATTTACTGCGGTTATCAGTGTATTGTCACACTTCAGGCAAAGTAACGTTGGCAGTGCGCCGCCAGCGTTACTACTTGGAAAGAGAGCCATAATAAAACTTTACATATTTTATGCATCGTAAACAGTGTCTTTGAAAATGCTGGCACATTTGTACATCATCTGCTAAATTTAACGGAATTATTATCAATAAAACGCTATTATGATGCTTAGAATACCAACGATCGAAATTTCAACCAGCAAGAGCTTATAAATGACATTTTTTTAAATATTTTTTTTCGAAGACACTTCTATTTAATCACGGGTTGATAAACTTTGAATAATTAAAGTCCATGGAAAAACATTATTTTGCTAAACTGAATAGTGTAAAGTTACAATGCGGTTTGGTGTGGACGCTGCTGTCCGCTTGGTTTTTAGGTCAACATCTCACAATGTCACACTTCGCATTCGAGGATTCTTCACTATCCTGATGGCTCCATCTTCAAAATATGCTCGTGTCGCCAGAAACTTGTCTATAGTATGGACATCAAGCAACCACGGACAGTTTTACAGCACCTCGTATCGTGATTCCTGATTTCCGCCTCTTCCACTGACCTGGCTGCTATTGGTTTCTACGGTAACTTGTCATGATAACACCATAGCTTTCAGCGGACATTTTGAAGTTCTCTCTCACGGATAACGTGTGATGTAAAGTTCACCACGGTTGGTGATTCTTCCCCGGACACATTGAAGGGCACACCCCGGATAGCAAATGTTAAAGCCCCAATAGCTGCAAATTTTATGCATTATTTTCATGATTTTACTTTCAAACCAAAGTTGGTTTGTGTAAATGTGCTAACTGACAGACATGTATAGAAGTATCACTGCTCACTGATTTGGACCATGCCTATGTGTTTAGCAAGTTAAATAAAAAACGGGTTCCACACTCCTAAAATGGCACCCCCGCGGAAAAGGACAAAAAGTGCAGTATTTCCTACACACATACATAATGATCATAGAGAAACAAGCATGATGCCATTTACTTGAATGCACAACACACGATGGCCAACATTTTGTTGTTGTAATATTTATTTTCTCTGACACATGATTACTTTTTTGAAAATGGCAGGAAATCTAAAATGATGTCAAAATGTTTGAATTTACATACCAGTTTCAACACTTGATGACAGTGTTATACACTTTTCCAGTCTTTGATGGGTCTTATTCAAAGAAAAATCTTGGAAAATGGGGATATTTTGAAATCGGTTTATCACATATTTGCAGCTATTGGGGCTTAAATGACAACAACTCCATGCAATTTCTAACCACCCAATTCACCAACCGATGATTTGATTGGTCAGCCGATCTACAGAAAGCGTTTTCCTGTCGCTATGTTTCGTCATCCATCGCTTACATACTACTGAACAATGTCAAGATACGTATGATTTTTTACTGAATAAGAAACTGTATTTAACAAACAGAACAAAGGGACGACATATCAAAAGTGCTAATTGAGCCGACTTTAAAATACTTTCTTATGAGTTTTCAGATATCAATAATATCAGTTTTTCGTTGAAATTGTAATCGACCTAGTAGAATATTTTCAATTGATTACTTCAAAGTCGCACCACATAAACTTGGATTTTATTTTGGAATGAATAACGCCCACTTAAGAATGACTTTGACCATTGAACTATGACAAAATCGTTAACACGATTGGAACTAATTTTGGATAATTGGATGGTGAAGTAATGTCGATTTAATCTGCAAATATAACCTCATCTATTTTTTCTTTTTACGTTATACACTTGTTTTTATGAGTAATTTGTAATATTGCAACATTCAGCTATAGATGACCGAACACTTTTGAGAAATTTGAAAAATATGAAGATCCAATTATCACAAATTAGTTCCAATCGTGTTCGTTATTATACTGAGACGAGAAAACTGAATGTAGTTACACTTACTGTTTGTCAACGTTGTATGCCCTCTTACTTGGCAGAGTTTCAATTTGAGCACACAACTGACGATTTGTGATTTGAAAAACCCTATATCACGTTTTTTTTAAATTTTTATGTCAATAAAAATATTCGAAGACTCAACCCTCCAAAAGGAGCAGCAAACATCGGGTGATATCCCCCCCATTGTGGGAAATTAAGCGCGTTGATGGCGAATGGCAACGACGCTATTTCAGTGTTCGCAATCCTGTGTTGTAAGCCAGGTTATCGAAGATCGGCACTCTGCATGCTCGATTAAAACAAGACACCCTTCATCCGCGCTTTAATCAGCGGGAACTTGGTAAACATTATCCAGGCTTGGATTTGCACCTCCGACGCTCATGTTGGAGTTTTTCAGTGCATGCAAAAGTTTTTGCTAATTCGGGCTGTAAAAGCTTGCTGACTGCAACAGACATAATCACTTATTTTCTTCGGGTGGGTTTTTTCCAGGATGCGAAACTTCCTCCGATGATATTGTGGGGAATTCAGCAGCGACTACCCCATGACGTCGTTTTCCTTTCTCTGGAAAGCAAGCTGCATTTCAACTCCGAGGTAACCAGGGTCAAAGGTTAATTCAGGCACAGGTTGTTAGCTGAGGTCAAACACGGACACTCAATCAGTGTTCAATCAATCAGAGTTTTCACAGTTTTCACAGAGTCTGCCCGACGAGAGTAAGTTAATAATTAGCTATCGAGTACGGATCCGTCATAGACTGTCCTGTGTCCATCGTTACCTGAGCTCGAGGCCTACCCCTCCGGCGTGCACTGTGTAAAAAATACAGCTCTATCATGACATAGACAATCACCAGCGTCACCATGATAACTGGGAGAATCTTGAAGATCACATTGCAATGATCAGGGCATGACAAAAACACAAGCCATGCTATGAAATCCACCAACGCTACGGCAAGCAGAAAGGCAGTTGATCTCTGACAGCGCAAAAAGCGTGGCGTCTCCATTATCTACCTGTCCTCCAGTGAGATATATTAGACCTTTGGCATCAAGGTGAACGCCTCGGACCGATGGAGAAAACAAATTACCAACAAACAGGTCAAGTGAAGGAGACATGTACACTTTGCAGCCCAGTCTATCCGGGAAGTTTGGCCATATTTCTGGTGTGGTGTTGACAATTTGTATTTCTCAAAAACAGATAAATTTTAAAATAGGACTGCTTCGTCGCTATGTTCACAAACACTCGAAAGATACATGCGCCAGCGGAAACACATGATCATCACCCAGTCCAGAATTATCATTTATGCTAAGAACCGAATCTACATTTCTTACTGTACGGAATTTTCCAAAATATAATTATTTAGTCATTGACATCGTGGAAGAGAGGTTCTAAAAATGAACAATTTATTGTCAAGGATTATTCAGGTACAGAGTTTTGTTCCGAAAGTCGTACAAAGTGACAAACAATTTCATCTCAGAATTATCCTTAAAAGTTCTGTCTTCAAGATTGAGATGCAGACCAGCTGCCTTGGTCATAATCGTCATTCAAAATTAGCACAAAAATAAAGTAGGTGCTCAGAAGATCACAAAGATCATACATGTAGACCCTTCGCCGTGATTATACACCACTGCGATCGTGACATACCCATTACCATCAGGTCAAGTCAACCCGTTCATCGCAGGTCAAGCCGACCTGTTACTCTCGGGTCGAGTCTAGCAAAACAGTTCACACTCTTGTATCTCTCCGCAAGACAAGTGCGTGAAACTATATGACGTCTTTCGGGTCCTCAAATGGTCCAGAACGTTGAAGATCGTCACACGGGTCATGTTATGCGCCACTGGTGTCAGTCAGCTCGACCTGACAGCGACAGATATTATACCTGGAGGCGTCGACTAAAATAATTATTAATTTCCTTATCGTACTTAGAAATGATAAAAATGAGCTATTGATGACCACAAAGATGATTTTTTTTGGACATTTTTTTTGTCAGGTAATTTCATTTTTCACAAATATTTGACCATACGGACCCTTCACAAAATAACATCCGCTCATGTATTGTGGGTTTCGCTCATATAATTTTTGCTGGGTCATTTAATGTTAACGTTTGATTAAAAAAGAAAATAATTTAAAATAATATTTTAACGGTATATTTGCTTGACTTATTGGTAGGTATACCCATGCTGTAATATATTTTTATTCTTTTCCTCAAATAATCGAATTTGGACTATGACTCAGCAAGAAAAGCTATATGAGCGAAACCCGAAATACGTGAGCGAGTGTTAAGTGTACTTCAAACTTTTTAAAATTTGTTTCGAAACACTTCAGAAGTCGTCTTCAGTTTGATAATCGAAGAAGAAATAAGTAGGTGTGTTTTCAATGTATAAACTTTCGCCAAAAAATCCCCAATTTTCGCTAGCCAAGCGATGTTTCTTAGGACAGGTTAGAAGACTCTTCCCAACGGAATGGCACCGGACGATGCCTTACCCCCCCCCCCCCCCACCTCCGCATAAATCAATTACATCGACAAGGGCGCGAGAATTTCGTTCATTTTATGGCGTGAACGAAGCATCGGTGTGGAAACAAACGTTGAACAGTCAATTTTAGTTCTAAAAATTGAAGTTCTTGAACAAAAGGGGTTTCCATTTGAAACGAATGAATTAGATTGATAGATCCTATTACAGGTATTGGGAATATAATCACACCATAGATTGTTGTAGTAACACTGATGTTTGTACACGAAAAGATGAAAAGATGGTGTTTACTAAGAAAATTGGGTCTAGCGATAATTCTACAATAACACGATTTGAACTAATTAGGGATAGTTGGATGGTGGAATAATGTCGATTTATAATACAAATGCAATCTCATCTGCTTTTCTTTTAACATTACACACTTGTTTTTATGAGTAATTTGCAATATAACGACATTCAGCTATAGGGCACCTAACACTTTTAAGAAATTTGAAAAATATGAAAATCCAATTATCGCAAATTAGTTCTAATCGTGTAAATTAGTCTTCGGGACACTTCAAACATTAGGAACGCAGGCTTTCTCAATGTCACATCGAAAGACGATAAATTGCACTGTTATGAAAAAATGAAGTCTATATCATCTGACGTTGGTGGCGTCGATAAACGAAGAAGGTTCAGTCCGCCAAAGTGTTCATTTCAGCTGTGCGGCAGCCATCGTATCGGTAGCCTCGTTCCGTCGACACCAGGCGATGTACCACACTATTTCTACGATGGCAAAGATTACAGACGCGACGGCGACGAACACTGGGAAAATCTTGAAGGCCACAAAACAGCCGTCCGGGCAGGCCAGGAACACGATGAACGCAACCAGATCAATTAATGCGATTAGCAGGAAGAAGAACGTGCTCTTGCTACAGCGGAGAAAACTGAAAAAGTTCATGGTTGTCGTTCACAAGTTTATAATCCTATGGACACCCTATCTCAAAGCTTCACAAGGCCTCTGCCTTTCACATTAGCATATATTCTGCAAGGCTCGCTGTAATTTTCCAACCACCTGTTGTGGGAAGGTTTAGCTGCAATGAAAACAAATTAAGGTTTAATTAATGAGCTTTAATCAAATATTGAGGTCACCATTCGCTCACTGTTCTTATCTGTACTATCTGATATATCTTTGTAGTCTTTCAAATATTAATAGTGTTCACACAGTATGACTATCACGGCAATGCGCGCACACAGTGCATGCAGAGGCAACAGTGATTCGTCGTCCGGATCCAAACTTTAATAGATATATTAGGTTTGTTCAAAGACTCATTGTGCCTTGATTTCGTATTACTGTCCGTTGACCAGACTGATGAAGTTGACGGCCATTAGAGGTACATAAATCCACAGAAGTTCAACAGAGAATCGAAGGTGGTGCAAAGTCTCGGCCACGCGTCAACGATCATGATGTTATCGCGTGTGATCATGTGTAATTTTGAATCGATTCTCAAGTGAACTGATTGGGTGTTGCCCGTTACTACAAAATGCAGTGACACGTCAACAGTATTCAAAATGAATGACTTCAAATTAAGAGCGATGTAAAATCAAATCACGTACTACACAATTTTGTTATGTACTACTTTACAGGGCCATAAAATATAATGCATCGAGTTGTATTCCATCAACAGGTTGAAAGGTCATTTACCAAATCGGACGATCGGGAATTTTTTTGCCATGTTTGAAATGCACGACAAACAATTCCTAATCGTCCCAGACATTGGCCAGTCGAGGAACAATTTACTAGGAAATTCAAATTGTATTTGACAATAACAGCACTGCATCGAGATGCATTACAACGTACACCGGGCGCATCGAATATACAAGCCACTGGGCACTAGATACCAAGTCTACATATTCAGACCGAATTCCAATGGTCTCTGCCGAGATTGAACTAAGATTCAAAAATGTTAAAACGTTTTCCACTCACCGATTTCTCGGGGTCACAGTTTCAAGCACATGTAACAGCGGTGACGTGTCACTCTGAAGTGTGCCAATCAACCCAGATATGGCTCTCGTGAACTCGCATCTGACTCTGAAAAAGATACTTATTACTGTACCTTGACCACTTGTTCGTTGCACCGATTACAAAGGCCACTTCATCGACGGTGGCGTCACCATGCAGGCATCATGGGATGTCTTCACAAGTCTTTCAATGGTCAGATTGAAACTGCGATAAAAGCTGTAAGCTTACCATTATAGTAGTTCTGCAAACATTATAAGCTATGTGCATCCCGGCGTTGTACCGTACTGCGCTCCACCACAGACCTGTATGGGTCGATAGATGCCGGAAGCATCTGCAGCATCGAACATAAGACTCGGACTGTCGCTTAATATTTGCTATTTCGGCCATGAATCTTACCTTATCCATCTTCTTAACGCCGACAAAATTTGAAGTCAGTATTTGTCCAAATCTATCTTCACATAACTTGTACAGATTTCTTCTTGACGGAGGAAGACCATTCATCCTACACACTTTCCACTTATAACGTCAATGTTTATCATTTTGGCGTTTTTGAAAGTTCATGTCCTTTTCAATTACAACTATCCCCGTTGTAATTCTCATGATCATCCTTATCACCACCACATTAGTCATCATCATCATCGTCACGACGACGGGCAACCACTGCCACCAACGTCACCACCGATAAGAGCTTTCAAATTTCACATTCCGTTTTGCCTTGCATACTAACTGCGGTCTATGATCATATTGAATGCAATAGCAACTGACAATTTTCAGCATTATATAATTGAAGGTGTCGTCACAGTCCATCATGTGGCGAGCCTGTAGATGTTAAAATTTCACAAATAGTATTCCTTGAAAGAAAAGAATCGAGGTTACCAGCTCTAAAACTATTGAGAGTGCACGTTGTGAACGGTCATTTTACAGGATGGCATGAAATATATATATATATATATATATATATATATATATATATATATATATATATATATATATATATATATATATATATATATATATATATATTATAATTTTCTAAAAGAGAGAGAGAGAGAGAGAGAGAGAGAGAGAGAGGGGGGGGGGAGGGAGAGAGAGGGAGAGGGTTAAAAGACGAGCTTGTATCGTTGCTGCAACGTTTTTATAACCAACATCTATGCAGGGTCGACAGGGAAGCGTAGGAATGCGCCCCCAACGATATGACATAACAACATACCGCGATGTAGACTGACCCAAGTCACTTGGCTTTTCTCGGCAGCTGCTACTTGGACTAGCTCAGGTGCAGCCAACGAATAATGCACTTTCAAAGGGGTCTTTACTATGATATCATATATTGTGCATGACAAGCAATGTGAACTGACTAATTTTAAGTCATTAGGGTAATTGATTAGCTGTTCATATTTGCTCTCCCACTAAATTTTTTTTTACTTACCCTCCCCACTCAAACTTCATTTTTACCCACTTCCCACTTATTTTTGCCTGTTTCCCCTCCCCACTGTCAATTTTTGAAGCGCCCCTGCCCTGAGGCAAAAAACTTGCCGATTTCCCCTGCCCTGCAAAAAAATTCCCCTCAAAATTCTGTCATTCCATTTCCCCAGCAGACATGAAGCTACCTTATCCTGAGATGAAAAGTAATTTTGATTTTCCCCTTGCCCTGTGAAAAAATTTCCCCTGAAAACTAACATTCCCCTGCAGACATCATACAGTACTGCAATGGCCTTCTATCCCGAATGATATGGTTGGCTGGCTCCTACATGCGTCTCCTATATAACACGACACCCCCAGAAAATTGTATTTTGATTTTCAATGCATATATCCACAGAAAAATAAAAAAAACATTTTGTGCCCATAGAAATATTCAGATCTTTTCTCCACAAGTTTTCTGAAAGGCGCCCTCTATCGTCACAAATATGTCGATATACGTTGTCGATGTTCATTGAACAGTCCCCCTAGCAAAGGTCTTGCTTGGTCCAGACTTTTTATCGGTTCACCTACATGTAATATTATTTTCATTCATATTTTGGTAAGAAATTCTATGAAAATATCACACAGAGACTGCCAAAAGTCCTTTTATAGTTACCTATATTTCATGTTCAGTGAGATGTGGGGTCAATTAGCCGGCTGACTCGCAGCGTGTTTGCAAGGTTATATCTGATTGGTCGATTGTCACTATTCACAGCAACTTAGGGAGTTTATTTGTATTGTTTTAATTATACTGGTAAGATTCAGCCAACCAATAGGATAACAGCATCAGGTCAATCGCGATATGCTAAGTAGTCTGGATAACCTTTAAAGGTATAAGTACTTGCCCTGTGTTCCAACCCTGGAAACACCATGGCTCAACTTCCCCTGTCCCCGTTTCAAAGTGGATTCCCCTCTCCTTGTTTTTCGCAAAGCCCTGTCCCCTGGACAATCAACTGATATCTGCCCTCCCCGACAAAAAAACCCCTAAAATTTGCTCCCCTGCTATCTAAAATATGTCCCCTCCGCAAGCTAAATTATAATTTCCCCTGCCCTCAAATATTGCTCCTGGAATAGCTTTTTCGATGAATAGCTCCGTTGGCTGCACCTGCTAGCTGGCCCCCGGGACCTGGCCATCGCACTAACCAAATGATCTTCGTATAAACAGCGTGCCAGAGTTATAATATTTCAATTTCGCGATCACCTCATCACTAACGTGACAGCATTCTGCTGAAGTTGATTCGTTCCATTTATTGTGTTTTGATATTTATACGCCAACAAGTCAAGTTTTGGGTCAAGTATGAACGCGACTCGATATCATCACCAAACAAACCCTTCAACATTCAACCAAAACGTACAATTGTCAGACGCATGATTTCTCCTGCGAAACACATTTCAAAGTATAAACATAGCTCTGTCAAAAACGATTTATTCATATGAAAATATGATGACATTTATATGAATTCTTGACATACATAGCACGTTGATCGTGAAATCCAATGTTTTTTATCAGTCTGTTGGCTTTGCCACAAGCATATTAGTCGAAAAATACGCCGTCATTCAAATATCAAATATAAAATTGCACGAAAAATTATGATTATCAGTTCAAATGAACCTAATGTTTGCCACATTACATGCAGGCCTACGTAACAATTTAAACTCTGGTGAAGTATGATCGGATGCGCAGAGTCAACACAGATAATACGTGTGCAGTAAATCGAGCAGAAACAGAGTTTCTTGCCGTAGGAGCGTTTTATTGTAGGTTAAAGTGTCGTCTACCGGTCCGTGTTAAGGTGGCCACGTCACGGTGTGCAGGGTGATTGTACGCAGCCGGTGGAACTGCCAGCACAGCTGCGTGTACAATTCGGAGCCAGTGAATTACAGCAAGGCTACTTACTATCACGAACAGAAAGGTGGTAAATGACTGAATCTGATAAAAATTAGTGGTACAGACGGAGTCGTCTCTATTCGAAATCTAGGTTCCTCGATGATGTTGTGCCAAGGGCAGACGTCGAAAAGCTCCAATCGCTACGCCTCATTTGAATCAGATCAGACACGGCTTCGAAGCTCCAGGTCCGCATTTTAATGCGAATGACTCAAAAGAGCTGGATTATAAATGGCGCATTCCGGTGGAAATGCTCTACTGAAATGCCGCGGTGCGATCGAGGTTATTTTGGGCGAAGCAAGATGCACGCCATAGTGCCGGCGTTAGCACGAACATGATGATAACCCATTGGGCAAATAATTCGACGATGTTGTGTCAAAGACCGCAACATCAATCCCATCAATGATATGTGCTTTGAGCTCCAAACCAGTCACCTAACCATTTCTACATATTCTCAATACAAACTTATGAAGACCACCTTCAAAAGAATACTATTCGAAAATAGTTACCATGAATTGCACGGGATCCCAAATTGTCCGAACATTATTATGCAGTTTTTTACAATAAAATGCAAGGTAAAATTGTATGAAAACAGCATCAAATTGGCTTGTCAGATACAAGATAATGGGAATGACGGTGGAAAGGTTGGACGTGACCGAAATATTAAATAATTCTCCCTCCTAGAAATTCTACCAAAAGAAGTACTTAGGAAAATATTTTGAAAAAGCGACTGGGTGCGAAATGCACTTCAAGCCGCTGGAAGACTGACGCCAGAAAACTTTTGATAGCTACACCTACACCTTTGATAGCTACTCCGCGATGTGGAGAATATTGATCGCTCTGGGTTGACATCTTGCTTAAGACGAGTGACACTTCTGGGATTTGATACAGAAATTTCGATATTTATCTGAGATATCGACAGATAACAGAACATGAAGCTCGACATCCAAGTTAGACAAGTTGCATTACTGTGTGATGTGTCGATTCACAATAGGAATTATGCTCGTTCCCTATAGCCTACTCATCTCCGATTGCTAAACGTACGCATGGAAAACTTTTCGAGTTCGGTTAAAAATGAAATAAAACTCTAAAAAATTCATCGAATATAAAAGCTTGAATACTTTCTTCAGTGGCGAGTTGCAAAAATGTGGTCACGGTATGTTGGCTCTAGGTTACATTTGCAAATCTTCTTTCTGGAACGAGCTTGAAGCATCAAATCTGACCAATCACAGTTGTTGGGTGTCATCACGTGTGCAGCTTGATGACGCCGAGGTCATGGAGACGACTCCATAGCTTGTTCTCGGTGTCGTAATCGTGGTTGGCGTAATTGACGTGTGTGATGTGGTCGTAGTAGTGATCTGTGTACTTCTTATAACTAGCACCGACGCCGTAGACATTGACCTGAATTAATAATCAAAGAAATAAAGAATTAAAAACCAAATAAATAATCAAAGAAATAACAAATTAAAAACCGAATAAATCAGTAAATTAATCGATTGATCAATCATGAATTGGAATCAGCTATGTTTGTTCTGTTAGCGATAATAAATTAGTTCCTGCATTTTTGAGTGAAAAATGTTGGGAGTTGTGGAAAACCAAAAAGTATTAACGGGTATCCTTTGAAAGAGTGTAATCCCTGTGCCTGGAGGCCTCTAACTCGTCTACTTTACATTCGGAACGTACTACATCCATAATCTCTGTTCGGGGGAAAAGTATTTGAGTTTTGGAAACATAGTTTGAGATAAACAGGAACGTCGTGGTTACAGAAAATCCTCAAAAATTCCATTTGCGATGAAAAATCCAGATCTTCAGAAACATCGTCCTTTAAGGCTAGAGTGGTACATTAAGGAGACTGTTCTTTAATCCTTAAACGATAATCTATAAACTTGTAGGAATAAACAGTGTTTACGTGCATGATTGGTCGTGCGTGTATACGTCGGAAATTGTCGGCAACAAAAATCATGAGAAACAAATACACACGAGGACAAGTACGACGCAAAGTATAAAGGAGACTGTCGCATGGCGTGGCGCTGTTTACCTAGGCGGAAAGAAACTGTGTCAAGTGAACCTTACCTCGTCACAGGTGTGTAAGGCAAGAAACAGCATAAATGCACCTGTCTGTAGTCGATAAATTTCTTGGTGTTGACGTGGAGACCTCGTCCAGCTGCAGAATGAACATATTTTGGTTTGTCGAAAGATTAAATTGAATATGTAAAACGTCGGTTACAGTCAAAATATAATTTTTACGTGACAAAAATGTCAAGTAGCTGAGCGCGAAAAGCTGTCATAATTAATATTTTGTCGGAAATTTATGAGCTGAACACATTCCGGTTGCTTTGAGTATGCGATTTATTTTCGCTGGCAAACATCCGTTTTTGAAAAGACAAATATTGCTTCTCGCCTGGGCCTAAGTATTGAAGGTTTTATGAACACGAGTTTGCGTGCAATGAACGGTAGAAACGCTGTTGTTTATACAATTTCAAATCTTAAAAAAATATTAAAACCCTGAAATAATCAATGAGTATATATGCAATTTTAGATATCTCTCTTTAAATTGTTTATGGTGCATGTAGAGTGAGCGACTTATCGATTGAAAAAATGGAAAGTGCTCGAGTACACCTGCACTGTTAAGTGGACATTTGAATGCTGAGTATAGAAGAGTGGTTTCGGTATAAGTGGATATAAAATGTACGACATCAAAAGACAGTAAAATTTCCAATTCGAGTGTCGACCCATCGATATTTGTGTGTTTGAAGCAGTTACCGCAAGGCAATGTATATGGCCACTCAATTTCCTCATGCGAGAATACCTCACAAGCTCGAGGGCGATGCGGTTTTAAAGACCCCTTTTCAGGTCATGTACTGACCTCCACGTCACGTATCTTGAAAAATCTGGGTGAAGCACCTTGACGTTGTCGCCTTTCAATTTCACCGGAAATGTGGCGGCGCTCTGTAAAGAAAAGGCGATATTTGCCAAAATTTGTAAATCATTACGCAATACCATGACTGAGAAATAAATTTTTAACGTTTCAGAGCTAGTAACCGAATGGCAGTATACATGATTACTTCGACATTGTAAAGATGGTTGCTGAGGCGAACCGATACAATCTTGTCTCGGTTGGTTAAATGGTACGTCTTCTGTTTTTCCCAAAATCAATGTCATCACTTATCCTTTGTCAACTAGGAGCAAATGTGCATAACATGGAAATCGTTCGGAACTAATTACAATGATCGTCCAGTCTAAATTTCCCCAAAATGTATTTAGATCCATCTAGTCTCATAACCCATGCGTATTATCGTACGCAAAGGGTGATCGTGATGTCTCACTAGCTTAAGATTTGGATTCGTACTGAATTTTACATAAATGACCAAAAATAGAATCGTGTGTCTACCTGTGATATCTATCTTTGCTAGCCGGCAATGGTTTGTTGGATAGGGCTGCACCCATGTACTGATAACTCCATTGCTCACATGGCGCCAACACATAACGTATATCCTGTAATAACAATTTTATTAGTTATTTTTTTCAGAAGAGATTACATTTACTTTCATTTTTCTTTAAGAAATTCAAATAAGACATACGTGAGAGAATGCACAATTAATATGTATCGATTGTATGAGACCAGATTTAGTTTTGCAATACTAATCGAGTTATGCCAACTTAGGAGAGGTACCGCGTTATTTTTTCTGTAACGCGATTTTCATTACGGTGCCTTGAAATTGAAACATCTAAACTTTTGCTTAAACCTTCCTCAAAAAAGGCTTCCAACCATTCTCTTTGAAAACAAAGAATAGACCGTTTCTGGTCACCACGCGCGTCCTTTCAGAACCTGCGTGTCATAGCCTTTTTTTTGGGGGGGGGGGGGGAGGGGGGTACATATTCATCAGTACAGGAATCCTTGATATCCCTGTTTGCATGTCCAAAAATGCTTAAAAAACCGGAAGGATTATGCAGCCAGTGATAAAAGACAATAACTGTTGCATCAATAGTGCCAAACCAGCATTGTTAGGAATTATAACAAACAGAAAGGGAAAAAAAGAAAGAGAGAGAGAGAGAAAAAAAGAAAACCACGTCGCTACATCACTCTTGTAGAATGTCAAGGACCGGAAACATTTTTTTTTGGCCTTAGGGTAACTTTTCAAAATTTTTAAAACACTGGCACTCAAGTTTCCTGGCGTGTAGGTTTAAACTCATCATTGGTCGAAACGATTTGGACAAAAATGTTTGATGCGAAAGGGGAAATTTCTTACTACTTGACGTCAGAGGACTTTTTAAAATAACCGCGTAAAACTGGTATAGATTGATCAATTGTACAAAGCTTTTGCACTCATCTTGGTCGAATTTCAAAGATGTTACATGTAAATATACATTGCATGCACTTTTGACTCGAAAAGTGAAAACAATAACACATGAATACAGACCTTTGCGTAAGGCGGTTGGCTAAAACCCTCCGATGTGTGACCTCGTATTGAGTTGTCTAACGTGACCAATGAAAACACATAATACGAAGTTCTGGTGCCAACGTCAGGTTCATAACCCTTAACAAGAGCTACATTCACTCTGAAATAGGGAATTTCGAAATTACATATAGGCATACAGTTACATTAAAGCTTCCAAGCGATTGTATGCGTATACGAGCATTTTCGTTTCTTTGTCTGTCTGTCTGTTTGCCTTCTTGCCAGCGTGCTTGTTTGACTGCCTGTCCACTGCCTGTCTGTATTTATATGTCTGTCTGTCTATCTGTCTGTCTGTGTATGTATGTATGTATGTATGTATGCATGTATGTATGTATGTATGTATGTATGTATGTATGTATGTATGTATGTATGTATGTATGTATGTATGTATATATATATATATATATATATATATATATATATATATATATATATATATATATATATATGTATGTATATGTATGTATGTATAAGATGATGCTTTTAACAAATGCATTCTCGTTCGAGCTAAAATTCATACAACCACATTTGACATAAAACCTACAGGCTGTGTTGACAAATTGAACATGGGGCATTTCTACATAATTTCAGGAGTTGTAAATTACACAGAAAATAAATTTTACGGAAAGGACAGAATTGGCACATTGGACACATTGAACGGGACGCATTGGAAGTCACAGCTACAGCAGGAACCTTAATTGAGGCGAACTCACCGGAACACAAAATCATGTGAATCAATTTCTCTCCCAAATTTTGAATTTCGTAAGACCCCTCCGTTTCCCACGACAGCGCACCGTATACAGCGATTGGGTACTTCTCCGTTGACTAGGAGATTATCAAATAAATATCGGTCGTTTATTGAATTCAGGTTGGAAACGACGTCATAGACCTCTGTAAAAGAGAATAATATTTACAGCATTAAATTGATAACTACAAATGGACATAACTCTGTTTGTTTATGTTCCTCTACGTCTATGTGTTCCCCCTCGAAATATCATTTTGGGTCGTTGTCATGGAAATCTAAGTTTCCATGATTTTATATAAAAGTGGTTTATTTTTACATTAGCCATATGCATTCTTACTCGAATTACATATCAGCAGACCTACTTCGGTTTTAGCTCTGCTCAGCTTATCTTTGGTTGTCGAAAGAGTCGATACACTTTTGTCAGGGACCCAAGCCCATATGGGCAAGGGCTCCTGTTGGTTTTATTGAAGTTTTTATCCTTCTTCTCTCATCCCCCAAACCACCCTCTTCTTCGTCCGAGTCATCTTCCACCAATTTCTTTGTCACTCTTGACCAGGAAAACCGTCGCTGCATTTAAGCTTCTGACACTTGGCACAGGGTTCAGGGCCAATGAAAATGCCCAAATCTTGACATTATGGCTGGTCTTGTGACCTTATTTCTTCTGAAGAATCTTAGGTCTAATCAACATAATATTCGCGTGTGCGATGCAGTACCTGTGTCCCACAATGTTTGCACATGAAATTACTGGTGATCACGTGATTTTAGCACCCATTTCGGAAAGTCAATGACCGGTGGGCCATTTGAGCGGAAATTTTGCTTATATCACCATTGGTACAAGTCCTTGCATGATTTCTATGGGCCGTTTCAATTAGTCGGTCGTGCCGTTCGGTGGATACCAGTATGTTTGCATTTGTTAAAAAACACATATGATGATCATGAAATGATATTAAAAACATTCTTCCCCAAAACTAAGTTAACACACCATTCGACCTGTAATGGACTATTATGTGATCATTTTTTTCCGTCAGGCGATTTCAGAGAAGAAACAAGATGGCGGCCTGAAGGACGACAGAAGATGAATGAGGACGACGAAGAATCAAACCCCCCTCCGACTAGTTATGCGTCGCTGATCCTTTCAAAAGTATGTCTTTAATATGCTCTTACCTTCATATGTAAGATTCCTCCAGCCGAGTGGAGTCTTGAATTTTGATAGTCTGTCGTATTCTTTGAGGCTGAGATGTTTATCCCACATCAATATAGGAACGTCGGGAATGTAATACTGTTGCAGTTCTGGAATTTCTAAAAATTTCTTCCTCAACGTAGTCGGACATCTCTGGAAAGTAACGCATAAAATGATGAAAAAAGGAAGGGGTTAGACTATTACTGAATGTGTATTCTTCGCTGCTGAAACTGGCAGACCTTGTATGTGCACACGATTTCTTAACGGCAGCGACTTTATTTTGAGACGATCGATGGTCATTGGACTAAAATTGTTCTGATACCTTGTCGGTCACATTTTGAATGAGAGCGCCAAGTTGCGATGACAGGTCGCTTGTTCACGCGGCTGTCGTGTTCCTGTTAACTTCGTGGGGAGATATGATATTGATTTCATGAGGAGTAAACATCCTGTATACCACTTACGAATAGTCCCACACTCGCAGGTTATAACAAAGCAAGGGGATGTTTGAACATCACTGTCTCACCGTGCTACAGATCCTTGTAATACTTAAATATGATACAGCTAACCTACATATATGACGTGTTACGACTCAAAGTGACGGATGAGTTGTAGAATTAATTAGGAATAGGCTTGGGCCAAAGTAAACTAAATAATGCTCCATTGATAGCTCCGGAACATTCAGTTACTGGTAGCACACATTATTGTTTTTGCCCCAGAAATACAGTATTTTCTTGAAACCATGCGAACCCTAACCTTTTAAAGTTACTAATATATTGACTACAGTAAAACAAGTGTATGCCAGTTGAATTGCATTTGCTTCTGTTCAGTCTAGAAAGAACAATTTACATCAAGTATTTTAACCAACCGAACTTTAGTACTGAAGAAATGACTTGTTGACATTTGTTTGTTTGCTTTGGTTCGTTTCTTTCTGCTTACCATGTAGTACTGATACTGGTCGTCGTGGAAGTAATTTTTCTCCTCATAAAATTGATCAGTCTTGTCCAAAGCTGCGGCTTTGTCAGCTATTAGTTTTCGCGCCTTTTCTAGCAGATCTTGGATCTCATCCGTGTTCTCACCAAGTCCAAGATCCTTTTTCTTCCCTAGGCCCGTAAAATAACCCAGAAATTTTGACAGTGTATTGGTAGCTCTTGCACTACTGTCATTTTCCCGCCCGTGGACGGAGTCTATCGTGTGGTTGTCGGATTTGCTGGATTGCAGCGATTCAACGAGTTTTAAAGTGTTCTCCAGCGTTGTCTGTGTGTCGTTGTCGCCGGTTACGTTTGATCCCAAACTTAATTTGCTTATAACAGTTTTAAGATTGGAAGATATGACACGAAGGGTAGGGGAGTCGTCCTCTGACTTTGATCTGAAAGTATACAGAGTGATATGATACATTTACACAACGGGTATACGACTGACTAGCAGTAATCTGTCTATTATGCATCTGTCTGTGTGTCTGTCTGTCTGTCTCATTTGAAATGCATAATTTGTAGAAAGAGACCTGCCAATCGCCGTAAACGAGAGCGCTCTTTACAATCCAGTATTATCTCACCAACAGTAATTTCTTTACGTGGCCTCGAAAAGTTACAGTCTTGGTGTGTTGCCATTGTAGCTCTGAAATTGTTAAAGGTGCGTACATTTTTGATGCATCAGCGAGGACTATGATCCGACACGGATGGTTACTCTTGATTTAGTAAATTAATAAATATTCTGATTCGTTGAGGGTTACCCACAAATATACTTACCTGCCTATAGGGTTTTGGGTCACGGAGTTGTAAGATTTAAATTGTACAGTCTTCCCGATAAAGTAGACTAAACTTATCAACACGCACAATCCAAAAATAACTTTGATGGCGTACAATGAACTGAAACTGAGAAGAATACAAGTCAAATAGTAACAATAAAATAATAGTGAAAAAAACACCACAATCACCACCAAGACTACTACTACTAATAGAGAAATAAAAACTGAACGTCGGTACATTTAGGTTTGATGGATTTACCAGATGTCTCGCGAGTGATGGGCTGGAAATGGCGTACCGTTCAAGTCATTAGCTACTGACTAAAACGTTCTCTTACAAGCACCTTGATATAAAGTGCTTTTCTGTTTGCAAGTTATCATTTACACTCTTGAAACAGCGAGCATGTACTATCCGTTTTCTCTGCTATTACATGACATAAAAGGATCGATATCATACTTCTTTGAAGTAAAAATATCCAACCACGGGAGTCAAAGGATGTGCTGCCGTAAATAATAATTGTCTCTGCGCATGCAATGGAATCATTACTGAGCCCCGGCCTGTGCGCCTATACGCACATCGTCCGCTCGTACGGCTCCGTTACTTCGACTACAGTCTCCCACTAACTATACCAGCTGCCAAGACAAGAGCCCTTTGCAAGCGAAGATGGCCTACACACATCATTCTCAGAAGCTGTTATGAAATGCAGATGTAATGAATTGAGACTTTTCGAATTTCGAAAGATGATGCGTTCGGAAATCACCATCGATGGCTTCGCTCTTTAGATTTATCAACATATTATGAAAAGTTATGTCTGTAAAAACGTATATCAGTAATCTTTGGCAAACAATAAACAATGATCAATAATCAATAACCATTCATTTTGGTAAACGTATGATTATGGACAGAAAATCGTCATCCTTTCCATTGTGTATAGTAAATAGTTTGTACTCGTGTCTTTTCATTGCTTTTTATGTGCACGCCCTCTGCCGAAGTGAAAACGATACGAGACCATAGTTTGGTGGTTGG
Source organism: Ptychodera flava (assembly GCF_041260155.1). Lineage (NCBI taxonomy): Eukaryota > Metazoa > Hemichordata > Enteropneusta > Ptychoderidae > Ptychodera > Ptychodera flava. Next base: position 12,423,810 of record NC_091948.1, read on the forward strand.
GAAAACGACGACGCCGAAGGACAGGTATTACTATATACTAACCAAGCTGTGCGGAGCGCGTGATGCCTAAACGCACGCGGAAGACATTGCACAAGCCTGGCGTACTTGGATTCGACCTTGCATTCACTCAAGTGGTAACACTCGGACCACTGGCACGTTTCAAACGACCTGACATTTCTTTGGCAGGTTCACTGGTTAACATCAATTAACTGTGAAAAAGGGGTTACGGTACTTAAACTGAAGCCCGTTACTTTCATCGCCAACGGCGCATCATGTAATTATCGATGGTCGAGAGGCCAATTTGTCGAAAAAGAGGAAAGAATGGCATACGCCGCTATTTATTGCGCGCGATCATGTTTCAGTTGAATCTCGGAAAATGATATATCGTTTTACTCTGAGTTTGAAAAATAAATTGCACTTTATAACGCATGACAGGGTAGAATCTTCGATCGGTGGAGTTGCAAATATAGTCTAATGAGAGTAAAACGTTTTGCCAAACGGGAGAATTTTGGAGAAACTTATGATTGGGGCAGGCGATTCGATCTCGGGGTGCTTAGAACGAGTAGATGCAATATTTTAAGCCTTTCCATATTTTGGTAGAAATTCCTAGTCAGAAAGTGGATCACGTTCCGTACTTGAGCACCGAGCCAGGCTACGATTTCCACAATTTTCGCTCTACAGATTGCTGTCGATTCTGGCACCCCAAAGACCCAATGGCCCAGTCCTGACTCATACAATTGGCGAGGATAACCGGTATGTAGCCTTGTAGTATATATATACGTCCTACTTTCATTGACCACAGTACCATGTCATTTCCAGGAGACTAATGACTCGAACAGTGCGAAAATAACATCAGAGGGCAGAGGGCATGGCATGCTCCACGTATCACATGACTTGCTAGCAAAATAAACGGGTTATATCAATACACGTGTCAGCCGTGTACACACCTTATGAACATAATACTGAACGCAGGTACCAGATACAATGCATGTACATAGATACATGTACATAGATACATAGATACATAGATACATAGATACATACGCAAAGACTTACATACGTACCATGAAGGCAGACATAGCCTGGCACACTTTCAATAAAATATACACACAGTCTGTATGGTATGTTGCTTATTTTTAATCGTCATTTTTTCATGAATGTAGGGACAGACATAAGACTTACATGTTTGCCACGACATAATAGTTTCATGCACCACGACGTCGCTACAAGTACAATACTTCGCTAGTGATATTCACCGGTGCAGAAAACATGAGTCATGCAGATGTCATATACACCGATTGCAGACAGGAAGTTTATAACAGAGCGATTTTATAGCGTTTGACCTCGGTCTTAGGCCGCGTTGTGACATGTAATGAATATCCATATCGTCCGGTTGAACCGCCAGGGCCAGGCCCTGCCAAAGCTGTGTCTCCTCAGAGATTCCGTCTCGAACCAAACTTACTGCGTGGTTTAGGGGACAGCGTCGCTCCGTTCGATTTTCTTATCATTGACACGCTCATTGCAAATAGAGATAATTTATCATTTTATTTAAATTTATAATTTTATTCCATACTTTAAAATGTGCTGACAGAGTAATCGACAAAATATGCAAAACAGATGTCGAATAAGCCTACACAAATTCTCGTCTGCCAGAAATATATGCTAATGAGCTCAGTGTGCAAAACTGAAAACCTCCACAGGCGTTCATTTCATGATTCAGTCAGTGATGTTACTTATACTTCACTGCAGACATTACAAACTGATATCGCTTGACTTCGTCGTTGATTTTACGACGAAATTTCATATGTTTTTAAACAAAACTATGCAAAAATAGTCGGTCTTGCGTCTCACAAAAATATGAAAACCCAGCAAATAGACATGATAAACATGGTCCATAGTTTCACATGAACAAATCTGCCAATTCATAACACATGTGCTACCATGTATTGAACTTTGGCAGCTGCATGTTAAAGCCTCGTTGTATTGTTAATGTTTTACCGTTCAATTCTTTTCTAACCAACATAGGCCCGGCTGCCGCTACTGAACAAGCCCCGACCTCAGTAAAGTAGTACGGCTGTGCTCAGAACATTCTCCTAACCTGCACTGGTTTCTCCGTATAACAACTACACTTGCGCTCTCATTATTACAGAAATCTTGCAAATTGACATAGTAATAAATCTTCACGATTGGAACTAATTTGGGAAAATTGGATGAGAGTAATTATTAGGAAAATGTACCGAAATCGAAATTTTTACAGCTGAAATTTTACAAAATGATAGTATAAAATTTAAAATATTGTTCTCATCGAACAAAACAACGAAAACATAATGATTATTGCATACCTCTTCCTTCGGATTCATTTTCATGGAAAAATGTTCATTTTTGTGTAAATGTACTAAAGAAATGAGACAAAATGCTTAAAATTTCTCTACTTAACGACTTTTGAGTCAGGGCACTTTTGAAATGCCCCTGACTTTTTCGTGAATTTAAGGCTTCACAAACATTAAATTGAGTCAGGGCACATTTTAAATGACCCTGACTGACTTAACTGTAAATCAATCGAAAAGATTCATTTTGGTCGAGGAAAAGTGACAAACTGAGATTATTACTAGTGTTTCAGTAATGAAGAAACTACAGACAAACTCTAATATTTTCATTCAAATATGGATATTGTTCAAATGTTTTGAACAATATTGCATTAGATACTATCATGCACTGATTCTTACTCATAACATTTCAACAGAATCGTAAATTTTGAATAAAAATTTAAAATGGTATGCAAATATGGTGTAATATTAGACAAATTTCTAAAATTCTTGAGAAATTTTGCCAATCCAATTATCCCAATTTAGTTCCATCGTGTTAATAGATCTTGACCTTTTAGTGTGTAAAATTAACCGAACGATCGATTAGAGAGACACTATAGCTGTAGATTGTTTCGGTTATAGAACACTGGCAAATTTTCCTCTTCTCCATCATATAGTACGTACATGATGCACCATGGGAACACAGTAGGTTGTCTATCACAAAACAATGCTTTGCGTTCAGTCTGCAATCATAATACGTCTCTCTCTCTCTCTCTCTCTCTCTCTCTCTGTCTGTCTGTCTGTCTGTCTGTCTGTCTCTCTCTCTCTCTCTCTCTCTCTCTCTCTCTCTCTCTATATATATATATATATATATATATTGATCATAACACCTGGACGAAAATTACTGGTACGCAATACCCTGTCACACAAAAATATTGCCGGAGTGAGATTTCGACGTGTCATGTATAACGCAAAGAAACTCGAAAATGACAGCCTGTCACAACACACCATACTGCAGCGTGTGTAGACATGAGTCGACTGCTGAACCCATTAATACTAGTATTTATGCGATATTTAATCGGGGCTCCTCCAATGCTGCTTGTGATTTGACCATATGGTACTTTGATATTCAATTTAGTTGGCAATTCCCATGCCGTTTTAAAGGATCACGTATGCCAATATGGTTTAAAAGTTCACCATTGTGCTTAATAAATTGAAAAAAAATCATCGGACAGTTAATTCGTCTTTCATTATTTGAACTAATTCCGTCGTGATCTCCGCTCTCCTAATATATGAGACGTTGTGAACTCGCAGAGAAGGCACATGTGTTGACCGTTTTCGACCTGAACATCATGCATTGAATCGCGCACGAGTGTGTGTAGTAAGAACAGGAAGCTTATGCGTGTTTATCCTGGCAATTCATCATACACTGTGTTGAAATATTGCGGGGCCACTCTGTGTCTCGTGGTGCAGAGGCTTTATGACTGTTCGCTGACACTGGCGCCCCACAGTGAGTGTGTGCACACAGCCGAGATCATTCGAATCAGATACTATTTAATACGTGGGTGTAGATTTTAATAAGCTTGCTGGAAAATTATGTTGTAGCTGTACGCTTACAAGTAGTAATTGGCCTACAATCTGTACCACTACTAGAATTTCAGCTGCATGACGTGCGATAGATGGCAATAAACTCACCTGCATTTCCTTTCGGAGGCTATCATTGTATCATCATAGCGCTGCTACAGAGTTCCACGTGTGCATCAGGTGCTGCGTGCAGAAGGAAGAATATGGGGTCACGAAGAAGCCATTGAAATGTTATGTCAGAACCCAGTGGTAAATAAAAGCGGCAACCTTTTGTCAACCGGCACAAAAACGGAAAACAATAGCGGAAAGCTAATATACATGTGACACTTAGACGAATGCCAGACCAAGGTCAACTCTGATTCTGAACCATATTGGTTCCGCCGTATTCAGCTCAGTTCCTGTCAACTGGTGTCGAGGGCGTTCAATACTTGTGTACAGATAAGGGAGGCGTATCTACATATTTTGCAGTCAGATTAACAACCCGTATCATGGCGAACCTTCCCTTGACCATTGATCATGTTGATAGCTGTAACAATTCACTGAAGACCCCTGTACTTTCTTATTTAATACTTCATACCAGGCCTGCAGTAAGAAGGATCGCTGCTAAATGGCGGTCACTGAACGGAGGCTTTTGTCGAGCCCGTGCCGTACTGTGATCAACGTGGTCGGACTTCGAGTGCGTTCGTGAAGATATGTCCGCAGACATATAATAACATGATACTGCAGGGCCATAGAGCAAATGTGGAGAGCATGGGAGATTCCTCTGTCAAATTCTGCGTGCTGTAGGTGGTGGCAATGAGAAGCGAAGTTGGATCAGGGTGTTAGTCGAAAATATGGTTTGCTCACCTTGTGACAGTATTGAAGGGGGTGGATCAGTCCCAATCCACCAACTATTGGCAACACATCTCGACAGACCGAAATATCATGTTCACGAAAAGCAGATCGACGTGTGAACACCCGGCCAGAATATGTTGGTTGGCAGAAAGCCTACAGCTCAGGGCTACAGAGGCTACGGCGTCAAGATGCAGCTTTGAAATGCTGAGTAACTTGTTCTACATCACACTAGCGGTGCTGTCGAGTAACAGTACCCCTGAAGACAAACCCATGGATGTGTAACGACAAGGTGACGTGTGCGATATACGTCGAGTCAACTGCTTTTGTGTGGTTGCGTCCTGTGCGGGCATACAAGCCACACGTTCGTTCGTCGCGTTGTGTTGAAAGGTGATAAAGAAATTAGCATATTGATGCGCGAAAGATAAAAAACCGACTGACTGACTGCGCAGTCATAAGGATGCGGTGTGTAACCGCTTCACATTAAATAATACTAATATTATATAGGGCTCAGCCCTTGGTGTCGCGCCAGGGGTTATTAAAGATTAGCAATGTTATTTGTATTGATTCATGATAAACTGTAATTGTTACTTCATAAACGTTTATATGACAACTATGCCCAGTTTCCCTCTGATGAAAGCAGTTCACGTACGTACACGACGTCAAACCCTGCAGCAGGGCAGGTATAGATTTTCTGTAGCGTGTAAAAATTTTGGAAAAATTGGCAATTTTTACAATGATAACAGCCTATTGCGTTAAACAAGGGACGTATTATGCAATCATTATCATTGCAATGGTAACCGCACTGCCCAACTTCCACTTGCAAGCTGAAAACTACACGGAAACTATAGCGTTCCGTCTAAAAACTGGCTAATTATTGACACAGGGGGCGCTCTTCTATAATTCAATCCCAGCATTCTTTGCGTATGCCCCCCCCCCCGTTCATATGCACGAGTTTTCTCCCTTTATCTATATTAACGATATTTTGTATCAGTGACAAGGTGCATAATAACATTTACTGGCTAATAAAAGAGGTATATTTTATAAAAGGCATGTTATATAATAGTAATTTGTTTCGTATTTGTTTATTTACGAGTATTCAAAAAAAAAACATGGCGGCGCCCATGAAAGAAGGGTACACTTCCGGTTACTCGCATAGTATATTATGAATAAGCGCATGCGTAGTCAGTAAGCCGCTGGCGCGACTATTATCAACCGCGACAGGGCTATTTTCAATCATTCATGTCACAGCACATGCTGTAAATTTTCAGGATTTGTTTGGTTTACGCATAGACAGTCGAGAGTTTCTCTACTGGCTATGGTGCAACCAGACCAGGAGGGTACACGAGCCAAAGCCTTGAAGGCAGGTCTACTGTGGGGAGACCATCCCCGTAAGAAATTATCGCAGCATACCGTTATTGTTCAAAGTATGATCCAAACTGTAATAATTTTCAGTGACTTCAAGCTTGTCCGAAACGTCATAAAACACTTCTACAAAGTTTACATCATATATCGATTGTACATATTCAGAGGTCACGAGACATCTTAAAACCGAATACGTCGCTCTGCAAAAAAGTTTGTTTTTCATAACAACGCAAACATTTTGTCCCCAATTGCGTTTATGACTTGCATATACAAGTCTGGAACCATTGGTATTGGTGTCATTGCATGGAGAGCAGTATTAGTCGTCGGCAGGTTTTTACAACCGAAAAGTTGGCGAGCTGTGTCGATTGAACCGTACTACACGTCACACACAGAATGATCCTATGCAAACGAGCTATTTTACAGGTACCGTTGTGTGTGTGTCGCTTCATTGTCCTTAGCTATGTGCTGCTAGCGACACGTACCATAGTGGCATTACTGCACAGCAAACAGGCATGGATGCAGGAAGCCACTTGACAGATAGACATATATAAATGCAGGAAACCAAATATGATAACCTCAATAACGGACTTTATTTTACCAACGTTCACTTTGTAAGCAGCGGGGAAGGATTTTTCTGAAGTAATGGCGGCCCCGCGAATCGTCCGACTTCTTCAGTTGTGTGGGGAAATTGAGCTGAATCCAGTGCAGAAACGAGAAAACAGGCAACTTTGTCGGCAAGTGGTACAGTCACACCGCCGAAAAGTGGACCCTCAAGTCCTCAGCATGGTTATGGTAATGATACTGACGTATCGTCTGCCTGGGGGAATGCGTGCGATGAGGTACCGGACGATCAACAAAGTTAGACTGGTATGAGGAGGGTTTATTGGCTTGATTTCACCATACAATAACGTGCCCAGCAGGATCGTGTTCTGCTCTTTCTCATAAAATTCTCCCTTAAATGAGCGAAACTACAATCTAATCATATTGATTTACTAAAATGGTCGTCCATTGGGCACAGATTAAAATATATTTCCATACAATGTTAAAGTCTGAAATTTACATCGAGTGATTGGTTCGCACTTAATTAAAGCCGGTTTTGTAACAGTCCTTGATTGTTCCTTAAGATATACTTTCTATTTAAAGCAAGATATCTCCAACAAGATAAATGTTTTGCTGAATCACTGATACTCCTTGAACTTTGTTCATTTTGAAGTCCGTTAAAGTGCAAGGTGATTGACCTATAACAATGACTAATAAGACTCCGTAGTCATTCGATACATAAGAGTAAATAAATATAAATATATCGATACATAAGAGTAAATAAGTATGAATATAATAACTACATAATTCTTGCCTTGTAACAGTAAGACATATCCTGAAAATAGTCAGGTGTTAAATCTACTTACGGACATTCAAAACGAAATGCAAACTTTGAGACGAGAACTGGAAGCAGATTTAACTGATACGAGAAAGGAAATTGGTAAAATTAACGACTCTGTATCAACTCTCCATGAAAAACACCAGAAATTTCTCGAATAGAACGGTTTGAAGTGAACTGCGACAAATCATAGGTTACATCGGGAGAAACAACCTAATTTTCCAAGGCATACCTGAAAGTGAAAGTGGAAAGGAAGCATGGGAAGAGTGCGAAGAAAGAAACGAAAAGTGCTGAAAGTCAGAAAGAGGAACTTGATATCGAGAACGCCTTCGATGAGTCTGCAATAATCATAGAAAGGGCTCATAGATCGGCAGATCGTGCAGCTACCAACAATCCTGCTATCGTCAAATTTGTGTCTTACAAGGTTCGCGCGATTGTGTTACAGAAAGGCAGAACGTTACTTAAAAACTCAAATCTCAAGATCAAGGGAAGACTTTTCACCTTTAGTTCGTGCTAAATGCCGTAAGCTAACACCATACCTGCAGAAATTTATCGACGAGGGGAAAAGAGCGACATTCATTTACGATACGCTATACTGATTGAAGGAGAAGGATACAAGTTTCACGAAGAAAAATGGACAATTATGAAATTATAGGGAACTGGCCAGGCCCGGACGATAGTAAACCAAGTCAGAGAAGATGGACATAAAAAAAAAGTTGTCAGTTGTATCATGGAATGCCAACGGTCTCAAAAGTATCTTAATAATTATGAAGTTTCGTGACGGAAATCTCCAGGATTACATAACTGATTATTCAGATGCAAATGAGCACACTTTATTTGATTACGGGGTGGATCATTTCGAGTTATTGTGACAAAATAGTGAATATATATATACTTTTATGTAGAATTTCGAAAGACGACGTAGTTGATAATTTTGGTAGAAGTCTTGTTGAATTGTGTTTTATGGTCGCTTTGAAGGTGACAAAATGGTGAATATACATGCCCAGCAAATCAAGGAACAAGCATTGTAGATAATATCATTACGTCAAGTTCGCTTTTCTATTGTCAGCTTCACGGTCAATACATTTTATCTCTCAGACCATTTCCCTATACACTGCGAGTTTTCTTTTACCTCGAATGTAAATGCTGTCATCGACTCGGCCAATGAGATTACGGTTTCACCTTATATTAAATACATTTGGAAACCAGAGTTGGCTGACAACATACCTGATTAATCTGCAAAGCGAAGCGACACAACAACTGTTCAGAAATTATTCACATCATGAAGTTGAAAACAGAAATGTAAATTAAGGCTCTTTTATTTAATTCTAAATGACATTATATCTGATCATAGACCCTCGAGAAAAACGTTTTTCTCGAGGGTTTATGATCTCATGCATGTAAAGACATGAGATTACTTATTAAAGGTATTAACCCAAGTCACGAATGAAATGCTGTTGAACCTTCAAGTTGGTGAGTGAGTGTTCAGACATGACGAAGGACAAATTTGAGCTGCTTCAGAAATTCCGTTTATCAAATAATACCAAGGATCTTACCAATTACAGATTAGTTAGAAATCAGCATAAAAATGTTTGCCAAAGCAAAATTAAATTCATATAAGGAACAACAAAGAGATTTATTTGTGGCGTTATGTAATGACTCTAGAGAGTTTTGGGGTGTAATTAAGAAGCTTCGGGATACAAATATTTATACAATCAGAATTTATGCCATTTATTTACGTAATAAAGCCTTTCATAGACGAAAGAAATGTGTCCCCATACTGTCTTAACTTAATAGCTTTTGTAACATATTTCTTAGTGAAACACATGTATATAATTGTACAATTACTTTATTTGCTGGCTTTGTTATATTTTTGTCACTGACCATCTTCTGTTGTGTATTTTGGACTAAGGCCTTGTACTGAAATAAAATGAACTGAACTGTACATATTCACACTTTCGGATCGAACGTACCGTTACCGCAACTTATTGATATGCAGTGTATGGTGAACCCTTCTGTGAAGCCTAAAGGGTGTTTTCGTGGAGTCTGCCAGTCTCAGCAAAGCCTGAATGTCACAATTTCAAGTAAATTGTAAAAAGCCCCAGCCTTCAAAACGGAAACCTATGATAATTTCTGCGGTAAATTTTGATTTTGATATGAAGTACTCTCTTTCATTTTTATGAAATCTGATGTGTAGACTTTGTATTGCCAGTGTAAGAACACTAAAATGTTGAGTTCGTTGACATGAACGAATTAACGTGCAAAAATACAAACGGGGCATATTCGTCCGACTAAAATAAAAAATGCGTGTAAGCGATATTGAATGTCAAATATTTGTTAATTGGACAATGTTTTGCGCTGGTAGTCTGGGGAATACGAGCTGAGGTACCAGTCTGGATCATAATGCTTTCATAGTAGTAACTCAGCTGACGCACCAAGATGTAGTGCATCACTTTAGAATTTTCTTACGAGATGCCAAACGTGAAGTTCCAGCTCTCTCGCATTCTCTGTGCAGTTTATTACATGCCCAGATGTGAATGCAAATCAGTGCATTTATTTGAATAGGAATATCCGGGGAGTTAGCGGGCAGTGTGAACGATGCACGGACCGGTTCCCATAGTTACCTATCCGGTGAAGCCAACAGAAAAACAAGCGGCCGGAACTATTTTTTCTGATATTTTGACTTTCGTTAAAATCTGTTTGATGCTGGTCGATAATGGTAAAATTGTTCGAGAATACCCTGCATGTAACTTATAAATGTCATATAGCGTTTACTCTGAAGAGGTATGTAATAAAAATATTATTGCCTGAATACATGGTCTTATGTGCCCTCAAAGCAGGAGACAATTTGCCCGACGCAAGGAGGGCAAATTGTCAGATTGGTGCTTTTCAAGAACTGGATGTATGAAAAATCTGACCCTCCCTTTGCTTGTGCAAAAAAAGGAACCCCGTCTCTTTGACCAATAGCAACTGACCTCTTATGCCACAATTTGCATTTTAATGAGCCTGGTTACAAATGACGTCATCTTTGTCTCTTTAGTATGCAAAAATTAATATTTGTCCTAAATTTACATTAGTTTTAGAAATTAAACTACTTAACAGGCGACTACAAGCAGCATCAACAGCAATGCATGCAATACAGAATTTGTCTGCATTTAAACCAGCAGTGTCTAGTGTCGCGTGTGCAGCAATATTGAGGGAAAAACCCACAACAACGGACAGTACTGTACTTGAGGCAGTCGAATACTTTGCCTGTCAACACACTGTCTATGGATATACATGTACTCACAAAGCAATTTACACAGGCAGCTTGAATGTCAACAATAATGTTGCTGACTACATATATGATGTATTGGGATAATAGGCACTGTAATCTATTACATACGCTTTAGTTTTTAAGAACATAAATACAAAAAATCAAACCATGCATCTCCTGCCCTTGATACCATGAAACTGTAATAAACTACGAAAAGTTTATACGGGTGACATCTGTTGATCAATATCAATGTTACACAATGTATGTCGATGATAATAACGATGATGATGATGATGATGATGATGAGGAGGATGAGGATGATGAAGAGGAGGAGGAGGAGGAGGGGGAGGAGTAGGAGGAGGAGGAGGAAAAAAAGAGTCGAGGAGAAGGATTGCGAAGATGAATAGAATGCTTTTATAATTTCCTGAACTTGAAACTTCTTGCTTTTGTGATTCACATTTCAACGCAGTGTTTTAAAATATTAGTGGTGATCTTTCCATATTCTTGCACAAGTAATAATGACCCATCCCCTGATGTAAGCACGAAATGAAATGGCCCTCCTAAAAACTGTTGCACGAAAAATTGTAACCCTCCCCAAAAATCGCATACCCACCCCCCGTGTTAATTGTGTCAAGACCCTCTGTCAATTATGTGCCTTGCAGTGAGTAGCGTGGCCTTGGTGGAACATTCGGTCCTACGAACTTTTTGATTGAAATGTTGTGGCTCATCTTCAACACTTAAACTTCAAAACACTGTTTTGCGCGAGCCCATTTATGGACAATAAGAAATCTAAAGCTGTAGGATATAAAATAATTTGAATGATTTAAACTTTTGAATTTTATGAATTTGAACTTGAACGTAACACTTTAACGCGTGCTTTAATTAAAAATCGCAAGACTCCTTCAGTTTTTCACCCTCATGGGTCTTTTCAGAAACTTTTTTTTCAAGCAAAGTAAAATTTATTCACAAATAGTGACTTTGATGGTAGATATGTTTACTATCAATACTAAGCGGCATGTCTACATAACTGTAAATAAGTAAAGCAAACGAAAAATGTACAAAGAATATCTTGAATAACAAAGTGATATTACATGTTCGTAGTGCAATTTAACCGTCAAAATGAGTTCAAGGCGCTTCCTTTACCACCAAGTCTCACCGACCCGAAACTTAAGTAATCTGTTGCAATTTATTCTTTCACTGTTACGTCCCTCTCTGTCGAGTAAAAACCAACTTTTTCAGAAACCAAGAACGGATTAATTTCGTACAGCGCCATCTCCGTCCACAGCACAAAACCTTGGTGGCGCCCTTCTTAATCTCGCCGACCGTCTTGTGTTTGAAAAATAATGTGTGTGACTTTCTGCAATGAGGGTATGAACTCATAACAGTCAATGCACAGGGAGTCAAAATACTCTTATTCCGATCTGTTGACCAATTCTTCAAGTAATGACAGCAGCATACGAGACAGACAACACTGCCTTGGCACTGTCTTGCTGTCTTTGTGACATTAATGGACAACATTATTACAGTTCAGCAAATGAAATCTGCATCGAAATTATAGTCTATGCGGCATTGAACCTTGTCACTGTAGAAGTCTATTGAAAAAGACGATGGCTTCATCTTTAATTCAAAGTATTTTCGTCCTTTTAATTATAAAATAAATGTATTTGCTTATTCTTACCTTTAGAATATGTTGAAATACAAGATGTTTGCCGCGTTCATGCAATTCTCTGCAGTGTGCGACACCGTCATTCGGCTGTCATTAGCAGACGATCACTGTGTCGACAAAAAGTAAAACAAGGAATTCAACAACTTTGGGCGGAAAGAATACAATGATTTTTACTTGAAGAACCCAGCAATACGCTGGAAGATATACAAAACATTACAGCTAAAGAAGCTTTCAGTATAATTTCTTGCAGGTTATACTATATACGATTCCATGACATCGCGCCCTCACGGTGCAGTGGCCCACAGAGTGGCCGCACCCTTCATCAATGGCCATAGATTTCGGGAAAACAAGCAATAACCTTCAACAAACTTCCACCAAGGATGTTTACAACCTTCCCAGCTGTTCAGTGTTTCAAATAGACTTATATGATAAAACACATATAAGTGAAGGCTCTCATAATTAACCCAAGGTCATGATATTCATGGCAATGAAACTGATATTATATCGATATTTATCTTAGACCAGGTTATGGCAATAATCGCAGACAACAACAAATTCTAAGAGACTTGAACTTCAATTTCGCATATCTACGACATGTATAACTTTAGTGAAGAACATACGTTAATCGATCTACGTTCTATCGTCGTATTGATCTTACTGCATTTGTCCCGTGTCAAACCAATCCGAACCATTATAACGATGTCAACATTACTACTTCATACAGTCAGTCCTTTATTGTGACCGCCAATTGCCATTTCTACTCTCGGTGTATCGATATCCGGTAATGGCGGTCCCTCATCATGCTATCTCTTCAGTTCGCATGCTGTCATTCCTTCGCAGTAAAAAACAGTGTGACTGGGGAGTCTTCCGTCTCTGTAATGGTTCAGAGAGACGCAGCAATCTCTCTGTTGCTAATTGAAATGAAAGTATCTCAACATTATCGCGGGTAGCTGACACCAAATTGCGGCCTTATCGCTGTGTCGACCACCCCGCAGGTGTCAAAGCCGGTGTCAAATTCACCCATGCAAGGTAAGCGGTGTGATTTCTTCACTACTGCCCTAACAATAATGACCTTTATAATTAGCTCGGAAAGATTTAACAATTAACCCACTAACTATTACGTAAAATTACGCCTTGAAGTAAGAATCTTCATCAAGGATAATCCCGTCTAATGAAGAGAAACAAATTACACGTAACAAGTAATGGAACTCGAAAGATATTCAGGCCAGGCGTCAGGCTTACGAGTTCCTGGGATATATTAAAAGAAATAATCTTTCGCATAAGGGAGTCTTTTTTTCACAAATGAATGCAGCGTCTAAAACCCAGAAACATTGGTGGCCTTAATGATGATACAGAGCTCTCATAGCGCGCATAGCAAAATGAAATGGTGTTCTCATTTTCTGAGAAGGCAACAAAGCGTGTTTTATTGATTGCAATTTATGTTCATGCTCTAGTGTGTACGCTGAACGTATGAGAAAAGGCCACCGGGTCATACATTCTGTTGTCGCCCATGCACACGCATCGTTACAGTTCTCGTGTCGGCGATGTACATTGTGTGTCAAACGTACAAAACTTCGCCAACAAGCTGTCTTTCAAAGTACACTTGATTGTCAGTTGGGAGCCGTAGGGTTTATTGTAAGAGGTTGCGTTTACACAATCAGGGTGTACGACCAAGATTTTAATATCTGTCAATTTGAATCACCTGTATTCACTGAAATATATGTTACAGTGCCTCTTCCACTAGGTGTGCTGCCCCTCTATATGGTACCGATGTTCGTGCATGACCCTCTGTGCGAGTGTCCCAGTTTAATTAAATCACCCGGTTCTCTTGGCAAAACCCTTCACACAACTTTGGAATCCAGACGGTGCTGGATAGCTGCCAAGCCAAGGGAACACCCCGGTGTAAGCCAGAGGTGGCACATTATGGATGTAAGATAGTGTTCAGTTGTCCTAGACGCACATTGTAGTCAAATTCACTATTGTTCTCGCACGGAGCACACGGTAAACGAAAAAAGACTGAGGCCTTGCCCTGTTTACTCAAGGTTTGCAAGCAACGGTAAAACTCGCGTCGGTCGCGAAGTCTAGCTAGCACTCAGGGTGAGAAATACTGTCGTTAAAACCCGTTAATTTCCACGACATCGGGTTATCTTTTACGCAACAAAGTTTGTCATAATCTGTGGCGAAGCGTAGTAGCTAACCGACAACGGATGAGCCATATACCCTGAAGTATACTGGGGTAGTCGAGTCCACAAAGCACCTGACAACCGAGTTATTTTCACGCCATGCACGCCTTCATTGACCGTATCAACAGGTAAGGTCCCGTTTTCTGTCTTTACATTTTCTAACTATGAAAGAAACTTTTACTGAGTTAAAGAAATCCTTTATTGGTTACTGGTTCGATCTATCCCATATTGTAATTCCCCATTACTCAGTAGCTAGAGTCCAATAACCTAAATACAAATACAGATATTTGTTGTCTTTATACAGTTGAGATGACTACCGAACGCACTCCCCGTGCCGATATTTTTCTGATTGTTTGCCATAGTTCCAGCGGCAACCATGACAAACGCAGCGTACACAACTTCAGGTTTGACGGATATAACTCGATCCCATGGCATAAGTGTGCTGGATAACGTTCCCTATTCATTTTTGTGAAGACGTCGTGATCCAATTGTTTGCGAAACTCTGGGCGTAATGTACCTTTCACGGCTCCCGTGGAAGCAATTGAGTCGTGAGCGGTGTCAGTTGCAGCCGGCTTTTTGTTCGACAAGTGGAGAAACCCGTTGCGTGTGGTTTGTGTTATTGTTGTCTGGTCCCCGAAGCTAAAACACCCCCAGCACCCGAAGCGAATATATCATCAGTCCATGGCCATTGACGTGTTTTCTGAAATTAGAAATTGCAAAACCGATGGCAGACGTGTTCTTAAAGTACAGATGATGAATACCCGTAAATAAATGTGTGTTGTAGGGCTCTAACACAAAAGGAAACTTCTGTTAAACCGACACGTTCGACCATTGATTTCACAGTTATATTTCTTTTCACTGAAAACTTGACCCGTTCTAGATATATGAACCTGAGAATTGTTGAAGTACGAGCATTATGAGGTGGCAAGTACATTGTCCTGAAATTGACAATTTTAATGAGCATGAAGTATGTCGCTAGTTATTCAAACAGAAATAAAAATATTATTGTTGGGAACACATACAGAAACATGCAGTCTTTAAAATATTGCATTCCAGAGGTGGGCGACAGATTAACTGTTTACCTTGAAGTTCCGTGATTAAAGCACCGCTGTCATGGTAACGGATAAGATTATTTACGATTGCACACTGCGGAGGAGACAAACTTTCCTGTGATATCCGATTTGTCAACAGATCCTTGACCGAAATTTCGGTAAAAAATACGCCCCACCAGCCGCGTCCCCCGCCTTACAATGGGCAGAAATGTTCACTTATTCGACTGTTACATGTTAAATTCCGGTCACGTAAATAGCTTCATATCGTCAGAGAACCATGGAATATTTTCTAGGGCAAATTTCGGTCCGTCAACGATATCTATTAGTTTCCGAAACCCATTCAAAGTATGATCCAGAAATATTCAATAGGTTGTAGCCATGTCAATTTGGTGTTTCGCACAAATTGTCGAACAATATCTACGTGTGTTACAGCTCCGTTGCAGGTCAACTCTGAGGTCATACATGGTTTCAACAAATTGCACCGTCGTCACTACGGACGAGTGAGAACTGATAAAAACCATCAAACAACAATGGGTAAAATTAGCCTTAAATGAGGTAATATTGAAATATGGCAGATTTACGGATAAGCGTGGAACATGACGATCGTGACAGATGGCCGTTATCGGCGGTTGCTAACATAGTTCTAGTTAGTTGTGAATAACAAAATCCTTCATTCAATATATATCACTCTATCAAGAGTATCTGGGTTACCCACTATAACTGTCAGAGTATATTGAACAGTTGACCCCAGCTAATGCCGAATGAAGAGCGCTTGGTGTGTGATTTATGAAGAACGTCAACAACAGGGGCAGTGTGGGTAATGAATCTCTGAGTTGACCTCTGACCTCATTTCACCGGCGATGATAATTTGCCTCATGTTGCAATGTCAATGTGAAAAGCAGCGCCATATGTCGTCAAGCTGATTTCTCATTTTAATATCACTTCAGTTCTATTTGATAACTCGTGTATAGAGCACTTTTAGCTGACGTCACACGCAGCGACCACTGTCACCAGGGAAACGAGCCATCACGGTGAAAACGCACGGGGGTCCGAGGTTCATCTCTTCCCTAGCTGCTGTGCGTTGGCTGGAAGACGGCAAATAATCACATCACCCTTGGTAAACTGAAGTGAGTCGACGGCAACACCGATAACATTGCTGGTGTGTCGGTCCTACCCCTTTAATTCTTACCAATAATCCCCTCTACGTATAAGCCTATTGACGTACAACAAGTCGGATTGGCTGTTTTCAAATACCCGGATTGACTCCGTCTTCGACTGTGGTGCGCATTTTCTACAAATTGAACCATCGCCAAGGCGTATTTAAGTTTGCGGTTGGTGCGACTTCGCCTGATACGTTGTCCAGTTCGCCCGAAGACATCGTACGCATAACGTATACTGTTTCACAGGGTTCGCTTGGTTACCAGCACAGACGGGGACTTCCACCTGATCGAACAACAGTACGATACTCTTGGTGAGCTCATTGTAGTTTTCTTGTTGAACTGCATTTTCGTGTCCGTCCTTGCGACATTGTCAGCTTTATTTTCCAGAAACACTTTTTTGGCTTACATTGTAGGATTGGTTACGTATTATGCAAGGTAGATTTGTTGTTGTTGTTGATGTTGTTGTTTTTGTTTTTTCATCTATCGGGGAATCTATTTCATACACAAAGCCGAGTTTAATCATTGTCTTGGATGTTGGAAGAGTTCTGTTGTAAAAGTGATACGGCGAAGTTGCCACCACATTCATAAATTCAGTCCACCTAAACCGGGTCAGCAAAGGTTCGCGCCCTGGTGTTTTAGCCGTTCAACCAACAGACTTTAGTACTTTCCTAACGTTTTCAATATAGATTAGACCATTATTGGGAAAGTGGCATTGAAAAACGCTGTGACAGTAGCATTGGCGCGATATTGTCATTGTGCCTAAAATTCACTCACCGCTGGCACGACAATTCGGCAATACGTGGCAATATCGTCCAAGCACCCACATTTACTTATTGACTCCAATGTCACGACCTAGTAATGCCTTTCAAATTACATTCCGAGTCTGTCCCGAACGCAACGCCCTGCATTGCGATTGTGTATTGAAATCCACAAAGTTGCTTTCGTCTCAAGAATAAAGGAGTAATATACATCGGATTAAAGACTAAGCCAAATAAAAAGACATACCTGAAGTGTCTGCAAGGAATCTAACATTCCCAAGGCACAGTTAATCGCACGATTTGATGTACCGGGAGTTGCACTCAACACCGATGAAATTCCACCGTCGTAAAAGGCATAAAATGTTAATATTTGAGATTGTGTGCGACAATCGCCGCCATCGTGTAGGTGTGTGCCAAACACTGTCCATTGTTTTGTGCGGCCCCTGTCCGACGGTATCGGAGGCAAAATACAACACAAGCGACGCGGTGAGAGTATGTTTTACCCATTCTTCACATATTTCGTATCATTATTTTGAATCTCTACAATTTGCTGGTTGTACATACATTTCTTACGATGATTTCATTACATTGTGGTCGTTCGGACACTGCTGTAGCATACCGTGTGTATATTGATCTTTCGGCGTGGCAGCGTCAGATGTCAACATCGTCGTAAAAACTTTAGAGCTTCATTACAGGTGTGACTTTTGACGCACTATAGTATTACGTTAGTGTTTTTTTTGTATTTAAGTTGTTTTATTGGTAACATTTTCTTTAGTAACAGTGTTTGTTCTGTTTGTAGACCACATCCTTATACGATTCCCCAAATCAAATCGATGTGCAGCGTGCTCAACTTGACAGTGAAACCTCTCTCTCTCTCTCTCTCTCTCTCTCTCTCTCTCTCTCTCTCTCTCTCTCTCTCTCTCTCTCTCCCTCTCTCTCCCTGTGTATGTGTCTGTGATGTCCGGTATAACTGTTGACAACTGAATACCTGTCCGGACCCCAATTTAACGATCTACAGTAGCATTGCTAATTCTACACAGTGCGTTGCGTTATCAGGGTTTAATACTTGGTATTTCAATATTCTCTGGAGTGAAGAATTAGAGAACGTGCTTGCTTTTTACAAAAAAAATGATGAACATTTTATCTAAAGCTATAGCTGTTGTCCTTTTATTACAAACAAGGAGAATTAGTCAATGCTAACTTTCCCCTCTGATTCATAACTGGCCTGTGTGATGAAAACCTCGATGTACTTCAACAGGTAAATAAATCCTCGAGCATAAACAACAACAACAAAATAATATTAACCAAAATTACACAAACTTTTGGTCGTGCATAGTAACAGCGTTCTCACCTTTACCGCTGCTTGTAAAATATAGACATTTTAATATTCGTTGGTATGCGATTTCAGACGTTTCTATATTTCCATGTTTTATGACAATGAGTGGCTTTCCATTTGTACCAATAACAGAGAAAGGAAGTTAGAAATTATTTTAATATCCGCCTAACCACAGTTTCGTAGCACGATTGAGTTAATTTTCGCTAGAAAATGTTATGCGTTCAGCTAGTCGGAAGGCGCACAGCGTGTTTACAGGCGGGACAGCGCTTGAATGTTCGTCGTCGAATTTCGACACCGGGCACCTGCGTGAAGTTGATGGAAACCCTGTTGTCTGAATTTGGAGTCTGCTTGATTGCCGGGCTTAATGTTATTAACTGGCTCTTTTTCAAGTATACATATCTCCTAGCAACATCTCAAATATTTTCCCGAGTAATCAAGTGCAAGCTGTTTTATGCACCTAATATTTTACGGTCGAGCAGCGAAGGTATTGTGTGTAATCCACGGCCTTCCCAATTTTTACAGTTTCTTTGCGCTCTATAAACATCCGTCGGATCGTTTAGAATGAAAATAGCTCTAAGTGATTGCCATTAATTTTGAAAAAAAACCGCTGCGGCGCAGAAAGGAATACTCGCCTGAAATGCTGTCTTCGACGTGTGTTTGTGACACAAGGGAGCTAGTTCCTTACACTATTGTATTTTACACCCGAAGCACAACATTCAACTCGTCTACCGACACAAACCTTTCTTTAATTAGATCATCGTTAATATCCTGTAAGGTGTCTTCCATTGAATAGAAAATTATCATAATAGCTCTGTTCAATTATTTCGTCCTTGTTTTACTTCATTTTGATATCGGAGCCAGGGACCGCCGGCTATGATGTTCTCACCGTTTCACGACGCATTAAACTTTGAAATTCTTTCTTTCAAACATACTGCGTATAGGTTGATAACGTTCCATGCTAATCCACCGCAGTCTGGAATGTAAAATGTCATTAGACATGTTAGACCTGACGGAGGTAATTGGTTCATCCGGGACTTTTACTAAATCTTCTGTAAAGGTCAATACATCTGGCGGTCATTGGCTTCATTGATTAATTGATAAATTGAAGACATTTATAGATTAATTGGAAACATTGACAAGCAGCGTATGGGTGATCGGAGATTGCTAAAATATCCGAGTGCAGCTTAATTTGCATATGTGGACATACACCTAATTGTTGGAACATCCTCAGAGACAGCAAGCGAACGTCTTCATGAACAAGAAGTTAAAGGGACAAAGTCGGCCATTTTTCATGAATTGTGTTTGATGCGAGATACTACGTCGTTTGACATGTCGAAAGATACTGAATGAATGGATGACCATGCATATATTCGACCCCGGTTTTAGGCACGATAAACGAAACCATCGCGATAATGAATCAATGGTCATTACCATTAATTCATTTTCGCGATGGTTTCATTGATCGTGTCTTGGTCGAATATATGCATGGTCATCCAATCATTATCTTTCAACTTGTCAAACAAAATAAGTAGTATTTTGTATCAAACAAAATTCATGAAAAATGGCCGACTTTGTCCCTTTAAGGGGTACTAGGCAATTCTAATAATATCTGGTGTTTTCGAAAGTGGCTAATTATTTTTACGAGCGTGCTTTGAAATCGACAGAAGACAGAAATATCCAAGACACGGGAAAAAGGGGGGAAAGAGATCTCAGACAGACAAGCAGACATAAGGACAGGTAGGCGGACACACAGACAGACAGGCAGACAGACAAACGTCACTTATATAGAAGGCCTTTCCATAAAAGTTGAGTCTCCGAAGAATCATGTGTAAGCCAACATGACAAAGTCGGCATAAAATTTTCCAAAAGTAAAAATTCGCGAAACAAAATTAGTCCACAGAATGGCCGTGTGACAGCCCTAATGAGTTTAGCAATGAGTAGGAGTGTTGACACTCCGGTTAATGTTGTCTTTTCGTGTTTGCGCCAAGAAGATTGATACATTACACAGAGACAATTAGAAATAATGGGTCTGGTTATTGCTGACTAAATACGCTGCCTATTATGCATCTCTGTATGGACAACACGAATTCCGGGAATTCCAAATTCCCATTTTAGTCGTCTTAAAATTTGAGTGAAAGCGTTTTCCTTTCTCTTCTGTTCAGACATAGATTGATCATGTGATCGCAAGAAAAATAATCGCCCACATTGGAGAGCATGAGTAAAGCTAAGCCGAGCAAGGGCGGTGTTGCTGTAGCAACAAAGAAGAAGGTGAAGGTCAAAGGTGAAGAAGACAAGCGTGGTGCTTCAAATGGGACGGTCACTAAACAAAAGAAAGGTAAGAGGGATTCTGTGAGGGCATGCTAAAATGCCATGGCTGTACTTAGTGTGTAGTGTGTCTGAGATAACGGTTGAAGTACCTCTTAAACTGCAGGGCTTTGTCATTGTGGCTCTGGATTTGAAACCGGCATGTGACTCACAATAGGTTAGCTGGTTTGCTTGTTACATGAGTGATGATATAATTCAGCACTAGGATTAGCATATTGCGGATTGATATAAAGAACCAACACGCAATATAGTTGTTGTTTGAATTCTATCCTAGTCCACACTAATCTTCAGTCGTCAACAAATAAATTCAGAATAGACAAGTTGAGCAATAAGCATTTCGGCCGGTCCGAAAATACTAGAAAATAAAGCGAATGTTACAATTAATGAGATTTAAGACATATAAGGACAATTATTTCTACATCAAACAATGTGATTTGCTACTGCATATGGGTATTTTATCGGGCCCTGTATTTACCTCTAGCCAGAGGGTATCTGCTATAGAATGGCCCACAAATCGCTTGACTTTTCTCGGGCATGCGCTGTAGTTGCTGGCTGATGTTCATTCTATCATCAACACACAGTCTGCCAATTTATATTGCTTCAATTTGGCGATCACTTCACCATCTACGCGAAAGTCTGCTGAAGTTTGTTCCTTTAATTTACACTGTTTTGATATTTGTGTACCCACAAACTTTGGGCAAGTCTACTGGGTACCTGCAATTTTGGTTTATATTGTAAATCCGGTGGTGTGAGATCTTGGACTACATCTTCCCAATAATGTTTTCTAGCTTGAGTTGACTTGTGAATTTGCTACAGTTTATTAACCTAGTCCTGGTCGAATACCAATGTCATTTTTTATGAAGGTTATATGCAGAACCAGCAAGACTTTGTTATAAAAAGTACTGCCGTCGGTCCAACTGCAAAAGGCATGCACCGATTTGGAGACATGGGCTTTAAATAGAGTAACCTTGGCAATGAGTCGATAAAGAGACAAGTCTGGTAATCTACGGTTAAACCCCCTTCTTAAGTACCAGCAAACCAGACACCAGAACCATTTGACTTTACTTGACTGTTTTCTTGCTTAACAAATATTGAATGGATTTGCCTATAGTAGTATTCCGGCTCCAAAGATAAAATGTGTCTATATAAGCATTAATTACAGAGTGTCGCCCATTGTAACCACAACTCCAGTTTAGTCTACTTATAGAAACGTTTAAGGTTACCCCTCACTCACAATTTTCTCAAATTCGTCGCAAATAAATAAGTGTCATTATATTGCTTGACGTTTGTTCTTTCAGGGAGAAAGTTGCTCTTCCCAAACTGGGACAAGTCGGACGACGATGAAGAATATTTGAATGGTCTGAAGCAATCAGAGTTTCTACGTTCAAAGCTCGAAGAATGCTACGATCGGAAAGTGTCCATCCAAGAAGACGCCCTCAGGGAGTATAACCAAATATTCTCTGATATAATCAACAGCTTACTGCCGAAACTTCAGAGAAACACGTCACGCGTTCGTTGCCTGGACCCGGTGTACGTTGGAAGCTCGGTCGACGACCTCATGGTGAAACCGCATATTCACTATGATGTGCAAGTCCCCATATGCGTCGTTGGTCGGGTCACAGTCGAGCACGTGCGATCAGGACTTGTCACTATGCGGGTACCTCCCGTGCCCTCGGGCCGGGCTAAGGAAGATCGATGGGCGGGTTGGAGATCGCCGGATAACTTCCTGTCGCCGATTTTGGCCAATGAGATGATGTACAAGTTTGTTCTGCAGTGGATGAGCATGCGCGATTTGCCAAATATCGCCGTGGACGATTACGAACCCGGCAGCGTCATATGTATTCGTATTGGCGACGAAATCAGCATAGACATCACCCCGATGATCGACCTAAAGCGTAAAGAGGACCCCTATCCTTACCTAGCTAAACCCTTCAGATACGAGCGCGAACCCAAATCCGAATACTACTGGAGAATCTCGTGCTTCGAACGCGAGAAGGAGCTGCTGCAGACGATAAAAAGAGCCGACGGTGGCTACCGCTTCAAGGCGCTGAAAATTCTGAAGGCCTTGCGACACGACGACGCAGCTCTGCGACACCTGACCACGTACCACATGAAGACGGTGCTTTTGCACATGTGCGATGGACAGGTAGACAACTTCAAGTGGCAGAAACACAAGACCGAGTGTTGCTTCATGTCCCTTCTTGAACAATTACGGGAAGCAGTCCAGAAGCGTCACCTTCGCCACTTCGTCCTCACCGACGTTGACATTTTCGAGAATATTCCGGAGAACGTCATGGTAGCTATTGGCAACCGCTTGAAGATTCTCTGCTCAAGAGAAAGAGAATTGGGTCGGCTTCTTGATAAGTGACTGCTATAGCGCCTACTGAACAGAACTTCTCTTTGTGGCAAAGAACAAGCTGCCAATCTAATTGTCAGAGAGTGTTCTAGTTTATATGTTTCCAGTGTAGAGATGATCACTGCCAAAGCAACAGTCAGCATCGTGTTTGTTTTATACAAGCCAAGAATTTTACCGCTACCTTTCTGATATATAGACCTAAACAAAGCGAAACGTGCCAAGTGAGAGTTGATAAGCGTAAGGAGACTAGAACTAATATGACTGTCACAAAGAATTGAATTATATTCTAGGCCAAGAGTAATATGTCTAATATATATTGGATCATTTGTGTGATAGAATAAGTTAGGTAGTGACACAATGATGTGTTACAGACGTGATTTCACAAACACTGGCTGGCACACCTTTCTCACATTTACGAAAACCACCACACTTGACTCGGAACTCATATTTACCCACACGCCCTCTAGCGGGCATTCCGTCCAACACCCGTGCAAAGCTGTCATGTTCTTTTTAACCGCCCAATTTGTGCGGTCATGGTTTTCCCATGGAAATATTACACCCGAGGATTAATTTCAGAAGACAATTCTATCTTTGTCAATGTATTTAAATGTTTTGAATATGGCTTAAAAAATGTGGAAGTCAAATTTGAGCATATCCTGATCTGTTGACAGAAGTGAGACCGTGCTGAAATTTCTTATAACCCGATGCTTTAAATTTCGGTAAATTTATCAATGTCTTTTCATAATAGTAGAGAGGAAAAATAATGATTGTACTACACCTTTTATTGTTCTTCAAGGTACTTTCAAACAGACAAGTTGCCAAAGAAACGATATCTAGAAACATTTCTATATTTTTTACATCTATAAATACAGCAGAGCTGTCATCTTTGGACGTGGCAGCACAGTGAACGACCATCAACCCGTTTTACTTAAGAAATGGTTCAATGATTACATTAGCCAAAAACGGATTAACGGATTAAAAGAATGATTTATCCCACATTCTAAACAACAGACTGAGTAGTCAAATCAATCATAGACACTATTTTCACCGAGGCAAATCAATGTGTGCGCTCAGAATTTTCTTTTATGAATACCATTTCGACGGGAAATTCATCGATAGAGTATCGGATCTGTTGTCCGTTGACCTTTCCTTCACAACATCCAGGTCCGACTCAAATTTATGGAGGGACTGTGACAAAACATAGCGTATCCACTATGCATAGTTACCGTTGAACGTAAATGAATTAAGTGCGTATAGCTGCATATTGGGCGTTGAAGGGCAACTAAGTATGGATGTAATAGTAACGCAGTCCAGAGAGAGGTACCGGACGGTCGATGCAGTAAGTGAAACGTTTCTGTTATAAAATGTCAATAGCGTGTCGATGTACCTGAAGGAGACATCAGCTGTGACTATACCGTTCCCAGTGCAAATGATCGATTTCGAAATGACTGACATCTATGAACCGGGTGTCCTCGGTATTGCACCTGTTGGATCAGTTTTCCCCGCCATGACCCTGAAGAGCCCAATGTTAGATGTATACCACTTAGTACTAAACACGCTTCATTGACAACGACATGATGGAAACAAAACAAAAACAAGAAGGTAGATCACCAGACGCGTCATACGACTGTTGTGTAAACATCTCGTCAACACACGCTGGACAGGTTTTAGATGAAGACGCCCGGGAGCACGTTTTACATGCATCGCTGTCGTTTCACCCGTGACCTCTCGCATTGTCAGATTTGAAACCCGACTGACCTGAAATTATCATGACAAAGGTTCCACACTCTTTTAAGTATTTTGTGTCTCCAAGACAAACACCGAGAAGGCACAAAGCATTCCTACATTCTAATTTAGCCAGGTCGCATGCGAAAGAAAGAAAAAACCTAGTCTTATGTAGCAACTGTTTACCGGAGCGGAAACCCGGGCGCACCTCAGAAGCTATCTCCTGCCTGGCACTCTGCGGACTTTGCGCCCGTTTTGTTTTAACGATTCTGTATATAAGGTTATTGATTTTGTGCTTTTTGTACGGTTAAGAGGCGTGGGAAGCGCGAGTCGTCCAAGAGACCGAATTCTTAACAAACAACGGCTGAATGAAGGCAGCGCAGTAGTAAGTATAAACAGAATCTATATCTCCCCTCTCTTTCAACATTGTCGGCAGAATAACGTCGAACTCGCAGCAGGCTAGCGACCCCGGATTGTCCAAACAACGTTTCTGTGTTTCCAACAAAAGCCTTCGATCATGTAACTGTTTTGTTGCTATCATACCAACAGAAACACGCCAGTATGGACTATGACTACTGGATACACAAGCCTAAGATTGTCGTGTCACGCCAAGGGGCTCATTCGTTTCGTTTGACCATAGTCCCTCCACCCACTGTAGTTTGGCCATAGACCGAGGCGGCCTGCACTCCAAATTAAGTAGCTGTTCGCATAACCATTTTGAATTGCAAGTTTCCTAATTTCTCGAAATCTCAGGTCGGTGTGACTGTGGGGGTGTGTCAAAGTCTGTCCGCAAGCTTATGTCTTTTAATCTGTTCATAGCTAGGAGAGATCGAAATGGCCTTCCTTTGAGTACACACCTATCGCCAACAGGAGGTTACACTCTTTCCACATCACGTCACCTCAAGCAGATATGTGTGTAGCGGCTCCCCGCCATAACAACCAAAGGTGTGAATTGAGTTGCGTTAATGTTGTTATTGTTGACCGTTAATCATGGTCCCACCATGTTGTGCATAGACATGTGGAATTATAGTTCAGTATTATGTAAGAGTCTGTTTGTCAAACAGTGTAAAACTAAAGTACATCGCACGTGAACTGAAACACTGAAACAGCCGTCTCTAATGTAGGGAAAATGTCATGAAGCCACAACATAGATATTATTATAATATTTTAAGCCGTATTAAATAGGCAGCAATTTTCACACTTCCAAAACTGACAGAACCAGATAGATTTCAGAGTACGTAGTACCAACTTATTCACCAGTCATCCATGTACTTGTCAATTTCACTGCTCTGAACTTACTGAACTTACAGTCGAAAATCGATACTTCATAATAAGTCTTATTCAATATACACTTGCAAAATATTTGGTGCAAACATAATACATATCATGATACTCAGACCATACAGTTACACATATTTTATCGCTAAGGGTTGTTTGTGTAAACAATACAGTGTATCACTAAGGTGCGTTTAAGTAAGCCAATAGTTGCCCTACCCTTCAGCTTATACCTATATAAGTTATAGCCGAGGTCGCCGTTTGTCAGTTTAACGATGAGTACTACATTACACCTTATGGAGGTCTCTTGCTGACCCCTCCCACTTAGCCAGGGTATTATATGTGTGTAGGGTTGTCAGAGGGCATACAAGTTTAAAGAATCAACATAATTCTGGAATGGAAATCAGAAAAGTTCAGCATTCATGACTTAAGTATTGCAAATTGTCATTACCAAGCTGTACAATAAAACAGCACAGGTTTTATTTGATCTTCTCTTGGTATTGCAAGACAAATAGGCACAATCTACTTCACCGTTTGTCATAAATCCCTGGCAAAGAACTTTATGCAACATAGGGAAAGTTCATCGATCAATGATACTGACTTAATCCGTGTAAGACCGTATTGTTATCATATCAGTCCTCTTACGACTCACCGAGTAATTTTTAATCTGGAACTTCCCTGACAACGCTAATCGCTAGATGACATCCACCGTCGCCGAACAGGGAAACGAACACGCACTCGTCTATCCGTAAAGTGAACTCCGAGTCGTCTCAATAAACTGTATGTCTTTTATCGTCCTTATCATAATAAGATAAAACGTGTTTTGGATTCTATCTTTTCTTCCGTATTTTATAATCACAAAAAATCAATCTGGAGTAGATTGAGCACATGTAAACGAAACACACTGTCGTCACCTTAAACCTCTGTCAGTCAATTCCTTAGTCATTCGAGCAATCAATCAATCAAACGATAATCAATCAAATTTAATACATTCGACCTGATTAAATGTGTGCTCTCTAGGGTAGTCACCGAATTCACCGTGCCGACTATTCTTAACTATTCATTTACTCGGCTTTCGCGCATTCGTGAGATCACTGTCATAACCTAACAACAGATTTAAGAAAAGAATTCTGATATTGTTGAAATGCACTGAAGCAACCAGATTCTACCCCGGTGCACTAAAACTGAGCACCGAGGGATAGGATCCACGGAGGAACGAAGTATCGGTTTGAAGACGGCACTGACATGTTGGTAATACTCGATGTGACTTCAACGCACTTCGCATGAAGTACTGACGTATTCAAAGTTCAAAACATTTGAATTTCATCAGGTCCGACGCATTGAATTTTATAGAATTATGATTGATCTCCAAAAGATCAACTACCATGAAGACCAAGTGGGAAAAGCAGAGTTTCTTTGGTGTTGTTTTACCGTTAAAATTAATATTTGACAATGTTTTGGTTTGCAATAGTGTTAGAGATCATGATACAGCACTCACTTGGTAAGCGGAACCAGAAAGGTAAAATTATGCGTTATTGACATACTAACAGTCATGTTTTTACGAGCACGTGCAAATACCCCTGTCGTTCGACTATTACGCCCCCATCTTATCTCGTGTCTTTCCCATCTCTTTTCGCAGTGCCAAACGCGCGAATTTTGAGTCCTAACGACCCTAGGATAAAGGACAGCGAAAAATACAAAGAATGGAAAGTGAAGAAGGAACAACAGTTGGCCGCGGAGAGGAAAAAAGAGCGGGAACGGAGAGAGGCAGAACAGAAGCACATGGAAGAGGTGGCCGAGCAGCGGAAGTTAGACTTTGAATACTACGAGATGGTGAGGGACTTTGAACTCCTGGTGGAACATTTAGCAGCCAAGGCTACGGACATTGCCGAGAGGAGAGCCAAGGCGAGGGCAGAGAAAGAGCGGAAGAGCGCCGCCGAGGAGACTATGAAACACTGGCAGGCGAAGAAGCGCGAGGAGGGGAGGAAAGAGAGGCAAAAACAGCAAAAGGATAAGACTATTGAAGATTATTTAGCTAAGAGTGAACTGCTACAGGCACTCAGGAACAATCATCAGAAAGTCATGGACGAAAGTTGGAATTTCCAGAAATGGTTCGAGCACGAGATGCAGCTACGCGAACACAACATCACGCGATATATGGACGACAACGCTAGGTCAAGGTCATCTAGTTCAAGGAAGAAAGAAAGAATAAGCGCAAGTGCAGGTGAGCATCTAATAACATATCTCTAAGGTAGTATGCGCCTCGAAAGTGAAAGAATTAAACTTTGCTCAAACTTTTCTTGATGAAACTTTCAACCACACTCTTACCAAATCAAGAATAAAAAGCAGGGGTCAACACACAAATTTTAATACTAGAGAAACAAATTACCAAACATTTACCGATATTAAAAATCAAAATGGCCGCCATCCCTGTGTTAACTGTGTGGGGAAAATAAAATTTTAGATTAAAAAAACTAAGACGGTGAAATGTTTCTTACTCCAAGAGGTTTCAAATGAGTGGCAGATTAGTAAAAACTTGTAAAAATTTGAGAATTCTAATATCTGTCCCGATGCATTCTACCTTAAACACGGTGAATGAAAAACCCAAATCAAACAATAATGAATTTATTGATTTTCGCCCTTTTCACTGTACTTTTACGTTTACATTATTTCTTAGTCTTCTTTTGCGCTCTACGTTACAGCGACAGCGAGAACAAAGGATGGCTTTTGCACATCGTGGGAAGATGATCAGAAAATGATTAGTAAACTCCGGAAGACAGTGACAACTCACTCAAAAAACAACAAAACGATTTGCGGACACAGCTCAGACGACCGTTCTGAAGCGGGCTCGTTGAAGAACAGCAGTACGGAAGGAAGCAGCGGTCACGAAGAACCTCCCGACCCGGGCTCGTCCAAGGATAGCGTCAGCGAGAATACGCAAAGCAGTCAATGTTCAGGTGAACAATCAGACTCAAACTCGTTCAAGAACTAAACTATGGACATCATGGCCACGATACACCAACCCACCGCTTTGGAATTGCAGCGACGACGGACAAGACCTATGTATCGAACCAATCTCACTAAAATATCAAGGATTATAACCAAACTTACCCTGAAATGAATCTTTTAAATAAACAAAACATTTGTAAAACTTACTTCTGAAGTATAGTATAAACAATAATGAGATATTTGACGCATTGTATGGTCATTTAGTTGGAAAAACAGCAAGAGTACAGAGAGAACGGCTGATGTAGTGCAGAACTATATTTTGTTATAATAAATGAGTTCATTGATATCTTAACTCTTCGAGGTGTCAGTCTACCATGCAAGAGCGATATGAAGTCGCTCACTTTTATTTTGGTCTATCTCTACATGAAATATGTTTACATAAGTAGGCACCGGAAAACAGGTTATATGCCAGCACCCAGTGGGCACAAACCTGTGAATATTATGGAACCTGTAAAACAATATTCTTGAGAATATTCAGAGAGACTTGCACGACTTGCATGAAATGTCATCAGTGAGAAATCTTCCATGCCGGAATTATAAACAAAAGAGTCTTGGTGCATCGACGTTGAGGGACAAATGTAACTCCGTGTTATCAGCTGTACCACCTGTTGATTTGCGACAGAAGCACTCAGTATTTTCTCGAAAGAATGCAAGGTAGACCAGTTCATTAAATGTGCCAAAATTTTGAGGAAAACGCCCACAGCAACGTTGTTTTCAGTGTACTAGAACGTTTATTCTCAATGTTGCAGAACCAGAAATTACAAACAGACTATTTCTATATAGTTGGCATCAGACAATATTAAACACACACAAAGTCAAAAAACGCTACAACATTTTATATGACATGTTTGTCTATTCAGAAATTCTAAAATGCCAAGACATAGAAAAACAAAAACACAGTTTCACAAACTCGACATAATGCAAGTGCCATATTAAATACAAATATACAAATATTATATTATGTCTGATATCATTATATCAGAAAAGCTACACATTATCAATGCTTACAAATCTACACTGTTACACAAACGCTCTGAGTTTGTTTCAAAATGTCGCCATGAAAACACAATATTATTTATCAAAATGGTACGTCCCAACCATATAAAGGAGAGTGTAGAGCTCAGGATATTTTAGTTCTGACTGTCTGTCTGAAGATTGCAGGATGCATGAACCTCAAGCAAGAGATATTGAGTACTTTGTACATGAAGTAATTTGTACATATATACATATATGTACATATATACATATACATACATACATACATACATACATACATACATACATACATACATACATACATACATACACACATACACACACACACACAAACACACACACACAAAGCAGAGAGATACACAGGAAGGTCGGCCAAAAATGTATGTAATTTTGCGGGGAAAACCCAAATTCCGAACAATTCGTCAAAGCTTGGATGGGAAAATTGCTTTGTCGAGATGTAAAATCCCGGAAATGTAAAGGTCCATCTCCTGGCAAATGAGTTCAGTGATTAGCGCATCCTTACATGCATATAATTCAACAAAAAGCTATAGTTGTACATCTTTAACGCAGTCTTTATTATATATAGCCGAAGATTCAAACGACAAGACTATCACTGAGATTATGAGTCCGGCAAACACAATAATCTAATCGGTGTACCATGCGGTTTCAGTGGAGGAACCATGTCTGATATATTATCAGCCAAATAATATGATAACTAAACAATGCATGAATACGCAAGTACAAATGTGATGAAAACAATCTAAAAATGTGAACATTCAACGTATTCGAGACCTAACTCATCGTCGAGCCGACCCCTTCGATGACGATTTGATCGATATCAAAGTCTTCATCTCTCGGTCGTGGTCTTCTGTCTCTTGAATGACGTAGTTGTTGCAAACCAGGATTGCGGATCAGTGTGAAAGCCAGGAACCAACGATTACGCGGCAAACGTCGGCTTCTGTCTTGTCCAGTAGGCTTGCTCGCACCTGACGGTTTGTAAAGGAACAGAAATACCATAAGTAAACAACACTCCAAAAGTCATGGGAACTCTCATGTCAGGCATGGGAAATAGAAGTTTAATGTGTTTTTTAGTAATTATTGCGACACTTGACCTAATAATAGAGGTCCAACTAAAAATATGTTCACCTATAAACAAAAATGAAGACGTCGATAAGGTTGTCACGGACGAACCGAATTCACTGAGTTATGGTGAACGGAATACCTTATTATCCTGGGAAAGGCGCAGAATAGTAAAGAGTAAAGGTTGCACGAACAAATATCACCGGAATTATCAAAGAAACAGAAACTGACCAAATTAATGTCTACGAAAAATAAATTTATAAAACTGCTGAATATCCAAATCCTATGAAACCACTGATCATTGATTTTATACAACCGATTAATTTTTTCACAACCGGCGACGGTGCAATAACACTTTTCCCCTTTTAATGAGATCTGAAAGGATTATTCCGAAAACGCTGCAATGAAATAGAAAGTTCATTGAGGCGAAGAATGGAAATGGTTATTTGTCTACAGAAATCTTTAAAATTCTGTTGGGAAAGCCAGTTGAAGTGAAACTTTCTCGTTCGATGAATTCAATGAACTGCTCGAAATATTACTATTTTAACTGTACTGGTTAAAATTGAGCTTTTCAAATTACTCTTTTCTCATTATATCAGGAAAACAAAGCATAATAAACTACTCTGCTTACAAAAGCTCATGGTGTTCAAAAAGTACGCATAGCTACAGCAGATATACTGTGCTGCCGTACATGTAGAAGAAACTATATCATATAAATATCAAACCTCACTGTTCAAAATTGCGCGTTTCGAATTACTCTTTTTCTTATCATGAAAACTTAGCATCATAAACTACTCTACCAACAATAGCTCACGGTTCTCCGAAAGTAATCTTAGCTACAGCACAAATACTGTGCTACCGCACACGTATAGAAGCGACCATACCATATAAATGTCAAAGACGATAACATTTTCTCACCTTGAGCGTCTTCTGTTATGGTGTTGATGGATCCTTCGCCTTTCGTGACTTCTTTATCGTTCTCTTGTCGACTTAACAACAGCAATCTACAGAAACACACCAACACTGGATGCGTGTGGGCGTTTTCAAGTTGCAGAAATCCAACGTACGCACGAAAACCTTGTTCAAAGAAACAGGACGAAAATGGGTCTGATATGCACTTCTTGTACGACATTTAACCCTTAGAGTCAGTACACTGAGATTCCAATATTCCATTTCACGAAGGAAATATCTATCATATCATGGACTTAATCTATGCAACAGAAAAATGTACATCATGTGGGAGTAACAATTTAACTCGTTTACCAGCTAGAATCAAGTTCAAAAGATCATGCATCCGTGACTTCGTGATGCTCTATTCACGCTGGCCTTGGTTTACTCCAGTTTTTGGCAAAACAACGGTTTATTGTCCTTGACGTTTTGAAAAAAGTTATTTGATCATGTGAATATCTCCTTTCTCAGTTAATTGTTTTTTTCTACAGAACATGAGATGTGATGTTTACCACAATATTTATTTATTTTTCACTGAATTTAGTATCTTTATTCCTACCAGGATCAAATCTTTCGACGGCTCTTGGCAGTACGCTGTGATCGAGACGAGGAAACAGCAGAGCGCCAAAGAACATTCCTTTGAACAGTCTCATCAGCGACGAGAATAATCCAAGGTATATGTTGTAGAGGAAGGCGAAGAACGTACAGTTGTGGAACAAACGCCTGAAAAATGACGATTTATGATATCATTGATTTCTCATTTGACTTTCTACAATTATGCACTTTTAATTAGTATCCGTGACAATGTTTTGAAAATGCATATTAGTAGATCATAACACTTTATCTGTAGCATAATCTTGCTTTACAAGACCGTCGCATCTATTTGTTCAACAAAATAGTGAGATCAACTGCTTCGATATTTGGTTAATGTCTTTGTTCCGTTCCTTTTTACGAAAAGCATGTATTTTGTTCTTATGTATATTTTATTAGCCAGAGAAAGTTTTGCATGGCATTACATGATACCGTAATGTCATATAAGGGCAAACCACATAGTCATAGTATAAAACGTAATATCATATATTTGCACAAATTATTGACAATACCATAGCAGACACCGTAAACACAAAATATGAGGTGACAATACTAGCTAAGCCCAAAGTGAACCGTTTGGCTGTGTCTATTGACTCAGATCGCTTCGCTTAGAGAATAAGTCTGATTGTCCTCACAGAGGTCAGGAGAGAAAAATTTCACCTGTTATCAAGTGCAAAGACACGTCCACGATCTTGCAGAAAGACGAATCTCGCCAACAGATACTGTACCAGAGTTATTGTCAGACCGATTACGACAATTGGCCTGAAAAAGGCAAGTATATTGCGATAAAGACACGGTTAGGTGATGAATGCTATTGAAAACGTTGAACTGTTACATGATGACATTAATACGCAGCGTGTCAAAATTAAATGGCAAAATGAAATCAGAACTTTGATATGAGTAAGTTTGAGTCGCGGAAGAATCATTCAGAACATTTTATGGCAAAGACCACAGATCAGTGAACATTCCAGTGATGGGGACCGTAATCAATTGAAGCGGGAGCTTTTGATTTGAATCAAAGGTAAGATTATATGTTTACCACAATGATACGCAGACATGCATACGTCATCGGGAAATGCCGTGGACATTAAATAGTCAGCTTTCAGCAAGGTTTAGCATAATTCAATAATTGTATCTCGGAATCCCTGCTTCAGTATACCTTTGCCGACTCATTTTAGAAATTGAAGCAAAATTATAGCAATACTTCAAAGACATCCTTCCTGTACTACTGGGAGAAAGTGAGCTTTAAATCCAACAGTTAAAAAAATCATTAACTCACCATGCCCATAAGGCAATGCTCTTCAAGATGTCAGGATAGAGTATCGCAAGACTCATAAAACCAGTCATGACGAAGAGAACGGTAAAGTGTATCAAGAAACCTGCTTTGGTAACGAGAAATTCATATATATATATATATATATATATATATATATATATATATATATATATATATATATATATATGATAATATATTATATATATATATATATATATATATATATATATATATATATATATATATATATATATATTATAGATATAGATAATAGATATATATATGCATATATATACTGTAAAAATTGATAACAAGTACAAAGTAGAGATCCCCATTCTGAGCACTATATATATATATATATATGTATATATATATATATATATATAATATATATATATATATATATATATATATATATATATATATATATATATATATATATATATATATATATATATATATATATATATATATAATTTTTGGAAAATAATGAAGAGCACTTACCAAACACAGCATATGCCACTTGAAAGCCAGCGTACCGACTAGCTGAAACCTAGGCAGAGCGACAAATTTGTACTGTCTATGCAATCAAATTCTAAATTTACATTGTTCATTTATTTGTAAAATATTGTTTGAGTGGTACAAAATGTTACATTTGTCTATTCAGTTTTAAGGTAATCCAGCTCACAATTTGATACCATAGCATTTTGATTCTATTCTATTCTACGCTATGTTGCTTACGAGTCACTGCTTTTGCATTTTGAAAGGTTGTGAATGAGGTTTGCAAGGCCACATTCACATGCAGAACAGGAACTGATGACCAAATTTGTGACATGAAATTTTCACAATTTAGAACAACAACTCAGCAAAGAAATATGTATATTGTGAATAATAAAACATAAAAACGATTTGGCATATCTTTCACTGCCAATATGAGTTAAAACAGCTGCTCTGCTGCATGGAACGTTTGTGTGGCACCAAATGTTACATTTGTCTATTGTCACTTTATGTATCTACTTTATTGCAAGTCATGGTTGAAGCAGACACCCTTCGTGTGAAGACTTTTCCTATTACTGAAAAAAATACATCAACAGGAGTGATATTGTCTCTTCGAAATAAATGATGTAGATGGAAAAGGCAAAACTCTTCCGTACATGTTTGGATACTTACCACTCTCATGGCGGGCGTGATTGAAAAACTTGTATTTTCAGCAACTGCAGCCACTAGGGAATGGTCACCCTTGAACACTGATAACATGTTCTCCCTGTTTTAAGTGAGAAACAAACACTGTGCTCAATTCCGTTTCAATGAAAGTCAATTTATGTTCACCAAAGTAGCAAAAAATCTCAATATTTGATTATTTAGATATCCCTGTACACTAATTGCATAAAATATATAAAATAGCTAAATTATAAATATCTGATGTCTATGTCATTTCTTGAAATGTATGTAAAAGTAAAGTAAGCCTTTATTGAAATCGTATCCCAGTTGGGATCTTGATCATAAAGTACAATAAAGGTTTTTCAAAAACAACAACGAAAGAGTATATATAATATATATATATATATATAAATATAAATATCTATACATGAGGTCAACATATTAAAGGTTAATAAATAGTTTACTTTGTCTTTTTCATTTTGTCTTGTCTGAGTTTAAAACATGTATGTATGTATTTTCCCAATTCACATAGTGATGCTTTATCTGTCCTTGAAAAGATGCTTACAAGGTCTTGTGTGCCTCTGAATGCGTTTTTACAAATGTTTAGTTTACTGAAAAAATCATGTCTAATGTCTGTGTATCCTTTGCAATGAAAAAGAAAATGTATCTCATCTTCTACTTGTTTGTTTTGGCAAATTGGGCATGCTCTGTCTATGACATCAAGGTTTCTATATCTACCTGTTTCTATGTGTAGTATGTGTGCACTAATGCGTAACTTGCACAGGGCTGATCTGTGATCTGGGTTTTTTATAACATGAAGGTAGCTTTCGAGAGAGAAATCTTTTTTCAACTCTCTGTATGTGCGAAGTTTATTTTTATGGTGCCCTTGTCTGGTATCATCATGAATCAATTCAAATGCACATTTTTCAAATAGCTGTTTAACTTTTCATTGAAATTATGTTTTAAACTGTTTGTCATTTTCTATCTTTACATTCATGGCATCTCCAATATTTACGAGCAGCAACGATTGTTTAATTCCTGACACCCAATTATCTGTATGTGCATTGTCCAGTTGACAACCCAGATCATAAGCCTCACGAGTCAGTGTTGTATCTGCTTTCTTACTTATTTTTAACCATATTTGACCATTTGTGTTATGCTTGAAACAATTAGAGGATATCTACCCAGTTCCATTAAACATATGTATGTATGTATGTATGTATGTATGTATGTATGTATGTATGTATGTATGTATGTATGTATGTATGTATGTATGTATGTATGTATGTATGTATGTATGTATGTATGGATGATGGATGGATGGATGGATGGATGGATGGATGTATGTATGTATGTCTGTCTGTCTGTCTGTCTGTCTGTCTGTCTGTCTGTCTGTCTGTCTGTATGTATGTATGTATGATCTACGTGTATATGTATGTATGCGTATACACACACACACACACACACACACACACACACACACACACACACACACACATATATATATATATATATATATATATATATATATATATATATATATATATATATATATACACGTGTGTACGTATCTATGTGTGCGTCTATGTATGTGTGTATTTTCGGACGTTTGATATTCAAGCACGAGTGATCGCATTTTACCTGTATGCTTGGAGGATTAACGGTATTGTAAATACAAAGATAAGGATACCAATTGCTAACGATAATTTCCAACAAACTGAAAGTAGAACAAAATGATAATAAAGAAATGAGCGTGAAGACATGAAGCCATTAATAATAAACACATTGATGACGTTCTTCTTCTTCTTCTCCTTATTATTATTATATATTTTATCATAGTCGTTGTTGTTGTCGTTGTTGTCGTTGTTGTTGTTGTTTCTTGTTGTAGGCAGCACCAGAATTCCATATTTTTATTGTCGATGTTTTTTTTGTAGTTGCTGTCGTTGCAGTTGTTTTTGGTGTTCTTATTGTTGTTGTTCTTGGCAGCAACACCATCAGCACAATTCCTGCTTAGTTTAACTTCAGCTACCCAGTCTTTGCTTCGAATTATCTTTACACCATTGGACAGCAAATCGTAAAAATACAGTGTACGGATTGTCTTAACAACCCTTACTGTTACAGTTGTACATTACAAATATAAGGAAATAAATTCGGTTAATGTAGTCGAATGCTATAGCTACGCATCTTATTTTTAGGAATGTCACGACGATAAACCACAGTTTAGTGGCATTTATATTATTGGAAGAATGGTCAGTAATTTTGCATTAACAACACCATCCGAGTTTGGATAATTTCATTACAAACAATTATCGAATTGAACTCTGGTAAGACTTACCTTCAAGTACGTACATAGTGTAGGCATTGAAGACTTCATTAAACTTTGAGATGTCTGGCCAGATGGTAATTAATATCAACAGAATCTGTTGTGGGAAAAATACGAAAGACAGATTGTTTTTAAACATATTGTAGCATTTGTACATCTTTCAAATGTGCTATTCTGCTGATACTGTAATTCATCTCGAGATTAAATTTCTGTCTGTCTGACTGTCTGTCCGTCTGTCTGTCTGTCCCCCCCCCCTCTCTCTATATATATAGTCTCTCACTGTCTCTGTCTCTGTATATATGATGGTCATTCATATATATATATATATATATATATATATATATATATATATATATATATATATATATATATATATATATATATATATATATATATATGTATATAAGGGTTGCTGGAG
The DNA here is from genome assembly GCF_041260155.1 of Ptychodera flava. NCBI lineage: Eukaryota > Metazoa > Hemichordata > Enteropneusta > Ptychoderidae > Ptychodera > Ptychodera flava. The sequence goes on from NC_091948.1 coordinate 12,462,168, forward strand.
AATTGATTATACAATTTCATCTCTTCAACGTTGTTTCGTGAGTCGCGAGACTCACTCATCATCCTGATGAGTGGGTCTCGCGACTCAAGCAAAAGACATTATATTACTTTGTATTAAAAGTAATTTATGCAACATAGCGTTTACTAGTGCACGCATTGGTATGTATGTCTGTATGTATGTATGTATGTATGTATGTATGTATGTATGTATGTATGTATGTATTTAGGCAGGTAGGTAGATAGGTTGGTGGATGGTTGGGTGGTAAGGTCGGTAGGTGGGTAGGTAGGCAGGCAGGTAGGCAGGCAGGCAGGCAGGTAGGTATGTAACATTTGGGTATGTAGGTATGATTTTAATCCCTTACTATATACACAGCATTGATCGAGACAACCATTGTTGAAATCAAACGGGTAGAATACTTGAAGCCTAAAATAAAATAAAACATTTATCTAAGACATCATCAGAATTTAATTTTAATGAAATCTCTGAAAACAATGATCTTGATATATTGTCATGGCTGTCGTTTTAAATCAACTTTGTTCAGAATTAAAATGACATTTTACATCTTAATTTACATTTTTACTGCATTTATCAAGTATGATGGATTTGATTCAGTGTTTTTAATGAATATCAATCACATCTATTAAAATAAAAATATGTGCACAAAATCGTGTTGCTAATGTCTTCGCATATTCGTTACAATTTTGTTCAGACAGCTTTACAATGCATGATCATCCGCATTGAACGTTATCAGTCAATACATGGAAATACAAACCTTTAAAGTAGAATAGTAAAACGCGTCGATAATACAAATATCACATGCACAAGCCAAGTTTGTCGTCTCCGAACAAAAAATACGGGATTTATTCTCTGGTCGTTCTACGTCACGACAACCCGCGTCTATGTCATCAATTTTGGTGCGTCGGACCTTTTTTTTGTCGATCTTCGGTGTGCTCGTAAATATGTAAACAAACAACATGGCGGCCGATGTTTCTCCCACGATCAAAAGTCATGTAATGAAATCGATATTTTCACAGACTACGACATTACTAATCCGAACAATGTAAACACAAGAGTGTACCGCCTGTATACTCCGAAGAAATTACGTGAATAATTTGCGGAAACAACGAACTCGAAGCTGGTCGCGTATACCGTGGGTTCCGTACGCATTGCAAACAGGGTCAGGCGCGACGTTTACAGTGTTCGCGCCGTCGAGATTCAGTCGATATTTGTTCCCGAAAAATAGCGTATCTTCGTCTGTGATAAATTTCCAGGACTATGCTATCTTTGAAATAGAGTATAACTTTGCGGAAGGTAGCCTACGTGTAGACCGAGAGCTGTCATTTGCTCCACACACGAACGAACGTGAGCGCTAACGCACACGACGGACGACTGGAAATGATTGACAACTTGTGCACGGCGTACTGATATTTATTCCTAAAGTAGTTCAAAAGTTTAAACGCGGAATCATCATGGAAAACTTATTTTATTTTGCAAAAAATAACGAATTCTTGGCTTGTGCATGTGATAAGTATATTATTCCCTAATATTTTTCTTCGTTCAGCTCGGAAAATACGAGTGACGTAATGACCGTGTCACCATTCGTCTTCGACTCGTGGTGACACGGTCATTACGTCACTCATATTTTCCTTCGCTGAACGAAGAAAAATATTAGGGAATAATATCTAATCATAACAGAATCGCTTGTTAAAATACTTTCCTTACCTCTTTATATGAGTACAACTTACCCGGTCGAGGCGTGTAGAATTGGCGAAGAATTTGTTTCAATCTGGCAAGCTGTCCAATTGAGTCATCCATGTCATCGCTGTGAATGGAACAATAAACGACAGATAAACCATCAGAATTAATAGTATCGTACTATTAAAACCCTTATCTTTCGTGCGGAAATCAGACAAACAGAGCTGTGTGAATTCGGAAACAGAAAATACTTCAGACGAAACTGCTGGCCAGGGATGCTAGCGCTTGGAATGCTGTAAGTGTACACGTTCCGCCTGTTTTCCTTGAGTACATAATTTTCATCATGAAAAATATCCTCCATTTTCTTCACAGTTGTGTCATTCTTGCCATTATATATATATATATATATATATATATATATATATATATATATATATATATATATATATATATATATATATATATATATATATATACATCAAACAAAACGTTTACGAGATACAACTTACACCACCCTCATTTCTTGAAGTCTTCTGGCAGATAACAATATCATTCTTAAATGTCTTAGCTGGTACTCGTCGAATCCCTGTTCCTGTACCTGGTGCGGAGATTCATATAAAAATGAACATATGCCAATATTCTACCTTTGATATTCTTAATGCGGTTCCTTGTCATGTATGCACGCCTTCCCCCCCCCTGTGCCCCCCGTCGTAAAATATATGCACAGGTATATTCAGTTGAAGTTCAACAATTTTATAATCAGCGACGTTATTATGCGTATTGTTGCATGGTGTTACACTGAATGCCAATTTTGTTGTTAAGGTAGTATGAACCTCGGCAGTGAACGACTTAAACTTTCGCTCAAACTTTCATCTAGGAATAATTCAACCATTCTCTTTCAAAATCAAGATAAAATTCGTTGTTCCCGTGCAAACTCTGGTACTTAAGACAAAAATTACCAGAGATTTAACGATTTTAGGAAAGTCAATATGGCCGCCATCCCTGTGTTGACTCTAGGGAGAAAAATGGAATTTTCGATTTTCGAAAAGTTTTTATATTCCAAGACCTTTAAAATTGTACCTACACAAGTGGTAGATCAGAAAAGATTTGTAAAGTTTGAGAGTCCGAATATCTGTTTCAAAGGCGCATTCTACTTTGATGTGAGTCTTCAGGTTTTCCGGCTAATGGATTGTTTTTCTCCGACAACAGCATTTAATCTGGCAAAAACGTCTGTACAGACACACAGTCCACCAACAAGACTTCAGCATGACTCTCATAAGGAAGGGCCTAAGAATGGGCTATAAGGGTGAGCTGGCAAAATCTAGTGGCGGGGCATATAACCTAGAAAAGGTTGGGGGGGGGGGGTCGTCATGCTTTTTCAAACAGCACAGATGTTGGTCACCTGTAAGAAAGCCGTTTTTAGTGTACGTGCACATTCCAGGATATAAAGGTGATTATCGGTGTGTTTGCATTCTCTGACGTCAGTACACGATGGTTGGAATACAAGTACAAGTGTTTTCTGTCTTATCAACTTATTGACTTCTCAAGTTTATACAGGTTTGTCTAACAAAACCTTTTACCAGAAGAGTGGCATGGCAGGTTCTTGACATTCTGTGGCTGAAGTTAAGTGCAAGCTATTAGACATAGCATAGCATTTACCTTATACAATGCACACAAAAGATATGATACTAGCACAGCTTGAGTTGTTTTTACTCCGAGGTTGATCTGGATCAAAGCAAGGTCTAATTAGGTTAACACATGTAGTACAAAATATTTATTTGTAGTTTAAATAGTTATCGCCTTTCAATAACAATTTGGAAAGTGTTTGCCTTTGTGAAATGGTTTATCCTATTGACGGGCTAATGACGGAAAATGTGCATGTACTTGACACAAATTATCTTTTTCTCCATGATGGATCTTGATCAAAGAAAATCTCTTTAGGATAACACATTTATTGCATTATGTTAATTTGAAGTTTCAATTGCAATAGCCTTCAAATGTTTACCTAATAGTATGAGACATGGCTTAGCCTATAAGGCCATACGATATATATGATACGAAAGCTGACACAGATTATACTCCATGATGAATCTGTATCAAAGTTAGATCTATCTAGGATAATAAACCATTTTAGTATATTTTTAAAGTGTAAGTATCAACAGCCCCACAATAACATTTTTGGGACTTATTACCTATGCGACATGGCTTCTAAGGCTACACCCTACATTTCAGTGCCGTATGACACAGAATGTACGATAGCTTACACATTTATATTTACTTCATTATCAGCTAAATGTTCATCAATGTATTTAAATTGGTTGGTGCCTGATATTCTGACGGCGGTGCATGAAGAATATGCCTGCTCATACCTCGGCTATAATAACTTATGCTTTGCCGTATTCTGAGAGTACAGAAAACAGTATACTGACCTTGATTTCAAGCTTACGTGTTCTGGCGGTTTTCATAATGGCTTTGACGAACTTGTAAGAAAATATGGCGGCCAGATACAGGAGGCAAATCAAAGCTGGCAATCCAACAAAGAAATGGTAAGTAAAATTCTGCAAAATAGAAATCAACACGTCGACATAAAGTGAAATAGCAAGGCATTTCGTTTGTATTGGAGTCAAGAAATGCCTGGAAATGAAACCTGATACTTTATTGATGTAATCGTTATTACATTTCGAAATAGACTGTGTTTCTGGCAACCAAGCTGTATATTTAAAAATGATTATGCACTACTCTTCAAAAACTGTAATTGGCAAATAGTGAGAGGAGTTTACCATATATTGAATCGTTCAATGCTGAAAATTCAGTCTAAACCCTCTTGTTTTATAAAATCCGTGTGGGCATGGACTGGTGTTTGAAACATAATTTTATACCCAAATAACCATAAGTTACATCTACAGATGCTAAACGTAGTACTTTGAACGCAAAAGTTTCATGTATAAAACTGTTCATCGACGTATAGTCTTCACATATCCACCTCAATGAAGTCATGTAGCCCAGTGTACCAACATTTAATATATAACGTTTTATATGCATTTGTCGGTTAAATATATGTGCACTGATTTTTACATATATTTTGACGAACAGACATGTACATTCGGGTCACTGCTACTAACCTACCTGTGTGCCAACGTTACAGGAAAATATATCCGCAATTTTGAGTCCAAGAAGAATGAATGAATACACCATTCCAATAGCAAAGGTCAGAATCGACTTCATAGTGACAGCCGCAAATAGAGGATAGTAGTACAGGCAGTACGTCAACACTGAGAGAATTCTTAAAGCAACTATTTATTGAGACAAGTAAATTAAACATTTTAATAAATATTTCAATATATTGACACAGCCATCACTTGCCAACATTTTTACCAGCATAGACCATGTTTACTCTATCTAACATCGTTAACGTTGGAATAAGATTTAAAATAATTATTCTAAACCATAGCTACATAAAAAATTTACACATTGCATGTAAACATTGAACGTTCAAACGTTTGACACTATATACACTGTATAAAGGGCAAAACATTGCGATAAGTGTATATTGAAGATGAAGTCTAGACCATTACGTTTCGTGTGTCCTTTATATAAAGAGTAAAGGAAGGAATGGGTTTCTCACAGTAACTACTAACACGACGGTCATAGACCAAATTTCAATGCATTTGTTGCAGTCATATTTAGAGGTTATTGCCCAATATCGCCTGTTCCTGTGTCGTATCAGCACGAGTGTAATTTCTGATACGACAACACAGGTAGACCGTGCTATAGCTTGTCTAAAAATACAACTTTAACAGAAAAGCATGGGAAACCAAGGCTCAAAATGGTATTTCCGTGTTCAGCAACCGGAAATATCCGTGTTCCCTAAAGCCCTTCAAATTTTTACGTCGGCGACATCGCTTCGCAGGCGTTTTTTACAATCTTATTGAAGATATAGTCCGGGAACACTTCGAAACGGATGACATTTGTCGTGAATATCTCGACGTTTACCGTGAAATATCATGGCTGACATTTTACAGTAAACGTCACTAGTATGAAGCGATATGGGAATAGGTATATGATAAATTATATATATATATATATATATATATATATATATATATATATATATATATATATATATATATATATATATATATATATATATATATATATATATATCGGTCACTAATACTTGACTGTCCCAGAATTTTCTAGAATAAGTTCGGAAACACATGATAAAATTACACTTTGTTGCCTGCCTGATTAGTGATGGTTATGACGATATCGATGATGCCCTAGCCGAAGGCGAAAGCATCATCAATATTTCGTCACTGAGCACCATCCCAAGTGCAGGCAACTATTCCTGATCTTATGTTATTAACTTTCTCTCTTGCGGCTTCGAGGCACGGAATCAGGCAGAAACTCAGGGTATATCGATTCGATTGCATATTTACGTATTCTCATTTTCTTCTTTTTCAGTAGCCATGAGTGGAAAATAAATATTACACTATCATCACCATACGAAAATGTAAAATATGGAAGCCGTCTTTGATCTTGTGAAAGCATATTCATTGGAATAGAAAGATTCTACACAGGTTCACAAACGCTATGTTCCATCAGTGCATTTCTGAAATGGTATTTCACCCTTGACTCGTTCTTGACACAAAACAATCGAAAGACTGTACTTTAATGTATTTTTGTTATAAGTTGGAACTGATTAAGTATGGCAGTCTTGTCGCTTGGAGGATACATCAAGTCCGAAGAACCTAAGTATGTCTGAGAAAGATTTACTAATGTTACCAAGGAAAAAACTATAATCCTTAAAAAATATAGATGACTTTCCTTCTAAAAAGAAATTACTATGTGTTGTGTTTAAAGAAAATGGACAAGTGTCTGAAGCATATCTGCCCAAACTATAACTAAGGAGTGACGAAACATGTCAAAATAGTCTCTTACCTCTGACAAATGGATTAATACTACCTGGCTGTCCAAGTAGAATTTCTAGAATAAGTTCAGAAACCGGCCCCGTCGATGCCAGGACAAATGCTGCAGCGTATGCCAAACGATTTCTTCTATCGTCGAGCAGATTCACAGGACTGTAACGACACGTGTCAACAGACGATGGGTGTGAGACGATATCGTTAAAATAAGTGTGCACCTGATCTTGTTATTGATTGTTGCTAACCAACATACTGTTCAAAACAGTGTAAACAACAAAACTGAAATAATACCTTCAGCCTTTAGTCATAACGCGATACACTGGTAATTTTGAAATCAATGACGCTATAAAATGTGATGGTGTTTATTTACATTAAGCCACATAAAAATTGAAGACAAACTTACTATATAATTCCTGGCCGACCATCAAATCGTCCGGGCCATAGCCTCTTCCTTTTCTGTAATAGGCTTAACAATGCAGTCACTAATATCTGGATCCAGTGAAATCATAAAACAAATATAATAAATGTGATTAGATCATGGTATTTAAGCTGACCACCGAAAATTATTGAGAACTACAAAAGACATGAAGCTTAATGAAGCTTGCAACCGTACTCCTATCAAATCAACAATAAAAATCAGGGGTCATCGTGTAAAGTTGGTGTCAAGTGTAAAAAAACGTATTACTTGACATTTACAGATATTCGAAATTCAAAATAGTTCTTATCTCTGTGTGAACTCTAAGGAGAAAAATAAGGTTTTCGATTTTCTGAAAACTAAAACAGTGAAAGTTTTTCTTATTTCCAATAGCTTCAAAGTGGTAGGTCAGAAAAGAATTGTAAAAATGTGAGAGTTCGATTATGTGTCCCCACGGCGTAGTCTATCGAAACTACAATAGCGGCAGAGGAAAAACCGGTGGATAATATCCACAAACGCAGTTTAGTGATACATTTCCCTGGGCTGCAGCGATACCTAATCTATAGGCTATACTTGTATTATTGGTTTTGTCACATAAGTACGTCTTGTCAGATACTAGGCTTACAGGCGCGGCGTTGCATTAAGGCACTTTAGTCGACTGGCATATTTTCTCCATCATGAAATTTCAGGAATCGCTATGTCCAGCGACGTGGTGTAGGTGATACTTTAAAAAAAGGTGCTGTCTGGGATGCATACGTACCGACAGAGAAAGAATATAATAAAACGATCTTTGATATGGAACCTGGCACGTCTGTGTCACAGTTTCACTGTAATTATAAGAGGTAAGATGATTAATTGATTGACCCTAATGTTCATTGAGGAATGTCGTTTAGCGATTGATCTCGTATCTGCACAATTCTTGCTCAGGCTTGGCTATTTGTTACATTGTTCTGTTGCCATACATTTATCAATTATCCAGTCATTTATCAGATTTAAACTTTAATGTCACTGGAATATTACGTTCTGCCATGTTGAAGTTGCGAACGAAAACGAAAATAAATTTAGAAATAAATGTCTGCCCAATGTTTTGAGAACTATCACCCGTTTGGACTTTGCCAGACTGTCGACAGTTCCTTGTGCCTTTTCTGTCTCTTAGTACTGTAGTCTCTCGCACATACGGGAGTGGGGAAATCGCAGTGCAGCGCCGAAGGCGCGAGCAGCGATTGCCGTAAGGCACGGGGGACTGTTGTCTTCCGCTGCGGCCTCAACGACAACAACAGGAAAACCCTTATTATAACCTAACGCAGACGAAATGATTGACAGGTGAAGAGGGTCGCAGGTCACCGGTCACGGCATGGGCAGCTGGAAACAACCCAACCCTGCATGGCGACAGCAAATTTCTACCTTTGCCTCCGCCCTGTTCTTAACGTCACTTTCCATGAATAATTAACAGCAACTCAACTCCTGCAACAGACAACAGTCCCTTGTGTCAATGTATGCTCTGGAAATGCCCATCTTGCACCTTCGGCGTATACGCTTGCGATTCCCCCACCGTTGTATGTGCGAGAGACTACACCAATATCAGACGTTTTTGTTCGCAACTTCAAATGGCAGAATGTAAAAATTTTTAGAGCAGTAATTTTGTACAGCGCCAGCTGGCAGCTACTTACAGACAAGTCAAAAATGAAATATAAAAACACGATTGGAACTAATTTTGGATAATTGGATTGGCACAATTTCTCAAGAAGTTTAGAAATTTGTCTAATATTACACCATATTTGCTTATTACCGTCTTTAAAATTTTATTCAAAATTTACGATGCTGTTGAAATGTTATGATTATGAATGATTGTGTTGCCATCGACAATATCCTCCTGGGAATCGCCATGCGAGAGGATATCGGGATACAGAAACAGCGTAGAGACTCCAAGTCTTCAAAGATAACACCGTTTATTTCTTATAAATGGATTTTACATATTGCCAGATAGGTCCTTCTCTCAAGATGTTGTCCCTTCATCTGAGCTGGTGTACGTAAAGACACCGTGTATATACAATTCAATGCATACAATCCTTATTTACATACAAATAAAATGCAATCTTTCCCTGACATATTTGGTGCCAAGGTACCTACGTGTATCAATCGCCAAGACCATAAACACGAGAACAGTGTGTACTTGTTAGATTTCTCACATGACGTAACAGTATGTACTTGCTAGATTTCTCACCTAAGGTATAATCATCGCACATAATTAATAAGTCTGAACCTGTCTGAACCTGATAATTAACCTTTATGCAGAATTGACGTCAGAGTCAATGAACTCTGTAACATTCCCCTTCTTTCTATGAATGCGTCCCGCATGAATTTTCAATTAGAAATAAACGGTAAAATGAAAAGCATACAACTACTAATAAAATAAAGAATAGAAGAAAAATTACATAACTCAAGAAAGCGTTTTAAAATAATTCTACACAACAGTTAATATACTTCGTCATAAATATACATGAATAATGAGTAATAAGGGCCCTTTCTAACTACAATTTACACAGAATATTTTCATAATTTCTTACAAACCCAAAGTGGAAGGGTCATATCCCTTCATTCTGAAAAGTAAATCCTTCCTTTGTTTCATCTTTTTTTTGTATCACTACGTATTACAGAACCATCATTAATCTCTCTCTTTTTCGAAACTTGCATTTCTATTTCATATCTTGTACAACTTCAGTCACACAAAATTCACCATTATAGGAGGCAGAGTGGGTTTTATCGCCGATTTTTCAATTCAAATTTCAGAGAATGACGGCTTAAACTATTCCCGTCCTTTTCACCTCGTGTAGCTCCCTTTAGGGGGCGTACTAAATTTAAATAGTCTCAGTTACGTCTTTCTTTTGGTTTCTTTAAGTGGAAGGACTAAATCTCGATACTTTCAGAAGATAAATACAACACTATAAATTCATATTTTCGTTAATTTGATCACATTCAGGGGCAAACGAATCGAGTCACGCCACTCACAAAGTTCTAACATACTTAGGCCGGCCTTGCATACACACCAATCATTCATCCCAGACTAACTTGTGACCACACATTCGTTTCACCTTTATATGTGACCAATTAGCAAATTCGTAAAAAAGACAACAATGCCTTGCCTGTAACTTTCACAGGGTGCTCTCGTAAATACTCTCGTGCGGCATCATTCAAATTATTTTCATCTTCCCACGTATTATGTTTGTGTGAATAGTCCTTCCACTTGACTAAATATTGTAATTTGCCGTTTCTATATCGACCCCTTACAACTTTCTCAACTTCATAATAAGGTGCCTGTTCACTTTCTGAGCCCACTGATTGTGGAGCGTTATTGTCATGATCACCACCAATTGTTAAATATTCGTGAACTGAATGTTCATTGTCATCATCATTGTAAGAATGCACACTCTGACTGTAAGCTGAACTAACATCGTCATCAGGAGAATTCCTGATCTCATCAGCTACTGACGATTGAAACGGAACTTGTAATTCATCTTCAGACTCATCGGAAGTCGACGAATTAAACTCTGATGGACGCAAATAAGCTTTCTTCAACCTATTTACGTGGATCACCTTACGATAATTCTTATTGCTATTCAAAAGTCGTAACTTATAATTAACAGGAGATACCTGTTCCGCAATTATATAGGGGCCCGTCCACTTGTGAACAAATTTCTTATTTACTCCTGGCTTAATTGACGGCTTGTACAAATACACCGCATCTCCTATCTTAAACTCTTGAGATTTCTTAATACGGCGATCATAACGCTCTTTCATTTCACACTGATATTTCTCAATATTCTCTCTTGCTAACTGATAGGCTATGTTTCTTTTACTTGCCAAGAATTTCAAATGGGTATCTATATTTCGTGTTCTACCCTCAACTGGTTGAAATTCTACATCCATAGGGAGGGTAGCCTCCCTTCCGTATAACATGAAAAAGGGAGATAGCCCTGTTGCTTCTTGTGGACTAACTCGATAAGCAAATAACACAGAAGTTATATATCGGTCCCAATCTTTCTGTTTGCTGTCTACAAACATTGATAACATGTCAACTAGCACACAGTTAAAACGTTCCGTTAATCCGCTTGTCTGCGGTCTATACGGGGAGGACACTTTGCGCTCTATATTAAAATATTTACATGTTTCTTTTACTACCTGAGATAAGAAATTTGATCCTTGATCACTCAACAAAACTCTAGGACTTCCATATGTAGAAATTACTTCATCAAACAATATTCTGGCCACAGTTTCTGCTCTGGCATTTCTCAGAGGGAAGGCTAAGGGAAATTTGGAAAAATAATCGTAAGCACTAAAATGTATTTATGACCATCATAAGTTCGGGGTAATGGTCCAACGATATCCATTCCTAGTCGATCCCATGGTCCAGAAACTGGAATCGGCAGTAATTTAGCACGGGACGGGGGCACAGCACGTTTCCTAGTATGACAATGGGCGCACGTTTTAACATACATATTAACATCTCGAGGCATTCGCTCCCAAAAATACCTTTGTCTCAAAACTCCTAGTGTTTTAGTGTAACCAAGATGTCCACCCAGGACACAATCGTGGGCCCTCTTCAACACATAATTCCTCATAGATTTGGGGATAACTACCTGCCTAATACAATCAGTTTTTGTCGTAGCTTTCCCAGTGGGTTTCCAATAGTGATATAGAACTCCGTCAACAATATCATAATTAGGAGCCATATTTACTAATTTCTTAGCTAACTGTTCATTCTCAGGTAGTTCGTTACTCTCCATATAATTTAAAAGGTTAATCAAATACGAATCATTTCTCTGTTCCTTTCGTAAGTTTTCTATAACTTCTTTGTCAATTTCATTGTCTGCCTTGTCCGTGTGGGTTTCCTGATTTGAGAAAGTGTCTTGGCCTGTGACATAACCTTTGGTTAAGCTTTCCTTGCTCTCAACAGTCAAACTAGAAATGGTAGGAGGCTGAACTAAGTCTGTATTGACTGCTTTATCAACCAGCTTGGGACTGTGATCAGGTCGATAATTTATTTCAGGAGCATTCTCAAGATCAGTGACGTCGGAAGGAAAACCTTCACACTGACGATATGGTCGCCTTGACAACCCGTCAGCGTTCATGTGTTTCTTTCCAGGCCTGTAAATAATCTCATATTGTTGCAATGTCATTATCCAACGACCAATTCGACCTTTAGGTATCTTTTGTTTAAACATGAAAGTTAGATTGGAATGATCAGTTACAATAACAATGTGATTGCTCCTTACATACGGATCGCAATATCTTATAGCATGTATAACGGCCAGGGCTTCTAACTCTGTGATAGAATAATTCCGTTCATGACAGTTTAAACTCCGTCCGCCATACAAAATTACACGCTCGACGCCATCTTGCTGTTGTGCCAAAACAAATCCAAGGGCATAAGTCGAACAATCAGTATACAAAATAAATTCTTTACTCATATCAGGGTACCCCAAAATCGGTGCTTCGCATAGTATCTGTTTCAATTTCTCAAATGCCTCCTCGCATTTATCAGTCCACTCAAATTTGACATCCTTTCCCAATAATTTGTGTAAAGGCCTTGCTATTATTGAAAAATTCTTAATAAACTTCCGATAGTAATTTGCCATTCCCAAAAATGACTTTAATTGTGTCACTGTGTGAGGGCGGGGATAATTCTTTACAGCTTCTACTTTACTTTGATCAACCGAAATTCCATCTTGACTTATGATATGTCCTAAAAATTTAACACTACGCTTCATAAATTGACACTTGCTAGGCTTCAATTTTAATCCTGCTTCACGTAATCTCGTCAAAACGGTGTCAATGTGTTGTAAGTGGTCTTCGAAGGTGTTACTAAAAATAATGATGTCGTCAATATAACACAAAACGTACTGCCAATTGATGTTACGTAGGACATATTGCATGGTGCGTTGAAAACAACTGGGACTATTTCTCAACCCTTGAGCCAGCCTCCGATATTGATATAACCCTTGATGTGTGACAAAAGCTGTCTTTGGCCTACTTTCTTCATCCAATTCTAACTGAAAAAAGCCAGATTGCAAATCTAAAGTCGAGAAATACTTGGGATTGTTTTACCAAGCATTTCTAAAGATTCATCTGTTCTTGGCAAGGGAAAGGAATCAGGTATAGTTAATTCGTTCAAAAGCCTAAAGTCCGTGCAGAATCTGAAAGAATGATCATCTGATTTCGCAACTAAAACCACCGGACTTGAAAAAGGAGAAGTAGATGGTTCGATAATACCTTGTTCTAATAAGTTGTCAATTTGTCGTTCTATTTCCTGCCTTTTATCAGGGGTCACTCTGTAAGGGCGCGACGAAACGGAACAGAACCCTCTTGCAATTGAATCTTATGCTTAATCAAATCACAGTGACCCAGTTTACCACTAGAATCTACAAAAGCATCGGCATTACGCAGTAAAATATCTTTAAGTTGATTACGTTGATTATCAGTTATGTCTAACTCATCAAGTTTCAATTGACCAAGCAAGTAATCTCTCTCATATTGTGATTGACTGTGACTGCTAGCAACGTTATTAATCATGGGTTCAACCAGTGGAATAATTTCACTTGAGAAATGAAGTGGTGAAAATGCTCCGACAATACTATTTTTCTTGATCTTAACATCTGTATCTAATGTATTCAAAATTCTCATTGGCATTGATTTCTTATTCGAATACACCAAACCACTAGCTACTAAAACACCAGGCGTTAATCGGGTCCGTTTATCACAGCAACACCCTAACACTCCATTTGCATACTTATACGGCACCTTAACGGGAATTATCATTTCACGCCCTTGGGGAATTATCATATCGACCGTAGTTCTCAATGGTACATCAGATTGTAACTTGACACTATTTGCAGTAAAATCAATGACAGCTCTATAACGCTTCAAAAAATCAAGTCCCAAAATTAAATCATGAGTGAGAATATCAACTAAGTTAACATTCAACATTACACGCTTATTTCCAACATAAGCAGGTATCTTCATAAACCCAACAACATTCAATTTTCCCTTCCCCGCTGTTTGTACACAACTATATTTTGATTTCAAAATTGGATATTTCCGTAACTCAGGAATTAAATCTAATAATCGCATGGGAGCCACTGTAATACTAGCCCCTGTATCAATCAAAGAATTTACCTTTCTGTTACAGATAGACACAGGAATTAAATTTTCTTCAAAAGTATTATCTTTCCCAGAGGAACAATCTGTATGGGAAATTTTACGAGTTTCACCTTCAGTAAATGACATCCCACAAACAGCTGGCTTAGTAAATTTGCTCTGGTGAAACCCTACAAACTTCTTAACACATTGACGGCTATATGCCCTGGTTTCCCACAATTATAACATATTCTACTATCGAAATAGTCTCTTGAATTTCTAAAACATTTCGAAATATTATGTAAAATACCTTGACGGCGATTAGACCGTATTGCTTTGCTGTCAGCCTTTCTTCTTCCGTATTTCTGTACTTTCCGTCGTCTCTTGCCTGTCTGCTGTGAGTCATTTTGACGCGATTGTTCATGCAAGTTCGATTCAATGTCCGACATTTCTTTCACAAGTTCTTTCAATTGTCCGATTCTTTCTTTGATCTCCTCCGTTAACTCTGCTGACTCCTCCTCTGGCTCCTGTTGCAATTTTGTTGACAACTTCGGCCGTCTTCGCGTGTTCATAGGCGCTTGTAAAATCCATGGGATTCATTCCTGCGACGAATGCTTGTAGTGGAGGTTTCAGTCCGTTCATAAAGTACGACAAAATTTCTTTGTCGGTTTTCCTGGCTTTCTCTGCCTTCAGCTGTAACAGTGATGCGTATTGGTCGACTGTCTGGTTAGACTGCTGTTTCAATTTGAAAAGCATTTTATCGTACAACCATGTTGGACCACACTTATCAAATCGCTCAAGGAAAGTCTCTCCTAAGATTTCCATGTCAGCCCGTCGATCGCCAGGTAAATTCCGAAACCACCTCTCGGCTTCATCTGATAAGTAAGGCCAAAGCCTTTGAGTCTTTTTTCATCTGACCAGCATCGAAAGTCCGCAAAGCTAGTATATCACTGCCACCATCGAAGCGCGTTCTCATTTTCGAGACCGTGGAAAATGCCCGGTCCTAAACAATCGCCGTTTCCAGAGACGATGTCCTGTAACTCTGCCAACCTGGCCGTGACATCGCGCTGCCCCATTCAGCCACATTTATACCTTCGTTCTCGCTGCATCCATCGTGCTGTACGTATTTTTCGTTCGGTGTTAACTTTTCCAACTGGAGCTTGCTCTGTATGTTCGGATTCTCCCACCATGTGTTGCCATCGACAATTATCCTCCTCGGGGAATCGCCATGCGAGAGGATATCGGGATACAGAAACAGCGTAGAGACTCCAAGTCTTCAAAGATAACACCGTTTATTTCTTATAAATGGATGTTACATATTGCCAGATAGGTCCTTCTCTCAAGATGTTGTCCCTTCGTCTGAGCTGGTGTACGTAAAGACACCGTGTATATACAATTCAATGCATACAATCCTTATTTACATACAAATAAAATGCAACGTCTTTCCCTGACGTATTTGGTGCCAAGGTACCTACGTGTATCAATCGCCAAGACCATAAACACGAGAACAGTGTGTACTTGTTAGATTTCTCACATGACGTAACAGTATGTACTTGCTAGATTTCTCACCTAAGGTATAATCATCGCACATAATTAATAAGTCTGAACCTGTCTGAACCTGATAATTAACCTTTATGCAGAATTGACGTCAGAGTCAATGAACTCTGTAACAAGTGCATGATAGTATCGTATTCAATATTGTTCAAAACATATGAAGAATATTCATATTTGAATGAAAATATGTGAGTTTGTCTGTAGTTTCTTCATTACTGAAACATTAGTAATAATCTCAGTTTGTCACTTTTCCTCGACCAAAATGAAGCTTTTCGATTGATTTACAGATAAGTCAGTCAGGGTCATTTAAATGTGCCCTGGCTCAATTTAATGTTTATGAAGCCTTTAATTCACGAAAAAGTCAGGGGCATTTCAAAAGTGCCCTGACTCAAAAGTCGTCAATTAGAGAAATTTTAAGCATTTTGTCTCGTTTCTTTAGTACATTTACACAAAAATGAACTTTTTTTTCATGAAAATGAATCCGATGAAAGAGGTATGCAATAATCGTTGTGTTTTCGTTGTTTTGCTCGATGAGAACAATATTTCAAATTTTACACTATTCTATCATTTTGTAAAATTTCAGCTGTAAAAATTTCGATTTCGTTACATTTTCCTAATAATTACTCTCATCCAATTTTCCCAAATTAGTTCCAATCGTGTTTAAAACATAAATCCATTAAAAGACAAAATTGAAAATGAAGAAACTACATACAAGAAGCATACGACAGAAAGACTACAAATCACACAGACAAGATCGCAAAGTTGTTTGTTGAATACTAGTACTGTTAAGTGAATTAAATCAGCGGAAAATGCGACCAATGAACCCTCTCTTTGTAACGTCGACTCTATTATGAGGTATAAAAATTAGGTCCCTTCGTCTGGCACTCAAACGAGGAACATGGAGAAAATCTATCTGTACAATTAAAATGTGACAAAAGACATCTACGTACGAATACACAATAAAATATCCCTAAGAACATGCAAATGTGGAATATTGTAAAAATTTTGTTTTGGCTATGGCTGGGCAAGTTAATAGATAATGTGTACTTGTCTTGTTGCTGCTGTTGTACATATTCATATACGAACAGTTGAATTAGTGGAGATCGCGTTTGTGATATATATATATATATATATATATATATATATATATATATATATAATATATATATATATATATATATATATATATATATGCGATGTATGACAGTGAGCATGCGTGCGTGAGTTCTTCACGAACTCTACAACGTGGTTGAGCGGTCTCAGTCAGAACATGTAACAACTTAGCCGGCTATTGAACCACTCTTTTTTGGGAGTGGAGATTTAGCCGAGCGGTTCTCTCTGTGGCCTCTCAGCTAGGTGACTGATGCCGTATGTTGTGGGTTCGAATCCGATTGAAAACTAGCCGTATTTTCTACCCTGGGTTGATAACTCTGCTGGTGGACAGAATTGTCCCCGAGGTTTTCGTTCGCCCAGTTAAAGCGATGAAATTCGTTTCTTCGCTTCGATAAAGTTTATATGTGCGATGTATGATAGTGAGCATGCGTGCGTGAGTGCTTCATGAACTCTACAACGTGTTGAGCGGTCTCAGTCAGAAAAATGCAACAACTTAGCCGGCTATTGAACCACTCTTTTTTGGGAGTGGAGATTTAGCCGAGCGGTTCTCTCTGTGGCCTCTCAGCTAGGTGACTGATGCCGTATGTTGTGGGTTCGAAGCCGATTGAAAACTAGCCGTATATAACGAAATACCTTGAACGCTCAGAAAACCTTGTTTACGTGTAATAACAGTGGTTCTATCAATTAATCATTCACATGCCTGTATACATAACCACACATATCCGTCTATTGTTTTCGGTTAAATTTACGAGTTAAGAATGTAAATAAAAATTCTGCAAAACTGAAATTGAGATTCCGCTTTTTTAGTTTGATTGCTATAAAATGTGGTATTTGCTCGATCAACAACGATAACAGTCGAACAAGTGTTTGTTGTACGGGCACCTGTTCAAGGTTTGGTTGTTAAGGTCTGTGCAAGCATCGATCAATGCACCTGTACTCAGTTTTCGTTTTAACATTAGTACTATTTTAGACAACTGTTACTAACCTTGTAGTCTCCATTCTTCCTTTGTGAAATACCGTACCACGCGTACACCACTGAGAAGTATCTGTGATAAATGTACAAATATCTGAAGTGAAACCCAATATTACATTCATATTTTTATACTGCATTTACGTGACACTGGAATTCGATTGAACCCGGTTTGCCTTGTAGAGCTCACCAAGTCGACATGTTGCTTACGATCAGAAAAGTAAACATTTGCAACAAATAGGGTGACCCAACTCAGCACGAGTTATCTGCGGTATGAGATTACAGTGGGGTGAACGTTGCTGCATGTCACTTACTACAAGTCTGAGACTGCACACATCATCAAAGATTTCTTTAAGGTGTTAAGTTCAATTTAGGACTCCAATGCTTTTAAAAATAAACGTTTTTTCGCCTTTTGTTTTTGCCTAAATACATGAAACGATTACAACATTTATTCAACAGAGATGTTGCTGTAAGTCTGTACTAAAACTGCATGAAGTTGGCTGTGCCTTATAACGCCTTTTTCACCAATGTGACTGGACATGGTGAAGGGACTGTTGTGATTTCTGACAGCGTGAAGAGAAAAAACGTTTTCTTTTTATTTACAGTTGTAATTTACTTGTTATTCATAGAGTTCCCGAAATTAAATAAAGACCTGAATGTGATTGCAGACAGTGCATGGGAAACGTTCGCCCCATTGTAATTTGACATCAAAGATAACTCGTGCTGAGTTGGTTGACTAAATTTGTTGCAAATGTTTACTCTTCTAACAATAAACTATTTTGAAATATTTGAGTGAAGTTTTTCATTTCAAGGGTATAGAGTAACAGACTTGTTTCACAAGGTGGACTTTTTAAAGGGAAGGTCATAGAAAGACGGTGAAGAACAGAACAGCTGAACAGAAAAGCTAATTAAGTGGTGAAAATTTTTTATTTTCTGTACAGAATTAGGCGAAGGACAACATTTTCAGCGCAGGATAAGATGCTGAGCACTATCACACCTATTCTATTACGAAAATATTGTCCTTTAGCATAATCTGCACTATTTTGCAGTGAAAATGCTGTCCGTCGTGATATTTTACGCTGATCATAGCATTGTCATTCGCCCAACTAGACAGTGAAAGTGTGTCCTTCACCCTATTCGTAGTGAAACTACTACCCTTCAGTTTTTTTCTATCGTGAATATGCTGCCTTCTACCTTATTCTCAGAGAAAGTGGTCATTTTCTATATACTGTAATGAAACTATTGTCCTTCACCATATTCTACATAATAACATGCCATATGCTCAATTCGTGTAGTGATTGGCCAGAATACGTCAGTGACGTGAAAAAGGATACGCCTAGTCCCCTCTGAATTGACAAAAGTGGCGTCAGAGGGTATTTTTGAAAGATTGTTTCCCTAGGGAAATAGTTTTTGGCCTAATTTGGAAAGGTTTCCGGTCACGTGGCTATACGCGTAGTGTCGTCTGCAGCTCTGAAACAATGGCGGGTGACTAGAACATGATAAGCACCCGGGATGTGCGACGAGCCTCTCTCTGAACAGCAAGATTTTCTATTCCAACAGCGTCGGAACTTGAACAGCTCATCGAAGACAAGGATTCAAAAGCAATCAAGGATATTGCTAGGTATGCTTAGGATATTTTTGTGAAGACATTGGTACCACTGTTACCGCCGTAGAGAAATCGCCAAGTAAGCTTGTCACAAGGGATTGTTGCAGTGCATAATATCAAAACACATTAGAAACATGAGCAGGCGGACAGTGTTATAGTAAACACCTATAACCTGGTCTTTATTCGGATTATAGCGCCGGTTCATTATCCTTCGTGGACGTGTGTTACGGCCTCTGTTTCTGGTAACGTACGGCCCCTCGGGGTAATAAATGGGCGCTATAGCCCTCATGACGAGGTAATATGTGTTTACTTCAATACTGTCCCTCGCATTACTTTGCCGTCCTTCACCCTATTCTGTAGTGAAAATGGTCCTTCAACCAGTGTGTGAAACACACGCAAAATCTCTACTGGCAAAGAGGGCCAGCAACTTAAAAAAATCACTGGCCCCGAAGGAAATCAACTAGTCCGATCCTCAGGTCAAATCCAAATAGAGTGCTGACTTTTTTTACCGCACTCAGTACCGGGGCTAAGAACATGCGATTGAAAAAAATAAAAAGACACCACTTCAACATCCTAACATCAAAGTGTTTTTGTGTCTTTCAATTCTTTTAAAGGAAAGCAAATGAGGATGACTATCAAAACCAAAAGTTGGAGCATCTGATCTCAGTGCAAAAAACCATATGAAATCAGTGAAAGGTTAAGCACAAACACATAAAACGTTTTTATTTCCTAAAATAGCCTTTTACAACAAATGTTTCTAACACTGAGAAAACAAGCACAAGCGTGGGCTTGAAATATGTCCAAACACGGAAAAGCTACGCGTCCAGAACTTCGATCAGGGATAGGTAAGTTTTGGCAGCACAAACGCCGGATCACACACAAATGGAGTCAATACAACTGTTACAGTTGACTTTTTCAAAAACGATTGTGGCTTCTCCTCTTTGAGGGACTCATTGTCAAATTCAAGGAAGGATATACAAAAATTAGGGCAACTGCTGAAGAGAAATAATACTGAAGTGTCGAAACCCACGTTAAGAGACGAATCACAAATTTAAAAAGTAAGCGTAGTCTTTACTGGTCACCAAGGCAATGGCTATCAAGGTCAAATGACGATGAAGACGCGACTTTGCATATCAGACATGTACTTTCTAGTATCGAAGTTTGACGTCCAACATATTTCTGCCATACATAACAATCTATATATCGGGTTTTATATCGATACTATACTTTACAAGAATGACTTGCCTTCTGTCGCGGCACGCCGGGTTTGCGAAATTGCCGATGTTTTAACTCAGGCTGATACATATCGGCAATTTTAGGACTCTTTTTAGTAAACGATACTAGGCAATTCTGGAATGACTTGCCTTGCGTCTCGACACGCCGACACTAGAATGCCTTGCCTTGTGTCTCAGGCACGTCTGCTCTAGGCAAAATCACCGATGTTTATCGGTGATTTAATGTTTGATATTTATGTCGGAAATTTTGCCACCTCACAGATCTTGCTAAGACCGACTTCCTCAATCCGGCTCTAACGTCGATACTAGACGATACTACACTTGTCAAATCGGGGGTAAATATTCGATGTATAACGGGGATGTCACTACCTGACACATCTGTCACTACCTAAGCCAAGCCCCACTGCCGTAGTCCAACACTAACTTAGGCCAAGAAAAATAAAAAGTTTGTTTCTCATCCTAGACATATTGCAAAAATGATGCGGTGACGTATTTATCTTTTCTCAATTTTTTTTATTATTTTTCAATCAACAAGAACGCGCACAAAAACCCATAAAAACGACATAGGAATGCACGCAGAGACAAATGCATAGCAATGTTGCTTTAGTATTTTGGTATAGCAACAGTTCTGTGGTTTGACTTTTAGTGCAGCAATGCACAGTTTTGACAGCTTAATATAACAGTGACATATGTGTACAGTTCTGAATGGAATGTTAGTGTCAGTTATTTTGTTTACAGTTCTGTTTTATACAGCAATGGTATACACTATCGTCACGTATTTTTGCGGTTTTGTTTTTTTTTTCATTTTATTTCCTCATGAGCAGAAAAAAAAGTTGACGCGGCGGGTCTGAATTGACGCGCGCGAGGATAACTTTTTGTTTTTATTTGCCATAATACGATACTATACTTGTCTAAAACGGTGAGTAAGCATCCTATATCGGAGATTACACCACCTCACATGGCTGATCAAACAATTCTAATTTCGATACTGTTGTCCAATAGCTGTAAATATCCAATATCATATAAAAGTGCAATGTTGAGGTGTCCTCGAAATCCAGTTTATCTTGACGCACGCGACACGGTCTGATAGGCTAACCAATAACTCTTTTATGACCACAACGAGATCTGGAACCTAATACATGCTTAACAAAAGGGGATCATATTGAATAGCGCCACTACTCTCGCGAGAAAACGTTAGGAAAGGTCTTTCGCATAGATGTAGTACCGATCAGTCTGTTCACTTTTATCTGTAAAGTCCACTTTTTGCAAATCGTTTGAAAGAACAAATTTCGTATCTTTGTATAATTTTGTCAGGTATTTAGCTTAGCAAAACATTCTGGTAAACTTCTGTACATATAGGGAAAGTTACTGGTCCGCGACTTTAGGAACAGTAGGACATCTTTCACGAGTTACTGGTCCGGCATGAAAACTGCTGGTCTCGGGCCATCGGGTTAGCGTGAATTTCGCACGCTGCCTTCAACCTACATTGTAAAGAAGCTATTTAATTCCACCAGAATACCCTCTTTTGCAGTGAAAATATGCCCTTCGCCTAATGTGTGGTGAAAACGCAGGCTTCAACTCATTTCGTACGGATAACGCTGTCAACCACCCTACTCTTAGGAGGTTACGCTGTCCTTCGCTTAATCTGGACTGAAAATACCATTTTAGTCCTTTCTGTATTCAGAAACACCGCCCTTCGTAGTCCTTCCCTCTCCTTCAATGCCCTTCGTTTTGGTCTTACCCACTATGCCGGTCTATTGATATGCAGATACAGCAATCTGCTCGGTCGACACATGTTAATGGCACTGTTACATTTGCAATATGTCACGGTCCAGTTGAACCTGTGAACGTACTGATGACAAATGTGAAATCTTTTCCTATAGAAAAACTGGATCAATATTTTGGGGAGAGCGGTTGTCTGGGAATGACGACTGTTGCCACAACACTATTAGTATATACAAAGTGGCACTCTACTCAAAATGGAGGCGCTGTCACCGGTGCGCTGTTGTCCGGCTTCCGTACAAAAATAGTGTACTATGAAGAAATGTAAGAATTCATATTTCGTGAGCCATATAACACATATGTATTCAACCATCATGCCAATGAGAAATCCGTATATAACATTTCATGGCAAAAACTGCAGTATGAAGGTAAAAATTACCAACATTAGACCACTCAGGGGGACGAAGTATACGATTTGATTTTGACAAGCTCACTCAGTGTAGGCCTACACACGACACATAGTTAGGCTGTCGTTGATCGGGCTAAATCTCGTGGTGTATATGTCTGGGTTGATTTATGCCGGCTATGGGGAATACCTAAATCAAACGCACGCTGTCGTTGATTTGAGGAAAAGCACAAATCAACTTCAGTCGATGTACATATAATTCTGTTTGGTATCTCCGAAAGAAGGTGGCGGCAAGCTTGTCGATACATATCTAGGTTTAAAAGTAATGCTTACCTCAACTTGAGTTCAGCAGAGAAAGAGTGACGCTGTTTCAAAAAGCGGAAGAATAAACCCGTGTTTGTCGATTTCTAAACAAACGGGGTATAAAGGTCTTTTTACACGCCAAGAATATGAAGTCGTGCGCATTCTCAGTATAACATAGTTTACGCACGTAAACATGCCAACTCACCACTTATCAATGTTGTGTTTGCGTAATGCATACAGTGTAATGTAGTGTGTGCTCTGTTTGTCATGACATTTTGTGAAATTATTCCTGTTTTGATCGCTGTTTCCCTCGGAAAGGTACCCATAAATTATCTATTTATCTATACCCCGGGTGCAAGGTCATTGACACGACAAACTGAAATACAAGATTAATGTCGATGAAATATCTATTTCAGCTCGGCGTTTTGCCGTATGACCTATGAACCCTAGTATTTTGTTAAGCTCTGAGAATAAATCAACAGAATCGACTTATTCAATGCATTCAGACGAAAGTTCTTGTGTTATTTCTCGGTAAGGACCCCACGGCAGTGTTATTTTCTCTTTCGGGTAGCAGATGTAGCCAAAGACTTAGATTACATTGTTCTTGCAATCAATCTCGGCAAGAATAAGGGCAGAAAGTACTTCGCATTAAACTCTTTCTTAAACTTTCCTAAATGAAACTTTCAACCATTCTCTAACCAAATCAAAAAAATTAGGATCACCGTGCAAATTTGGTATTAGAGAAACAAATTACCCAAGATTTACCGATATTTGACACTCAAAATGACCGCCATGCCTGTATTAAATCTATTGAGAAAAACTAAATTTTCGATTTTCGAAAAACTAAGACGGTGAAAATGTTTCTATTCCAAGAGCTTTAAGATGAGTCTCAGAAACTTGAACGTAGATCAGAAAAGAGTTGTAAAAGTTTGGGAGTCCGATCGAGTATCTGTCCCCGAGGCGCATTTCACCTTAACGACTTGTAGCCTAGCCCCAAAGAAAGAGAGAATAAGGTATAATGTTATGTTAGCACTAAAGCACACCCAACGATGGTATACAACTCGATTTTGACCATTTCACTTCATATATGCACTAGCTATCGCTAGTGCATATATGTCGTAGACTGGTCAAAATCTCATGGTATACCGTCTCTGGGTGTGCTTTAGTGCTTAAATATCGTATGAAGAAGACTGCGTATCTAAGAAAGTTAATGCTGTTATCAGCGTGCGAAATTCACGCTAACCCGATGGCCCGAGACCAGCAGTTTTCATGCCGGACCAGTAACTCGTGAAAGATGTCCTGCTGTTCCTAAAGTCGCGGACCAGTAACTTTCCCTATATGTACAGAAGTTTACCAGAATGTTTTGCTAAGCTAAATACCTGACAAAATTATACAAAGATACGAAATTTCTTCTTTCAAAAGATTTGCAAAAAGTGGACTTTGCAGATAAAAGTGAACAGACTGATCGGTACTACATCTATGCGAAAGACCTTTCCTCACGTTTTCTCGCGAGAGTAGTGGCGCTATTCAATATGATCCCCATTTGTTAAGCATGTATTAGGTTCGAGATCTCGTTGTGGTCATAAAAGAGTTATTGTTTAGCGTATCAGACCGTGTCGCATGCGTCAAGATAAACTGGATTTCGAGGACACCTCAACATTGCACTTTTATATGATATTGGATATTTACAGCTATTGGACAACAGTATCGAAATTAGAATTGTTTGATCAGCCATGTGAGGTGGTGTAATCTCCGATATAGGATGCTTACTCACCGTTTTAGACAAGTATAGTATCGTATTATGGCAAATAAAAACAAAAAGTTATCCTCGCGCGCGTCAATTCAGACCCGCCGCGTCAACTTTTTTTTTCTGCTCATGAGGAAATAAAATGAAAAAAACAAAACCGCAAAAATACGTGACGATAGTGTATACCATTGTTGTATAAAACAGAACTGTAAACAAAATAAATGACACTAACATTCCATTCAGAACTGTACACATATGTCACTGTTATATTAAGCTGTCAAAACTGTGCATTGCTGCACTAAAAGTCAAACCACAGAACTGTTGCTATACCAAAATACTAAAGCAACATTGCTATGCATTTGTCTCTGCGTGCATTCCTATGTCGTTTTTATGGGTTTTTGTGCGCGTTCTTGTTGATTGAAAAATAATTAAAAAAATTGAGAAAAGAGAAATACGTCACCGCATCATTTTTGCAATATGTCTAGGATGAGAAACAAACTTTTTATTTTTCTTGGCCTAAGCTAGTGTCGGACTAGGGCAGTGGGGCTTGGCTTAGGTAGTGACAGATTTGTCAGGTAGTGACATCCCCGTTATACATCGAATATTTACCCGAGATTTGACAAGTGTAGTATCGTCTAGTATCGAAGTTAGAGCCGGATTGAGGAAGTCGGTCTTTGCAAGATCTGTGAGGTGGCAAAATTTCCGACATAAATATCAAACATTTGTCCCGAAATCGCCGATAAACATCGGTGATTTTGCCTAGAGCAGACGTGCCTGAGACACAAGGCAAGGCATTCTAGTGTCGGCGTGTCGAGATGCAAGGCAAGTCATTCCAGAAGAGTCCCAAAATTGCTGATATGTGTCAGCCTGAGTTAAAACATCGGCAATTTCGCAAACCCGGCGTGCCGCGACAGAAGGCAAGTCATTCTTGTAAAGTATAGTATCGATATAAAACCCGATATATAGATTGTTATGTATGGCAGAAATATGTTGGACGTCAAACTTCGATACTAGAAAGTACATGTCTGATATGCAAAGTCGCCATTTGACCTTGATAGCCATTGCCTTGGTGACCAGTAAAGACTACGCTTACTTTTTAAATTTGTGATTCGTCTCTTAACGTAGGTTTCGACACTTCAGTAATATTTCTCTTCAGCAGTTGCCCTAACTTTTGTATATCCTTCCTTGAATTTGACGACGAGTCCCTCAAAGTGGAGAAGCCACAACCGTTTTTGAAAAAGTCAACAGTTGTATTGACTCCATTTGGGTGTGACCCGGTGTTTATGCTGCCAAAACTTAGCTATTCCTGATCGGAGTTCTGGACGCGTAGCTTTTCCGTGTTGGGACATATTTCAAGCCCACGCTTGTGCTTGTTTTCTCAGTGTTAGAAACATTTGTTGTAAAAGGCTATTTTAGGAAATAAAAACGTTTTATGTGTTTGTGCTTAACCTTTCACTGATTTCATATGTTTTTTTGCACTGAGATCAGTTGCTCCAACTTTTGGTTTTGATAGTCATCCTCATTTGCTTTCCTTTAAAAGAATTAAAAGACACAAAAACACTTTGATGTTAGGATGTTGAAGTGGTGTCTTTTTATTTTTTTCAATCGCATGTTCTTAGCCCCTATACTGAGTGCGGTTAAAAAAAGTCTGAACTCTATTTGGATTTGACCTGAGGATCGGACCAGTTGATTTCCTTCGGGGCCAGTGATTTTTTAAAGTTGCTGGCCCTCTTGGCCAGTAGAGATTTTGCGTGTTTCACACACTGCTGTTATTACTGTTATTTATTGCATTGCATTGTGCTTCCGCTTTCCTTGTTCTTCTTACTCCGAAAATCAACGAGGCTACACCTTTCTGTACCTTTCTGTGCCAATAATGACTTACTGTCGTGGGGGAATGAAAATGAGTTGTAGAATTTGTCACTGAATATCCATTGGCAGGTAAGCATTCAGCGTAAAGGTGTCACAGGCTTTCGAATTTGATATTCATTTCCAAGGGTTAGCCTAAAGCACAAATATCCATCCAATGATGGCTTTTCAAGGTGTAAATGTTTTTGTGCAAATTTTCTTTTCCTTTCTTCAAAACAGCTGCTTTTCAGAAAATGCTTGTCTGGCACATTTAATTAGCTCCGTTGTCAATGATGCAGAGCTTATCATATGGGTAATATTCCGAATTTTGAAGTATTTTTTATTCCTAAACAATCAAAATATAACAGCCTTCGGTGTTTTGTCATATTTGATGTTTAAGTACCTTACACTGGTGCATTGTATTTATTTTATCTTCATCATCTTCAGTATATTATGGAAGTTCCATGGAAATCTTACTAACAGTGATAGAAATATTCTTATTCATTTTAATATTTTACAGGTATGCATGGCATGCCCTGATCAAGCTGAATAAGTGTATTGTAAATAAAAAGATGCTTGTCCCTATTCCTAAGATTATATACAACAGATAAGCCAGTTTTGGGACCCACAGGCACTCGGGGGAAACAAACCTATATGTGTATGCTAAAGGTGTTAATAAACCTATAGTTACATCAGACTCTCTCACACAACCATGCAGCCTACCATTCGCTACGCAGCTGCTGTTATCGGTTTTGAATTGATGTACCCCTAAAGGTCTGAGGTGGCCCAGAGCGTTTAAGGTACACTGCAGAGCAACCCCCATCACTGGCTTCGGTGGCTGGTGCGCCGGGTATACATATACTCTATATGCTGAAGAGGAGAGTAGTCAACGAGAGGCAGTGAAAGAATACCTACGGAATTTAGTTCTATTTACAGCATACGAAAAGGTCAAACACATCGATATACAACTATATAAAAATAGTCTGAGAACTTGCATATTAAAGTTAAAGAAAAATGACATATTGACAATTTATGTAACATTCAAAATAAAAGGAAGGTAAAAAATTCAAAACAGTTAAGGGGAAATGCTTCTAAAACAGCATGTGAACTGTAAGCTTGATAACACTAATAAAAGATGAATATTTTGATAGTAAAGTAGCAAATCATCTAAAGTCCCAATACATCATTTGATAGGTGAGAATTGGGATGAAATACATCGGATGCAATGACAGGTTGAAGATGAGAAAAGTGCCTAAACGTTTGCCATGAACACTGACATATTACTTAAATCACACTGTTTAGGGACTGAGCTTAAAATAAAACATCGGGAAAGTTGTAATTCCAATTGCACGGTTATGAAATAAACATCTTGTTATCTTAGAAGCGCTGTAGCTGTAAACCTAAAAATTGAAACAGAGCGGAGACTTTCATATTGATCAGGAAAGAAAGCATTACGAGTCTTAATGAGATATTTCACAAAATTTCTTTGGATACCTCCAAGAGTAGGCATATGAGACTTTTATCAGTGATTCCAAAAATCAGAACTACACTCAATCGTTTCTTAAAAGATAAACATAGAGATAGACTTCAAACTTGGTTAAAATTCTTATGATTGGTTTTTTCAAACCTTGACGCAAAATATCACATGACCACTGCAACTTCACATTATGGAGCGACTGATATTTACCTCCGAGTATATCAAGCCAATATAGTGGGTTATCGTACCTATGTTTATGTTTTACATTGATATTGGTCGTCAAGAGTTGGCTGATCAGCTGCTCCCAGCTATGATCCCATTATTACCCGGCAAAAATCACAGCCAAAGAGGGGCTATGAGTGTCTAATACCACAATCGACGTAATTAGTACGAGGTCATGTCACCTTATGAAACTTAAAAATTATCGTGCCAACATCGTCTTTATGTCCCATGCTTTAAATTTGTTTTCTAAACACTTGTATATAATAGGCATGACCTTAAAGCCCAGTCAGCTTTATCTTTATGCAATTTGCTTTCTAAAATCATACCATCCATTACTGTTATTAAGCCAAATTATCTCTGCCAATTTCTCAGTCTCAATCATTCGTGATGGATTCGGTTGATTGATCACATTTTGGAAGACTCGCGCTCGGCTGCCGTATATGACTTGCAAATTAATAACTGTTTAGTCGTTAAAATCTAAGTTGTGTATGTCCATCGCTAATGTTTAAAAAATGCTCTGTAGTCACACTTCAATAAACATTCTTATACTAATTGCTTTTGATTTAAAACGATCCTATCGCAAAAAAGTTAATTGGCTTTATTAATATGATCAATTTTCAATCAAATTAGTCTATGTTACATGACTTAAACTATATTTAACACGATTGGAACTAATTTTGGATATTTGGATCTTCATATTTTTAAATTTCTCAAATGTGTTAGGTGCCATATAATTGAATGTTGCAATAATACAAATAACTAGTAAAAACAAGTGTATAATGTAAAGTGAAAAACAGATGAACTCACATTAGTAGATTAAATCGACATTACTTCACCATCCAATTATCCCAAATTAGTTCCAATCGTGTTATTTGCAACATATTCCCATGTCTGAATTAGAATAGTACAGGGCTGAATATCTTGAAGAACGAATTTCACCGAATATTCTCCCAATAAATATGATTTGTACTTAAAAGTACTTTTGCACTCGTTATAGACTCTTTACTGTACATGTATACCTTTCGGTGTTGAACATCTCCATCTAAATACAGCAATCATAATAACTAATAAGGTAAATATCGATATAAACAAAACCCAAGATTCGAAACTCGCTACGTTTAGAAAGAAGATGCCATATGCTTCGCCTACAGTTTTCATATAAAAACGAATAAACATGGCAAAATTTGCAGTTAAGTCTTCTGTAATCGTGGTTAAATAAGCAATAAAAGTCCTATTAAAATATTTTCACAAGATTACCAAAAAGTCAAATTTCAATATTGTACATATTACAGATAAAAAGTCTACCATCTTGGGCTTTCCATACTGATAAATTATTTCGAAAGACCGTAAAAAGCCAACAAGAGCAAGTTTCAAATATAAGCTTATGTCACTTCAGAAGTACTTGAATTTCATATTGAGAAAGGCACTTAAGGGATCGACCACTTCATTTCATCTTTGGAAGGCTAAACAAATGGCAAACAATTCTGCAGAGCAAAGTTTGCAAACAAAAGGTACAGTCATACTACTATAACAGAAGTAACTCCTTCCAAGAATATGTCGTACAAAGGTTAATACATCTCAATAATCGTTGACTGCATATCGACGAAACATCAAATGCGACATTAAAAATCAAAACACTACATAATCAAATGTTAATTTTCAATAGGAAATTGACAAAAACAACATATGTTTAAGTAAATTAGGAGTGTTGACAAACGAAATAGGTTGAATTAAATTAAGAAAAATGAGGTCATAATACATATTAGTTTATTTTGAAGGATGATGAATGGAAATGACAAGTTGAAATTGATGACGGATTTATAACATCTCAGTTATATGTATGACACACACAACAATTACTCTATCATAAGACGTTAAACTACTTATTTTTGGGGAAAAATCCACTTGAAGGTTTTTGAGGTGAAATCAAGTATGTCGAAAAAATTGTCAAAGTTAGGAAGGAGGAAAATTCTTTGTCGAGATGTACAGATCCCGTTGTTGTAAAGGTCAATCTCCTGGTAAATGAGTCCGGTAATGACAGTGATTAACGCATCCTTTCATGTACATAAGTTAACAAAAATTTATGGATTTGCCATCTTTAACGTAGGCAAAATTAAGAAATAATTTGTAGAGTAGGCGAAAATTTATGCAAAAAGACTCACTGAGATTATGAGTCCGGCAAACACAATAATCTAGTCCGAGGTACCACACGGTTTTAGGAACGGGTGGCATATTGAGAGATCTTCTCCGCTAAACAATATTGTCACCCAACAAAATATGAATACATGAATATAAATGTGGTGAAGACAACCTAAGAATGAGAACATTAAACGTATTCGAGCACTAACTCATGGTCGAGCCAATTCCTTCGATGACGATTTGATCGATATCAAAGTCTTCATCTCTCGGTCGTGGTCTTCTGTCTCTTGAATGACGTAGTTGTTGCAAACCAGGATTACGGATCAGTGTGAAAGCCAGGAACCAACGATTACGCGGTAAACTTCGGCGTCTAACGTGTCCAGTAGACTTGCTCGCACCTGACGGTTTGTAAAGGACACGGAACAGAAGTACCATCAGCAACAACACTTCAATGTCATGGCAACTCTCATATCAGGCACTGGACACAGAAGTTTAATGGGTTTTTTTCTGTAAATATTGCGACATTTGACCTAATAATAGTGGTCCTTCATGCTGACTGAAAAGCTGTTCACCTTGACAAAAATAAAGACGTCGATAAAGCTTTCACACATATACCAAATTCACTGGCTGAGGGTGAACGGAATATCTTACCTGTCAATATTGAAGGTGCAGAATATACAGACTAAAAGTGGCGCAAACAAACCGAATGCCGAATCTGACCCAATTAATGATCACGAAAACAAATGATAAAGAGTTGAATATCCAAATCCTACGTGACCCTGACCCTGACCATTGATTTTATACCACCGATCAATTCAAACACTTTTTCTTCTTTTAAAGGAGACTTGTAAGGCCGCGGCAAACGTTGCAAAGAGAAGAACGTTCAGTGAGGCTAAAACAGAAAATTGTCATTGATCTATACAGAAATCTTTAAAATGTTGTTCAGGAGGTCAGATGAAGCGAAAATTATTCGTTTGAAGAATTCACGAATGCACGAAATATTACCACCTTAACTGTACTTTTCAAAATTTAGCGTTTCAAATTTCTATTTCCTTATGATGTAGAAAACTTAGCATCATCAAGTACTGTAGTAACAATAGCTCATGGTGCATAGCCTTAGCAGAAATACTGTGATGCTGTACACACTAGAAGTGACTATGCCATGTAAATGTCAAAGACGATGAAATTCTCTCACCTTGAGCGTCTTCTGTTGTGGCGTTGATGGGTCCGTCGCCTTTAGTGACTTCTTTATCGTCCACTTGTCGACTTAACAACAGCAGTCGGCAGAAAGACACCAACACTGGGTGAGTGCGGGCATTTTCAAGTTGCAGAAATCAAACGTAGGCACGAAAACCTTGTTAAAAGAAAGAGGATGAAAATGTGTCTGATAATGCACTACTTGTACGGCATTTTGTAAACCGTTCATAGGTACTACAAATTCAGATATTCTATCTAAAAATGACATGTCTATCATGTGGGGGTAACATTATTTAACCCCTTTGACAGCTAAAATCAAGTTCAAAAGCCAATGACTACGAGATGCTCTATTTCTCCTGGCCCTGGTTTACTTCAGCTTTTTGCAAATACAATTGTTATGGTCTTGGTCGTTTCGCAAATTTTAAAGTTAAATGATGATACGAATATCTCCTTTCTCACTTAGGGACCGTTCAGTTTTTACGGCCGGGGGGGGGGGCGGCAAAATCCAGGGGGGGGGGGTCATCATAATTTTGGAATCCGCAAAGGGGGGGGTCATCGCTTTTTCACTGGTAGGAAAGGGGGGTCACCACATTTTCAAAAACATAATACCAACAATAAAGTTCACTGTATGCCATGGCCATGATCGACCCTCTTTACCGGCGGGCCGCCTGCGGCGGCCCACTACAATAAATTGACTTAATGTAATACCCCATGGCAATCTTAATGGCCGCACGCCTTCAGCAGCCCTGTCCAGTAAAGTTTACTTTATGCAATAGCCATGGACATAAGTTGTCTATGGAAATGAAGTTAAAAATTGCCTTACAGTCGTCCTAATTAACAGACGTTTCAATGGATGTGGCTGAGAAGTTTGTGCACTGGCATCTCTGCTACACGAATAAAGTGCGCCGCGTACCGTAGTTCAAATCAAAACCATGCGGGTCAATTTGACATATGGGTTTTGGTTATTTTTCAGCGGGGGGGGGGGAGTCATCAAATTTTTTCGTCTGACAAAGGGGGGGTCATCTTTTTTTCACGAAAAATGCAGGGGGGGGTCTATATTTTTTTGAACACCGGCGACAAGATTTTGCCGGCCCCCCAGGCCGTAAAAACTGAACGCTCCCTTAATTGTTTTTCCCCAGCAGGACATGATATAAGATCGTTATCACAACAGTTGTTTATTTCACACTGACTGCAGTATCCTATCTATGTTCCTACCAGGATCAAATCTTTCAACGGCTCGCGGCAATACGCTGTGATCGAGACGAGGAAACAACAGAGCCCCAAGAACATTCCTTTGAACAGTCTCATCAGCGACGAGAAGAATCCAAGGTATATGTTGTAGAGGAAGGCGAAGAACGTACAGTTGTGAAACAAACGCCTGAAAAGGACGATTTATGATATCAATGATTTCTCATTTGACTTTGTAGAATTATGCACCTTTGAATTCGTATACGTGACAATTGTTTGAAAATGTTGGTAGATCGCATCACTTTATCTATACGTTTCTTTATATCACCGCCACATCTATTTGCTCCACAAAAAGTGAGATCACCTGCTTCGATATTTTGGCTAACGTCTTCTGTTCCGTTCATTTTACGAAAATCGTGTACATTGTTTAGATGTATATTTTTATGTAAACCTTTGTATAGGCCGGAGAACGTTTGCATGGCATTAAGGTAGTATGCGCCTCGAAAGTTAAAGACTTAAACTTTTGCTCAAACTTTCCTTAAGGAATCTTTCAATCATTCTCTTTCAAAATCAAGAATAAAAATCGGAGGTCACCATGCAAATTTTGGCCCTAGAGAAAGAAATAACTCAAGATTTACCGATAATTGAAATAAAAAATGGCCACACCCTTGTGTTCATTCTACGGAGAAAAATAAAATTTTAGAATTTTGAAAAAACTAAGCCGTGAAAAGTTTTCTTACACCAAGAGAAAATGAACCCTCACAAGTGGTGTATCAGAAAAGAATTGTAAAAGTTTGAAAGTCTGAATATCTGTCCCCGAGGCGCATTCTACCTTAAATGATACCGTATGTCACAATCGGGCAAGCCAAAAAAGTCACAGTACGTAAGAAGTAATATAATACTTGTGCACCAACAATGTTGGCATGCTCTGGCATAGCAAACACTGTAAACATAAAATATGAGATGAAAATATTAGCTAATTCCAATGTGAAGAGTTAGCAGTGTTCATTGACTTAGTTGGCTTCGCGTACCTGTTGTCAAGTGCAAAGACATGTCCACTATCTTGCAAAAAGACGAATCTCGCCAGCAGATACTGTACAAGAGTTATTGCAAGACCGATCACAACGATTGGCCTGAAAAGGCAAGTATGTTGCAATAAAGATATGATTAAGGTCATGAACGCTATTGAAGTCGTTAAATTGTTAAATGATAACATTAATACAAGAGTGTAAAAATCAAATCGCAGAATTAAATCTGAACTATTTCAAATGAGTAAGTTTGAGTCGCGGAAGACTCATTGCAGAGGAACATTTTATGGCAAAGACCACAGATCACTGAACATGATCCGATCACGGTCCAGTGATGGGGACCGTAACAAAATGGAGCGTGAGCTTTTGATTGAATAAAAGGCTAGATTATATGTTTATCACAATGATATGAAGATATGCAGATGTCATCCGCAAAATGCCTTGGACACTAAATAATTAGCATCCTGCTCAATTTAGCAGAATTCAATAAATGTATCTCGGAATCCCGACTTCTTTATACCTTTGCTGATTGGTTTTAGATACTGAAGCAAAATGATAGCAATACTTTATAAAAATCCTTCTTTTCTATTTCAATTAGAGAAAATGAACTTATGAACTTTAAATCACATGGTTAAAAAAAACATTTACTCACCATGCCCATAAAGCAATGCTCTTCAATATGACACGGTTGAGTATTGCAAGACTCATAGAACCGGTTATGACGAAAAGAACGGTGAAGTGTATCAAGAAACCTGTTTTGGTAACAAGAAGTTCAAGATGATAAAGATTAGAAATAAAGTGGTTTAGATCCCTGACTTTTTTACTAGATGTATAAGTATCGGATATATATATATATATATATATATATATATATATATATATATATATATATATATATATATATATATATATATATATATATATATATAACACACACACACACACACACACACACACATATATATATATATATATATATATATATATATATATATATACGTGCTTCGAAAAGAAGTGAAGACATGAAGAAAGTGAGACATGACCATGAATAGCACTCACCAAACACAGCATATGCTACTTGAAAGCCAGCGTACCGACTAGCTGAAACCTAAGCAAAGCGACAAATCTGTACTTTCAAAAGGCCTATATTGCGCCAAACCCTCACGCCAAACCCTCAACGAACATAGTGTCATTTATTTGTAAGCCATTGTGATCAGCTTTAAAATGGCTCAATACTCAATGTGATACCATGGCATTTAATTCAATTATACCTCACGTTTCTTACGAGTCGATTGAACAAACAGCGTAGATTAAGTTTTAAATTCAAACTTGTGATCTCTTCAGGAAAGTTTGCAGTGTCAACAGCACACCATATTGTAATGAGGAAAGTCGGCCCTTCTGGACGTTACTGCTTACGGTTTGTATTACTTTAGAAGCCAGTTTTACTGTTTTTGCATTTTAAAATGTTGCGACTGAGCTCTACAAAACCAAATTTGTAGGCAGAACAGACACAGAAATCAACATTTGTGACACAATAATCGCAGTCAAGAAATCTATCATTACAAAAACTGAAACATAAAACACATTTAACATTTATATCATAGTCAATATGAGTTAAGCCAGCTACTCTATACTGCATGGAACCTTTGAGTTTATATGTGGTTCAAGAGGTCACATTGTTCTATTACTGTGGTTTGCGTTGACCCGTCGGCATTAGACGAACTAGACATATTCAGTATCTAAATCGAGGTGTATCACCTAATGTATCAAAATTATTGCAGTTCATGGTTAAAGCATAGACCCTACGAG
Source organism: Ptychodera flava (assembly GCF_041260155.1). NCBI lineage: Eukaryota > Metazoa > Hemichordata > Enteropneusta > Ptychoderidae > Ptychodera > Ptychodera flava. The sequence goes on from NC_091948.1 coordinate 12,497,898, forward strand.
CTAGTGAAGACTTTTCCTATCATTAAAAAAACGCCAAAATGAGTGACATTGTCTCTTCGACGAAATATATGATGTATATAGAACAGGCAAAGCTCTTACGGATATTTTAAATATACTTACCACTCTCATGGCGGGCGTGATTGAAAACCTTGTATTTTCAACAACTGCTGCCACTAGGGAATGGTCACCCTTGAACACTGATAACATGTTCTCCCTGTTTTAGGTGAGAAGAGCAACTGTGCGATCTTCCGTTTGTCAAATAGGAGATGTGCTTCTGGTATTCATTAAAATATTTTTATTTTCTAGAAGGCAGCACAAAAATCGTGATTTCTGAATATTTAGATGTCCCCGTACACCAGAGTATATTTGTATTTATTACACTGTGACAGAGCTCATATACTAATATAATTGTACAAAATATGTAAAATATATATGTTATGAATATCTAATGTCTATATCAATATTTGAAATGTATGTATGTATGCATGTGTGTATGTATGTATGTATGTATGTATGTATGTATGTATGTATGTATGTATGTATGTATGTATGTATGTATGTATGTATGTATGTATGTATGTATGTATGTATGTATGTATACGTATGTACGTATGTATGTATGTATGTATGTATGTATGTATGTATGTATGTATACGTATGTATGTATATATGATATTCAAATATATCGCCTTTTACCTGTATCCTTGGAGAATTAGCGGTATTGTAAATACAAAGATCAGAAAGCCGATAGCTAACGATACTTTCCAACAAACTGTAAGTAGAACAAAATGATGATAATAATCAAATGAACATGAAGAAACTGAATGTATTCTATAATATCATAAACAAAATCGCTGTTGTTGTTGTTTTGTTGCTCTTCTTATTATTATTAGTTTGATCATTATTGTTGTGGTTGTTTCTCGACAGCACAATCATTTCACATTTTTATTATGAATGTTATTTGTAGTCTTGCTGGCGTTGCTGTTGCTGTCATCGTTGTAGTTGTTTTTGGTGTTGTCATTGCTGTTGTTCTTGTCAGCAGTACCATTAGCACAATGCCTTCAGTAACAAAGTCTTTTCTTTGGCGCATCTTCACACCATTGGAAGCAATTTGTAAAAATACAGTGTCCGCATTGTCTGAATAACCCTTCCATGTGTGGCCTTTCTTATTACAGTTGTAAATTACAAATGTAAGGCTATATATTCTGTTAATGTAGTCGAATGCTGACCACCCTACTTATTTTAGGAATATCAGGAGAAAAAGTTATCAACAATAAATATGAACAAATCAAAATATAAAGTTAAGTGGCGTTTATATATATTGAAGAACGGTCAGTTATTTTGCATCGACAGAGCAATCCGAGGTGGAATTATTTCAGAGCTGAAAAATAATCGAATGGAAATTTGGGTAGCCTTACCGTCAAGTACGTTGATAGTGGAGAAACTGGTAGGTTCAAAAATCATCAAGATGTATTGCCGGCTAGCAATTAATATAAACAGAACCTGACGTGGAAGTAAAACGATATATGGCAATGGTATATATATATATATATATATATATATATATATATATATATATATATATATATATATATATATATATATATATATATATATATATATATATATATATATATATATATTATATGGCAATGGTATATATATATATATATATATATATATATATATATATATATATATATATATATATATATATATATATTATATATATATATTCAGTCAAACCTCTCAGTCAAACCTCTCTAAACGAAACCCTGTTTAAACTGGAAACCTGTCTCAACTGAACCCTTTTTCAGTCCCGTTCATATAGAACTCAATGTTAAAAGGACCTCTATAAACCAAACAGCTCTCCAAACCAATCAAATTTTGGTTATATATATATATATATATCTATATATATATATATATATATTATATATATATATATATATATATATATATATATATATATATATATATATATATATATATATATATAATATGCATATACACACAACACACACAATGTTCGTCTGAAGATTGCAAGATGATTGAAACTTAAGTAAAAGATGTTGTTACTTTGTAGTTAAAGTAATCGTGCCACATGTATGTATGTATGTATGTATGTAAAAAGTTATCAACAATAAATATGAACAAATCAAAATATAAAGTTAAGTGGCGTTTACATATATTTGAAGAACGGTCAGTTATTTTGCATCGACAGAGCAATCCGAGGTGGAATTATTTCAGAGCTGAAAAATAATCGAATGGAAATTTGGGTAGCCTTACCGTCAAGTACGTTGATAGTGGAGAAACTGGTAGGTTCAAAAATCATCAAGATGTATTGTCGGCTAGCAATTAATATAAACAGAACCTGACGTGGAAGTAAAACGATATATGGCAATGGTATATATATATATATATATATATATATATATATATATATATATATATATATATATATATATATATATATATATATATATATATATATATATATATATATATATATATATGGCAATGGTATATATATATATATTATATATATATATATATATATTATATATATATATATATATATATATATATATATATATATATATATATGTATATTCAGTCAAACCTCTCAGTCAAACCTCTCTAAACGAAACCCTGTTTAAACTGGAAACCTGTCTCAACTGAACCCTTTTTCAGTCCCGTTCATATAGAACTCAATGTTAAAAGGACCTCTATAAACCAAACAGCTCTCCAAACCAATCAAATTTTGGTTTTATATATATATATATATATATATATATAATATATATATATATATATATATATATATATATATATATATATATATATATATATATATAATATATATATATATATATATATATATATATATATATATGCATATACACACAACACACACAATGTTCGTCTGAAGATTGCAAGATGATTGAAACTTAAGTAAAAGATGTTGTTACTTTGTAGTTAAAGTAATCGTGCCACATGTATGTATGTATGTATGTATGTATGTATGTATGTATGTATGTATGTATGTATGTATGTATGATGTAGTTGTGTGTGTGTGTGTATGTATGCTGTATTTTAATTCCTTACTATATACACAGCTGTGATCGAGACAGTCATTGATGAAATCAAACGAGTAGAATACTTGAAACCTAAAATGGAAAACCAACCCATTTATCGAAAATATCATCGAATTTTAATTCGAATGGAACTTCTTACAACAATGATCTTGAAATATTGTCGTGGCTGTCGTTTTAAATCACATTTATATCTTTATATACAGTTTCACTGCTTTTATCCAGTGTGATAGAATTGATTCAGTGTTTTCGTTTGAATATCAATCACCTCTCTTAGTATAGTTAATTGCACGAGTAGGTGTGCTGTTACAGTTTAATCACCACACTTATGGTCAGGAACTTGTAAACATCTGGAGGCCGAAGGCCGAGTGATGTTTACAAGTTCCTGACCATAAGTGTAGTGATTACAACTGTAACAGCTCACCTACGAGGTGCGATTAACAACTTATACCACGAAAAACAGGCCAATCTTCTCTAAAATTTGAAAATTACTGTCAATAAATCGTCGACTTTTGATTTGAACACCCATAATGGAATGGAGCGACCAATTGTACGTCGAAAGGTTCACAGAGGTCATTATGCACCTGGCATGCGAGTTTGGGAGAATGACCTATCCCAGACAAGTAGGACAAGGGCTCCGGTCAACTGCAAATCTGCATTTGAATAAGGGCTACAGAGTGGTATAATGCACCTGTGTAGAAGGAAACTGTTTTAGTCTGATTGGTTAAATAAAATGGCTTGCCTTACTCTATCTTGTTGGCTATTGGCTAGCGAGAAGGAATTCAATCTGTAGATGCATGTGATTGCCTCGTGGATGCATCAGGCTTTCAATACCATTTTCGTGTTTTCGACTGGTCAAGATGGACCTTGTCAACTTGTCTGATCTGATGACCCAAGAGACTTCCCAGAGTTCCATGGACGGCCATGTAAAAACAACCAAAGTGGATTTTACACGGGCAAACTACCCTATAAGAGCAGCCGCTACTACGGAGCGCATAAAATCCATGATGTGTACTTCAACTAAAGTACTTGGCGATGATAACACCGGACGGGATTGTACTATCGATGACCCTTGCCAAGGGAAAATCAAGTTCTCCTGCCAGAAAATATACGTCTTTACACAAAGCAAATGTGCAAGATGGCTTGGCCAGACTGCCAGCACACTGGATATTCTGGCAAGGTAATTTATTCTTTTACTAAAATATTTATACACAAAACGAATTCTGTAAAGTTATAAAATTAAATTCATTGACCAAAACAATTTGTTGTGTGTGCGGCAGTATCACAGAATTTCTTTTGACTATTCCACAAACGTTACAAAAAGGATGTACTTATTTCCATGATATTTGTCACATATGTCTTGTGTTTGATAATTTCAGGTGAATGCGGCAACATCTCTGTACCATCAGGGATTCGATGAGCAGCTTATCAAAGAACAAACAGGTCACAGATCAGATGACGGTTTACGCGCCTCAAATGTATGTCTACTGCACAACAAAAGCATGTGTCGAATATATTACTACCACCTCCATCTAGTGTTAAATCAGAGGAATCTGTAAGTAAACCAGTTTCTCAAGTTACGACAAAACAATGTAACAAAACAGACAAGATTGGTCCAACCAAAGACGCCGACGAATCTAAAGATGGACAGTCTTCATCAACAAATCATGTTGTTTACATTGAGCATGGTCCAAAGAAAGTTAAAATTGAATTATAAAATGTGATGCTATAACATATCAGTTGAACAAATTGTCTTCATTTTGTTATTGAATGTGTGTGAATGCTTTAGACATCTTGACTTGACCTATTGTTCTCTTGCAAATTAGAAATCAGTCATACTTTTTTTCATATTTAAATAAGTAATCACTACACTTTTATTGATATTATAATGATTTTCTTTCATTAAAGTGTGGTGATTACTTATTTACATATGAATAAAAGTATGACTGATTACTTATTTTGCATTAGAACAATAGGTGTCAGTCGTGTTTTCAGGGATAAATGGATGGCAAGAACAATAGGTCACATAACCTGGAGTGGTATAAAAATGTAAAATGTGTACAAAATCGTTTTGCTACCGTCGTACTGTTCGCGTCAGATCGTTACCATTCCGTTCAGACAGCTTTGCAATGCATGAATATCCGCAGTGACCGCTAAAAGTCAAACAATAAAAATGCAAACCTTTTAAAGAGAATAGTAAACACGTTTTGATACCAACCCAAACAGAATCGCTTGTTAAAGGCATGTATTGGCGCCAGAGTGTCTCGTCAGAAAATTTACCCACAAGATTATAATTTCAATGGAAAACAAAGGGCTTTCACACCTCCGTAATCCTCTTACAGACCAGAACAAAGGCGATCCCAGGGATCGCCAGAAATGCCTTTAAAATACTTTCCCTGCAACTGCATGTATGTATGACTTACCCGGTCGAGGCTTGTAAATCGGTGAAGAATTTGTTTCAATCTCCCAAGCGATCCAGTTGACTCATTCGCATCCTCACTGCGAATGAAACAAATAACGACCGACAAACCAACATTATTATAATGTCTTGCTAATAAAACTATAATCTCTGATACAGAAATCTTACAAACAGTGTTATGTGGACTTCTAAACAGAACAAAGCTGGTGGCCATGGATACTTCAAAGGTTTTAAGTGTAGATGTCCCATATATATATATATATATATATATATATATATATATATATATATATATATATATATATATATATATATATATATATATATATATATATATATATTTATATATACACACACACACACACACACACACACACATATATATATATATATATATATATATATATATATATATATATATATATATATATATATATATATATATATTAAGAGATTCGAGGTACGAAATACGAGATACAACTTACACCACACTCATTTGCTGAAGTCTTCTTCCAGATAACAAAAGCATTCTCAAATGCCTCATCTGGTACACATCAAATCCCTGCTCCTGGACCTGGTGCCGAGAATCATAAGTAAATGCATATATGCAAATACTCAAAATGCGGTTCTTTGTTATATATGCACATCTCTTATTCCCCTGTGATCTTCATCGCACAGTATTAGCAAGGGTATGTTGAGGTAAAGCTCAAAGTTTTAATATTAAACGTTGTTGGTGCTGAAAGTCAATCAAGGTCCACATTTCACCTTAGTTTTCAATGATAATAATTAGTTAACCAGATATGAACTGAATATGCTCACGTGTTTTACAACAGGTTCATTAATAGTAGTACGCTTCACAGAATAATGAGATATATGTTATCACTATATGTAGCAGGTTTTTTAAAACTTCGCACAGTACTCTCAGAGTTTAATCACTAATTACAAAACTTTATTTAATATGCGAATGAGCTGTCAATTAACTTGACACTGCTCAATGCTTTATGGGACAATTAGATATCCATCAGATCAATATTTGTAGCACGTTTTATTTAATTTAATGCTGTAATTTTAGAGTAATGTCACTTATTACAAAGTTCATTAAATATGCAAATAAACCCTACATTAACTTGACACTGTTCAATGATTCATAGCACAATTAAATATTTATCAAATCACTATCTGTAGCACGTTTCACAAAATTCTAGTGCCGAAATTTCAGTGATATATACCTAATTACAAAGTTTAATAAATATGCAAATGAACCCTTAATTAACTTTATACTACTAAATGCTTTACAACAAAGTTAGAGATCTGTCGTATTAGTATGTTCAACAGTTTCATGACATTTGATGCAGTTATTTCGGAGTTATATGACTAATTATAAGACTTCATGGAATATGCAAATGAGCTAATTATTAACTTGACACTGCTCAATGCTTCTCAGTACAATTGGATATTTATCAGATCAACATCTGTAGCAAGTTTCATCAAATTTAATGCTTTAATTTGGAGTAATATCACTAATTACAAAGTTCATTAAATATGCAAATGAACCCTTAATTAACTTCATACAACTAAATGCTCTACACCACAATTAGATATCTGTCGGATCAGTATCTGCAGCAGATTTCATCACATTTGGTGCAGTTATTTTGGAGTTATATCACTAATTACTAAACTTCATAAAATATGCAAATGACCTATTTGTTAACTTGACACTGCCAAATGCTTCTCAGTACAATTAGATATTTATCAAAACAATATCTGTACCCAATTTCAATGACTTGGGTGCCGTAATTTCAGAGTTATATACCTAATTACAAAGTTCATTAAATATGTAAATGAACCCTTAATTAATTTAACACTACTAAATGCTTTACACCACAGTTAGATATCAGTCGGATCAGTATCTGCAGCAGATTTCATCACATTTGGTGAAGTTATATCGGAGTTATAAGACTAATTACAAACCTTCAAAAATATGCAAATGAGCTATTATTAACTTGACACTGCCTAATGCTTCAAAGTATAATTAGATATATATCAGATCAATATTTGTTGCAAGTATCATCAAGTTTGGTGCCGGAATTTCAGAGTTATCTCACTAATAACAAAAGTTTATTAAATATGCAAATGAGAAGATAATTGACATGACATTCACAGTATCATCATAATGTTCTGAGACTGCAAACTGTGAAAAGTTTCATGAAATTTTGTGCAGTATTTCTTGATATATGTCTACACTGTCATTACCGTCTCCATAGGGAAACCATTGTATGGAAAAAAACGATATTGCATAACTTCATTAATATGCACGCCACACTAACCAAAATCTAATCAGTTCTTGCAAGTAGCACATGGTACCTGTGTACCAAATCTGACTTGAATCCGTTCAGGCGTTTTTGAGTTATCGTGTAAACAGACAGACAGACACACACACACACACACACACACTAACACACACACACACACACACACACACGGACAGACAGACAGACATCGCTATGACAATAGCCCACGTGTTTACACACGTGAGCTAAAAATCACATCAACAGTACAAAATACTACAGGAAGTAGAACAATAAATTGTAGTTGACACAAGGAAAAAGTACCAAAATCTGTCAAAATTTAGAATTACCGCAGTTTATACACAAGGAATAAAATATTTGAATATCGAAATAGCAAAATGTGCTCAAGCAATGGCAAAGAGGAGTCATCAAATTTTTATTATGTTCTAAAAGGTCATCAAATTGTTTGAGTGGGTTTGGGGTCTGCTATTTTGATGGAGAGGCAGAAAAAAAATTCCTGCTCTTCCCTCGGTTACAATGAGTGAATGCTGCCTAAGCTTATGCATTTCAGTATTCTGAACGTATCAAACACAGTATACTGACCTTGATTTCAAGCTTGCGTGTTCTGACGGTTTTCATAATGGCTTTTACGAACTTGTAAGAAAGTATGGCGGCCAGGTACAGGAGAGAAATCAAAACTGGCAATGCAACTAAGGACTTGTTAATTAATAACTGCAAAACAGAAATGAACAAGTTGACATAAAGCGAAATAGCAAGGCATTTCATTCGTATTGGAGTGAGTAGTTGTAGGTAGTGAAACATGACATTTTTCTGGTGTAACCCTTATTGCATTACGAATTGCTCACGCCTTATTACTAGCAGAAGGAAATTTGAGCACATAAGATCTGTTACTTTGAAACTTCATAGGCTATCTGTTAAAGAAAAGATTGAAACAGTCCTCCATGTATTTAAAATTTTGAGTGGCAATCGTCCGGATTACTTAAGGTCGTTGTTTGATATACAGACTCCATGTCGTACTCTTCATTCACTGAAAGAACTTCTTTTAACTTGACGTAATGAAAGGCAAAATACTACAAATACAAATTATGGCTTTCTTGCTTTTTTAGTTGCTGCCCAAATGTCGCAGAATGAACTGCCCTTGATATTACTCTACGAGATTGTTCAATTGCGTATTTTAAACGCGTCACAAAATCTTTTTCGAGATTGTTTTAGTGTGTATTTGTGATCAGTAAAATTTCGCTTTTGTTCAGAACACTAAGACGTAGTGTAGTGCGCTTTTAAGAAGGGGATACATAAATAAATAAGTAAATGAATAAAGAAATAAATAGTAATAATGATGATGATAATGATGATGAACACAAAAACAACACCAACAACAACAACAATAATTGATTTATTACTATTATTATTATTATTATTATTATTATTATTATTATTACAAGTTTAGGGGCTATAAGTATTATATAGAAATCTAATAACAATTCATTGAAGCTGTGGAATTCTGAAAAAAAAGAAAAGGTGTTGTTTATTTTAATTTTGTCAATAGGGGTGACTTCTAATTGTCGTACGTATATTCTCTCCGCCCACTTAGATAGGTGTTTCTTTTGACATCACTACCCTTATGAATATTCATATACTTGCAAAAACCAACAGTCGTTGTCTCTGGCAGCGCGTGCTCACAGCTGCTGAGCTGCACAGCGTAGCCTTTGATCGCAGGCCCATCGTAGCAGTCGTGGGCGCCCACAAACAAGGCACAGCGACTGTGGAGAGTCTATGCCAGTGGAATGTTAAATGTATCTTCAGCGTGGCATTTGTAGTTGTGGCGAAAACCATAAACCCTCTCCCTGTGCTGACGTTGTTGGGTTTTATTTTGTTCATGTGCATTTACTGTAAGCGATCGAGGAAGTTTTGGGATGGAAAAAGCATGAGTTTTTCCGCGAAATCTGTGCTGCAAATATAACTTCACGCATGCGCACTCGTTTGCCAGTGTACTCTGCCAATATGAGCATGCGCGTGAATGTGTCGTCTGTACACTACGTCTCGTGCTATAATCTTGTCGTTGAGCTTTGATTCCCTAAGGTAACAAGTAGGACGTTTAGGAAATCATTTCAGAAAGTTCACGCCGCCTGTGGCCATTTTGTGGAGTATAAGCTTATACGAACCTGGACTGGAGCGACGCTATACGGTATTTCTACTGTAAATATTGCCAGATAATATGCGATGGAATTTTGCGTTTCACGTCGTTCAATCATTCAGATGGAAATGCCGGCCTTCTCCAAACTTTGAAAAAATTAGGGTGACAGACTTTGGCTAACTCTTGTATAACAATGACGTAATTTAATGAGAAGACCTTTGTATTCGAGCTCGGCAACATGTTTTGATTTGAGAACTCTGATCATGACGGATTCACTGAAACAGTGAGTACGAGTATTCAACAACTTTTCCCTATGTCCATGTAGCACTTGTGCAAAAAATAAGCGAGTCCACAGGCCTTTTGCGAATCAATAAATGCGTTTTTCACCAAGCTGAAAGGTTGAAAGATGCGTCCGTCACTTTGGGACGAGCTAGATAAATGCAGTCAAACCCAGCTGGGCGTAGAAATTTGCCATATTATGACTTTGTTCTAGAGACGACCGGCCGTGCGGTGGAACTTTGCAACAAAGTTTCCATATCTGAACTGACGTACTTGAATGACAGGCACAGGAAACGATGGCCAATAAAAATGCATTCTCGTTGCATTTTGATAATAATGTATCAATCACAATGACACGGAAATTATGCCTCCTCCCAACAGAAGGGCCAAGGTCTATTTTTAGCCCTGCTACAGTATATCTCAGTGCTGAAAATGCCATATAGCGCTGTTCACGGTTACAGGTTTGTTACTAAATATAGCTGTACGCGCGCGACATCGCACACGCAGCTTGAAATGCGGACAAATTTTATCAATGTTGCATACGTGGCCGTTTTTGCAGCTAGTACTCAGAGTCGTGAATATGTTTTTTAGTATTCATTGTTACACTAGCAGTCACCCACTGAGATGTATTTTCGTCGTTCTTGCATGCGTAATTTTCAAAAGCGTTATATGAAAATGTGGACAAATATTTATTTTTGCATATTAATGAGAGAACAGTGACGTTAACTGTGAACGGCCCTATTGTTGTCATATTGTCCTGGCGACTTTTAAAATTTGCATACAACTGTTAGAGTGAAACGGGTTGTTTATAGGCCACAAAACTTTTGAGTCCCACTGTCATCCATTACACCTGTTTCCTTGGGCATTAAAGGTGTGCAAGTATACACATCAAAAGACTAGAAAATTCACTTCATGGGCAGAACCTTGTAAAATAGCCCTTTCTTGTCTGGTTAACGAAAAAAGATACCCCTGATCTAAAATATGCATGGGCTACCAGCCAGTGTCACCGGCCTACCACATTCAGAACATGGTTGCCCAAGTGGACGACCAGGGAAAAAAAGTTTATTTCGAGCCCTGGGCAATATTAAACATGAAACATTTAACTTGTAATATTTCCCCTTGTCTTGGCCTGCTGGGTTTAAAAAAATGTTTAAAGGTATACAGGGACCATGTTCAAATTTAGCCATTGCTACCATGGAAAGGGGAGATCTAGCTAATCATATGAATCATAGAGTTTATGGGGTCACGCCAGGTCACACACAAAAAAAATGCACCACTACATGGCCATAATTTTACTTTAGTTAAAGAATCAGAAATAATTTGTCTTCATTATTCTTCCTAGAATGAGGCAAAGAAATCAAAATAAATTATTATAAAATGAACATTATTATACGTTGTTAGTTATAAATCCATAAAATAAATAAGTACCAGTGAATTATGTTTTAAATAAAACAAAAAAAAACTGTTACTGCTTCTGATAAATAATGGTACATTGGGTGATAAGGGGAATTGGGTTGATAAAATTAATTTGAGATACAAGTAGAATTAATTTTAGCACATAAAATTAATTTGAAGGCATAAAATTAATTCGATGACTGCATAATAAGTTGGTACAATACTCTATAACACTTATTTGGGATGACTGCATGAAACAAAATTAAAAATGCTTGAAAAGTTTTTTTCTGGTCTATATAAAAATTATTCAAACACACTATAATAAACGGAAAACAATTTTGACAAGAATGGCCTCAATGTACATTATCTTTATTATTCTTCCTAGAATGAAGGCAAAGAAATTACAATTATTATTATTATTATAGAACACACATTAAACAGTGAATTGTGTTTTAACATAGACCACTCAAGGGTCTTTTGTTTTAAATTAAAAAAGTTGTGGTTCCCAAATAGGTTACCATGGCAACATAAAACAAAAATGAACATTGAGTTCATGCTGTGATAAATACACTTAGGAGAGCATTTGCATAGTTACTACGATTACTTTTAATGGAATTTTGAAAAAAAAATGAAATTTTAAAACGCAAATAGGTTACTATGGAAACACAGGAGAGGTAAAAATGGATATCATATTTTGTCTTTCTAACCTAAAATAACCCTTTGGTATAATATTTCTGTTGATTTAATGGATTTTTACACTGATATTAGGTCTTTCTAATCAAAAATATCCCTTTGATATAACACATTCTGTTGATTACTGGATTTTAGGTGGAATCTTTGAAACACCGGTAATTTTTACTCATGAATGGTTGCCATGGAAACATCTCACATTAAAATGAGTGTAATTTTTTTTTGGTGTGCTAACCAGAAAAACCCTTATTATCAATTTTTTTACATCAATCAATAGTTCTTTAATAGGAATTAGGGAAAAAGAAACATTTTCAATCCCACATTGGTTACCATGGCAACTCGAAACATTAAAATAAGTCTGTTTTTTTGTGTTGTCTAACTCGAACTCCCCCACTAGATAATTTTCATAACAATCAAAGTAACTTTTCATGGGATATTAGAAAAACTGGAATTTTCAACCCCTAAAATGGTTACCATGGAAACATGGGGCAGTGAAATCGATATCATATTTGGTCTTTGCGACCCAAAATACCCCTATGGTGAAGTTTTCATGGAAATTGAACCTATTATTATTCGCATTATTATTTCTATATAATACTTATATTAATTATTATTACAAGTTTAGGGGCTATAAGTATTATATAGAAATCTAAAAACAGTTCATTGAAGCTGTGGGACTTCTGAAAAAAAGGTGTTGTTACTCCTGAATGGTTGCCATGGAAACATCTCACATTAAAATGGGTGTGATTTTTTTGGTGTGCTAACCAGAAAACCCCTTATCATCAATTGTTTACATCAATTAATAGTACTTTAATAGGAATTAGGGAAAAACTAACATTTTCAATCCCAAAATAGTTACTATGGCAACTCGAAACATTAAAATAAGTCTGGCATTTGTGTTCTCTGACCCGAAGTTCCCCACTAGATAATTTTCATATCAATCAAAGTAACTTTTCATGGGATATTAGAAAAACTGAAATTTTCAACACCTAAAATGGTTACCATGGAAACTTTGGGCAGTGAAATTGATATCATATTTGGTCTTTTCGACCCAAAATACCCTTATGGTAAAATTTTAACGGAAATTGAACCTATTATTATTCGTGTTATTATTTCTATATAATACTTTATTAATTATTATTATTATACAGATTATGTTTTTCCCGGTCACAAAGCTGTATGTTTCAGAATGACTCTGCACTACTCCGAACAACTCCAATTGGAACATTGTGAGATGAGTTTATAATATGTTCAATGGTAAAAGTCCAGTGTACAAACATCTTACAAGTTTTGTTCAAAATCCGTGTGGGCATGGACCAGTGTTTGAAACACGTTTTACACCCGTGCATGTACACATGATTAACTACAAAAATTGTAGTGTGTATGCAAAAGTTGCATTTATTAAAATCTTCGTCGACGGAAACCCACGTTACTATATTTATGTAGTCCAGTGTACCCTCATTAAATACATTATTTAATAGACATTATCGGTCAAATACACGTACACTGATTTTGTACACATAAATAGAATAGATATGTAAATTAGGCTCACTGCTCCTAACCTACCTCTTTATTCACGTTACAGGAAAAGACATCCGCAATATTAAGTCCAAGAAGAATGAATGAATACACCGTTCCAATGGCAAAGGTCACAATCGATTCCATAGTGACAGCCGCAAATAAAGGGTAGTAGTACAGGTTATACATCAACACCCTAAGAATTCTATAAGCAACTATTTATTCAGACCAAGAAAAGAAACATTTAAATAAATAATTCAATATATTGAAAACATCACTTGCCAACATTTACCAGCATGCAGCATTTTTACGCTACACTTGGAGTAAGATTTGAAATTCTAAAGAATAAATTACACATTTTGATAAATGACACTTGCCAACATTTACCAGCATGCATTATTTTTGGTTTTCTAAAAGTGGGAATAAGATTTTAAAGCTCCATAAGCTGTATCTTTTTGCTATTTTTTCAGAACTTTGTTTTGTGGTTTCCCTACACTTTCCGCATTGAATGCCTAAACTGTAATTTAATGCCAAGTATTTAGCATATCAACACAACCTGTACGAGTATAATCTCCATTGTTATTGCTGAAAATTGTATTCAAGTCCAGACTAGAATTCATTAGTAAACAATAAACAATGATCACTACACACATACAAGCTACTGTGTTGACAAAAAGACTACTAGAAATTTCAGCATGACAAACGGATTAGGGTCAGATACGGTAGTTGATACACAGAAGCAGACTACTGAAAAACTTGCCGCAAGTTACAGCTTTAATATGTCCCTTTAAATTCTAAAGCATTGAAGTTCACTCGTCGCATGTATACGTGAAATGTTGAAACTTTGACGATATTTACGTTGTATAAAGGACAAAGGCCATTTAGGTCTTGTGTGTCCTTTATATGAAGAGTAAAGAAAGGAATGCACACAACTAATAACACGATGGTCAAACTATGGACTAAATTTGATGCGTTGGTTGCAGTCGTACGGCATAGGTATGTTTAATAATTGCACATGATGTCCAGGGCAAGATCACTATTTGTTGCCTGCCCAAGGAGTGGTGCTCATTACGGTAATAGCCGTAGGCGAAGGCGACGGTACCGTCAATATTACTTCATGAGCACTATTCACGAGTGCAGGCAACAAATCGTGATCTTACATTTTTAACTTTCTCTTTTGTGTCTGTAAGGCACGGAATCACACAGAATCTAAAAGTATGGAAATTTGATCGAATATTTACGAATTCTCATTTTCTTTTTTAACAGTAGTCATGAGTTGAAAACAAATATGACATTATCATCACCATAAGAAATTGTAGAATGTGGAAACCGTCGTTGGGTCTTGATCGTGTGGGAGTATGATGCATATTCCTGGGAATAGAAAGATTCTATACTGGTTCGCAAAGCTATTCTTCATTTATTGCATTCCTGAAAGGGTATTTAACGCTGGACGCGTTTTAGATAAAACAATCGATAGCATTAGTTGAAACTGATTAAGAATAATATTTGTGTAGCTTGGAGGAAACATCAAATCGAGAGAAACTGAGTACGTTTGAGAAGTTGCAACTAATATTACCGTGATCCTTAAAAAAGAGACTTTCCTTTAAAAAAAAGAAAATTACTATGTGTTGTGTTTAAAGAAAATGGACAAGTGTCTGAAGCATTTGTGCCCAAACTATAACTAAGGAGTGACAAAACATGTCGTAATAGTCTCTTACCTCTGACAAATGGGTCACTACTACCTGTCCCCCCACCAAAAATTTCTTGCATAAGTTCTACAACAGGCCCCGTCGATGCCAGGGCAAATGCTGCAGCGTATGCCAAACGATTCCTCCTATCGTCCAGCAGATTCACGGGACTGTAACAAAACGTGTCAAAATCAGATTAGTGTGGGACGATATTGTGTACCTCAATGTTATTGATCATTGTTAATCAATATGTTAATCAATAACAATTTCAAAGCCCCTGTAGCTGTAACTCTTGGAATTTTTGACCTCAAAAAGACTTTCTATTTTCTCTGGTTTTCTTTAAATTCTACAAATTTAAAGGATATAGTCTTTTACTACTGAAAAATTGGACAAGTAAATTTAAATTTTAATCGTTATTTTGATTTCCCGCCATTTTTAAAAACTGGTAATATTACAAAGAAAACAAAGCATATGATGTCCCAGTGGAAAACATTCAGCACTATGCATTATATTGGACTACTCTGTTGTTTCTTTGAAGATTCCAATGCATATATGCACGACGTACAGTGTTTTTGCTTTATTTGCATGAGGGCGCCATTTTACGTCTGGGCAAACACTTATTATTTATCTTGCTCAAAATTGCACATGCAGTCCCAGTGGACAGTTTATTATACTTGTATAAACACCCCTCAAAGAGTACATTCCCACGAACTTGTTTTAGTTTGGAAGTAAAATCACAAAAATAATGCTAAAAGATACAGCTATTGGGCCTTTAACAACAAACTGAAAACTTACTATATAATTCCTGGCCGACCATCAAATCGTCCGGGCCATAGCCTCTTTCTTTCTGTAATAGGCTTAACAATGCAGTCACTAATATCTGGATCCGGTGAAATCATATAACAAAGTATAATAAATGTGATTAATTCTTCACATTTAAGATGACCATCGAAAAATTATCAAGAAATACAAATACACGAAGCTTAATTAGGTTTTTGACCATACTCTTATCAATCAAAAAAAAAATCAGAGGGTCATTGTGCAAAGTTTGTTACTAAAGAAACATATTACTTGACACTGGTAACTGAAAATGGCTATCATCACTGTGGAAACTCTATGGAGAAAAACAATGTTTTTGATTTTCTGAAAACTAAGACACTGTAATGTTTTTCTTACTCCGATAGCTTAAAATTGGTTGGTCAGATAAGAATTGTAGAAATTCTAGGGGTCGATTATCCGTCCCCAAGGTACATACTACCTTGACTGCAATTGCTGCAGAGGAAAAACCGAGAGAAAAATCTCCACAAACACAGTGTAGTAATACATTTCCCTGAGCTGCGATACTGGTAAAAGACTCCTCGGCTACTAGTATTATGAGTTTTGTCACTGGCACGCCTTGTCGAATACTAGGCTACTGGCGCAGCTTTGCATATTGAGGTACTTGAGTCGACTGTCATATTTTCTCCGTCATGAAAAAATGGCCCCCTCTGGGATACGTACGTACCGACAAAGACAGGATATAATAAAACGATCTTTCGAATGGATACCGGCACGTCTGAGTCACAGTTTCGCTGTAATTGTAAGAAGCAAGTGGATTAGATGATTCGCCCTGATCATCATTGAGGGTTTGCGATTAATTCATAGATATTAAGTTAAACTGTTTAGTCGTATCGGCACAATTCTTGCCTAGACTTGGCTGTTGTTACATTGTTTTGTTGCCCGACGTTTTAAAGTTATCCAGTCATTATCAGATTTGAACTTTAATGTCTCTGAAACTATTACATTCTGTCAGGTTTAAAGTTACGGACAAAGTCGTCAATGAATTTAGAAATAAACGCCTGCGGAATTATTTTAGCATAGCCACCGTCTGAATAGCTTTATTTCGAGGGAACGTGGCTTATAGTAAGCTTATAGTTATTAATTACAACACAGGCGGCCCAGACACTAATAATAAGCTTATTATTGAGTTTTTCTCAGTTTTCTCCATCATTTCCTCTCATGCTCTGACTGATCGTAGTAAATAAAATAATGACTATATAGCCTAACCTAGCCTCTTGACTCTTTATTTATTTTACACACCATTACAAGGACGTTTATCTCTCATATACACATCTTGTAATAAATTAGTCAACACAATTAATTATGCTAATCCGTGGACTTATCAAGGGTTGGTCAACATTTGAAAGATAGAGATGCAAATGAAAAAGGAGTTTTGGCAACCTTTTCTATCTTTCACGATGTTGACCAACCCATAAAATCCCTGATAAGTCCACGGATTAGCATAATTAGTTTTGTTGACTAATTAATTACAAGATGTGTATATGAGAGATAAACGATGGTGTGTAAAATAAATAGAGAGTCAAGAGGCTAGGTTAGCCTATATAGTCATTTATTTTATTTACTACGATTCAGAGCATGAAGAAAAGGAGAGGAACTAATGGAGAAAACTAAGAAAAACTCAATAATAAGCTTCTGGGTCGCCTGTTGTTGAATTAGCGGAAACCGCGTTTGTGTCAGTAATGATAAGAAAAATACCTGGAGTGCTGTCTACGTGTCATAGCTATGCTTCTGCCAATTAATCATACATTATGCCTTTTTACACAAACACGGTTAAATGAAGGAATTCAATCAAAATCCTACAAATTAAAATTTCTACAAAGTCCGTAACTTTACAACAAGATTCCACTTTTCTAGTTTGATTCCGTTAAAATGTGGCATTTGCTCAACAAAGATGACTGTCGAACAAAATTAGTATTTGTTGTACACTAGGGAACCTGTTCAATTCTTATCATTGCGAACATAGATCAGTGCATTTCTAAGCGTACCTGTACTCAGTTTTCGTTTTCACATTAGGACCCATTCAAGGAAACTGTTACTAACCTTGGAGACTCCATTTTTCCTTTATGACATAGCCGCACTACACCGCACGTACACAATGAGAAAAATCTGTGAAAAATGATCAAGAATCACAAATGCACTATTAGGCCTATGACATTCATATCTTTATACTGCACACGGTCCCTCTATAGAGGCTATCATCGGTGCGTGGTTGTCCGACTTCCTTAGATACATAATGTACCATGGAGAAATGTATAGGAATTTACATTTCGTGAGCCAAATAACACATATGTTATTCGAGCTTTAGGTCAATGAGATATCCGTATCCAACATTTCATTGCAAAAGTACAGTATAGTGATGTAAATTAATAACACTAAATCACAAGGGGACGAAGAATGCGGCTCGATTTTGTCAAGCTAAATCCATATAGGCCTATACAGACGACCCATCGTTCGGATGTTATGGACTGGTCTAAATCTCGTGGTGTATACATCGCTTGGTTGATTTACTGCCGGGGAGGGGAAAACATCTGAATCAAACGCATGATACGCTGTCGTTAATTTAAGGAAAGGCACAAAATCGACTTCAGTCGACGTACATACAATGTTTGGTATCTCTAAAAGAAGGTGACAACAAGCTGAAAAGATAAGTAATTCTTACCTCAACTATACTTCACCCGAGAGACAGTCACACTGTTTCAAAAGACGGTATTGAAACACGTCTTTGTCGTCCTTTGCAAAAGGTGTAGAAAGGTTATGAGCCAACAAATGCGCATGCGGATGCGCATGCTCGGTACAACATAATGAATGTTTGTAAACATGCCAAACCTGGCCTCTTAGAAACCTGTTTATCTGAGATGCGTGCTCTCTGTATCATGATATTTCTTTCAATTATTCCTATTTTAATCGTTATTTTCCTTGGAAAGGTAGGCATTAATTATTTAGATATACCCTGATTGCAATATCATTGACATCTGACGAACTGAAATACAAGATAAATGTCGATATACTGTGTTTCAGCTCTCGTTTTACAGTATGACCTGTGAACCCTAGTGTTTTGTTTATCTCTGAGAAAGAAAGTGCTCATTCAAAGCGTTCCGACGAAAGCTCTTATGCCATTTCTCGGGAAGGACCTTACGGCAGCGTCATTTCCTTTCAGGTGGCAGATATAATAGCAAAAGACTTAGATTAAATGTTCCTTCTGTCTTCTTTCCCCGTCCTCGCAATCATTATCGGACCAGTCCGTGCAGAACGGCACTTATTAAGGTAGTATGCGCCTAGAAAGTGAAAGGCTAAAGTCTTTATTCAAACTTTCCTTAATGAAACTTTCGACCATTCTCTCACCAAATCAAAATAAAAGTCAGATGTCACCGAGCAAATTTGATACTAGCGAAACAAATTACCGATATTACTGATATTTGAAATTCAAAATGGCCGTCATCCCTGTGTTAAGTCTATGAAGAAAAATGTTTGTTACTCCGAGAGCTTTAAATGAGCCACCACAAGTGGTAGATCAGAAAATAATTGTAAAAGTTTGGGAGTCCGAGTATCTGTCTCCGATGCGCATTTTAACTTAATCACTTGTAGCCTAGGAAGACATAACGATTTGACTTAGGGATAGAGTACTTGCAAAGGCCGCCCCAAGGGAGCTGTTTCAATTCATCTCCAAAATCTCCTTATCTTCGAATCTGTACTCGGGCATCATTCTAGAGCACACAAAGCTGAAGTTACTAAGGGACTGGACACAAATTACAGGGGGGGTGGGCCGGTGTTTTTTGGGGTGGGTCGCTATTTTTCGCGCAAGCATTTTTGAAGGGTCATAAAATTTTGTGTATGCCTATGGGGGAGGGTCACCTTTTTATGCATCAAAGCTGAAATGGCATGTGCACGTATTGAAGAATATGGAATGCTGAAAAAAGAAAAAATACCTCCTGGCACTTTCATTTTCTGCCATTTCCATTTCGGCACGCCCTTCGGGCGCAATAATAAGGGTATAATAAACAATGTATTGATGATCCAAGCAGCCACATTGATTGAAGTTGTCATGATTTCCACTTATCCAACTCCTCTATTGTGCATAACTGTCCCCTATTACGACTCTTTAAATAACAATTTGGGAGATTACTTATTTGATATCATTCTCCCATTGGCAATACATTGGTATAGGTCGGTGTTCAAATGTTCATGTCGCTGTATGTACATTTTTTATTTTTGAGGACATTGACTGAATACAAACTATTCAGAATAGTGCAAAATGTCATCAATAACAACTGGAAGCTTCAGGTCGAACAACTTTTGAATAAAATTTAGGATCAGATAACCTTGTGAGTTATTTGTAGTTTCCTCATAGCCTACAATGTATAGTGAATCAACATTTCGATGAAATTCCAAAATCAAATTTCTTGCACAACCATGGACTTGAAACCACTCTGGTCTAATCATGAACATTTATACTAATAATTAGGTGTAACATAAATGCACAGATTTACTTAGTTTCGTATTGGAAAAAAAAATATTTATAGTTTGTCATAGACTGCTATGTATAGTGAATCGACATTTCAGTGAAATTCCAAAATCAAATTTCTTGCACAACCATGGACTTGAAACCACTCTGGTCTAATCATGAACATTAATACTAATAATTAGGTGTACATAAATGCACAGATTTACTTAGTTTTGTATTAGAAAAAAATATTCAGTTTTGTCATAGACTGCTATGCATAGTGAATCGACATTTCAGTGAAATTCCAAAATCAAATTTCTTGCACAACCATGGACTTGAAACCACTCTGGTCTAATCATGAACATTAATACTAATAATTAGGTGTACATAAATGCACAGATTTACTTAGTTTTGTATTGGAAAAAAAAATTAATAGTTTTGTCATAGACTGCCATGTATAGTGAATCAACATTTCAGTGATATGCCAAAATGAAATTTCTTGCACAACCATAGACTTGAAACCACTCTAGTCTAATCATGAACATTTATACCAATAATCGAGTGTACATAAATAGACAGATTTGCCAAGTTTTGTATTTTAAAACAATTATTCTTAGTTTTGTCATAGACTACAATGTATAATGGATGAACTTTTTATGCGAAATTCCAAAAACAAAGTTCTTGTACACAGATGCACGTGTTACCACCCTCTTCTAATCAAGTACAATTATGTCAATTATTCAGGGTCCATATATGCACAAAAAGTGCATATTATTAATTGTGAAAGAATTTTTTTACAGTTTTGTCATAGACTCCCATGTATAGTGGATCAACATTTTGAGTGAAATTCCAAAATCAAATATCTTGTTCACATGTGCACTTGTAAACAACCCATGCTAATCAAGTATATTTATATCAGTTATTAAACATCTATAGATGAACAGATATTGCTAGTTTTATATTGGAAAATACACGTTCATAGTTTTCTTATAGTCAACTACCATGTATAGTGAATCAACATTATCGATGAAATCTAAAAATTACATTGTTTGTACACGCATGCACTTTTTACATGCCACTTCAAGCAAAGTACATTTACATGAATTATCACACACATATGATTTGAAATTTTTTGGACAAAGCGTTATATCAGCCACATTTTGCCTTCCTTTTGCGGGGGGGGGGGGTTTCAAAAGTATAGCAAGTCAGAAGGGGGTCTTGAACACATTGCGGTTTGTTGGGGGTATTGAGTAACAGGGGAGGGTCATTTATTTTCATGCACGGATAAGGGGGAGGGTCACTAATTTTTGTGCATGAACTTTTGAAGGGTCACTATTTTTGATGCAGCGGTTGTTTCGAAAACACCGCCCCCCCCTGTAATTTGTGTCCAGTCCCTAAGCCGGTTTAGAAGAACGCACTATTTTCTGTTGCTCGCTAGCGCTTGAAGACGATACCACTGGGTGTGTGAAGTCGGCAGTATGAATCCATGATTACCTTAGCTCCAGCAGAGTTATATGAAAGTCAAATTTCCAGCAAATATAGTCTTTTACTTTGAGTCGTTTGACAATAAGGCACTTGTTTCAGTCATTTTACAAGTTTTATTTGCAATTTATCACTTCTATGACAGCCTTTACTCGCCCTCAATCAAATTTGCTAAAGTTTTCGTCGCTCTGAAATGTCAATAACATCAGAGTAATTTCAAGAAAAAAATATTTGATACATCAATCAAATTAGCTGGGTTTTTTGTCCCTCGGAAATGATATTCTGAATTTCAGTCCTATAAAAATGTTTGATACCCGATGAGTACATATTGTTAATGAACGTGTAGATGAGTTAATGAGTCATTCAAATGGAGTGGCAGCAAAATAAAATCAACAAGGTAGTGAAATAGCGTGAGCGTTCGAAGATATGCAATGTCGTATGACAGCCAACGTGTCTTCGAAAGTTCATGCTGTTACTACTCAGTTACATCACTCTGTTAGTATGTCTTACACCGAAAATCAACGAGGTTAAACCATTCTGTATCAATAATGCGTTATTGTAAATTAATGTAGGAGCATTGAAGGTGAAGGGTAGCATTTATCAATGAATATCCATGGGAAGGTAAACTTCAAGCGTAAAGGTGAAAAAGGCTTTCAAAATTTAACATTCAGTTGCAATGGGGTAGTCTCATCCACAAATGAAATGCCCAAATAATCATGACTTTTCGTTGTGTAATGTTTTTGTTTGCAAATATTCTTTTCCTTCTTGTCTGACGTATTTAATGAGCTCCGTTGTCGACGATGCAAAGCTTATCATATGGGTAACATTCCAGTTGTGGAAGTATTTTTGAAGCAAAACAATCAAAATATAATTAAAATAGCCTTACGTGTTTTTTCATATTTGGGTACCTTACACTGATGTATTGCAATTATTTTATCTTCATTACCAGAAGTATATTACGTCAGGTCCACGGAAATCTTACTATGTGTATTGCATAGAATAATCTAATGAATTCTTTGAGAAATAACCCCCGCCGCAGGAGGGTATACACGAGATTTTGTAACAATGCGCGACATATAGCACGAGCCGATAGGCGAGTGCTATGTGGAGCGAAGTGTACCAAAATCGAGTGTATACCCGACTGCGACGGGGGTTACTGCTATTATATTATATCAACTTGTGTGTCTTTGTTGTCTTGCTTGGGTATTTTCGTCCAAAATGCAGAAAACAGACATGAGAGATGGAACGTCGGAAAATCAGCGCCCGAGACCGAGCGTTTTTATATAAAGTTTGAATTACGTTGACAGCAGACGCACACAGTATCCTACGATAACATACGCATCACGTTCATCAACGTTGCATTTTATTCACATGCCACGCTAACACCAACTTGCGACTGCTGCAGACATAGAAAATGGGTCAAGAGTTCCAATCACAAGAAAAGCAACAACTTTTTCGTAAATCTACAAGAGAACAATAGTCCTGGTTGTTTTGGCATACTAAAAATAGATTGTCTCATTTTGTACTGATGCGTCGACCATCGCAACATTCAGTCTTGGTACAGTGAGGTTACAGACGCCTTTTTGAATGATGGATAATTTGGAGGTTATTGTACCAGTACACAAGCAGTTTTGAAATAATCCAGACTTAGGATGACAGCAACTGTGACAACAGTTTTGCAGAGTGTGCTGCCCGATTCAGCGAGAGCTGGACGCTGACACTCCTTCGTTGCATTTGATGTCAACTTTCGTCGCAGTCACCAGGAGTAATCCCATTGTTATTTTGAACTTCTTGGTCTACATCGTTAGAACATCCTCGTCTGTTACAGCCCAAACTTTGGCAAAGAATGTCTGACATACCGTTACTGTGAGGAAGTGTCAATTTATTTTAAAGAGCTGTGTGTCGCGTCTCGACTCCCGCTGAATCAAGCAAAAGTGCACGGTGTGCCGTTGCCCTAATGCAATGATTTGTGTACATCAAACCCAAATGTGCTGCTTCAGAGGTGTCTTTCGTCATTGACCCCAACTTATTTTCACCAAGAGGTGAGTTACAGACCCATACTTTTATCTGTGTATCGAAATTCGGACTTCGGTCTTTGAAACAAAGCGGACTGTTTTGGATTAAGTTTAGAAAATGCACCGACGAGCAATTTTCGAAAATGCTAGTTTTGGGCCCGTTTTAGCACTGCTAAAACAGTATTTTAGCAACGGTGGAATGAGCTCTCGTCCAATAAGAATGGCGCATGGTAGCATGATATAATATAATATTCATTTTACCATTTTACAGGTATGCATGGCGTGCCCTGAATCTGCCTCTACACATACGATCGAGCCGAATAATTATATTGTGAATATATAAGGCTGCGTTCATAAACACCTCCGGGGCGGCGGCGGGAGTTTCTAAAAAAGGTCGGATATTTGTTCAAATGCTCCCCCCAACAAACTTAGAGTGCGTTCATATTTCCTCTTCTGACTTGCTATAATTTTGAAGTCCGCCCCCAAAGGAAGGCAAAATGTGGCTAATATAGTGCTTCGTCCAAAAATATCAAATCATACATGGGAGTCTATTTGGCAAACTGTTGTTACGTGAGAAAAAAAAAACAAAAACAGGTGAACTCAGCAGTTTCCCTTAAAAACAAAATTTATTACAAAAAATAAAACTAATTGCTAGTAAAGGGATAGAGTACAAGGCTACGTATCTCAGCTGGGTCGGCACACAGCTCAAGAGTTGAGTCAGACAGTGAGACAAAGTGGACAGTCCTTTGGCTTGCTTGAAGGCTTGAGTGCACAGTAGTGCAAAGTCTACAGTATAAATCCAACGTGGCAGTGAAGGCCTTGAAAAGTCTTGAAATTAATACTGCTGGAGTTTCCAAAGTCCTGAATTAACATATGTGTTGACAGGATCCCAAAATGTCTGATTGAACCATGCCGCCCTAGTATTTATACTTAAATGATTATATAAGAGAACAAAGAACAATCCAGAACTTCTATTTATGTATTTATCACTGCTCTAAAATATCTCCACTTGTAACTAATTGAATTTCCAGGTCATGAAGGACAGTGAACCTAAGAATGTTCTAGATTACTAAGACTAGGCCATGTGTGTAGGGGGAAATGACCTACATAACACTATTAACATTTTCCCCATTAAAACAAGCTATATCTCTACAGTCAGATGTGTGTGATAATTCATGTTAATGTACTTTGCTTGAAGTGGCAGGTGAAAAGGGCATGTGTGTACAAAAAAATTGATTTTGGATTTCATCAATAATAATGATTCACTGTACATGGTGCGCTATGAGAAAACTATATATATATTGTTTTCAATACAAAACTTACTATACTTGTGCAAATATAGACATTTGACAATTGACATAAATATACTTGATTAACATAGGGGTGGTTACAAGTGCATATGTGTGCAAGGTAGTTGTTTTTGGAATTTCGCCGAAAAGTTGATCAACTGTATACGGTAGTCTATGAGAAAACTATGAATAATTTTTCCCAATATAAAAACTTACAATATTTGTGCAGGTATATACGCTGGATAATTGACATAACTTTACTTGATTAGAATAGGATGGTTACAAATGCATATGTGTACCAAAAAAAATGATTTTGAAATTTCATCGAAACTGTTGATTCTTTTACATTTGATTATTATGAAAAAACTATAATTTTTTAAATACTTGTCTAACTAAATCAGTACTCTTATAAGTGTTTGAATTGATACAAGGGTACTTGATTCAAATGGTCTTTGAAAGTTCAGATGTGGACAACAAATATGATATTGGAATTTCACTCCAAATTATTATTTCACTTCTTATGGTAGTCTACATGTATAGTATTAGATATTTTCCCCGACAAAACTGGCTATATCTGTAATATATAAGTATATGTGTATAAATTCAAGTGTAACATTGACTTTTAGGCTGTAATAAGTGTTTAGATAAACAGTGATAGTGCTAGTGCCGTTTTAAACCAAACTATAAATGAAGATAAACATTACGACAATTGTCCCTTTTGCGATCACATAAGAAAGGTTTGGAAACAGGATGACTTCCCTTACCTGTCAGGAAAACTGGACAAAATTAACATATTGTTCTGTGTATCGACGACAGTTTCTTGTTCTACTCCCACAGAATGCGAGAATAACAAAATTCTGTCGGGAAATACTCTGTATATGCCAGTGTAAAGATCATAATTATTGTTATTGATGACAATTGAATTCTAGTCCGGATTTAAATTCAATTTTAAGCGGTAACAATGCTAACTGTACACATATTGTTGTGCTGGACTTTTCATCATACATCATGGAGTGGAACAAGAAACTGCATTTGGTACACAAAACAAAACCACCCAAATTAGCCAAACGTTATAGCTTAAATTGACAACTCAACACATTTCATATCAGTCAGAGAAAGAGTTTTGTTTCGAGTCCCCTTTAAGGCCCATATCGTTTCAATTGCCCCAACATACCCTTGACATTTTCAAGTCGCTCCGGCAATTCTCCTGGTCCCCCTCAAGAGGCATTTTCTGAATGCAGTACTGTCTAATACTCGTCCCTATTCATAAAACTATATATGATAAATAAGCCTGTTTTGGAGCAACTAACAGGCCCTCGGAAACAAACGTAGAGAGATATTCTCTGCCAAACAATATTGTCAGCCAACAATATAGAATACATGAGTGCAAATGTGGTAAAAACAATCAAAGAATATGAACATTCAACGGGTCAGAGCGCTAACGCATGGTCGAGCCAACCCCTTCGATGACGATTTGATCGATATCAAAGTCTTCATCTTCATCTCTCGATCGTGGTCTCCTGTCCCTGGAATGACGTAGTTGTTGCAAACCAGGATTATGGATCAGCGTGAAAGCCAGGAACCAACGATTACGCGGTAAACGTCGGTGTCTGTCGTGCCCAGTAGGCTTGCTCGCACCTGACGGTTTGCAAAGGAATAGAAATACTATCAGCAAACAACACTCCAAAAGTCATGGCAACTCTCATGTCAGGGACTGGACTTAGAAGTTTAACTTTTTTCCGGTAAATATTGCGGCTCTTGACCTAATAACAGTGGTCCTTCATGCTGACTAAAAATCTATTCAGCCTAACAAAAATAAAGACGTCGATAAAGTTTTCACACACGAACTTAAATCACTGGCTAGGGTGAACGGAACACCTTACCCATGAATATGGCGTGCTTTTATCTAGGGGAAGATGCAGAACATGCAGAGTAAAGGTGCCATAAACAAACATGACCGAAAACTGACAGAATAGATAATTGCGAAAAACAAATTATAAAGAACCGAATATCAAAATCATATGTGACCCTGATCATTGACTTACACTGCTGATTAATTTTTTCGACAACACACGACCGGTGCAAACCTTTTTCTTTTTAAAGAGACTGATAAGGCTCCTGCAAACGTTGCAAAGAAGAAGAAGGTTTAATGAGGCTAAAATTGGAAAATGGTAATCGATCGATACTGAAATCAGTAAAATTCTGTTTCGGGGGGGGGGGGGGGCAGCTGAAGAGAAACTTATTCGTTTGAAGATCTCAACGAACTGCTCGAAATATTACTACCTTAACTGCACTATTCAAATTGAGCGTTGCAAATTACTCTTTTTCTTATCGGAAAACTTTGGATTATAAACTACTCTACGAACAATAGCTCACATAACCACAGTTGCTTCAACATGTGCTACCGCACATGTGAAAGCAACCATACCGTCAAAGACGATAATATTCTCTCACCTTGAGCGTCTTGTCTTGTGCCGTTGATTGGTCCTCCCTCTTTTGCTACTTCTTTTTCGTCCCCTTGTCGACTGAACAAGAGCAGTCGGCAGAAGCACACCAACACTGGATGAGTATGGGCATTTTCAAGTTGCAGAAATCCAACGTAGGCACGATAACCTTGTTCAAAGAAATAGGAGCAATGGGTATGATATACACTCCTTGTACGTCATTTTGTAAACCTTTTGGAGTTAGAACACTCAGATTCAAATATTTCATTTAACATCTATCACGTTGGGGTAAATTTTTTTAGCTTGTTTAACAGTTAGAATCAAGTTCAAAAGATCTTCCATGTATGACTTCGTGATGCAGGCCTTTGTTTACTTCAGTTTTGGGCAAAAACAATGGTTAATTGTCCTTGACGTTTTGCAAAACATGATATTATCATGTGAATATCACCTTTCTCAATTAATTGCTTTTTTTCTACAGAGCCTGCGATGTGATGGTTACCACAACAGTTATTTATTTTTTACTGACTGCAGTGTCTATATTCCTACCAGGATCAAATCTTTCGACGACTCTAGGCAATACGCTGTAATCAAGACGAGGAAACAGCAGGGCACCGAAGAGCATTCCTTTGAACAGTCTCATCAGCGACGAGAATAATCCAAGGTATATGTTGTAGAGGAAGGCGAAGAACGTACAGTTGTGGAACAAACGTCTGAAAAAGGACGATTGATGATATCAATGATTTTTCATTTGACTTTGTACAATTATGCACTTTTGAATTTTATCCGTGACAATTCTTTGAAAATGTATGTTGGTAGATCGCAATACTGGCATAACGTTTCTTCATCTCACCGCTGCATCTATTTGCTAAACAAATTAGTAAGATCACGTGTTTCGATATTTGCTGGTGTCTTTTTGTAGCTCATTTTACGAAAAGCTTGTTTGGGTGTATATTTTTGTATAAACCTCTATATTGACCAGGGAATGTTTGCATTACATTACATGATACACGATGTCATTATTAGGCAAACCAACAGTCATAGTATAAAAAGTAATATCGTAATTATGCACCAAAATTGTTGGCCTGCTATGGCATTGCAGACACTAACACGATTGGAACTAATTTGGGAAAATTGGATGAGAGTAAGTGTTAGGAAAATATAACGAAATCGAAATTTTTACAGCTGAAATTTTACAAAATGATAGAATAGTGTAAAATTTGAAATATTGTTCTCATCGGACAAAACAACGAAAACACAGCGATTATTGCATACCTCTTTAATCGGATCCTTTTTCATGAAAATAAGTTCATTTTTGTTTAAATGTACTAAAGAAACGAGACAAAATGCTTAAAATTTCTCTAATTGACGAATTTTGAGTCAGGGCACTTTTGAAATGCCCCTGACTTTTTCATGAATTTAAGGCTTCATAAACATAAAATTGAGTCAGGGCACATTTTAAAAGACCCTGACTGACTTAACTGTAAATCAATCGAAAAGCTTCATTTTGGTCGAGGAAAAATGACAATCTGACATTATTACTAGTGTTTCAGTAATGAAGAAACTACAGACAAACTCTCATATTTTCATTCAAATGTGAGTATTGTTCATATGTTTTGAACAATATTGCATTAGATACTATCATGCACTGATTCTTACTCATAAGATTTCAACAGCATCGTAAATTGTGTATAAAATTTTAAAGATGGTAAGCAAATATGGTGTAAAATTAGAGAAATTTCTAAAATTCTTGAGAAATTCTGCCAATCCAATTATCCCAATTTAGTTCCAATCGTGATCACTGTGAACATAATATATGAGATGAAAATACTAGCCAAGCCCAATTTGAACCGTTTAGCTGTGTTCATTGATCTGTTGGCTTAGAGAATATGTCCGATTGTCCTTGCAGGGGTCAGGAGAAAAAAGTCACCTGTTATCAAGTGCAAAGACACGTCCGCGGTCTTGCAGAAAGACGAATCTTGCCAGCAGATACTGCACCAGGGTTATTGCCAGACCGATCACAACGATTGGCCTGAAACGGTAAGTATGTTGGGATAAAGACACGATTAAGGCGATGAATGCTATTGAAAACGTTAAATTGTTACATGATAAGATTAATACACAGAGTGTAAAAATTAACTCACAGAAGGAATCTGAATTATTTCAAATTAGCAAGTTATAGTAGTGCAAGAATTATTTTAGAACATTTTATGGCAAAGACCACTGAAAATGATCCGATCACGGTCCAGTGATTGGGATCGTAATCAAACGAAGCATGATGATAAAAAGACGCCCAACGCAACCAGAAAATGCTTTTGACATTTAATAGTCAGCTTTCAGCAAGGTATGTAGAATTCATGAATTTTATCTCGGAATCCCTGCTTCTGCATAATTTGCTGATTGATTTTAGAAAATGAAGCAAATCATAGCAACATGCTTCACAGAGTCCTTTCCTGTGTCATTCACTAAAGAAAGTCAGCTTTAAATCTCCATGGTTAAAAATCATTTACTCACCATGCCCATAGAGCAATATCCTTCAAGATGTCAGGTATAAGTATTGCAAGACTCAAAAAACCGGTTATAGCGAAGAGAATGGTGAAGTGTACCAAGAAACCTATTTCGATAACGAGACATTATAGAAGATGAAGATTATATATATATATATATATATATATATATATATTCATCTATTTACAAACATCTACACACAAATGATATTAGTTCTTATAATATGACTTTATATTTGCCCTATTATTACAAATTGTATGTAGGGGATAAATATACATCTGTGTAATTATATATATATATATTATATATATATATATATATATATATATATATATATATATATATATATATATATATATATATATATATATATATATATATATATATGCACTTACCAAACACTGCATATGCAACTTGAAAGCCAGCGTACCGACTAGCTGAAACCTAAGCAGAGCGATAAATCTTTACTGTCTATGCGATCAAATTCTAAACTTACATAGTTTCATTTATTTGTTAGCTGTTATAATCAGTTTTTTAAGATAGTCCAGCACACAATGTGATGCAATGGCGTTTGATTCACTTCACTTCTACCTAACGTTGTTTACGAGTCGATGCAACAAATATTCTAGATTTTGAAATTACAGTTTTGATGATGTTCAAATTCACACATCTCTTCGAATTTGCAAGGTTAATATCACACCACATAGTACAACCATTTTCAGTATTAGACAGCGAAGCCACTGCAGTGAACTTCAATAAAACTGCTCACGCTAATTAGTTTCAGCTGTAGCCAGTATAAACATTGTATTTCCCATGCAGACAGTTTGTCTGGGAAAGTTGTATATTTAGGCAACACACTTTTATGAGTTCTCTGCTATAGCATCATGTAAAATTGTATGTCTCATGCAGACAGTGTGTCATGGGAAATTGAAATAAACAAGACTTGTACATGAACAGGAACATTTGTGACACAAGATATTCACAAATTATTACAATAGTCTCTGTCAAGGAATTTGTCTAATAGCATTACGAACACTAAAACATAAAACAGATTTAACATCTCTGCCATAGTCAATATGAGTTCAAAGAGCTGCTCTACTGCATGAAACCTGTGTATATGTGAGGTACAAAGGATCACAGTCGTATATCATCACTTCATGAATGTAACTTATTGCAGTTCATGGTTGAAGCATAGAACCTACGGGTGAACTCTTTCTATCATTAACAAAACGCCAAAAGAAGTCACATTTGACGAAATACATGATGTATATAGAAAAGGCAAAACTCTTCCGGACATTTTAAATACACTTACCACTCTCATGGCGGGCGTGATGGAAAAACTTGTATTTCAGCAACTGCAGCCACTATGGAATGGTCACCCTTGAACACTGATAACATATTCTCCCTGTTTTAAATGAGAAAGAACAACTGTGCGTTCTTCCGTTTGTGATACACATACAGACAATCACTTTATGTTCGCCAAAGCAGCAAAAAAATCGTGATTTCTGATTATTAAAGAGGCACTCCCATTTGGTAACATTTTTAAAACACATTTTTTTAATGCCAATGGGCGATATTTGACTTTGCGACTGCGCGCGGATTGCGAGATATCGATAAAAACATGTCATTTCCCGAGCGTATTTTCACATCCCGAAGTTTTACGATCGTTTCTGATTATGACGCGAAATCCCCCGAAGGTTTGTTGTTGTGCTGATTGACGATATTCTAGGGAGTCCATAATAAGTTCGAACGACGCAATTTTACCTCCCACTGCGAAGACTTTATATACAGCATTATGCCTTTACCACAGGTCAGTTTTTGAAAACTTCTTCTTAGCTTTTGTCGTTTTCATTATTCTAAATCAGTTGTATTATATTTTTAACCAATACCACATAAACATCAGTTTTTACGTGTAAAATATTAGCCGCCTCCGATGACTACATTTTGTCGTCTGCCA
The DNA here is from genome assembly GCF_041260155.1 of Ptychodera flava. Lineage (NCBI taxonomy): Eukaryota > Metazoa > Hemichordata > Enteropneusta > Ptychoderidae > Ptychodera > Ptychodera flava. The sequence goes on from NC_091948.1 coordinate 12,530,398, forward strand.
CACAGTACGTGTGGTTCGCCGCGCGCGTGGTATGCGTCTATGCATACCACGCGGTGGCCGCTATGTATCAACCGCACGTAACTGGGCTAGTCACCTATGCGAATTCTGGTGGAATCAGCAAAAATTGTTTTTCGTTTTTTCACCAAGTCAGTAAGACTCAGCTTTCTCCCACGGGCATGACCGATCACCGACGCAAGTGGTACTGTGGCGTACAGCAGCCTCAGTGTAGACTCGTACTCCATAGCTTAGTTGACAAAGGCCCCAGTGCCGAACGTTCGATGTTCGGAAGCTGAATTTAGGTGGGCCACCGGAATTCAAACTTTTACTTTTTTTAAGACATGTTTTTATCGATATCTCGCGATCCGCGCGCAGCCGCCACGTCAAATATCGACCGTTGGCACTAAAAAAATGTGTTTTAAAAATGTTACCAAGTGGGAGTGCCACTTTAAGATGTCCCTGTACACAACAATATATTTGTGTTGTACTACACTCTGACATAAGCTTAGCAGACGTACTCAAATAATTGTTTATAATATGTGAAATATATAAAATTATAAATATCTGATGTCTATATTAATATTTGAAATATATGTATGTATGTATGTATATATGTATGTATGTATGTATCTATGTACGTACGTACGTACGTACGTACGTACGTATGTAGGTATGTAGTATGTATGTATGTATGTATGTATGTATGTATGTATGTATGTATGTATGTATGTATGTATGTATGTATGTATGATTTTATATATGTATGTATGATTTTATATATGTATGTATGTATGTATGTATGTATGTATGGTTTTATGTTTGTTTGGTTTTATGTATGTATGTATGTATGTATGTATGTATGTATGTATGTATGCATAAATGCATGCATGCATGCATGCAAGCATGTATGTATATGTGTGTACGTATGTCATACGCATGCACGCACGCACGCACGCATGTATGTATGTATGTATGTATGTATGTATGTATGTATGTATGTATGTATGTATGTATGTATGTATGTATGTATGTATGTATGTGTGCTTGCGTGCATGAGTGCGTTGGTGGGTATGTATGTATGTATGTCTGTATGTCTGTATGTATGTATGTATGTATGTATGTATGTATGTATGTATGTATGTATGTATGCATGAATTCATGCATGCATGCATGAATGCATGCATGTTTGTATGTGTGTGTGTACGTACGTACGTACGCATGCACGCACGCACGCACGCACGCACGCATGTATGTATGTATGTATGTATGTATGTATGTATGTTTGTATGTATGTATGTATGTATGTATGTATGTATGTATGTATGTATGTATGTATGTATGTATGTATTTATGTATGTGTAAGGACGTATGATACTCAATATGACATTTCGCATTTTACCTGTATCCTTGGAGAATTAGAGGTATTATAAATACAAAGATAAGGAAACCAATTGCTAACGATAATTTCCAACAAACTGAAAGTAGAACAAAATGATAATAATGAAATGAACATGAAGAGAATGAGAGACTGAATATATCCATTTAAATAATAACAGATTGTTGTCGTTTATGTTTTTTTGTTCTTCTTCTTCTTATAATTAGTACTGTCATTATTGTTGTGGTTGTTTCTTGTTGTCGGCTGTACAATCATTTCATATTTCTCTTATCAATGTTTTTGTTGTCGTTACTGTCACTGCTGTTGATGCCATCGTTGTAGTTGTATTTTTTGTTTTTATTGCTGTTGTTGCTGCTGCTCTTGTCAGCAGTACAATAAGCACAATTCCTGAATGGTTATAACTTCAGTAACTCGGTCTTTTCTTCGGAGCATCTTTACACCATAGGAAAGCAAGTTGTAAAAGTACAGTGTCTGTAATGTCTGAACTACCCTGCTATGTGTTACAGTAGTACATTACAAATGTAAGGAAATAAACTAATATCTTGCTTTAGAAATACAGTTGTCAAAGAACAAATGATAATGTGTAGTGGCGTTTACGTGATTTTAAGAATGGTTTGTAATTTTGCATAAACAACACTGTCCGAGCTTGTATAATGTCATAACGATTAAATAGGGCTTAACTTACCTTCAAGTACGTAAATAATGTGGTCACTAGAGAATTCATAAAACTCCAAGATGGGTCCCAATCGGTATTTCCAGATCAAAATTAACATCAACAGAATCTGTTAAGGGGATAGTGCAACTGATAGATTATTTCTCAAAACATTGTGGCATTTCTACATCTCTCGATGTATATATATATATTTATATATATATATATTATATATATATATATATATATATATATATATATATTATATATATATTATATATTGTCTTAAGGTTGCAAGATAAATGACATACATTATTACTTTGTACTTGAAGTCATTTATGCTACATTTATCTACATGTGTACAAGTGTACGTACGTACGTACAGTACAGTAGGGAGGTATCTATGTATCTATGTGGGTATTTATGTGGGTATGTATGTATGTATGTATGTATGTATGTATGTATCTATGTATCTATGTATCTATCTATCTATCTATGTATCTATCTATGTATTTACGTATGCGTGTGTGTATGTATATAATATTTTAATCCCTTACTATATACACAGCAGTGATCGAGACAACCATTGTTGAAATCAAACGGGTAGAGTACTTGAAACCTAAGGTTGAAAAAGATATTCATCATCATTAGATGAGCTTGAGATCTCTGACAACAATGATCTCGATATATTGTCCTGGCTGTCGTTTAAATCAGCTATACTAGAAATAAAAATCTAATTTAACATGTTTATTTACAGTTTACTACTTAATCTAGTGCTAGGGAATGGATTCAGTGTTTCCGTTTGCATATCAATCATAACTCTCAAAATGAAAAAAATGTATTCAAAATCGCGTGAAAAAATTAGCGTCAGTGCGTTACAATTCCCTTCAGACAGTTTTGCAATGCATGGACATCCACATTGACGCTACCAGCCTGTCATTGAAAGGCAAACCCTTAAAACAGAATAGTGAACGCATTGGTGATACCAAATTGAAACAGAATCGCTTGTTACAATACTTTCCCTAAGGGACTGGTCAGTTTCTCCGGCCTGGGGGGGGGGGCGGTGGATTATTTTTTGCCGATGTCAAAAAGTGGCTGACCCCCCTATTCCAAATTTTGAAAACAGGGTGACCCCCCCCCCGCACGCGACAACTGTAATATGTAATAATATAATACTGTAATATATATATATATATATATATATATATATATATATATATATATATATATATATATATATATATATATGTTATATTTTACATACATTTATATTTTAAGTCATTCTGTGTTTTAATGAAATTGTTGGCATGTCAGTTGTAAGATAGGAATTTCAAAGTGTCAATCTTAAAGTTTGAATACAGTACATTTTGAAAGAGCTGTGAATGTATTTCACACTTTCTATGCTTAACCAGATGTCCTGAACTGTTGTACAGAATGGATGTCAATTATTAATATCAAACAGGAAAAAGCAGTAAATCAAAAACTTTGATGGGTGTTAAGACTTGCCAGCCATCCAATTAAATCTCCTGAGGAACCATAGAGAGGCATTTTAGCCAAATCTGATGTGTGCAGAGTCTGACATGACCTTTTCTTGTAACATTGATATTTGTGCATGTTGCTTTCTCATACTGAATTCTCATAGAGAGAACAGAAAAGTATCAGGAATTTGTCATGCTTTTCATATGAAATGCAGATTTCATAATAGTACACTTTCACTTAGCAAACATCAAGATATCCCTGGCATATATCTCTGATTTATTAAAGTATGGCGCCCAAAGGGCGCGGAGAAAAATGTGAAACATCCTGATATCTCTGATATATGTCTTGTATATTAAAGTAATGCACAGGAAGGGTGTGCTGAAAAATGTCTGATATATTAAAGTAATGCGCTCGAAAAGCACGCTGAAAAATATTGAACATACATATATCTCTGATATATGTATGCCTGATATGTTAAAGTTGGGCGTGCTGAAAAATATGTCTGATCATTAAAGTTACGCGCCCGAAGGGCGCGCCGAAAAATGCAACTGGATGAAATTTGTGGCTGACACGATGCATTTTAGGCAATGATGAGCCTGTGTCGAAATTCAAAAACACACTGACCCCCTATTGGGCATTTCAAAAACATGGTGACTCCCCCTATCACCAAAATCAAAAACAGGGTGACCCCCTATGAATCCATCGTCCCCCCAGGCCGAAGAAACTGACCAGACTTTCCCTACCTCTACATATGAGTATGTCTTACCTTGCCGAGGCCTGTAAAATCGGCGAAGAATTTGTTTAATTCTCCCAAGTCGCCCAATGGAGTCACCCGTGTCCTCACTGATTGGAACAATAAACGACGGATAAACCATCATTATTAATAATATCTCTCTATTAAAACCCTTATCTTTGGTGCAGAAATCAGACAAACAGTGTTATGTGAATTTGGAAACAAAAATACTTCAGACGAAGCCGGTGGCCATGGATATTTCGAATGCTGTAAATGTACACGTCCCGCCAGTTTTCCTTGAGTACATAATTTTCATGATAAAAAATAACCTGAAATGGCTTTAGTTGTGTCATTTTACAATACGGATAGTTTTCAATCGGATTCGAACCCACAACATACGGCATCAGTCGCCTAGCTGAGAGGCTGGTATGTCCCAAACATATAAATGAAAGTGTAGAGCTAAGGATATTTTTAGTTCTGACTGTGTGTGTCGGAAGATTGCAGGATGCATGAAACTTAAGTAACATATAGTATCACTTTGTACTTTAACTAATTTTGTGTTATTATTTATAAAGCTCTGCTATTAACATCGAGAACTGTAATTTCCCACGAGGACATATGTATTCATGTATATATATATACATGTATATATATATATATATATATATATATATATATATATATATATATATATATATATATATATACATATATATATAACATATATATATCATAAAATATTAAAAAAACATTTACGATATACAACTTACACCACACTTTTTTCCTGAAATCTTCTGCCAGATAACAAGAGTATTCTTAAATGCCGTAGTTGGTACTCATCGAATGCCTGTTCTTCTACCTTGAACGGAAAAATAATATAAAAACGCACGCACGCGAATATTCTGCCTTTATTTCTCTCATGTTATATATAAGTAGCAAACGTGTACATCGATTTTGTCATCTAATTTTGTGAATGACTTTGGGTACTATTATTTCGATGGGGTGCAGGAAAACTTTGCCTGCTCACCCCCAGCTATAATAATGAACACTCCCTAAGCTTATGCCTGGCAGTATTCTGAAAGTATCGAAAACAGTGTACTAACCTTGAATTCAAGCTTGCGTGTTCTGATGGTTTTCATAATCGCTTTGACGAACTTGTAAGAAAATATGGCGGCCAGATACAGAAGGCAAATCAAAATTGGCAATTTAAAAAGGAACTGGTAAGCCAAATCCTGCAAAATAAAAATAAACACTTCGACATAAATTGAATTAGCATGGCATTTTGTTTTTATTGGAGTGAAGAAATGTTAAGAAACGAAATACGATATTTTACTGCTGTAATAGTTATTATATTACGAAATGGACTGCATTTCCTGGCCACCCAGCTGTATATTTCAGAATGACTCTGCACTACTCTACAAAACTCTACTTGGCACATTGTTAGATGAGTTTATCATATATTGAATCGTTAAATGGTGAAAGTTCAGTTTACACTTTACTGTTTTCAACATAATCCGAGTGGTCATGGACCAGTGTTTGAAACACACTTGTATACCAAACAACATTACATGTAAATTAAATGTCGAATGTAATAGTGTGAATGCAAAGGGTGCATACATGACCCTGTTCATCGACGTATAAGCTACATTGTATATACCCTAAAGTTTGTATGCCAGTGTACTCACATTTAATATCACAATTAATAGGCATTTGTCACCCTGAAGTTATGTATGCCAGTGTACTCACATTTAATATAACATTTAATAGGCATTTGTCGATCAAATATACTTGCGCCGACTTTGTACATATAAGGCTGCATTCACAAACACCTCTCTAGAGGGCGGTAGAATTAACGTGGGGACTTTAACAAATATCAAGGGTATGTTGGGGCATCTTGAAACGATTTGGGGACTTAAAAGGGAGGATTTGAAACAAAATGTCTCTGACTGAAATTAAAGATGTGTTGGGTTGCCAATTTAAGCTGTAACGTTTGGGTAATTTTTTGGTGGTTTTGTTTCGTATGTCCACTACAGTTTCTTGTTCTACTCCCTCAAGCGTGATGAAAAGTCAAGCACAGCCATACGTGTACAGTCAGCATCGTTACTGTTCAAATCCAATTCGAGACAAGAGTTCATTTGTCATCAATAAAAATGATTATGGTCTTTATACTTGCATATACAGAGTATTTCCCAAACAGAAAATTGTTATTCTAGCATGTTTTGGGAGTAGAACAAGAAACTTCAGTCGATACACAGAACTTAATAGACTTGATTGTCCCTTTTATACAAACATGTTAATTGTGTCCAGTTTTCCTGACAGAAGAGGGAAGTCATCCTGTTTCTAAGTTTCTAAACTTTTCTTATGTGATCGAAAAAGGGAAAACAGCTGCAATGTCTACCTTCATTTATAGTTTGGCTTGAAATTGTATAGAGAGCATTATTATAGTTTATCGTGGTCGACTGAAACGTTTAGGTTGCTGATTGCATATGTTGTTTGGTGGGGAAACAATTCTTTTGGTTTTCGTTGTTGTCGGCACCTGTTTGGTTGGTGTGAAAAGTTGCATCATTGTCTGTCTGATGCCTCTCCGCTAGGCGACTGGATACGGTATGTTGTGTGTTCGAACCCGATTGAAAACGCCATATTTTCTACCCCTTGGTTGATAGCTGTGCTGCGGACAGAATTGTCCCTTAGGCTGTCTTTCGCCTAGTTTAGGCGATGTATACATTGCTTCGACAAAGTTTGTGCGATGCGTAATAGTGAGTGTGCAAGCGTGGGTGCTTCTGAACTTTACAACGTGTGGAGAAGTCGCAGTTAGAAAAATGTACCAACTTAACCCGGCTACTGAACCACTCTTTATTTAGAATGGGTATTTGGTCGAGTGGTTCTGTCTTCTGCCACTCTGATAGATAGGTGACTGGATACGGTATGTTCGAACCTGACTGAAAACACAGGAACTTCCATGTGTAATGGATCAACATTCGGCGAAATTCACAAAACAAATTTCTTGTACACATATGCACTTGTAACCACTCTATTCTAATCAAGTACAGTTATATCAATTACCCAACGTCTAGAAATGAACAGATAAGGCTTGTTTTATATTGGAAGAAAAATATGCACGTTTTTGTCATAGACTACCACGAATAGTGAATCAATATTTTCGGTGAAATTCAAAAATTACATTTCTTGTACACATTTGCTATTTTAACGACCGTATGCTAATCAAGTACATTTATATCAAGTATCAAACATCTAGAAATGCACAGATAAGGCTAGTTTTATATTGGAAAAAAATATTCACGGTTTCCTCATAGACTACCATGAATAGTGAATCAACATTGTCGATGAACTCCAATCCCCATTCTAAATGAAATCATCAAATGTTTTATGTACAATCCCCTTTTTACCTGCCACTGCGAGCAAAGTACATTTTTATGAATTATCGTCAAACACATATAAATGTAGATTCGGAGATATAGTTTATTTCTATGGGAAAAATGTTAATAGTTTACCCAATAGACTCCGATGTATCATGATTTGATATTTTGTACGAAGCACTATATCGGCCACATTTTGCCATTCTTTGAGGGGAACTTCAAAGTTATAGAAAGTCAGAAGCGGAAACTTGAAAGCATTTAGTGTTTTTTGGGGAGGGGCAATTGAAAAAAAAAAACTTTCTTTTTTACAATCTCCCGCCCCAGAGGTGTTACTAACTGCAGCCTAAGGGGACGAACAAGCATGTAATTTTGCTTTCTGCTATTAACCTACCTCTTTTCCATTATTACAGGAAAATATACCCGCAAAATCGAGACCAAGAAGAACGAATGAATACGCCATTCCAATGGCAAAGGTCAGAATCGACTTCATAGTGACAGCCGCAAATAAAGGGTAGTAGTACAGGCAGTACATCAACACTCGGAGAAATCTGTAAGCAACTATTTATTCAGACCAACAAATAAACATTTACATATTATATTTCAATACATTGACAAAACCATTACTGGTCAACATTTTTACCGGCATCCATTATTTTGACTTTTTGTAATGTCGTAAACGTGGGAATAAGATTTAAACTTCTAAGGCATAGCTACATTAAAATTTGCCCGTGTGGAAGCAACAAATTAATCGTGATGTTGTATTATTTATTTTCTCCGTCGCGTCATTGAGACACGGAGTCACACAGAAACACAGGGAAAGGGAATTTTATCGCATATTTACGTATTCCCATTTTTCTTTTACGGTAGCCATGACTGGAATATAGATATGACTTTATCATCACCATAAGTAAATTTTAACTATAATTGTAGCAGTGTTTCGATATCGTTAACATAAATGGATATAAATATTTGGGTCTTGATCTTGTGGGAGTATGATGTGTATTCCTCGGGATGGAAAGATTCTATACTGGTTCGCAAATGCTATTTTTCATTCATTGCATTCCTGAAAGGGTACTGAACACGTTTTTTTGCGACAAAAGAAGCGAAAGAATACTCTTTGTACGTTTGATAGGTGAGCAATTAGTAGGAAATGATTAAGAATAACTTTCTTGTAGCCTGGAGGAACACCAAATCGGGAGAATCTAAGTATGTCTGAGAAGTGTCAGTTAAGCCCGTAACTATGATCCTTAAATAAGAGATGACTTTCCTTTAAAAGAGATATTACTCGGTGCTGTTTTCAAAGAAAATGCACAAGTATCTGAAGCATATCTGACCAAACGATAACTAAGGAGTGACGAAACATATCAAAATAGTCTCTTACCTCTGACAAATGGGTCACGGCTAGATGTCCCCCCACCAAAAATTTCTTGCATAAGTTTCTACAACAGGCCCCGTCGATGCTAGAACAAATGCTGCAGCGTATGCCAAACGATTCCTCCTATCGTCCAGCAGATTCACGGGACTGTAAGAAAACATGCCAAAAGCCGATGAGTGTGGGACGATATTTCGTACCTGAATGTTATAGATCGTTGTTAACCAATATACCCTTCACAACAATATAAGCAACAAAACTGAAACAATACCTTTGGTCATACCGCGCTACACGGGCATTTTGAACTCACTGGTAGTATAAAATGTGAGTGTTTGTTTACATTAAGCCACATAAAAGCTGAAGACAAACTTACTATATAATACCTGGTCGACCATCAAATCGTCCTGGCCATAGTCTCTTTCTTTTCTGTAATAGACTTAACAAGGCGGTCACTAATATCTGGATCCAATGAAATCATAAAATAAATATAAACGTGATTAGTTCTTGGTATTTACTCTGATCACCGAAAAGTGTTGAGAAATACTTAATACATGAAGCTCAATGAAACTCGAAACCATACTCTTATCAAATCAACAATAAAAGAAAGGGTCATCGTATCAAGTTTTATTCTAAAGAAACAAATTACTTGACATATACAGATATTTGAATTTCAAAATGACAATCATCCCTGTGTAAACTCTTAGCTTATGGAAAAAAAAAAGATTTTCGATTTTCTGAAAACTAAAAAGTTTGTTTATTCCAATAGCTTCAAATTTGTAGGTCAGATAATAATTTTAGAAATTCTAGGGTTCGATTATATATCCCCATGGCGCATTCTGCAATAGCGGCAGAGGAAAACCCAAGAGGAAAATCTACACAACGCAGTGTAGTGATACATTTCCCTGAACTTCAGCGATACGGCTAAATGACTTCTCTGCTATTAGTATGATGGGTTTTGTCACATAGGTAGGTCTTGTCAGACACTTGGCTCACAGGCGCGGTGTTGCATATTATACATTGGAGCCACAAATGGGACTATGTGCCCGAGGGCAGGTGACCTTTTGCCCGACGTAAGGAGGGCGAATGGTCTCCTGCCTCAAGGGTGCACAATCCCATATTTGAGCTATGATGTTTTTATTGCATGCGTCTCTTACATGATTTTCATTCCAAATTGTTGTTTTGACATATAAATGACAATCCTATTTATTATTTCCGTGTAAGAAGAAAATCTGTTGTAAAAACCAGAACAATTTTCATCATCGAAAGGCGCATTGATACATTTAAATCACTGTAATGCGGTTTACTTAAGTGAATTCTTGATGCATAAGATTGTAAAAACAGCATTTCCTGTGTAAAACATGTACTTTTATCAATTTTAAATCCCAACGTTGCCAAATTGAAAATAGTTCCGGTTCACTTTTAATGGAATGCTGAGTATGCGGCCTTCTACAAGTTACCATTGAATCCTATGGACCGCGCGACGTTCCATATACGAGGCATGTAAGAATAAGGCAGTTCAGATGATTAGCATATTTTCTCCATCATAATCGGCTTAATTTCAGGAATTGCTGTGTCCAGCGACGTGATGTTGGTGTTACAAAAAGGAAAAAAATGGTGCTGTCTGGGATACGTACCGACAAAGACAGGATATAGTAAAACGATTTTTCATATGGACCTGGCACGGCTGAGTCACAGTTTTGCTGTAATTGTAAGAGGTAAGTGGATTAGCTGATAGGCCGTAATTTTCACTGAAGAATGAGGTTTTGCGATTCATTTATAGATATTAAGTTAACAAGTTTACTGGTATCTGCACAATTCTTGCCTAGACTTGACTATCTGTTACACTGTTTTTGCTCGACGTTTATCAACTATTCAGTCCTCTGTGAGATTTAAACGTTAATGTCACTGAAACTATTGCGTTCCGCCATATTGAAGTTACGAACAAAAAGTAAAATGAATTTAGAAATAAGGGTAAGCCTTATTCACGTGCCGTGAGCCACGAGCCAAGATCCGCGTGCCGCGAGCCAAAGTTCACGATGCACGAGGTGCATTTTCACTCTAATTTAATTCATTGATCATTTTCATGAATAAATCAACATTCGGGCTTCAACGCCGCCTTCTAAATGCATGAACTGGTGACCAGCGAATGTGTGTTTACGAATTCTACATCAAGGGGCATATGCAGAAAGGGACTCGAGAGAAATTATAGGGAGGGAGGGCCAGTATTTTTCAAAATCACACTGCCCGTAAAATTGTAACATTAAAAATTGATCAATCAAAATTCTGTACATTAATTTTGTAGACCATATGGTAAGGTTGCTATATTTCAATATCTAGGTCTTAAGCCATGATAATATTAAGAAGATTTTTACAATATTATTTTTGAGAATTTATGACCTTTGACCTGCCCTATCCCCCTCTGCAACTAAGCTGTGGCTTATCCTACGTAAGAGTCAAAGACGGCTGGTGTCTATCGAACTGTGACTGGTATGGGACACCGACCTTCGACCCTCAAATCATCCTATACCTCACTAGTTCTGCAAATCTTTAAATTAAGGCTAGCTAACAGAGGTGGAGGTCTGAAGTTTAGTGGACGGAGATGATTATGTTAACTAAGATTTCTGCTAAAATTAAGCGACCAGGATGACATTTGACCTAGCCAATATTGCTATAGGTCTGATTTTTGCTGGACGGCCATCATGGGAGGAAAGTGTACAGCAAAAATATCAAGTAACCAGGATAACCTTTGACCTGAATTTAACTTATTTGCCAGTATATTAGTTCAACAGCTTCATATTTGGCGGGATGAGGCATCACATTATGAATTAGTAAATATTTGTCAAATAAAATATTATTGATGTTGACTATAGCACGTACAGGGACGGCATAGCAATTGGGAGAGTCACTTTTCTCAGCATCATTTTGAAAATTCGCCCTCCCTCCCTATAATATTTTCAGTCCCTTACCGACCGGCACATGTTGAATTCGTGAACATACATATCGCAGGTCACCATTTTATGCACACACAAGGCGTCTATTAAGTGTTATTTAACAGTGAAGCTGAATCGATAAAGTGTATTAGTGTGAAAATGCACCTCTTTCTAGCTTAATGTGCTAATCGTGCATCGTGAACTTTGGCTCGCGGCACGCGGATCGTGGCTCGTAGCTCGCGGCACGTGAATTAGGCTTACCCTAGAAATAAAGGTCTTCGCAATTGTTCGAGCAGTGACACCCGTTTGGACCGTGCCTGAAGCTAGTTTTATTTTGAGGAAACGCACACCAGCTTGAAGTAAGCTTATAGGTATTTTACAATGAAGAATCTCTCGCGACCTGAGGAGAAACAGATAGATTAGAAATTTGAGTTCACAATGTAGATATGCAGACAATGGTCGTGTTCAGGCTGTAGGAACCGGAATCAAAGCCACGCAAATACAGGTGCAGCCAACGGAGCCATTCATCGAAAAAGCTATTCCAGGAGCATTTTTGAGGGCAGGGGAAATTTTAATTTTGTTAGGGCAGGGGACATGTTTTTAGGTGGTAGGGGAGCAAATTTTAGGGGTTTTTTGTAGGGCAGGGCGGATATCGGTTGATTGTCCTGGGACAGGGCTTGGCGAAAAACTTGTTTAGGGGAATTGTTTCCAGGGCAGGGGAAATTGGCAAGTTTTTTTATCGCCACAGGGCGAGGGAGCTTCAAAAATTCACAGTGGGGAGGGGAAACAGACAAAAATAAGTGGGAAGTGGGTAAAAATGAAGTTTGAGTGTGGGAGGGTAAGTCGAAAAATTTTCTGTGGGAGGGCAAATTATGAACAGCTAATTAATTACCCTCTTGACTTAAAATTAGTCAGTTCACATTATTTGTCATCCACAATATATCTTATCATAGTAAGGACCTTTTTAAAAGTGCATTGTTCGTTGGCTGCACCTGGCAAATATTGTTTTGGTTGCTGCACAATAGACATATGTACTTTATCTTGTCGGTGCTGTTGTACATATTCGTATCTGAGGGATTACGAACAGATGAATTAGTGAAGACCGCGTTTGTGTCAGGCTGAGCAATGATAACGAAATGCCTAGAACGCTCAGAGTGCCTTGTCTATGTGACATAACTGTGGTTCTACCGATTAGTCATCAATTTATATGCCTGAGTACATAACCACGCATATCCGTGTATTGTTGTCGGTTAAATACACGAATTAAGGAAGTATATCAAAATCCCACAAAATTTAAATTGCAACAAAACTTTACAGATTTCGTTTTAATAGTTTGATTGCGATAAAATGTGGTATTTGCTTGCTTGACAACGATATCAGTCGATTAAGTGTTTGTTGTACGGATACCTGTTAAAGTGTTGGTGGTTATTGTGCAATCAAGATCAATGCACTTGTACTCAATTTTCGTTTTCACATTAGTACCATTTTAGACAACTGTTTACTAACCTTGTAGTCTCCATTCTTCCTTTGTGAAATACCGTACCACACGTACACCAATTACAAATATCTGTGATAAATCTCAAGTGAAACTTAATATTACATTCATATCTTTATACTGCATTTAAGTTACACTGGAATTCGATTGAATCCGGTTTGCTTAGTAGAGCTCATCAACTTGAGGTCTACATTTTGCTTTATATCATCACAAAAGTAAACATTTGCAACAGATAGAGTGACTCAACTCAGCTCATGTCACTCACAACAAGTCTGACACTGCACACATCATCAAAGTTTTCTTTCTGGTGTTTATTTCAATTTCGGAACTCCATCGCTTTCTAAAAATAAAAGTTTTTTTTTCTTTTGTTCTTGCCTCAAAAACCTGAAACACTACAAAATTTACTCTACAGAGATGTTGATTTACACACGACTATAATTCTGAGGGTCTGTACTATAACTGCATGAATTTGTCATAAATACAATATTATCATTTAGGATTCGAGCGCAGTAGGGTACTTTTGAGAGTATAAAATAATGATAGAAATATAAATTATTATCAACAGTCTTCATAATCATACATTATTATTTTTGTACTCTCTTGCTATGCCTTAAGCTTATATAATGCCTTTTTCAGTCATGTGACTGGAAATGCTGAAGAGACTGTCGTGATTCCTGACATCGCGAGGAGAAAAAAGTTTATTTTTGACTTAATTTACTTGTTTCTTCATAGAGTTCCCGAATTAAAATGAAGACCTGAATGTTGTTGCAGAAAGTGTATGGTAAACGTTTGCCCCGCTGTAATTTGACGCCAAAAATAATTCGTACTGAGTTGGTTGAATAGTCTGTTGCAAATATTTACACTTGTAATGATAAATTTTCAATTTTGAAATATTTGAATGAAGTTTATCATTTCAAGGTTAGAGTAGCAGACTTGTTTCACTAGATGTACTATTTGAAAGAAAGGAAGGACATAGAAAGACGGTAAAAGGCAAAAAAGACTAAACAGGAAAGTTAATAAAGTGATAAAAAAAATCTGTACATAATTAGGCGGAGGACAACATTTTCGGCGCAGGATAAGATGTTGAGCAGTATGAAATATCGCTTCCCTATTACGAAAAAATTGTTCTTCACCGTATTCTGCACCAATAACATTTTTCTTCGCCCGAGTTTGCAGTGAAAATGCTGCCCTTCATGATATTCTACACTGATAGCATTGTCATTCGCCCAATTAGACAGTGAATAATAGAATCTCACACCTCAAGGACCTGGGATCAGATTTTTCACACGAGTTAGGGATATTTTGTCCTCATTTGGAAAGGTGCTCGGTCATGTGACCATACGTGTAATGGCGTATGCAGCTCTGAAACATTGACGGATAACTAGAACATGATGATCGCCCGGGCAGCAAGATTTCCCTTTCCGACAGCTTAGGAACTTGAAACGCTCATCGAAGAAAAGGATTCAAGTGCAATCAAGGCTATTGCTAGGTATACTTAGGATATTAGGGGGCACCATATTGATTTCCATGTGCTAGCAGGGTATTTCGGTTGCTCGTAAACTTTTCACGAGTTTTCGGGAGAGAACACTATTCTTTTGGTAATTTTTCGTCAAGACCAAGCATAACAACAAACCGAAAAGATGGGCATTGATATACAACTTTGGAGAGTGCGAATTGGCGTGTTTTTGCAACCCTCTTCTTGGAAGGGCGTTGAATGCCGTGGTGACGTTTCCACACGTTATGCAGAGTGGCCACCTGGGCTTGATTCGTTGTGCCGCGTTACGGCAACTTTATTCATCATTGCATTGACGTTGTTGGCAGGGTATGCGTTGTCAAAAGTAGACACAACCAAGCTTGTGGACTTTCCTGCTCATGAAGATTCCAATATTTACATGGAATACGAGAAGTTCGTAAATTTCGATCAGATCCATGTCACCGGCGTTGTTGTCTCTGAAGGATTACAAGGTAACTTTACTAATGTATTCGTACCGCTGTTGCTGACTATGAGTGGCGATATCGAACTCAATCCTGGACCTCCAAAGCAGACAAAGCAGACGAAACTTACAGATTGCACAAGTCAGAGAGAACTGAGATCGAATTCAACTACTAATGCGATTGAACAAGAGGTAAGCTTTATGCACGACATCAGTTTGACAGACATTGTACGTGAAATTCGAGAGCTCAAAACAGACCTAAAGCGACAAATCGATACATCTGTTCACAACGTCCAAGATAGAGTTGACGAATTAAAGGAAGAAGTTGCTAGTATGCGAAATGAATTAAAACAAAATTATCAAGAAACTGTGAGACTGACAGAAGAAAATAAAAGGTTAAAGGACAGTTTAAGTTCTATATCAAGAGAACTCGATGATGTCAAAGGCCGGTTGAAGCGAGACAATCTCCTGTTTCACAGCATCGAACAATCCAACAATGAGACCTGGGAAGATTCTGAAAACGAAGTGAGAAGTTTTATATCACAGAAACTAGACATGGATGGAAGCAACCTTGAATTTGACAGAGTCCATCGTCTGACCAACGCTAGATCTCGTCCACAGCCAATCATTGCCAAATTTGCACGTTTCAAACAAAGGGAACAAGTTTTACAGAGAGCACGAGAGGCCTTGAAAGACACCAACTTCAGGATTTCTGAAGATTTTTCTCCAATGGTGCGAGAGACAAGGAAAAAGTTGGGTCCGTTTCTTCAGAAAGCAAGACAAGAAGGGAAACGTGCCTATCTGAATTTTGACAAGCTCAAGATCGATGGAACTCTGTATATATTCGATGAATCTGTGAATGATATACGCGTTCTTCGCAAGAATCGCGATCGCTAGGGATCAGGCCGAAGCCAAACGTCACAGCATTTATGTACAGACACGAGAAATACCAGCCTACAGCCTGAAAATGTGAACAAAGATACTACGAAGTCTGTTAGGGACACAAAGTTTATTTGTTGGAACATTAATGGTTTGATGTCAAAATTCTCAGATATTGACTTCATGTCATATCTAACCAGATCAGACTTTGACATTTTATGCCTGACAGAAACCTGGGCTCGTACTCAGAATCAGTTTGACATTCCAAATTATGTATCTGTCAATTTAGTGAGAAAAAAGATCTCACAGATGGGTAGATTTTCAGGTGGTATCTCGATCTTTGTAAAGAATACTATTTGTAAAAGTATTCAACAGTTACCAAGCACGTCAGAGGATTTTCTATGGGCAAAGTTGTCTTTACAGGATGGCTATTTAATTAATTCAGTGTTAATTTGTGTTGTTTATTTATCGCCAGAAGGCTCATCACAGTATGCAAATGTGGAAATGTTTCAAGTGCTAGAAAATGAACTGGCTTATTTCTCAGCCATTCACAAAGACTGTCCTGTTATTATATGTGGTGATTTTAATGCCCGTACTGGCTGTCTGTCCGATACCATGGAGTGTGATATGAGATTTTTACCAGTCGATGATTGTGATGTAGATCCACCCTTGCCGACTCGTGAGTCACAAGATTCTACTGTCAATGAATATGGTAAACGTTTATTGGATTTTTGTAAATGTACCGATTTTAAAATCGTCAATGGCAGATATTTCAAAGACCATGGAAGTGGTGGTTACACATATATTACAAGAAATGGTGGGAGTGTAATAGATTATCGTTTGCTATCTTGTCAAGATCTTCACTTAATCAGATATGTATATTGATACAAGAGTCGAGTCAGACCACCAACCATTAGTCTTCCAATTGGATTTGTCACCACGTGTTAATACAAAATGGTTAGTTCTAACACAGCAATGTTAACAATGCAACCGTGTTCAGTTGCAAATGGAATGATAATCTGCGTACCTCTGTCAATAATTTTTGGAGAAGTGCCTCCACAAATGCCATTGTGACTGAAATTAATGGGTTTATCGTTGATGGGAATATTCAAAATGCTGCCATTTGTCTGAGGGACACAATCCAAAAATCACTTGCCTGCATGAAGAAAAATGTTACGATTAAAAAAGGTCACAGACGGAACAACTGGTGGGATGACGAGTGTTGTGAATTTAAAATGAAAGTTACGAATGCTCTTAAAATCCATAAGGTTAGTCCTACTTCTACCACATTTGACGACTTTAAAGCAAGTCAACGTTCTTATCATAACTTGTTAAACAAAAAAAGAAAAGCTATGAAGTATTGAACCAGAGAAGATTTGCTGAAGCTGCACAAGATTCAAATTCAAGAGGTTTTGGTCCATGTTGAGATTTTACTATCCAGGTCCTCCAGACACCATTACTGCAAAGGAATGGATCGATTACTTTTCTGTTTTATTTAACACACCTGGCAATTTACATAGTGATTTTCAAGATTTTTATAAGGAAGTTGATGAGTTTGTAAATGATTCTTTTTCATTACACAATGCTGTAAATACTGATAATGAAGACATAGATATTGATATCAGTGTTCTTGATTGTGAAATCACACCTGACGAAGTAGAATCTGCCATTAATAAACTTAAATTAGGTAAAGCTGCAGGGGTTGATGGTATTCCTGTAGATTTTTTTAAAACCTAAAACCTCATGTGGAGAATTCAGAGTGATTTTGTTAAACTTGTTCAACGGAATTTTCAATTTAGGTGTATTCCCCGAAGAATGGGTCATTGGTATGATTGTCCCTCTTTTTAAGAAAGGGGCGCACGATTCTGTCTGTAATTACAGGGGTATAATTTTACTTCTTATTATAAGTAAGATTTTTTGTAATGTTATTTTCAAGCGTTTAACAAAGTTTGTTGAACTTAACTGTCCAATTTCGGAAGCCCAGGCTGGGTTTAGAGAGGGTCACAGCACTGTTGACAACATTTACATCTTAGACTCGGCTATCTGGAAATATTTGTGTAAACATTAATCACGTCTTTACTGCGCTTTTATCGATTTCGAAAAAGCATTCGATAGGATAGATCATAACTCCTTATTTTACAAACTCTTAAAACTAGGTATGAGAAGTAATATGTTAAAAGTATTAAAATCAATGTACAAAACTGTCAAATCAAGTGTTAGAACACCTCATGGGATTACAGAATTTTTCCAGTGTACTTATGGTGTTCAACAAGGCTCTGTATTATCTCCTCTTCTGTTCAACCTTTTTATTGATGACATAGGTGAAGCTCTTAAGAATGGAATGTATAATGGTATCTATGTAGGAATGTTTAAGCTTTTGTATCTCTGTTTTGCTGACGATTTATCCGTCACAAGTAGTTCTGTAATTGGATTACAAAGGCAACTCGACAAATTGAGCCTTTATTGTAACAAGTGGAAGTTAAGAGTTAACGTATCTAAGACCAAAATTGTGGTATTTAGGAATGGAGGGAGGTTAAGAAATGAAGAAATGAAGAAAATTGGAAAGTTGATGGGGTGCACGTTGAAACTGTGTCGTATTTTAACTACCTTGGCCTGACCTTGTCATGTTATGGAATTTGGTCAAAGGCACAGGAAAACTTAGCTAAACAAGGTAGAAAGGCTATGTACAGTATTAAAAGTTATCTTAGTAAATTTAAAAATGTAAATATTAATTTAGCTTTACGTATTTTTGACTGTAAAATCCTTCCGATACTTATGTATGGATGCGAGGTTTGGGGATTTCATGATGGAAATGATGTTGAAAGGGTTCATACAGAATTTTGTAAACACATTCTAAAGGTCAGTTCAGGTGCAAGCAATCTTGCTGTCCTGGGTGAACTTGGTCGACAATCTTTGAAAACACTCCGCCTTCCACGTATTATGAAGTATTGGTTGAAATTACTTCACAGTGATAATGATAGTTACATTAAACAATGTTACAACTATCAATATGAAATGGCTGAGAAGGGCTACCACTGTTGGGCCAAAAAGGTCAAAGAGCTTTTGTTCAATTTTGGTTTTGGCATAGCATGGGATATGCAGACTGTAGGCAATGAATTAGTTTTCATTTCTACTTTTTTAACAGAGGTGCCTTGATATCGGTAGTCAACTATGGTCATGTGATCTAGCCAACTCCTCAAAGCTGGACTCATATCGGGTTTTTAAAAATATTTTGACTTTCGAAAAGTATTTGAGTTGTGTAAATGTTGAAATATTTAGAACAGCTCTTTGTAGATTTAGAATTTCTAACCATAACCTGCTTATTGAAAGTGGCCGTTTTGAAGGTCTAGCCAGAGAAAATAGAATATGCCAGTTATGTAATTTGCAATGTGTTGAAACAGAATTTCACTTCTGCTTTATTTGTCCCGTGTATGACGATTTAAGGAAAAAATTCCTCTCGCCTTTCTTTTATGAACAACCATCAGTGATTAAATATACCAGCCTATTAAATTCCCAGAACCCTCATACTTTAATAAACTTGTCAAAGTTTATTTATCATAGTTTCAAGTTACGGGATGGTCTATTGCAGACAAATTGATATTACACATGGATTTTCTGGATTTTCTCAATTTTTTGTATAATGTAACCATTTTCAAGTAGTAAGCCCCACTGTATCTGTCTGTATATTTATTGTCACTTATTGTATAAAAGGCCGGAGGCCTGCAATACTGAATAAAGGATGATGATGAAAATACTTAGGATATTATTGTAAGACATTGGTACTACTGTTACCTCTGTGGAGAAATCGCCAAGTAAACTTGTCACAATGGATTTTTGCAGTGCATAATATCTAAACACATTACAAACATCATGAGCGTGCGGCATCTTATGAAACACCTATAAGCAGATCTTTATTCGGTCTTTATTACATGCCTCGATGTGAATGCAAATCAGTGCATTGATTTGAATAGGAACATCTGGGGAGTTCGCGGGCTGGTGAACGATGTACTGACCGGTTTCCATGGTTACCCTGTCCAGTGAAGCCCTTCGACGTTTTCGACGTCAAAGTAGACGCCTAACGCTAAAATGTAAAATTTCCATGCGCACTGCTGGTTTGACTTTCGTTCAAATCTGTTTAATGCTGGTCGATAATGGTAAAATTGTTTGAAAATGCCCTGCATGTAATTAGATGTCATATAGCATGAACTGTGAAAAGGCATGTAATAAAAATATCATTGCCTGAATACATAGGTTTATGTGCCCTTGGAGCAGGAGACAGTTTGCCCTCCTGGCAAATTGTCACCTGCTCTCGGGTACATAAACTCATGTATTCAGCAGGCAATAATATATAATAGTGCCCTTTCATTATCCTCGTGGCCGTGCTTTACCAGAAACACATTTGCTACACCCCTCGGCCGAGGGGTATACGGCCTCGGGGAATAGCGATGTGTTTCTGGTAACGCGTTGGCCCCTCGGGGTAATATTTTGGGGCTATAGCTCCAAATAGGTGTTTACTATAACTGTCCCTCGCATTATTTCACAATGACAATAACGTCCTTCACCCTATTCTGTAGTGCAAATGGTCCTTCCATCTACATTGGAACTATTTTATTTCACTATATTCTGCACTAACAACATAGTCCTCTGTCCTCTTTCGCAGGGAAAAATATCACGTGTCCTTCGCTTTGTGTAGTGAAAATGGACGCCTTCAACTCATTTTATACGGATAACGCTGTCAACCATTGTACTCTTGATTCTACCTAATTCTGGACTGAAAATACCATTTTCGTCCTTTCTGTATTCAGAAACACCTTCGTAGTCCTTCACTCTGCGTCAATGTTCTTCGTTTTGGTCTTACAAATCATTTTATTATGCAAATTATATGATGCCGGTCTGTTGATATGCAGATACACCGATCTGCTCGGTCGTGACAAGTTAATAACACTGTTACCTTTGTGATAAGTCACAGTTAGAGCTTTGAATTACGAATGACAAATGTGAAATCTTTTCCCATAGAAATACTGGATCAATCTTAGGGAGAGCGGTTGTCAGGGAATGGCGACTTTTGCCACAAAACTTCTCGTAATATATGCAAAGTGGCACTCTACTCAAACGGACGTGCTGTCACCAGTGCGTTATTGTCCGGCTTCCGTACAAATATAGCGTAATATAAAGAAATGTTTCCAAGAATTTAGATTTCGTGAGCCATATAACACAAATGTTATTCGACCATCAAGCCAATAAGAAATCCGTAGACAACATTTCATTGCAAAAGTGTAGGATGCAGGTATAAATTAACAACATTAAATCACTCAGGGGCACGAAGTATACGGTTTGATTTTGACAACTCACTCTATATAGGCCTATACACGACACACAGTTTTACTGTCTTGTTGACTGGTCTAAATCTCGTTGTGTATACATCTCTGGGTTGATTTATTGCCGGGTATGGCAAATACCTGAATCCAACGCACACTGTCGTTGATATAAGGAAAAGTACAAATCAACTTCTGTTGATGTACGTATATTTCTGTTCGGTACCTCTGAGAAAAGATGATAGCAAGCTTGTCGATACATATCTAGGTTTAAAAGTAATTCTTACCTCAACTTGAGTTCAGCCGAGAAAGAGTGACGCCGTTTCAAAAGACGGAAAATAAACTCGTGTTTGTCTTCTTTACAAAGGGTGTATTGAGGTCACTTTAGGCCTACACGTTCAGAATATAAAATAGTCTAAGTATGTAATCATGCAAGCCACTACTTATCAATGATATGTTTGACAGTGTAGTGTACTCTGCTTGTCATGACATTTTTGTGAAATTATACTGTTTTCATCGCTATTCCCCTCGGAAAGGTAACCATAAATTATATAATATTCATTCATACCCTGGGTGCAAGATCATTGACATGACAAACTGAAATACAACATTAAGGTCGATGAAACTTCTATTTCAGCTTTCGATTTGCCCTATGCCCTATTTACCCAATTATTTTGTTTAGCTCTGAGAATAAAGGAAAGAGAGGACTCATTCAACGCATTCAGACGAAAGATCTTATTTATTTCTCGGTAGAGACCCCAAGTCAGAGTTATTTTAGCTCAAGTGAGCTAATGTCGCAGCGATGTATGTCTCTGTGTGTGTGTGTCCGTCTGTTGGCCCGATATCTCAAAAACGGCTGATTAGATCAGAATCAATCTCTTACACAGATTCAGTTTTTGATTGGCAAGAAGCGATTAGATTTTGGTGGGTGTAGCTTGCACATGTTTTGCTAATTTGCATAATTAATGACTTTTTAGTCCCCACGGATGAAATCCTGGGGGCTTATAGATTTGGGCATGTTCGTCCGTCCGTCCATCCGTGACTTCATCCGTTCACGCAGATATCTCAGACATTTTGACAAAATGTCACATGACCTTGGTGACCTTTGACCTCAAATATACATATTTGTCCATAACTCAGTAACCACAAGTGCTACAACCTTCATATATGGTGTAATGGGACACCTTATGATGCTACATATTGTACCTCATTAATTATGTGCATATCTAATTTTGAGCGAGCCAATAGAGCTAGATGTCTGATTTTTGGTATATAGGGATAATTCAGCAAAAAATTTTTTTGACAAAAATGTCACGTGACCTCGGTGAGTAACCACAAGTGCTACACCCTTCATGTATGGTATGATGGGACACCTTATGACGCCACATATTGTACCTCATTAATTATGTGCATATTTAATTCTGCGAATAGAGCTAGAGGTCTGATTTTTGGATATAGGGATAACTTAGCAATAGAATTTTTTTTACAAATGTCACGTGACCTCGGTGACCTTTGACCTCAAATATACATATTTGTCCATAACTCAGTAACCACAAGTGCTACACCCTTCATATTTGGTATGATTGGAGACCTTATGACGCCACATACTGTACCTCATTAATTATGTGCATATCTAATTCTGCCAATAGAGCTAGATGTCTGATTTTTGGTATATAGGGATATCTTAGCAATACAATTTTTTTTGACAAAATGTCATGTGACCTCGATAACCTTTTACCTAAAATATACGTTTATGTCAATAAATAGGTAACCACAAGTGCTATGTCCTTTATATTTAGTAGGATGGGAGACCTTATGACAACACACGCTTTACCTCATTAATTATGCACATATCTAATTCTTGGCAAGCGAATAGAGCTAGAGGTCTGATTTTTGGCATATAGGGATTAATTAGCAATACAATTTTTTTTCAAAATGTCACGTGACCTCGATGACCTTTGACCTTGATTATACATATATATGCATAACTCAGTAACCACAAGTTCTATACTCTTCAATTTTGATAGGATATTAGACCTTAAGATGTCACATCTTGTACCTCATTTATTATGCGCATATGTATTTCTTGGCTTGCCAATACAGCTAGAGGTCTGATCTTTTTTCCCGATTTAGAACCATAACTTAGACATGCCTCATGTGTTTCAAATTGGGAACAACGACATAGACCTATGTGCCCATAGATCTCAACATATACACTCCAGTGATACTTCTTAATGACCACATTTCCCTGCCCCATCAAGACTAATACTCCTATTACAAGTGGGGACTATGTCATTGTTAATGACTTGTTGATGGTGTTGTTGTTCAGTCCCTGCAATCGAATTTCAAGAACATTCCTTTAGTAATGGTAAATATAGCACGGCACAGTAAGAGGTTCTTTGTCCGTATAGTCAATCACTCAGAAATTACTTAACTTGCATACATTTGATCGCATTCGCATTAATTTTGTTCTAGTCATTTATTTCTCATGTGAAATATAACTCTGAATTCAGTAAATACTCGCTATGATTTATCCTCCAGAATTGGAGATTAAAAACTACAGAAATGGCCTTTTCGGCTTCATATCAGGACATTTTACTTGAATTTGACTCTAATGGTCACCTTTCTACTAGGCTATATGACAAGAGAGATGATTTCAACTTTAGTATCATCAATTTCCACACCTCATAAAAAATATTCCACTCTCACCAGCTAATGGGGTATACATTTCCCAGCTTATTCGATATGCAGAGCATGCAGTTCATATGGTGATTTTGTAGAGAGACATGGCCATCTCTCTTACAAACTGTTAAATCAAGGTTACACCAGAGCAAGACTTGTCTCTACATTCAAACGGTTTTTTTGGCAGGTATCGGAAGCTGGTAGATAAATACAATATCTCTCTTCGACAAATGATCACTGATGGCTTCGGTGACATTGGGCCTTAGTTAGTGACCACTACCTATCTGACTTATAAATTGATATATGGCGGATGCCACATGTGGGGCAGGATGCGCTTATTATTTTCGAAACACCTGACATTACTTCTTGGTCTTCTGGTCAGAGATCCATATTATCTTTCTTTCATGAATATGACTTTGTTTGTGTACCGTCTATTTACTGTCTGTTCTGTGCTGTTTTGTGTCTATGTTTACAACCACTGTCTTACGAATTCTGATATACTGTCATTGGATAATGGATTTGTATGATTGCGATTATTTTTATAAGAACATTTGCGGAGACATCAGTTAATCCTTTGGGTGCTGTTATTTTTCCCGCTAAAATTTTAGAACAGCTTTTACCAATTATTATAAATTGTTCTGAAATCTTTAGGTAATTTTTGACCGAATGGACATCAAATTGCATTGGCTGGACTTTTAAAATCAAGCTTTGGGCAAAAATCTAGAAAAACATTGTTTAGGTAACATTTTATAAAGGCAAAAAAAATGATACTAGTATACGCTAAAGTTTAAAGTTGTTTACAATTTGACAGACCTTGTAGAATTGTGTGATGTTCGTTTACAGTTTCTAACCGCCTCATACGGTCGTGTGGCTGCTGTGGTCCTCAAGAAGTGGTTTGTGTGGAATCCTTCAAGTCCAGTTTTCTCGCACAGACCGGCGACAGTAGAAAATTTTAGAGCATTGCGTCCCACTAGGTGATTGTATACCCACAGGTTGCAGTTGAATTTGTAGAGGGATACATATAGGACTGCAAAACAAAGTGTAGATAACTAACTGTAAAGAAACCACTTACAGCATAAATATAAAGTCAGGACTGTATTTGTGCTTGAATCTGTATTGGTTATCAAGCATATGTATCGAGGAAAACAGTTCTCACTAGAACAGCTGGCACTGCAGATATGGTGAAAAATACACAAAACTTCCATAGTTATAATACTCACCACAGTGCATTATACCGCTGGTATAGACGAACTATACATCTGTCTCCATTGGCATGTTGATGTTTTCGTAAGCCCTGGTCACTTTGGGCTGAAGTTTTCGATACTCAAGATACTTAATACACTCGTTCGAAATACTGGGAGATTATATATATATATATATATATATATATATATATATATATAATATATATATATATATATATATATATATATATATATATATATATATATATATATATATAACTCTGTAGCCACAAGTGCTACACGCTTCATATTGGTATGATGGGAGACTTTTTGACGCAAATGACCCTAGCGCAATCAATAAGCCACAGCACTGCTCCATAATCGCAGCTAAAAGTAGATGTGGCAATGTTCATGTAGTTTTATATCCGGGGACCTTGTGTTTAAAAAAAGAGTCGTCAAATGCAAATACAGGACCTGGGCACTTGAGAGTGTTGGAATTGAGTTGTGCCTGGACAATAGCCACTTCTGTTATTAAGCCGCATGATCTCTTTAAATTTCGCAGTCTCAATCATTCGTGATTGATTCGGTTGATTGAGCACATTTTTGGTAAGCTCGCTCTCGGCTGCCGTATATGACTTGCAGTAAAAAAATGTTCAGTCATTAAAATCTAAGTTGTGCGTCTATCGCTAATGTTAAAAAAATGCTCTGCTGTCACACTTCAGTAAACATTCTTACACAAATTGCTTTTTGATTTAAAACAATCTTATAGCAAAAAGCTTATTGGCTTTATTAATATGATTAATTTCAAATCAAATTTGTCTATGTTACATGACCTAAACTTTATTTACATTATATTCCGAATATACAAAAGTGTCTGCCGTGCATGGCAGTATATCTTAAGGAACAAATTTCGCCGAATATTCTCCGAAAAAATGTGATTTAAACTTAAAATTACTTTTGCACTCGTTACAGACTCTTTACAGTACTAGTATGCCTTTCGGCGTTGAACATCCCCATCTACATACAGCAATCATAAGAACTAATAAGGTAAATATTGATATAAACAAAACCCAAGATTCAAAATTCGCTACAAGTAGAAAGAAAATTCCATATGCTCCGCCTACAGTTTCCATATAAAAACGTATGAATATGGGAAAATTACAGTAAGTCTTTTGTAATCGTGGTTAAATAACCTAAAATCCTGTTACAATATTTTCCACAAGATAACCAAAAGTCAAATTTCAATATTTTACACATTACAGATAAAAGTCTACTTCCTGGGCTTTCCATACTATTAAATTATTTCGAGAGACCGTAAAAAGCCAAAAAGAGCAAGTTTAAAATATATGTCACTTCGGAGTTTCATATTGAAGGGCATTTAAGGGGTCGACCACTTCATTTCATCTTGGAAAGGCAAAACAAACGGCAAAGAATTCTGCAGAGCAAAGTTTGCTCATAAAAAGTACAGCCATACTACTATAACAGAAGTAAGTCATCCTTCCAAGATTTCCAGAATATGTCGCACAAAGGTTAGTACATAATCATTGACTGCATATCGACGAAACATCAAATGCAGGTAGCATTTAAAATTAAAACACTACATAATCAACAGAACATTGACAAAGACAACATATGTAAAAGTAAATTAGGAGTGTTGACAAACGAAATGTGTTGAATTAAATTAAGGAAAAATGACGTAACAATACATATTAGTTTATTTGAAGTGTGACGTTGATGAATGGACATGACAATTTCAAATGATGATGGTTTTATAACGTCTCAGTTATACGTCTGACACACACATTAATAAAATTATTCTATCATAAGACGTTATACTACTTATTTTTGGGAAAAAATCCACATGAAGTTTGGCCCAAAACATTTGAGGTGAAAACAAGTATGTCCAAAAAATTGTCAAAGTTTGGAAGGAGGAAATTCTTTGTCGAGATGTACAGATCCCGAAGAGGTAAAGGTCCATCTCCTGGTAAATGAGTCCGGTAATGACAGTGATTAACGCATCCCTAGATGTACATAAGATAACAAAAATTTATGGTTTTGCCATCTTTAACGTAGGCAAGATTAAGAAATAATTAGTAAAGTAGGCGAAAATTTATGCAAAAATACTCACTGAGATTATGAGTCCAACAATCACAATAATCTAGTCTGATGTACAATACGGTCTTAGGAACTGGTGGCATATTGAGAGATCTCCGCTAAACAATATTTGTCACCCAACAAAATATGAATACATGAGTATAATTGTGGTGAAGACAACTTAAGAATGAGAACATTAAACGTATTCGAGCACTAACTCATAGTCGAGCCAATTCCTTCGATGACGATTTGATCAATATCAAAGTCTTCATCTCTCGGTCGTGGTCTTCTGTCCCTGGAATGACGTAGTTGTTGCAAACCAGGATTACGGA
Source organism: Ptychodera flava (assembly GCF_041260155.1). NCBI lineage: Eukaryota > Metazoa > Hemichordata > Enteropneusta > Ptychoderidae > Ptychodera > Ptychodera flava. The sequence goes on from NC_091948.1 coordinate 12,558,249, forward strand.
TCAGTGTGAAAGCCAGGAACCAACGATTACGAGGTAAACTTCGGCATCTGTCGTGTCCAGTAGACTTGCTCGCACCTGACGGTTTGTAAAGGACACGGAACAGAAGTACCATCAGCAACAACATTTCAATGTCATGGCAACTCTCATGTCAGGGAATGGACTTAGAAGGTTTACTTTTTTCAGTAAATATTGTGACATTTGACCTAATATCAGTGGTCCTTCATGCTGACTGAAAATCTGTTCACCTTGACAAAAATAAAGACGTCGATAAGGCTTTCACACATATACCAAATTCACTGGCTGAGGGTGAACGGAATATCTTACCTATCAATATGGAAAGTGCGGAATATACAGACTAAAGGTGGCACAGTAAACCGAATGACGAATACTGACCCAATTAATGACTACGAAAATAAGATGATAAAGAGATGAATATCCAAATCCTATATGGGACCCTGACCATTGATTTCATACCACCGATCAATCTTTTAACAACACAAAACCGCTGCAAACGCTTCTTCTTCTTTTAAAGAAGACTTGTAAGGCCGCGGCAAACGTTGCAAAGAGAAGGACGTTCAGTGAGGCTAAAACAGAAAATTGCCATTGATCTATACAGAAATCTTTAAAATGTTGTTCAGGAGGTCAGATGAAGCGAAAATTATTCGTTTGAAGAATTCACGAATGTACGAAATATTACCACCTTAACTTACTTCTCAAAATTTAGGGTTTCAAATTTCTATTTCCTTATGACGTAGAAAACTTAGCATCATGAACTACTGTAGTAACAATAGCTCATGGTGCTCAAAAATTAATCATAGCCTTAGCAGAAATACTGTGATGCTGTACACGGTAGAAGTGACTATACCATGTAAATGTCAAAGACGATGAAATTCTCTCACCTTGAGCGTCTTCCGTTGTGGCGTTGATGGGTCCTTCGCCTTTAGTAACTTCTTTATCGTCCACTTGTCGACTTAACAACAGCAGTCGGCAGAAAGACACCAACACTGGGTGAGTATGGGCATTTTCAAGTTGCAGAAATCCAACGTACGCACGAAAACCTTGTTTAAAGAAAGAGGATAAAATATGTCTGATAATGCACTACTTGTACGGCATTTTGTAAAACGTTTACTACAAATTCAAATATTCTATGTAAAAATGAAATGTCTATCATGTTGGGGGTATCATTATTTGGCAAAAATTAAATGATCATATAAATATCTCCTATCTCACTTAATTGCTTTTTTGCTACTGGACATAATATATAATCGTTACCACAACAGTTATTTATGTTGCACTGACTGCAGTATGTATGTTCCTACCAGGATCAAATCTTTCCACGGCTCGCGGCAGTACGCTGTGATCCAGACGAGGAAACAGGAGAGCCCCAAAGAACACCCCTTTGAACAGTCTCATCAGCGACGAGAAGAATCCAAGGTATATGTTGTAGAGGAAAGCAAAGAACGAACAGTTGTGGAACAAACGTCTGAAAAAGGACGATTTATGATATCATTGATTTCTCATTTGACTTTGTACAATTATGCACTTTTAATTAGTATCCGTGACAATATTTTGAAAATGCATGTTGGTAGATCGCAAAACTTTATCTGAAGCATAACGTTTCTTCATGACACCGCCACATCTATTTGCTCAACAAATGGTGAGATCACACCTGCTTTGATATGTTGGCCAACTTCTTCTGTTCCGTTCATTTCACGAAAAGCAAGCATATTGTTTAGATGTATATTTTGATGTATACCTCTGTAATAGCCAGAGAAAGTCTGCATGTCGTTACATAATACCGTATGTCATAATCAGGCAAACCACAAAGTAAGAAGTAATATCTTATTGGTGCACTACTTATATGACAATGTTGATATGCTATGGCATAGCAGACACCGCAAACACAAGGTAGGAGGTGAAAATACTAGCTAAGCCAAATGTGAACCATTTGGCTGTGTTCATTGACGCGGTTGGCTTTGCTCAGAGAAGATGTCACTTTGTCCTGTTTGTCCATGCAGAGGTTACGAGAGAAAAATTTCACCTGTTGTCAAGTGCAAAGACACGTCCACGATCTTGCAAAAAGACAAATCTCGCCAGCAGGTACTGTACCAGAGTTATTGCCAGACCGATCAGAAGAACTGGCCTGAAAAGGCAAGTATGTTGCGATAAAGACACGATTTAGGTGATGAATGTCATTGAAAAAGTTAACTTGTTACATGATAGCATAAATACAAGAGTGTAATAATTAAATCGCAGAATGAAATCTGAATTATTTCAAAAAAGAGTAAGTTAGAATCACGGAAGAATCATTTCAGAACATTTTGTGGCAAAGACCACAGATCACTTAACATAATTCGATCACGGTCCAGTGATGGAGAAGGACCCTGATCAAACGAAGCACGAGCTTTTGCTTTGAATAATGGGCTAGATTATATGTTTACCACAATGATACAAAGACATGCTGACGCCATTCGGGCTTGACTTTGACACTCAATAGTCAGCTTTCAGCGTTTAGCAGAATTCAAGAATTGTATCTCGGAATCCCTACTTCTGTATGCCTTTGCTGATTGATTTTATAAAATGAAACAAAATCATAGCAAAGTGCTTCAATGAAATACTTCCTGTGACATTTCACTAGAGCAAATGAGGCTTAAATTCAATGATTTTGAAAAACATTTACTCACCATGCCCATGAAGCAATACTCTTCAAGATGTCAGGATTAAGTATCGCAAGACTCATAAAACCCGTTATGGCGAAGAGAACGGTGAAGTGTATCAAGAAACCTGTTTCGGTAGAGAAGTTCAAGTAGATGAAGATTAGAGATAGGGATGTAATCGAGTTGTTTTGATCGCTGACTTCTTTAGAAGCAAGATGTATCATAATATATATATATATATAATATATATATATATATATATATATATATATATATATATATATATATATATATATATATATCTGTTGTAATATTGAAAAAAGTAACTTAACTTCAATAACTAAGGGAGAGTTGGGCCGGGGGAATTTCGCGCACACCACTATTCATGGTGTCTATGATAAAATTATCAATAGTTTTTTCCAATACAAAAATAGGTAAATCTTTACATTTGTGTACTCTTGATTATTGATATTAATTTTCTTGATTAGACTAGAGTGGTTACAAGTCAATGGTTGTGCAAGAAATTTGATTTTGGAAATTCACTGAAATGTCGATTCACTATGCATTGCGGTCTATGATGAAACTATGAATGATTTTTTTGTTAGTACAAAATTAGATTAATCTGTGCATATATGTATGCTTGATTATTGATATTAATTTTCTTGATTAGACTAGAGTGGTTACAAGTCTATGGTTGTGTAACAAATTTGATTTTGGAATTTAACTGAAATGTCGATTCACTATGCATTATGGTCTATGATGAAACTATGATTTTTTCAGCGGTCTATAATGTGTATGTATTTTGTTGGTGATTTGCTGTTCAGGAAATATCACATGGACAATCAAAGTTTTGGCCATAAAATCAGCTTCTGTCAAAAGTGACCCTCCCCCCAAGATAGGTTCATAAAAAGTGACCCTCCCCCTTGAATTGTTTTCTAAAAAGTGACCCTGCCCCCAATTCCTCCGGCCCACCCCCTGTAATTACTGAAGGCTCCCTTATTTATATTTGTAAAGTTTGTCAAACCTTCTGACTACCGTTATTAATCAGTCTGAAGATCCTTTTTATCAGCTTCTATAGTTTTTGATATTTTTATTTTGGTGTTATGCGTACTAATTAGATTTGTACACCAACAAGTAAAACTTTCCATTACAAAATCTGATGGATTCCTTGAGGGCGCCCCTCACGCAGTACAGCTGTATACAGCTGTAGCATGGAAGTATAATACTTCCATGGCCGTAGCAATCGATCTTGCCAGTAAAACTGTCTCCCACCCTCAATCACATTAATATTTGCTCAACTAATCTAGAGACACACACACAGAATGTCTTTCAAATATGAATCACGAAGAAAGATACTTAGAAAATTAATTGCATGAGGCAGTAAGAATAAGTAGTTAGTATCGCTGCTCAAGTGCAATCACTGGACGCCATATTTACTCTGGCCCATTCCAAATTCTGGTACAGGTGTCAAAGTCCTCACTGTGTTAGGCCTTTTATAAATGACATTTTAAATTCAACCTAACGATTATCAAAGCTTACAGTATTTGTACGTGCCTCTATCTCCACCTACAAACTAATGTTTATCACTAACAGAATTAAGCATCTCCCTACTGATTAAATACAACTTTCCTTTACTGATATACCTTCAACAAAGTGGTACAACTCAAAACAAGGCTTGAATCTCATCAGAATATAAGTACATCGCCAATCGGAAAACTGGACATAAGCCAGTCAAAAACGTCAAGCTAATTACAACATATTTCAAAATAGCCATGCATTCAGTTCAATTTTTAACGTACTATTTCAATTGTTATATATATATATATATATATATATATATATATATATATATATATATATATATTATGTATATATATATATATATATATTATATATATATATATATATATATATATATATATATATATATATATTTTAATATGACCTAATTCAAGTTTGGAAAAGTGACCATCGAGCGCACTTACCAAACACAGCATATGCCACTTGGAAGCCAGCGTACCGACTAGCTGAAACCTAAGCAAAGCGATAAATCTTTACTGTCTATGCGATCAAATTCTCAACTTACATAGTTTCACATAAGCCGTTATATTCAGTTTTAAAAACTTCAACATACTATATGATATGGCATTTTATTCAATTCTACCTAACGTTGCTTCCGAGCTGATGCAACAAATATTCTAGATTTATGAAATTACATATTGGATGAATTGTCAAATTCACATATTTCTACCGGACAGTTTCCAAGGTTAACATCACGGGGAAAGTCTACCCTTCTGGACGATACTGTTGACAATTTGTATTGTTTTAGAAGAAAGTTATACTGTTTTTGCATTTTTCAATAATTTAATGGGGTTTGCTAAACCACATTTACAACAAGAACATGAACTGATAACAAAATTTTTGTGACACAAGGTATTATTACTATAATCGCAGTGAAGAAATCTGTCTACTTTGAACACTGAAACATAAAACAGATTTAAAACCCCTGTCTAAAAATAAGGTACAAAAGTTCACATTTTTCTATTATCACTTCATTTATCTATATTGTTGAAGTTCTTTGATGAAGCATAGACCCTACGAGTGAAGACTCTTTCTATTATTAACAAAGCGTTGAAAGGAGTCACACTGTCTCTTCGACTTTATAAATAATTTAGATATAACTAAACATTCAAAACCCTTCCGGACACTGTAAATATACTTACCACTCTCATGGCGGGCGTGATCGAAAAACTTGTATTTTCAGCAACTGCTGCCACTAGAGAATGGTCACCCTTGAACACTGATAACATATTCTCTCTGTTTTAAGTGAGAAACACCAACCATGCATTCTTCCGTTTGTAAAATATCCATAAAAATCAATTTATGTTCACCAAAGCAGCCAAAAAATCGTGATTTCAGATTATTTAGATGTCCCTGTACACTACGGTATAATTGTGTTATATTACATGGTGACATAGCACACATTCTCACATAAATGTATAAAATATGTAACATATATAAATTATAAATACCTAATGTCTATATCAATATTTAAACTGTATGTATGTATGTATGTATGTACGTATGTATGTATGTATGTATGTATGTATGTATGATGATGTATGTATGTATGTATACTATGTATGTATGTATGTATGTATGTATGTATGTATGTGTATGTATGTATGTATGTATGCCACGTATGTATGTATGTATGTATGTATGTATGTATGTATGTATGTATGTATGTATGTATGTATGTATGTATATATGTATGTATGTATGTATGTATGCCACGTATGTATGCCACGTATGTATGTATGTATGTATGTATGTATGTATGTATGTATGTATGTATGTATGTATGTATGTATGTATGTATGTATGTATGTGGATGGATGGATGGATGGATGGATGGATGGAGGGATGCAGGGTGGATGGATGGATCGATGGATGGATGGATGGATGGATAGATAGATTGATGATGGATGGATTTGTGTGTATTAGAACGTATGATGCTCAAGATGACATCGCATTTTACCTGTATCCTTGGAGAATAAGAGGTATTGTAAATACAAAGATAAGGAAACCAATTGCTAACGATAATTTCCAACAAACTGACAGTAGAACAAAATGATAATAATGGATGGATAGATGGATGGATGGGTGTATGGTTTGTGTGTAATAGAACGTATGATGCTCAAAGATGACATCGCATTTTACCTGTATCCTTGGAGAATAAGAGGTATTGTAAATACAAAGATAAGGAAGCCGATAGCTAACGATAATTTCCAACAAACTGAAAGTAGAACAAAATGATAATAATAAAATAAACATAAAGACAATGAATTCATCCTATTAAATAATAAACAAATTGCTGTCATTGTTGTTTAATTGTTCGTCTAATTAATATTATTATAATTATTGATAGTTTTATCATTGTTGTTGTAGCTGTTTTTTTTTGTCGGGAGCACCATCATTTCACATTACTATTATCAACGTTGGTGGTTTAACTACGGTAACTCAGTCGTTTCTTCGGAGCATCTTTACACCATAGAACAGCACTTTGTAAAATACTGTGTACAGTTTATCTGACCAACCCTTTACGTTTTACAATTGTACATTACAAATACAGGAAATAAATTCAGTTATTATTGTCGAATGCTAGTTACACATCTTACTTTTAGGAAAATAACGACAATATTTCTTTCAAAGAAAATTATGAACGAATCAAATTATACAGTGTAGAGGCGTTTTTGTAATTTGAAGAATGATCGCAGTTATTCTCTATAAACAACACCATCCGAGTTTGGATACTTTCATGACTAAATATATCAAATTGCAATCGGGTTAGCCTTACCTTCAAGAACATACATAGTGTGGGCACTGAAAAGTTCAGAAAGCTCCAAGATGGGTCCAAATAGGTATTGCCAGATCAAAATTAACATCAACAGAATCTGTTAAGGGAATAGTACGATTGACAGATTATTTCCCAAAAAGTGTAGTATTTCTACATCTCTCGAATATACTATCTTTTTAAGAGGTAACGCATGTCGAGGTAAAATGCCTAAATGTCATATATTCTGTTCAAAAAAGACCGTAAGACAAACAGTAATAATGATGATTATATATATATATATATATATATATATATATATATATATATATATATATATATATATATATATATATAATATATATATATATATATATATATAGTCTGGTGAAGATAAATGAAACTGACGTTACATATATTATTACTTTGTACTTAAAGTTATTTGCGCTGAAAATATATATATATATATATATATATATATATATATATATATATATATACATACATACATGTATGTGTGTGTGCGTGTGTGTGTGTGTGTGTACAAGTGTACGTATTTATGTAAGTAGGACTGTAGGTAGGTAGGTAGGTAGGTAGGTAGGTAGGTAGGTAGGTATCTAAGTATATATCTGTGTATGTAGGTAGTTATGTATTATATTAATCACTTACTATATATACAGCAGTGATCGAGACAACCATTGTTGAAATCAAACGGGTAGAATACTTGAAACCTAAATTAAAAACTATTCATCCAAAATATCATCAGGTGTTAATTGAAATTGAAATCTTTGACAACAATGATCTTGATATGTTGTCTTAACTGTCGTTTTAAATCAACTGTATCAGGAATTAAAATGAAATTTTACATCTTTATTTACATTTTTACTACTTTTATCCAGTGTGATGGAATTGATTCGGTACTTTCGTTTGAATATTAATCATATCTCTCAAAATGTAAAACGCATACTAAATCGTGTGGCCATACTGTTAGCGTCAGTTCTTCACCATTCCGTTCTGACAGCTGTGCAATGCATGAACATCTGCAGTGATCGCGAGTAGTCAAACCATAAAAAATGCAAAGTAAAATAGTAAACGCATTGGTGATACTAAACCGATACAGAATACTTGTTACAAGACTTTCCCTACCTCTACATATGAGTATGTCTTACCTTGCCGAGGCCTGTAAAATCGGCGAAGAATTTGTTTAATTCTCCCAAGTCGTCCAATGGAGTCATCCGTATCCTCACTGTGAATGTAATAGTAAACGACGGATAAACCATCATTATTAATGGCTTTTGTTGTGTCATTTTATAATTGTACGTCCCAACCATATAAATGAAAATGTAGAGCTAAGGAAATTCTTAGTTCTGACTGTTTATCTGAAGATTGCAGGATGCATGAAACTTACGTAACAGATATATTACCATTACCATTAATTTATATATATATATATATATATATATATATATATATATATATATATATATATATATATATATATATATATATCTTCAATAACATCAAAAAATTTACGAAATACAACTTACACTACACTCATTTCCTGAAGTCTTCTGCCAGATAACAATAGCATTCTTAAATGCCTTAGCTGGTACTCATCGAATGCCTGTTCCTCTACCTGGTGTGGAGAATCATATAAAAATGCACACATGCGTATGTTCTACCTTTTTTTTATTAATGCGGTTCCTTTTTAATATGCACGCCTCTTTTTCCCTGTGGCCATTACCATAAAATATTAACAAAGATATATTACGGTAAAGTTCGAAGTTTTCATATTAAACGTTTGTTACTTTGCGACGATTCCAAACTACCCTTTAAACGTTCGATGTCGATGTACGCAAGCAAATCACAAAGGTTTATTCTTCGCCAACGACTTTACTGACATCGGAATAGATGTATCTGGTTTTGTTTGTTTTGATTTTATAACACAGATAAATTTAATTAATTTAGATTTATAAAGCAAACGTGCATACTGAAGCATGATGTTACACTGAATTTCAAGTAACACTGTTAATGTGAGCCTTGAGGTTTTCCGGGATATGAATTGTTTTCTCCCATACCAAAATTTAATCAGGCAAGAACTTCTGTGCCGACTACCTCCCAACCAACAAGTCTTAAGCCTGACTCTCATAAAGGAGAGTTCACTTATCGTAACCGGGGTCGGGGCATCTTAAATTTGAAAACTGCAAGGGGGACATCATGCTCTTTTTAAATGGCAGAGAAGTGGGTCACTTGATTTTCATAACATCCACCCTGTCAAAAAGCCTTGTTTCATTGTACAAAAACATTCCAGGAAATAAAAGCGATTCTCCGTGTGTTTACATTCTTTGACGTCAGTACACTATGGTCAGAATACAACTAATTTCTGTCTAATTAACTTTTATCTTGGTAGGTCTATACAGATTTGACTTCCAAAAGCTTTTACTAGAAGAATTGCAATAGCAGGTTCTTAGCATATTGTTGCTGAATTTAGATGCAAGCTATGAGACATGGCTTAATAACATATACCTTATACATGGACCCATATGTTAACACAAAAGATATAATACTTAACACAATTTATGTTATTTTTACTGAAAGATGGATCTGTATCAAAGTAAGATATAATTAGATTTATTCATGACGTACATAATATTTATTTCAAGTGTCAATAGTAACCGCCTGCTGATAACAATTTGGGAGGTGTTTACCTATGAGAAACGGATTAGCATACACCTTATACAGTGGGCAACGACCGAAATGTGCATGTACTTGACACATTTTTTTTCCTCCATGATGGATCTCAATCAAAGATGTATATTTATGTATGTATATATTTATGTATGTATATTAAACTAGACTATAAATAGATATATCCACAGACTGTTATTCCAAGCCAAATAATGCTCATTGCAACATATGTTTAATTCAAGGCCTGGTAACTGTAACTTTTGCAAATTGTTTTTCAGGATTTGTTGCATACGTTGGCAACAGCTTCTTGATGTACTTCAGACAGAATATTAAAATACCCATTACTCAGCTTGACACTGACAGCATTTCTGTATTCTGAGTTTTTGGTGCTGAAAATCAATCCAGGTCCACATTTCAATTTTAGTTTTCAATGATAAAAATTACTTATAATGCACATGACACTCTTGCAAGTTTCATGAACAATACGGGGCATGGCAAAATGCTATAGGAAGTAGTGAAACAAACTGTGATTGGTACATGGAAAAAGGGTACAAAAGACTGTCAACACAAAGATAAAAAAATTTGAGTATATCAAAATATCAAAAATTCATCAAGCAATGGCACGAGGGGTTATCAAAGTTTTATCATATGCTGCAGGGTCTATTTTAGTGGGTTGAGGTTCTGTTATTTCGATTGGGGTGTAAGAAGAATGTGACTGCTCACCCTCCGGCTATAATAACTGAACGCTCCCTAAGCTTATGCATTGCAGAATTCTGAAAGTATCAAACACAGTATACTGACCTTGATTTCAAGCTTGCGTGTTCTGACGGTTTTCATAATGGCTTTGACGAACTTGTAAGAAAATATGGCCGCCAGATACAACAGGCAAATCAAAACTGGCAATTCAAATAAGAACTCGTAAGTCAAATCCTGCAAAACAAAGATAAACACTTTGAAATAAAATGATATAGCATGGCATTTCGTTATTTTACTGGTGAAATCCTTATTACTTTACGAAATACACTGTGTTTCCTGGTCACCAAGTTGTAAATTTCAGAAAGACTCTGTATTGCTCTACAAAAACTCCAATTCGCACATTGTGAGATGAGTTTATCATATATTGAATCGTTCAATGGTGAACGTCCAGTCTACACTCTACTATTTTTTTACAAAGTCTTGTTGGCATGGACCCATGTTTGAAAAACACTTCTATACCCAAACAACCATACATATGCAATAAATGTCGAAGTAATAGCGTGAAAGCAAAAGGTGCATACATGACACTGTTCATTGACATGTAGCCTTCTGACCCACGTCCCTAAAGTGATGTAGGTCAGTGAATTAAGATATTATGTTACGTTTAATAAGCATTTGTCGTCAAATACACGCGCACTGATTTTGTACCCATGAGCGAACGAACAGACATGTAAATTGTGCTTACTAGTACTAACCTACCTCTCTGTCTTTATTACAGGAAAATATATCCGCAATATCGAGACCAAGAAGAATGAATGAATACGCCATTCCAATGGCAAAGGTCACAATCGACTTCATAGTGACAGCCGCAAATAAAGGGTAGTAGTACAGGCTATACATCAAAACTTTTAGAATTCTGTAAGCAACTATTTATTCAGACCAATAAATTAAACTTGCCTACAGTTTACAAGCATGTAGTACTTTTACTTATGTATTTTAATTAAATAATTATACGCTGTATAAAAGGCAAAACATTGCAATAAAGTCTAGACAATTTACGTCTTGTGTGTCCCTTATATGAAAAGTAAAGAAAGCAATGGGTTCCTTACTACTAACACTAACTATAGACTAAATTTTAATGCATGAGCTGCATTCGTAAGGTATATATATATATATATATATATATATATATATATATATTCAGATAATTACACGATTGATAAATAATTCAATATATTGACACAACCATCACTTGCCAACATTTTACAAGCATTTAGTACTTTTACTTATGTATTTTATTTATATACGCTATATAAAAGTTTATGCAGCTAATGCATTAAAATTTAGTCCATAGTTAGTGTCAGTAGTAAGAAACCCATTGCTTTGGAACTAATTTGGGATAATTGGATCTTCATATTTTTCGAATTTCTCAAAATTGTTGGGTGCCCTATAGCTGAAGGTTGCAATATTACAAATTACTCATAAAAACAAGTGTATAATGTAAAAAGAAAAGAAGATGAGCTTACGTTTGCAAATAAAACCGACATTACTGTTACTTCACCATCCAATTATCCCAAATTAGTTCAAATCGTGTTCATGATAAAAAGGCAAGATCACTATTTGTTGCCTGCCTAAGGAGTGGTGCTCATTACGGTAATATCGATGATGCCCTAGCAGAAGGCAAAGGTATCATCAATATTACGTCATCAGCACCATCCTGAGTGCAGGCAACAGATCGTGATCTTATGTTATTAACTTTCACTTTTGTGCACGTATTCTCATTTTTTTCTTTTACAGTAGCCATGAGTGGAAAATAAATATGACACTATCATCACCATAAAAAGGTGTAAAATATGGAAACCGTCTTTCGATGTCATTAACATATATAGATAAAATATTTGGGCCTTGATCTTGTTGGAGCATGATGTGTATTCCACGGAATAGAAAGATTATATACTGGTTCGCAAACGCTATTCTTCATTTATTTCATTCCTGATAGCTGTAGGATAGTTCACGCTGGGCGCGTTTTTCACACAAAACAATCGATATACTGCCCGTTGCACTTTTGATAAGTGAGCAATTAGTGGGATCTGATTAAGAATAACATTTTTGTAGCTTGGAGGAAACATCAAATCGGGAGAATCTAAGTATGTCTGAGAAGTATCAGCTAATGTTACCAAGGCCCTAACTATGATCCTTAAAAGGGATGTCCTTCATTTTAAAAAAGAAATTCTATGTCCTCTGTTCCAAGAAAATGCACAAGTATTTGTAGTATATCTGCCAAAACGATAACTAAGGAGTGATAAAACATGTCAAAATAGTATCTTACCTCTGACAAATGGGTTACTACTACCTGACTCTCCAAATAAAATTTCTAGAGTAAGTTCAGTAACTGGCCCCGTCGATGCCAGGACAAATGCTGCAGCGTATGCCAATCGATTTCTTCTATCGTCGAGAAGATTCACAGGACTGTAACAACATGTGTCAAAAGCCGATGATTGTAGACTATCTCAATAAAATAACTGTGTACCTGAGTATTGATCATCGGTAACCAAGATGCTGTTCACAACAATGTTAACAACAAAAGTGAAACAATACCTTTAGTCATAACGCAGTACACTGGCAATTTTGAACTCACTGGTACCATAAAATATGATGGAGCTGCATGTTGCCAACACAGTTTTTTGAAAGCAGTATTTCTCATCAAAGATGACGAGGAAACACTCATACTATATATTTTCAAAAAGCAGAGATTCTAAAGTTCAGGATGGTAGCAGTACTTTACTCAAAGGATGAAAGGGGTGTATATTTGGGGTAAAAAAACTCAATTTTGGTATTAATGATATAAATTTATTTAAGTCAAAAACTTGACAGTATTTTCTGAAATATAATATATCACTGGAAAGAAGAGTATATGTATCATTTTATTTTGCATTATCTATCCTCATTTTAAAATGGCATGGGTTGAAAGACTGACACTCAAAAAAGTGAGTAAAAACATGATTAGCAAAATTAAAATGCCTCTTATTCAAAATGTAAATACTTTATAGCCAAACAAAATAGTCGTTCATTTATATGGCATTTAAAGAACAGAATGTGAAAATTTCAGAAAATTTGACCCAGCCAGAGTGGAGTTAAATTCTTTGGAAATCTTGACATCGGGAGAAAAGAAAAGCCAGGAAATCGGGTGGTTTGCATACATTTGCATAAATTAACACTTCTTTATCATGCAACTTACTACTGCTTGACAAGCTAAAAGGTGAACCCTACCAATATTTTAATCTTGGGTTAACAAATCAATTAAAATTGAATGAATATTTGCAAAAAAAAGATTTTTGAGCAGAATATAATATGTTGGGTGCAGCGCCTCCTTTTAAGGCATATAAAAGCTGAAGACAAACTTACTATATAATTCCTGGCCGACCATCAAATCGTCCGGGCCATAGCCTCTTCCTTTTCTGTAATAGGCTTAACAACGCAGTCACTATTATCTGGATCCAGTGAAATCATAAAACAAATATAAAAAAATTTGATTATTTCTTGGTATTTAACTGAGCACCGATTATTGTTGAGAAATAGTAAATACATGAAATTCAATGAAGCTTGCAACCATACTCTTATCAAATCAACAATAAAAATCAGGGGTCATCGTGCAAAGTTTGATACTAGCGCAATAAATCACTTGACATTAACAGATATTTGAAATTCAAAATGGCTATCGTCACTGTGTAAATTCTATTGAGAAAAATAAGATTTTCGATTTTCTCAAAACTAAAACAGTGAAAGTTTTTCTTACTCCGATAGCTTCAAATTGGTAGGTCAGATAAGAATTGTAAAAATTCTAGGGTTCGATTATTTGTCCCCAAGGCACATTCTGCAATAGCGGCAGAGGAAAATCCAAAAGGAAAATCTCCACAAACCCAGTGTATTGATACATTTCCCTGAAATGCAGCGATACGGCTAAAAGACTCCTAGTCTACTATTATAATGGGTTTTGTTACATAAGTCGTCTTGTCAGATACTACGCTTACAGGCTCGGCGTTGCATATTACATATTATAGCCCAAACATGCGACATGCCCGAGCGTAGGTGACCATTTTCCCGACTTATAAAGGAGGGCAAATGGTCTCCTGTCTCGAGGATACACAGTCCCTTGTTTGGGCTATAATGTTTTATTACATGCCTTTCTTGCATAGCTTTTACTCCAAAAGTTTACTTTACATACAAATGACAATTATATGTTTTATTTCCATGTTTGACAAAAATCTGTTGAAAAATAGAACGATTTTCATCATCGAAGGGCGCATTGATATATATCACTGTCATACGGCTTATTAAGTTGTTTATGCACAGTTTTATAAAAAACAGTATTTCCTGTGTAAAACATGTAGTTTGGATCATTTTTGACCAAAGTTCCGGGTCACTTTCAGTCAAAATGATGACTATGCGGCCCTCAACGTCTTCAATGAGATACCAATGAATCATATGGAGCGCACGGCGTTCGATACATAAGCCATGTAATAATAAGGCACTTCAATCGACTAGCATATTTTCTCCATCATGATCGGCTAAGTTTCAGGAATTGCTATGTCCAGCCATGATGAAGGTGTTAGTTTAAGAAAAATGGTGCTGTCAGGGATGTCTGGAATACGTACCGACAGAGACAGGATATAATAAAACGATCTTTCATATGGAGCTTGGCACGTCTCAGTCACCGTTTCGCTGTAATTATGAGAGGTAAGTGGATAAGTTTAATTTATAGGTCCTAATGTTCATGGGGGAATGTGGTTTTGCGATTTAGTTTTAGATATTGAGTTAAAAAGTTTACCCGTATCTGCACAATTCTTGCCTAGACTTGGCTATTTGTTAAATTGTTTTGTTGCCCGACGTTTATCAATTGTTCAGTCATTTGTGAGATTTAAACTTTAATGTCACTGAAACTAGTACGTTCACTCGCAGGCGCTTGGCACATTGCTGGGATAATAATCGTATTTAATATGTAGAATGTCTATATACGACTTTATTTAATATTCAATCAAAGAATCACCGATTTCACGACGGTATAATGCCAGTCAACATGTAGGCCTATAGGCCTATACTAATATCACGTACGGTGATTATTTTATTGAATATTAAATCAAGTCGTATATAGACATTCTACATATTAAATACGATTATTATCCCAGCAATGTGCCAAGCGCATGTGCGTTCACTCAGTGTTGAAGTTACGAACAAAAACGAGAATGAATTTAGAAATAAAGGTCCGCGCAATTTGGACCGTGCCTTCAGCTAGTTTTTATTTTGAACGCAGCTTATAAGTAAGCTTAAAGTTATTAATTATAGTATGAAGAATCTCTCGCGAGCTGTGGAGAAATCAGATAGATTAGAAATTTTAATTCGTCATGTACCCAATGCATGCAATGGCAGTGTTTAGGCTATAGGAACCGGAATCAAAGCCACGCAAATACTGCTGTTGGCTATTGCTGCGCAATGGACAGTGCATTGTACTTTGTCTTGTTGCTGCTGCTGCTTCTGTTGTACATATTCATATCGGAGGGGCTACGAACAGTTTAATAAATTGAGACCGAGTTTGTGTCTGGCTAAGCAATGATAACGAAATACCTAGAACGCTCAGAGTGCCTTGTCTACATGACATAACTGTGGTTCTACCAATTAGTCATCCGTTATATGCCTGTGTACATAACCACGCATACCAGTCTATTGTTTTCGGTTAAATAATTAAGTATATCAAAATCCTACAAAATTGAAATTGCATATTCCGCTTTTCTAGTTTGATTGAGATAAAATGTGGCATTTGCTCAACAACGATAACAGTCAAACAAATGTATGTTATACGAGCCTCTGTTACAGTGTTGGTCGTTAGGGTCTGTGCAAATATCGATCAATGCATGAAATCGGTTTTCGTTTTAACACTTGGACCATTAAGGACAACATTTACTAACCTTGTAGTCTCCATTCTTCCTTTGTGAAATACCGCACCACACGTACACCACTGAGAAATATCTGTGATAAATGTGCAAGAATCTTAAATGAAACCTTTAACTATACTACATTTAAATTTATTTTGCAAACAAACTTTTGAACTTCTGCAATTCAAGCTTTAATGGAGACCCGATGGGAAAGAGACACGATTGTCTTATTTGTTCTTGAAATGAAAACAGTCTATGAAGCTCACGACTGAAGTTCACGTGCGATATGATACAACAAACAAATTCTAGTTCTAATGTTGTTATGCACAAGGGAATTTGTGACATCACAATTCTTGATCATTGATGATAATTATGCGCACAGAAACTCGCTAGCGACTGCAACTATAGCTAAGTTTACGAAGAACTGTGACTTTATCATGATTGAGATATCACAGTGGTTTTAGTAGGTCCAACAGCTAAATGGTACATTTATATCTTTACTTGTAGAAATATACATACGGTCACACATTTACAGTGAAATGCTTTGAAGTATTGGCATTACAGTCTGAAAGGAGCCTATGAAATTTGCATAAAAGTTCGTGTTGTAGAGCCTCGTGTTCGTCACGCTGACCGCCACTGCAGTGAGGGATAAAATCGGCGAAAGGGCGGGCTTTAAATATCGACGTGCAGCAAAACGTACAATAGCTAGAACTATAATTTTTGCTTTCAGTTGTAGCATACATACTAATGATCTGTTTTCCTAGGGTAAACTCACAAAAGTTGAGAAGATTTTATTTAAATCGCTACAAAGTGGGTGGCGAGGTCGACCCGCCAATGCGGAAGTAAACTTCACCTTTTTCGTAAAACAGCTCGATAATGACCTTAGAGGTCTTAAGCCAAGCCGAAAATTTCAGAAAATATTCATTTAACTATTATCAACATTTGGTGAAATTTTCATGACCGTGCGACCATGGACATGTATTTGCGGCAGTGTTGAATGTTGGCATGCAGATACCATATCGCTGTGTACGTAGATCTCGAGGGTCTATGAGTATACGAACACCCGTCACGCTACGTACACTCCACGCTGTTTACTGCGACCAAACCACTTGTCGTTCACACGGCGCGGGCGTTACACGATTAATCTTTCATTTTTTTCAAAGTTTACTCCTATAATCGGGTCACTGATGTAATATATAAATAAAGTATATAATTAATGTCACATTATGACCATCAATACTTTAAAAAAACCCAAAATTTTTGCTAGGGCCTACATGAGTTATAAAATGTGCCATGTCTAATTCGAGCACGCACCGTTGCCGGCAATGCTAGCAGGGACGGCCGCAGTGCGCAGCTGTTCACCGGCTATCATTCTAGCCGCATCCATTGTATATTCACGTACTCGTGTGCGGGATACAGGGTAGCCGTATTTACCCATGGAGATTTTTTGCGGCCGATGTTATTTCCTACAGTTTTTGTATGATTGCTAGCTACTAGAATGCGAAAACGGAAAAAATCACTCATAAACGAAACAGCACTGCTAGTCAGTACGACGGGTGTCTTCCACTATACTAAAATGACGGCCGCATGTACAGTGATAAACGTAGCCCTTCTGTCGCAGTGTCACCGTAGTGTTTTTTTTTCCATTTGAGCTGTCCACGACTTTACCGAGAAGCTAGCCAGGCAGATTGTGTTGGCCAGTGAGGTAACACAAGCTTGCCGTCTGGCTTCCTCGTCACAATCATTGAAAACATAAGTAGAACCGAAAAATCTGCTAAGTTAGCCGGTTAGGACCGAGAAAGAGCTGAGAGAGTCTACGTGTACACCTCACGCTGCGCTGTACGCTGGTCGCCATGTTAGATTTAACACATGAACGGCGCTGCATAGTCAACTTCAACGAGACGTGTTTCAAAAACGGAGGCTTAAGCCACTGAGATTTTTTCAGATCGTATGGACCTACTCAAGATACGTCTCCTCCCTACTTCTCATGGAAATTTGACTTTGGATATGCTTTTGCGGCAGTGTTTAGTGAACGGCATTTTCGGTCGCTCGAAAACCATGAAAATTAGGCTAACGCAAAAACGAATCGATAAAACCCCACAAAAATTCATCGGCGAAAACTAACTAAGAGTACAATTCAGCCGCTAACTTGAAACAGGACGGATGCTAAACGAAGGCTGAGATATCTGCGGATAAATTCTGGCGAAAAATGCCATAACCGTCACTCACTGGCTAGAGGGCGCTGTTCGAATTTGAACTAAATCCCTAATTATGCATGCAAATGAAGTACCCTCCTTTCAGACTGATTAGACGAACTAGACATATTGTCTAAATCGAAATGTTGCCAACACTGTCAGGTGCAATTAATAGCTAAGCGGTAACATGAGGCGATCATAAAGGAATCAACTCTGCAAAAGTTGAAACATTGTCTAGCTGGAGGTCAGACGTAGTCTAAACAACACCACCAAATCCACACACACCACGTCTGCCCTTAACGCAGTCACTTGTTGCTTAATTCAACAAAATATAATACTTCGACGAATTACAATTACATTACAACATTAAAATTTTCAACCCGGTCCGGCACACAAAAATTCAAAAGTTCAAAAATTTGTTAATATGATGGGCATTATAAACCTGATTGCATACGTCCTGGGCAGTTACCTGCCAGTGCAGTGCGTGGATATGTCTGGTGCGGTGTTGTTTTGACTAAGTCTGACCTCCAGCTAGACAATGTTTCAACTTTTGCAGAGTTGATTTCTTTATGATCGACTCATGTTACCGCTTAGCTGTTAATTGCACCTGACAGTGTTGGCAACACCTCGATTTAGACAATATGTCTAGTTCGTCTAATGCCAATGCTTCAAAGCAATTCACTGTAATATATAGACTATTTTATGACGCACTAATCATATTTTGTCAGATACCATGATAGCGATAAAATCGAGACATGTAAATGGCGCCAATTACATTTGCGATATGTCACAGTTGGAAGCCGTGCACGTAAGAATGACAAATGTGAAATGTTTGCAATAGAAATACTCGGTCCGTAGTTGTCCGACTTCCTCAGATACAGCGTACTATGGATAAATGTAAGAATTTACATTTCGTGAGCCATATAACACACATGTTGGCAAACCATCAAGCCAATAAGAAATCCGTATACAACATTTAAGAAACACTGCAGGACTGCAGGTGTAAATTAACAACATTAAACCATCCAGGTTCGATTTTGGCAAGCTAGCTCACTATAGGCGCCTATATAGGACCCCTCGATCGGTTGTAGCTGAATGGTCTAAATCTCGTGGTGTATACGTCTCTTGGTTGATTTATTGCCGGGTATGGGTAATATCTGATTCCAGCACATGACACGCCGTAGTTGATTAAAGGTAAAGCACAACATGTACTTTGTCGATATACATATAATTCTGTTTGGTATCTCTGAGAGAAGGTGACGGCAAGCTGTCGATTAATATCTGGGTTAAAAAGTAATCCCTACCTCAACTTGACTTCAGCCGAGAGACAGTCACACTGTTTCCAAACACGGCAGTATAAACTCGTGTTTGTCGTCTTCACAAACGGTGTGTAAAGGTGACTTTGTGCGCCGACAATATGAAATCTTGCGCATTCTCAGTAGAACATAATTTATATATGTAAACATGCCAAAGCTCGACCTCTGTAGAAAGCCTCTTATCAATAATGTATTGTTTGCGTAGTACATGTCATTGTATTTTTTGTGAAGTAATTCCTGTTTGAATTGCTATTTCCCTTGAAAAGGTAATCATACTTTTTTATTTCTACCCTGGGTGTAAGATCACTGACATCTAACGAACCGAAATACAAGATAAATGTCGATAAAACATGTATTTCAACTTTCGTTTTACTGTATGCCCTATGAACCCTAATATTTTGTTTAGTCTGAGATTAAACCCAAAGAAAGAGCTCATTCAACGCGTTCCGACGAAAGCTCTTACGCCACTTCTCGGTAAGGACCCTCATAGCAGCTTCATTTTTCTTTCGGGTAGCAGATATAGCGAAAGAATACCGCCCTCGCAATCACTCTCGACAAGAATAAGACCAGTCTATGCCAAAATCATTCGCATTTAGGTAGAATGCGCTCAGAAAGTGAAAGACTTAAAATTTTGCTCA
This sequence comes from Ptychodera flava, assembly GCF_041260155.1. Taxonomy (NCBI): domain Eukaryota; kingdom Metazoa; phylum Hemichordata; class Enteropneusta; family Ptychoderidae; genus Ptychodera; species Ptychodera flava. Next base: position 12,578,705 of record NC_091948.1, read on the forward strand.
AAATTTCAAACATTCTCTCACCGATCAAAAAATTGATACTAGAGAAAAAAATTACCAAAATATTTGCCGATATTTGAAATTTAAAATGGCCGCCATCCCTGAAGAAAAACAAATTGTCGATTTCGAAAAAGTAACACAGAACTTTAAAATGAGCATCTACAAGTGGTAGATCAAAAATAAAATGAGGAAAGTTTGGGAGTCCGAATACTGATCCCCAAGGTGCATTCTACTCCAATCATTTGTAGTCTATAAAATCATTACGATTTGACATAGCAGAGACCGCCCCCGAGAAAACTGTTTGGATTGTAGTAATAGTAACCTTTACCCACCAATGTTGAGGACAGGCATGGGTCAAAGATCATTTGTATATCGAGCTACTAAAATCTGGAATTCCATTCCCCAATATACCCATAACTGTGAAGCCTTATCGACGTTGAAATCAGAATTACATGGTTATCTTTTCATGAAATATTGTAATGGAGGCTCTGACTTAGACTAGCCTGATTTTCTTTTGTCTTCGACATCTTCTATTCGCCCAATGCATATTTTGTTTATTTGATTTGTTTGTGTACTTTTGTCTCTTTAATCATGAGGGCTCTGATGTAAATTACAATTACTGAATTGTAATCAGATTACCCTCTTTAAATAAAGTGTAATAATAATACATCTCCAAGATATATGTATCTTCGTATCTTCACATGGGCATCGACGCTTAGCACAAACAAAGCCGAGGTAACTAGGGTGCAACTGGTTGTAGTAGCACGTACTATTTTCGCCTTGCTCACTCGGAGACCAGTACTACCGGGTGTGTGAAGTCGGCAGTAACAATCTATGATTGCCCTAGCTCAGGCAGGGTTGTATGAAAATCAACTTTTCCTGCGAATGTAGTCTTTTACTCCAGGTAAGTGATCGATGAGCCAATTGTTTGAGTTATTTTGCAACTTTCATTTGCAATTTGACGATCAATCATATTACAGCCTTTCATCGCCCTCAATCAAATTTGCTAATTTGTTCGTCGAAATGATCTCAAGAATTTCATATGTAATAGATAAGACTGTTTTGGGGCAATTAACAGGCACTCAGGGGAGACAGACGTATACTGTTACCTCCCTTGACTAGTTAGTATGTGTATACTAAAGGTGTTAACACACCTATAGCTACCCTAGACTCTCTCACGACCATGCAGCCCGTCATTCGCAACGCAGCTGCTGTTGTCAGTTACTATATGAATTGATGTGCCCCAATGGTCTGAGGCGGCCCGGTGCGGTCAAGGTGCACTGCATAGCGACCTCCATCGCTTGCTGCGATAGCTGGTGAATTGGATGTACTTAATCTGCTTTAGTCGCAGAGGGCAGTAGTCAACGAGAGGCCCTGAAAGAGTACAATGCACCATTTACTGTTTGCAATGCCCTGGATGATACCGGTGTAAATCCATGTGGCCTCATGAATCTTACAAATGCTAATACCAGAAGCATTAGCATATAGCAGAAGCTTTCTTCTGTCCAGCTTTTTTTAAGGTTATAGTTTTTTAAATACCTGTGTACGAGGCGTGGCTTTATTACTAGGATAAATTGCAAAAACAATTGGTATAAGTAACACAACTTCAACTTTATTTGCCATAGAAATCAAGAACAAAAACACACAATTGCACGCATGTATTAACTGTGTACTTTGTCGCGTTGGTACTGTTACATATTTATGTCTGAGGGGCTATAAATAGTTGAATTACTGGAAACCACGTTTGAGTCAGATCAAGCAATTATAAGGGTGACCCTATTATTTTTGTTTCTCATCTCCAGAGGAATACTCAGGCAGGGCGGGCGGGCGAAATAAAAAAAAACAAGTACCAAAAAAAACTCTATTTGTTTCAGTTCAATGTTCTGTCTGTTCAGTCACTGCAATTTCTTGTCTTTCAGTTCAGTGTTCTCTACAATTTTTAAGTACATGCTAGGATGATCGCCTAAGAGGCGTCGCAAATAAAACAGTTTTTTTTTATGTCGGAGCTGAAATTTACGGTCGGTCGGGAGATGAAAAACACAAAAATTAAAAATGTCGCCTTAATGCAAATACCTGGAATGCTCAAATCACCTTGACTAAGTGTGGTAACTGTGGTTCTACTGCATACATTTCATGCATATTCAGTACCGCTGCCAGTAAAACTACACATACAGAACTCAAAGTGAAAATCAAAATACTACTAAATTTTAAAAACCATAAAACTCCAAATTCGACATCGTTACCTATATGCTAGGAGGAACCCCTTAAACGGGACTAACAACATATGTGCAGTGTACCTTTACTCAGTTTTCATGTCTACCTCAGGGCCATCTAGCAATGACAAATTTTATCAACCTTGGGGACTCAATTCTTTCGCTATAAATACCGCTCACTGTATTACATCAGCAAGAAAGTCAGAAATAAGTGTTCAAGAACCTCACATGAAACTTGTTATAATATTTTTATTTTAATACTGCATAAAATGTAATTTTGTAAACCTGACTGATCAACTACAAAGTTAATGTGAGTCTAACCAGTTGTATGCTCACAAATACAAACACCGTCACTGGCATTGCACTGGAATTATATCTGTTTATTTTGAATGCCTACAGAATCTAGTTCCATTTAAATAAAAAGAAAGTAAAGAAATCAAAAGAATTAAGGGGACAGACTTCTAAAAACAAGTTATGTACTGTAATCTTGAGAATACTGACTAAAAATTAATTTTGGATTGTAAAGTCACAAATTATTTTAAGTCTTAACGCATCGGATGCATCGGATGCAACGACAGGTTGACCTGAAGATGAGAAAGGTGCGTAAACGTTTGCCATGAACGCTTAAACATTATTTATTAAAAACATCAGAGAAGTTGAATTCCAATTGCATGGTTATGAAATAAATGACTTGTTCACTTAGAAGCGCCGTAGTAGTGACCTTGAAAGTCTGAAAAAGAGCGTGGAGTTTCATGTTGATCAGGAGAGAAAGCATTAAGAGTGTACGATCGGAAAATGTAAAAGTAATGTCAATTTTTTCAAATGGGGATTTTTGAATACCTACATATGTGAATAGTCCAAATAGTCCAAAACTGCAAAAAAAACATGGGGTCACCGTGCTTGTTTTTTTACAAAATGACATTAAAAATTCACGGTTTTTCACAAAATCACTAAAAATCAATAAAAGGTCATCATTTTCATATTTATATCATGATTGCATTTTTCACGTTTACACTGTAAAAGAATAAAGAAATTATAAACCTAAGCTCCTTTAAAGATTTTACTTACATTAAATTGAGTTAAAAAGTCATCATATTTATTTTTTAACCAAAATTGCAACAAATATGCCCCAAATTTTAGGAATGGGAGAGGGTAATTTATTAATTATTGATAGTTCTACTAATGTCAATTTTCTCAAACTTTGCCAAATAATAGCACTTTTTGTGAATTTTTCAAAACCACATTTTGTTTAGTAGGTCGCCGAGCTCGATTTTTCACAATTTTGCAAAAACTAACTAGGATTTACAGGTTCTGGCGATAAACCATGCTCTCCCGGGTTCGTCGCACGAGGGCGCTCTTCAAATGCTGCTGACCTGCCGTGGCTAGGCTACCTGCAGTGGCCCCAGGTATGGTCATGATTCAAGCCTACCATTAAACTTTAATGAGAGGGAAATGACAGAACAAAGCAAAGACTTTAAGGTTCTTCTACTTTTTAGAGTCTATACAGCATACAAAAAATCACGTAATATTTATTGCCGTGACGCTTATCGGTGGGGATTAGGTTGACTTCGCTTCGCTGCAGGCTAAGTAAGTTGTCACACACTACGTGGAGCCAGAAGCCGAGGCCGTGAACTTGGCGTTTCTCCAATACACGATGACAATCGTAAAGGCAAGCCCGCAAATGACACAAGTGTCAAGATTTTCGGCTAGTTCACTCAAATCGACAATGCGACAGCCATTCTTCCATTCTCCGGTAGTAGGTCTACTAGCGACACTATCATCGTAATTATGCGCCAGTTAATGTAAACCCCCACCCCCCCCCCCCCACCTCGGGCGATACGGGAAAAATGTGGGGGATTAGACCGTGTGTGCCATGAAACTGTGCCCGAGGGGGTGGGGCAATTGCCTCGTTTTGATCCCCCTATTCCTTGACGGACAGGCCCAGATGTTCGTAAATAACTACGAATGCGCACGTATGCAGGGCCTGAAAATTACCCGAAGTCCCGGACCAGTGATTTTTTATCCCGAACCAGTACTAATTACCCCTAAAAAGTCCGCAGACCAATACAAAAAAGGAGCCAATTTATTTTGCAAGGGAATGTCCAGTGCTTTTCCCAGATTGTGTTCTAGTGTCTTTTGACGAAAAATTAGAAACTAACGTCCCCCAAAATACCGAAGTTACTGAAACCAAGGAGGTAGCAGAGACGCACTAAAGCCAGTTACACTAAAACCAAGAGGCCCATTCCATTGAGAACTACGTCTTTTAGCTACAAATTACAATAATTATCGCGTCTTTAAGTCAATCAAACATTTAAAATTTAGTCTATTCTTTCATCACAACATAAACTCTAAAGGAAAATCAGTTACTCTATTACAGTTTGCGATTCATGATATGAGCCAGGCGATGAGCGTCCACTAGCCACTGCACTGCAAAAATCAAATGACGGGCCACGTACTCATTTTACATGTAAAATTTAATGTGGTAAAAACCAGACCATAGCCTCAGCTAAAAATATCAGCAACCCCAAAATTGTGTGAAAATATTATATCTCTGTCTATCAAAGTAGTATTTTGCAGTAAAATTCTCTGGAAGGAGTCTCATTACAACTTTCCGATCGTCCGTGGCAAGCAAGCTTCTGAATTTAGAAGGTCACCATGCTGAATTCCTTATATAGTCAAGACCCCCTAACTCGATTGTAGTTGACCTTAACAAGAACCGCCTAGCTTGTCAAAACAGCGTTATGGCAATTTAATATTGCTATCAAAGGAAAAAGAAGTCCCTCTCAGATATTTGGTGTTTTAAACCTATTTTTTACAATTTAAATGGGAAAGAATCAACCGCTGGGCAATTATAAAAATGAAGTGAACTTTATAGCAATAGTAAAAAACATGTTAAGTATGTGGTGCAAGAACTTGAGAAAATTACCAAGTAAATGTTTATGCAGTGTGTCTATATTAAAAAGATTGGCAGTTTATGCTGTATGTAAATCCCAAGCAAATCTGATAGAAATGCATATATAACATGAGTATGAGAAATGAATCATTCTTGTATTGTTATGCAAATTTTTGAGGACAGTGGATTTTACCTTTGGACCAGTGAAAAAAAAAACAGGTCACTGGTCCTGGGACCAGTGGGAAAAAACAGAAATTTTCAGGCCCTGGTAATGGTATGTTGTTGTTCAGAGCGGTAGCATGGCGAAAGGTGGATGTCAAGGCCATGTGGGCCGGTAAGCAGCTTTTCAACTGGCTATTGATGAACGCGATGCAGCAATATTCAGAGGTGTGCATGAAAGTATATTTGTGATTGATGGCTTAAATATCGATAACTAAATAAATGATTTTCATCCGCCGTGTATTCTTATTTTTTGGAAAACTGAACATACCATACGCAAAATTTCCCACATTTTCCCACGTGAGCGTGACATTTCGGATGTTCACGATGCCTCATCGACATGGTCCAGCACTAAAAAGACCTCCGGGTCAACTCTATTTTTGATAAAGCTTAAAGGGACAAAGTCAGCCATTTTTCATGAATTTTGTTTGATGCGATATACTACTTATTTTGTTTGACATGTTGAAAGATACTGAATGAATGAGTGACCATACATATATTCGACCCCAGTTTTATACAAATTAAGTAAAACCATCGCGAAAACGAATTAATGGTCATGACCATTAATTCATCATTTCGTGATGGTTTGCATGTATCGTGTCTAAAACCGGGGTCGAATATAGCAGGGTCACCCATTCATTCAGTATCTTTCGACATGTCAAACAACATAAGTAGTATCTCACATCAAACAAAATTCATGAAAAATGGCCCTTTAAATTGCTTGTGTATTTGGAAAACATGTTCGGTCACGACGGGATTCCTTTTTATGTCCGCTAAATGTATTATCAAATTTATTCATGATGACCCATATAGCTAGGGAAACAGTTCTGTTTCATCAGTGTGATCATTCTGATCATCTGTTCTGTTAAGTTTTACACAGTATCTTTGTGGTGTGTTTTGTGATGAATAAACACGGACCATTGTGAATTTTCATTCCTCTGCTTGTTTTAAATCAGTGCATGACTGATGTAGAATGTGTCATTGTGCTTGTAGCATGAGAGCGAGAAGACAAAAAAGCTGCACTTGTGAGATTGGACATCATGTATCTTGTTTAATTATCAGCTTTAATTAGTTTATTGAGGCGACAGGTCTTGTATGATACATCTGGTGTTTTGATCTAATTGTTCTAGCCTGAAATATGTTTATGCCTGACAACATACAAGCAAACTAGACTGAAAAATATTGTAATTTTTTGCTCCAAAATAGGTGACGTGACAGTGACACCTCAACACTTAAAGTCACAGTATAAGTGGCTGAAAAACAAATGCGAAAGTATGTCATTATCCTGGATCTATTTGTGTTGATTGTGATAGACATTTGTGAACAGCATAAATGTCACAAAACCCTGTTTTAAATGATTAAAATTGTTCTGAAGTTGAACATGAACTTTTTATATTGATGCAGGTTGTTTACGACATGAAAATTCCAAGAGTGGTTGTGTGTAGGAATTTACAAATTCCCACCCCCGTATGTGGGGGATTTACTTGGTTTAGGTGGGGGTTTTCCAGGTTGTCTTGCCCCAGGGGGTGGGGCATTTGGCAGATTTCACAGGACTAATTTCCAAATCCCCACTAAACCCCGAGGTGGGGGGTGGGGGTTTACATTGACTGACGCATTATAACCACGAATAGCGAATCAGACGTCATACTTCTGACTTACGCTGTACAGGCTACGGTCATGTTGCATTTTTTTATCTCTTTGCTGAATTCTCGTACCTTCCAGCGTGTTTTGAGGGCACGCTGAACATTTTCTCGGCGCGATTTTCCTTTACCTGCAGACGACATGTTGTACAACGCAAAAACGTTCGGAACGTCACTATGCGCGCGTGGTTACTATGGATACATTTCTGCGCGGAAATCGGCGCAGTACGCTTATATTTTTCCGATCGTACATCCTTAAGAGTCTTAAAGAGATAGTTTACAAAATTTCTTTGAATACCTCAAAAAGTAGGCATATGAGACTTTTGCCTGTAATTCAAAACATTATAACTACACTCAATCGTTGTTTAAAAGAGAAACATATCGATAGAGCTCGGACTTGGTTAAAATTCTAGAATATATCTTTCAAACTTCATGAGACAATACATTCATAGTTTTAACACTCGACATGGAAATTTGTCTGCCTATATACCACTTTTGGAACTAAAGTCTCTCAAAATAGGTTTCATTATTCAGCATCACAACTCTGAAATAATTTACCAGCCAACATCAGGAACGTTCTCTCAAATAGTGGTTTTAAAGGAAAAGTAAAGAAATATTTACACAACATTCTTGTCGCGAGATCAAACATCGAGTTCTCTCATCTTTGTCCCGTGTTCTGGTATTCTTACCTGGATTATTTCGTTTCTCTGTTAACTGTCAATTTTGCATGTGTTTTGTACACTGTCATTTGAGGTCGTGTATTATTTTGAACCGAAATGCAAATAAGTGATAGGATTATTCTACGTTATCCATACACAAATAGTTTTTGATCGTGACTTGTTTTATATTTGCTATTGTTATCTATGTTTGTATTAGTTTTTACTGTGTTGTATACTATTTTGTGCAAAATAAAAATATATAAAAACATCGCCGCAAAATAGGATATCTATTATGAGAAAATTCAGCACAACAACCTTAGTCTCGGCTGATGGTCGAGCGAACTACGGTCTAGGCGGTCGAGCCAATCCCTTCGATGACGATTTGATCGATATCAAAGTCTTCATCTCTCGGTCGTGGTCTTCTGTCCCTGGAATGACGTAGTTGTTGCAAATCAGGATTACGGATCAGTGTGAAAGCCAGGAACCAACGATTACGCGGTAAACGTCGGCGTCGGTCGTACCAAACAGTCGTGCTCGGTAAACTTCGGTGTTTGTCGTACCGATCAGTCTTGCTCACGGCTGACGATTTATAAAGAAAAGGAAACATAAGCTATAAAAGTCACTAAAGCACACTCCAAAGGACTGCATCCAAGAACAGTGCAGGCATGCAGAGATAATTTACAGTTTACATTGATTTTTAACCGACCAAAGTGGCCGGAATATCAGTGTTCTCTTTTTTCAATATTATGCAGTACACGCCTGCAGGCAAGGATTTTGCAACATCGGGAGATCTCACACCAGCTGATTATTCAGCTGTCAATAAACATGAATAATATCTGCATACCAAGGTGGACTCCTGTTTACGAAATGCAACATGGATTTCGGGTTTTTGAGTAGGCTAAAAACAATGTTATTACATTCTAATCCCCTACCATTACCGAGAATGGTATGAAATCAACTCTAATGTTGGTTGCACACTTCATGACATATTGGGAACACTGAGTGAGTATAGCAAAGATTTTGAACACTTCTTAAAGTCAGGCCGAACGAATCACGCCCATGTTGCGAACTATTCGACATTTTCGCCAAACTCTGACCAAAGAATGGTCGTTCTCCCAACGTATTTTGTCGGAGAATTTTGAATGCTCATGATAGTGAAACGACAATTGTGTTGTTAAAATAGCTTGCATTAAGCAGAAATACATCCAAATCTTCTGAACTTTCATTTTGTTCTGGTTTAAAATTACATTTCTTTCAAAGAGTATACGCCGACCGAATATTGTTACAGCAAAGTTGGCAATTTGATGTTCCGAAAACAGTCACGAAAGCCAGTATACTGTATCACATGAGGCAATGTTGCATTGGATCGAATATGAAAAACCCCCAGAGATATTCAAGAAAAGAAAATTGCATATTCTCTCACCTTGAGCATCTTCTGCTATGGTATTAATGGATCCATCGCCTTCAGTGTCATCTTCGACTTCATCGTCGTCAACTTTTCGACTTAACAACAGCAGTCGGCAGAAACACACCAACACTGGGTGAGTGTGTGCGTTTTCAAGTTGCAGAAATCCAACGTACGCACGAAAACCTTGTTAAATAAAAAAGGGAATCAGTGCCTATTACGTTTGGTTCATAATTTAGATCATTTGCAATGTGACTATGTGAAGTTGTTGAGATAGGCCTTAAAAGGACTTTCCCCTTGAGGTAATACGCGCCTGTAAACCAGGAGACTTAAAGTTTTACTCAAACGTCCTCCGGCGAACCTTTAGACATTCCCTTTCGAAATTGAAATAAAAAATAAATACTAATTTGGTACTAGAACAAATTCCCTTAAATTTACCGATATTGAAATTAAAAATATCCGCTATCCAGGTCAACTTTATGGATTCGATTTTCATAGAAAAAGGGACGGCGAAAGCTTGCGACGTATCGAAAATAATCCATCTCCGCGGCGCAATCTGCAAAAAAGGGGAACTCTTTTCACTCTTGTTCACTATGACTTCTCTCGTTGTCAACAAATTGTTGTTTATGTTCATGATGTTTCGTCTTATCGTTCTGTTAGTTAATTCTCTAAGATTTGGTCAGGACTGCAGCAGAAATTTGTTACGCTCACGACAATTCTAGAGTGAAAGTTGTCGGGTTTTTGTTTCCCTCACCATGTGGTCATCACATTGCATTGTATTGAGTACACTTCTAAAATTATTGTATTCTGTCCCGAACTGAGATCAAACGCAGCTAGCAAGGCATTTATTATGCAAGTATAAGGATTTCAGATCTATCGTACTCAACTGAAAGGTCGGGTACATTGTTCGACTTTAAGCTATTTGAAACGACCCCTGCTAAATTAAACTGAATATGCTCTTCCGAAAAGGATGACCCCTTGATATTATATAAGCTTTATTTATATTCCTACCAGGATCAAATCTTTCGACGACTCTCGGCAGGATGCTATAATCAAGACGAGGAAACAGCAGGGCACCAAAGAACATTCCTTTGAACAGTCTCATCAGCGACGAGAATAATCCAAGGTATATGTTGTATAGGAAAGCGAAAAACGAACAGTTGTGGAACAAACGTCTGGAAGGAGATTAATGGTATCAATGCTTTTTCATATTTGCCTTTGGAAACATATTCCTTCAAATGTGCATGTTAAAATCCTATCGTTGCTATCTTTACGTTTATAGAAACTTATGGGCCTACCTTAAGCCTCGAGGTGATTTGTGAAAGGGGAAATTTACCCAGACTTTCTTAGGTAATCAGGTCGTTATTTAGTGAAAAATAAACTAAATAGCGTTGGTTTCATTCACTTTCACTTGCGCGTATTAGCGTAGTGGCCACAAGCTGAACGCACGGAAACCGGAAGTGACGTATCAAACTTGCTAGTCACAGCGGGTTCAAAGCGAGGTCACTTATAACCAAGCTCTTTTACGCCAAGTACAGTATGCGTACGCGGCGCGGTACGCACACCTCAACGCTCGACTGAAAATCATAATGGCGAAGATAATCGGTATAACTGAAAACCTGAACGAGCAATCGATGATCCAAGACTGACATCGTCAGAAAGTTACAGCGACTCGAGTTCGGAAAGTGACTATTCTAGCTCCGATGACGAAGTTCAAATTACTCTCGGCGATCAATCTAGCTGTGGAAACGCAGCTACCTGTTGGCTGGGTAGCGGGGATCGCTATATCCGTGGCGGGGTTGACCTTTGACCCGCATAGCGATCCCCGCTACCCCGCCAACAGATAGCTGCGTTTCCACAGCTACGATCAATCATGCCTGTCACGTCATTGTCAATCCAATCGCTGTGAAATCATGCCGACACCGAAGTAATGCCAATGCTCTAAAGAGATTGACATTAATTCTAAAAGTGCAAGCATTTTTAATGTGTTACAGAACACCCTGATGTAGCCAAGATTAGTCTAGAACCAGCGGTCCTGTCTACAGCGTTCCGTTTCTAGTACCTGAGCGGAGCGTACGCACAGTCCCATATGTACAAGCAAAGCACTTAGGGCTGGATATGCCCCGGGCAGTTTTCTTTTAGGCTTGTAGTTCAGTTGTTTAACTTGCAACTTTCGCAAAAAAGCAGCCCTTCTCAAAGTGGTATTCGCAGAAAACTTTATTTCTGCTCGACTTAAACATCGACACCGAGTGCTTGGTCCCTATATTCTGTAGCCATTCATTACACTGTAAGTGGAAAAGCTTACAGTTGCACACGTCGACTGCTTCAATGACCAAGTTTACGACGTCACTTTCGGTATTTTAGTACACCGCTGTTTGTTAGCCAGTGAGTGAAAGTGAATAAAATCGACTCGAAAGCCTTTCAATGACCATATCAGTTTAATATTCCAAAATCAATGTTCAGGGTAAATTTCCCCTTTTTAACGAAGAACAATAATATCTTCAGACTCTCTAACGGCACCACGTTCGCTACAATGTTACCAGGCCTTGCGCAGCCTGACTGGCATCGCCCACGCATATTGTATGGCTCGCTGATCTGGTCTTCATTATTAGGGAGCGTTCAGTTATTATGGCCGGGGGTGGGCCGGCAAATTCTTCCTGCGCATTAGTCAAAATAAGTGAACCCCCTACCCATTGTACCAAAAAATTGATGACCCCCCCTTTCAAGATGACAAAAATTTCATGACCCCCCCCCCCCCCCCCACACACACACACACATTGCTTGAGTAAAGCTGCACACACAAACACCTCGGGGTATGGAGCAATAGAATCCCCCAAAAAGAGCTTAGATTTTTTCAAATGACCTTCCTTACAAAACCCAAAAGGTGTTAATTCTCAGATTTCTCCTTCTTACTTGCAACTGGTATAGTTTTGAAATTACCCCTCAAAGGGGTTGGACAGAAAGTACTGGTGGATCGCAATATTTTTGCGCAAGCGTGTGTGTACAAAATTTTGATATTTGGATTTAATTAAAAATCAGCTGTTGATCATGTTGATTCACCATACATGGTATACATATATTTTCTCATACATGTATGAGAAATCTATGAATACTTTTTCAATGCAAAACTATATCTATGCATTTATAGATATTTGATAATTTACATAAATGTACTTAAATGAAATAGGCTTGTTACAACTGGCATGTGGACAAAACGTTGACCTTAGAATTTCACCAAAAATGTCCATCCACTATACATGGGAGTCAATGATAAAATTGTGAATAATTTTTTTCCAAATGAAAAACTTGGTATACTTGAGCATATACAGATGTTCAATAACTAACATAATTTTACTTGATTAGAATATGATGGTTAAAGGTGCATATTATGTGTACAAGAAATCTGATTATGGAACTTCACTGAAAATGTTCATCCACTATACATGGGAGTCTATGAGGAAAGTATGAATAATTTTTTTCCAATACAAAAATAGGTAAACCCGTGTATTTATGTACTCTTGATTATTGATATTAATGTACTTGATTAGATTAGGGTGGTAAAAAATGGATGTGTTCGCCAGAAATTGGATTTTGGAATTATACCAAAATGTAGATTCACTGTACATGGGAGTCTATGAGGAAAATGTGAATAATTTTTTTCCAATACAAAATTATCAAAATCTGTGTATTGATAGACATTTGATAATTTTTGAAAGTACTTAGTTAGACTAGGATGGTTAAAGGTTGATATGTGTGCAAGAAATTGCATTTTGGAATTTCACCGAAATGTTGATTCACTATACATTGAGTCTATGAGAAAACTAAGAATATTTTTTTACAATGCTAAACTAAATTAATTTGTGCTTTTATAGGTGTTTTATAATTGATACAAATGTACTTGATTCAAATAGGGTATTTAAAAGTTCAGATGTGGACAACAATTATGATATTGGAATTTCACCTAAAAGTATTATTTAACTTTTCATGGTACTAGTAGTCTCAGTACAGGTAACTGTTAAATAATTTCCCTGACAAAACTTGCTATATCTCTAATATGTAAGTAATAGGAATTGTTCATCGCCCTCAGTGCAGTGATCTTGATTTACAATAAGACAAGCCTCAGAGTTGTCAAGTCAAGATGTTCATGTGACAGATAATTATACTTTTGTCCAGATTTACAGGTGAATAACTTCAGAGAATGAAATCATGCAACAAATCATTTTTATCTCCCAGAATATTTCTGAACACTGAAACTGCTTTTTGACGGGACGGATACTTATGAAAATTAAGTGACCCCCCTCTGAGCTGTTTGAAAAATACATGACCCCCCTTTGCAGTTTTCAAATTTGAGGTAACCCCCCCCCCCCTGGATTTTGCCGGCCCACCCCGGCCATAATAACTGAACACTCCCTTAAGGGTAGACAAGGCGTACAAGAGGTTGTGTGAGTGTCTACAAATATCGCCTTCCAAGCTTTCTTGTATGAAATGATATGGCTCAAATGGTTTCTACCTTGACAATAACCGGTACAATTGATTTCAGGCGTACAAGCTCGTGTTAAATGCTAAAACGTGATTGCAGATGGTACGATAAATTAGATGCACCTGTTGTCGAGTGCAAAGACACGTCCACGGTCTTGCAGAAACACGAATCTCGCCAGCAGATACTGTATCAGGGTTAAAACAATGCCAATCACTACAAATGGCCTGAAAAAAGAAAGATTAGTGTGTTCAGCTAAAGACACGTGTCAATATGACAACTGCTATGGTAAAAGAGTTCCAATAGAGAACTTTAGCATGATTAGATGCCAAAATAATCTTTCAAGGATTTCCATAATAATTTAATGATATTAACAGCCACTTCAAAGTTGGTTAACTTCTCTTACTGTGCGATTCATATCGCAAAATGATATACTAAACTTGTCAAAAGCAAACAGCGACGCGTCATACAAGTGTTAAATGCAACTACCCTGGGTATTCATGATTTTCTGTATTACCATTACCACAAAATCCCGGTCTCAACCTAAATCCTGACCTCTTACTAATGGTCAACCTTCCCGTCAGATTACCCAATTGCCGAAGAAGACTTGCATCCGTACTTGAACGCATAACATCCTCTGAAGAGCATCTCCATGAACAGCTGAATAAGACATTAACCATGACTTTGATACGTTGAAAAGTACTCACCATGCCCCACGAACAATTGCCAGCAGAATTTGCCGACCTAGATCCGTGACGATCGCAAGAGTGAAGATGCTGGTCACATTTGAAAGAACTATGAAATGTATGGAGAAACCTGTCGTAAGAAGATCATTAAATAAAATATTGGTTACAAACTTTTCTCTCTTGGAAAGGAACGAGATAAAATACAGCAAAACTGTCAGTCATAAAATTGAGGGTGCTACAAGGGGCTGTATTACCCCTATTTGTAACAATCAACCCTATTTGTAACAAAATTTAATTTTCAAAAAAACTTTGCCATATATGTTGAAATATTAATAAAATATGCATATTTGTATGTTTGAGGGCAATTTTCTTTTTTTTTCCTTGTCAAAACTCATTTTTCCGAAACTGCTTTTGTTACAAATTGGGTTGATTGTTACAAATAGGGGTGACACGTATCACCCCTATTTGTAACAATCAACCCTATTTGTAACAAAATCTAATTTTCAAAAAACCTTGCCATATATGTTGAAATATTAATGAAATATGCATATTGTATGTTTGAGGGCAATTTTCTTTTTTTTTCCTTGTCAAAACTCATTTTTCCGAAACTGCTTTTGTTACAAATTGGGTTGATTGTTACAAATAGGGGTGACATATGTCAACCCTATTTGTAACAATCAACCCTATTTGTAACAAATCTAAATTTCAAAGAAACTTGGCCGTATTTGATGAAATCTTGATGAAATATACATATAAGTATGTTCGGGGCAATTTCTTTGTTTTCCTTGTTGAAACTCATTTGTACGAAAATGCTCGTGAGATTAAATTTCGTTATGCAGGTTCCTAGGATAACAGCCCTACTCGTAAGATATAATCAAGTCGTGCAGATACATGCCAAAGGTTTGTTTCGGGGCAATTTTCACCATTTTCGGTCAAAAATGTTTAAAATCTTGTTTTCTGACCGAAATCATACTAAACCTATATGGGGTTAACTTTTGTTACAAATAGGGTTGACGTGTCAACCCTATTTGTAACAATCAACCCTATTTGTAACAATCAACCCTATTTGTAACAAAATTTAACCAACTTGAAACAAAACCTAATTTTCTACAAAACTTGGCCGTATTTGATGAAATCTTGATGAAATTTACATATTAGTATGTTTTGGGGCAATTTTTATTTTTTCCTTGTCGAAACTCATTTTTTCCGAAAATGCTCGTTAGATTAACTTTCGTTGTGCAGGTTGCCTAGTATAAGAGGCCTATTCGTAAGATATAATCAAGTTGTGCAGATAGGTTTGTTTCGGGGCAATTTTCCCCAATTTCGGTCAAAAATGTTAAAAATCTTGTTTTCTGACAGAAATCATACTAAACCTATATTGGGTTAACTTTTGTTACAAATTGGGTTGATTGTTACAAATAGGGTTGACGTGTCAAATAGGGTTGACGTGTCAACCCTATTTGTAACAATCAACCCTATTTGTAACAAAATTTAATAATTTTGTAACAAAACCTAATTTTCAAAAAACTTGGCCGTATTTGATGAAATCTTGATGAAATATGCGTATTTAGGTCTATATTTTGGGGAAATATGTCGTTTTTGAAAAAAACTATGTTTTCTAAAATTGCGAGGTGGTTTGTTTTGAAATTTTGTATACAGGTTTCTGGAGATAATTCTTTCAAGACGTATTGAATTGTGCTGATCTATGCACGACTCTTTTTTGGCAATTTCGCCATTTTTGCTAAAAAAGCAGGTCAAAAATCTTCTTCTTAGAATCTACTCGTCCAATTGCTTTGAAATTTTGTATGAAGGTTCCTTGTGGTGACGTTTTACCTAATTTTCAGATAATTCATCACAGATACGGCTTTGGCATTTGTTTGGATTCATTTGAACCCTCAATGCCGCTGCTTTAATTTATACACTTGTTTTTATTGTAGGCTCTTGTTGGTTGTTTCGGCAAAAGGGTTTTAATTGCTTCCCACTTATCAAGTTCTTCCAAATATTTTGACGGGCTTTCTTTTTTATCCTTTGTTTTGATATGTGTTGAGCCTAAATGTTGTTGTGAAGATCAAGTCATTTTATGTTGTGAATGTTTGATTGTTTGTTTTTCTATTTACTTTTTTGAGTATGGTTTCTGTTTGGTTTATGTTGCCGTGCATATTGTGTCTATCAATTTGCTTGTGAAGAATTCTACTTTTTTCTTGAAATCGATTGGGTATTGCATGTAGGCGAGTATCTAAGAATTTCGCCTTTGATGGGTCCCTTAAAGGTTGTTTTTGGGTGATCCTCTGAGCAGGCATTGGAACGTTCCGGTTGGTTTTGCATTTGTTTTAATATCAAGAATGATTTCTTAGTTTTGCTTTGAGCCCTGAAATATTTCAACGTCGGAATATGTTGTTTTTTTAGGTATTTCTCAACTGTAAATTTAAATGTTTAATGCATTTCCAGTGTCAGGAGTGTCGTGAAGTCTACCACCATTTTAATATCCAAATTGAATATTCGTCAGTTTGTATAACCTGCTGTAGGGAGATTTTCACTGACAATTAACTGGGAGACAGAGACACAAGGGTAATTTCCCACTCGATGTTGCTGCCGAGCGCTGATGGATAAGTAACCCTATGACCTTTGATGAAGGGATGAGTCAAGTGCATGGCATATTTCGTATCATAAACCTCAAGAGGTAGACTATCATAAACGATGTTATTATCTGCATCGGCCGCACCACTTTTTAGATTCGGAGATTTTCATTTTGAATACTCTTCAGAATCACGTTTCGTCTCTACTTTTTATGTTTATAGGGATCATGATAACATTCAATAAAATTATGATTACTCACTTCCAGAAGTATCTGTCCCTCGAATTCTAAAACAATGCACTTGATTATATTTTTTGTGATATTCTAAACTACTCGGTTATTTGGGTGACCGATACTATAAGGTCAAATACCAGATCGAAGGTATCTGGAACATAAACGACTCCACTATCTAGCTTTGGACACCATATGTGTAGTGTCTCACCTATCTGTGCCTGGCTTGGATTATGAGTAACTACATGATGGGTCCTTTCTGCCTTAATTCCATGTGGTTTTCGGCTGCTGAAGCTTGATAAAATTATCGATTTTACGGCATTGCCATTGCTGTACGGCATTATTATTGAGGTAATATTGAGAAAAATACGACTGAAGGAGGAAAATATCGAACTCAAGGCCGACGTGATTGAAAGTTTTTTAAAATAAAAGTTTGATGATGATTTAAGTTACTATGAAGCATCCTTTACAGAGGCCGACCAAAGTCTCGGTGGCCTGCAGATGGATAGGATAGGCAAAAGAAAAAAGTTGTCGTGTTCCGATAACCCGACCTACCCTATTTTTTTGCCTGCGACCCAAAACTTTTTAGCGCAACGTAAACACGGAAGTAACAAAAAGACAGAAAACCCCCGTAAAATCACGTGTTCGTCACCTGATATTTGATTTTTGCTTGGGACGTCGACGTCTTTTATGTATTTAGTCTTTAATATGTATGATACGCTTTTTCTGGAAATGTTGTGGTAAGTATTAGATCGCCCTGGACCCCTGAAAAGTGCATATTTAAAAGAAAATATAGGGGAAAAAAAACCAGCCGACCTACCTGCCCTGTTTTGAAACCATGTTATTGGAAGAGCAAAATTTTTTTTTTGGTTTTACGAATTACAAATAGCGTTAACTTTTGATACAAATAGGGTTAGTATGACTTCTGTCAGTAAAGAAGATTTGTTTTGCATTTTTGACCAAAATTAGTGACTGATGCCGCCCACAAATTTTGGCATGTATCTGAAAAACATGATTACGTGTGAGATGGGGCCTTTATCCCTAAAAACCTGCGAGCCGAAAATTTTATCTAATGAGTAGTTAAATGAGTTTCGACATGGAAAAAACAAAGAAAATTGCCCCCGAAAATACTAATATGTATATTTCATCAAGATTTCATCAAATACGGCCGAGTTTTTTTGAAAATTAGCTTTTGTCACAAATTGGTTAAACTTGTTACAAATAGGGTTGATTGTTACAATCAACCCAATTTGTAACAAAATTTAACCCAATATAGGTTTGTATGATTTCGGTCAGAAAACAAGATTTCTTACATTTTTGACCGAAATGATGAAAATTGCCCTGAAACAAACTTTTGGCATGTATCTGCACGACTTGATAATATTTCATGAGTAGGCCTCTTATCCCTAGCAACCTGCACAAAGAATTTTATCTACTGAGTAGTTTAAGAAAAAATGAGTTTCAACAAGGGAAACACAAAGAAAATTGCCCCCGAACATACTAATATGTATATTTCATCAAGATTTCATCAAATATGGCCAAGTTTTTTTTTTGAAATTAGCTTTTGTCACAAATTGGTTAAGTTTTGTTACAAATAGGGTTGATTGTTACAAATAGGGTTGATTGTTACAAATAGGGTTGACACGTCAACCCTATTTGTAACAATCAACCCTATTTGTAACAAAATTAACCCAATATAGGTTTGTATGATTTCGGTCAGAAAACAAGATTTTTTACATTTTTGACCGAAATTGATGAAAATTGCCCCGAAACAAACTTTTGGCATGTATCTGCACGACTTGATTATATTTCGTGAGTAGGCCTCTTATCCCTAGCAACCTGCACAAAGAAATTTTATCTACTGAGTAGTTTAAGAAAAAATGAGTTTCGACAAGGAAAAGACAAAGAAAATTGCCCCCGAACATACTAATATGTATATTTCATCAAGATTTCATCAAATACGGCCAAGTTTTTTTGAAAATTAGCTTTTGTCACAAATTGGTTAAATTTTGTTACAAATAGGGTTGATTGTTACAAATAGGGTTGACACGTCAACCCTATTTGTAACAATCAACCCAATTTGTAACAAACTTTAACCCCATATAGGTTTAGTAAGATTTCGGTCAGAAAACAAGATTTTAAACATTTTTGACCGAAATTGGTGAAAATTGGCCCGAAACAAACTTCTGGCATATATCTGCACGACTTGATTATATCTTACGAGTAGGTCTCTTATCCCTAGGAACCTGCACAGCAACATTTAATCTAACGAGCATTTTCGGAAAAAATGAGTTTCAACAAGGAAAAAAATAAAAATTGCCCCAAACATATAAATAGTATATTTCATCAAGATTTCATCAATACGGCCAAGTTTCTTTGAAAATATGGTTTTGTTACAAATTGGTTAAACTTTGTTACAAATAGGGTTGTTGTTACAAATAGGGTTGACACGTCAACCCTATTGTAACAATCAACCCAATTTGTAACAAAAGTTAACCCAATATAGGTTTAGTATGATTTCGGTCAGAAAAACAAGATTTTTAACTTTTTGACCGAAATTGGTGAAAATTGCCCCGAAACAAACCTATCTGCACAACTCGATTATATCTTACGAGTAGGCCTCTTATACTGGGCAACCTGCACAACGAAAATTAATCTAACGAGCATTTTCGACAAGGAAAAAAGAAAATTGCCCCTAAACATACTAATATGTATATTTCATCAAGATTTCTTCAAATACGGCCAAGTTTTGTAGAAAATTAGGTTTTGTTTCAAGTTGGTTAAATTTTGTTACAAATAGGGTTGATTGTTACAAATAGGGTTGACACGTCAACCCTATTTGTAACAATCAACCCAATTTGTAACAAAAGTTAACCCCATATAGGTTTAGTATGATTTCGGTCAGAAAACAAGATTTTAAACATTTTTGACCGAAAATGGTGAAAATTGCCCCGAAACAAACCTTTGGCATGTATCTGCACGACTTGATTATATCTTACGAGTAGGGCTCTTATCCCTAGGAACCTGCGCAAAGAAATTTAATCTCACGAGCATTTTCGTACAAATGAGTTTCAACAAGGAAAACAAAGAAAATTGCCCCCGAACATACTTATATGTATATTTCATCAAGATTTCATCAAATACGGCCAAGTTTCTTTGAAATTTAGGTTTTGTTACAAATAGGGTTGATTGTTACAAATAGGGTTGACGTATGTCACCCCTATTGTAACAATCAACCCAATTTGTAACAAAAGCAGTTTCGGAAAAATGAGTTTTGACAAGGAAAAAAAAGAAAAATTGCCCTCAAACATACAAATATGCATATTTCATTAATATTTCAACATATATGGCAAAGTTTTTTTGAAAATTAAATTTTGTTACAAATAGGGTTGATTGTTACAAATAGGGGTGATACGTGTCACCCCTATTTGTAACAATCAACCCAATTTGTAACAAAAGCAGTTTCGGAAAAATGAGTTTTGACAAGGAAAAAAAAGAAAATTGCCCTCAAACATACAAATATGCATATTTTATTAATATTTCAACATATATGGCAAAGTTTTTTTGAAAATTAAATTTTGTTACAAATAGGGTTGATTGTTACAAATAGGGGTACTACAAGGTACAACCACGCGTTCGAACAACCACTATTCCTAACTGGGTTCGTGATTTCTTGGTAGAAGTGTCGTACGTTGTGTACATTTTCATGATCTGAGAAACAGTTGATGTCTGTGACAAAATCTTCATGAAAGTTTAAAGTTTAAGAAAACCTTTACAAGCACTTACCAAATACTGCGTATGCTACTTGAAAGCCAGCATACCGACTAGCCGAAACCTTCAAAGGGTACAAAGTATTAAACAACTTACAGAAGATCATAAATTCATTAGGTGATTTCACTTTGTGGTTCGACAGTAGTTGCGTCAGTACAGTACATGATAGTATTGCCAGTGGATAGTTTCATAGCATTGTGGATGAATATCTGAAAGATTCACCAATGTATTGCGTTTTTTCTGTTTTGGAAGAATATGAGCCTACATGTGTCTATATAATGATCTACATCTACATATTTTCAAATGAGACACAGCTTATTGGTATCAAAACTAGTGAGACAGGGATACACATCCAAAAGACTCGTGAGGACTTTCAAAAAGTTCTACGGTCGATATGACATTGTGGCCAAATATGACACCTCGGTCACTCAAATGATTAGCGACAGCATTCCCGGCTTTGACTTATTACAGTGATTCATATACTGTATCACTTCATACAATATTTAGACAATTTTGGGACCAATTCTGACGGGTGTAGCATGCTAGCAGGGTACGCTTACCCATTCCGGACACCTGGTACCACCATTAACTATCAGTGGTTCAGGATAGTCCTACTTAAATTTGTAAATCTCAAATGTCCCATGGACCTGGTAATGCATTACCTTGAATGGAAATGATTATTGGACCATTATAATGTCATATTACGAGTAAATGTGTCTAAATCTTTTCAAAAGATTGAACAACGACTTACCACTCTCATAGCTGGTGTGATCGAAAAACTTGTATTTTCAGCGACTCTTGGTATCACTGAATGGTCACCCTTGTAAACCGATAACAAATTCTCTCTGGTTGTTGAAGAAAAAGTCTTAGATCACGTTTCAGGTACGAGGAGGGACAGCATCAGAACTTCAATGTAGCGTTCAAACCTTGAAAATTGACTTTAAACCTTAACTGATATTACCGGGAAATTGTGCCACGGTGGATGGGAAGTTTTAGCTAACTACTCCCCATAAAATGAAAAAACTGAGTTTTCCGACACCAAGTTTTAGGTTTGCCATCGGAAAGGCCTCGGAAGCTTTGTTTTAATATTTAAATGCACACTTGACGTTTCATCTAACTGTAGTGAGCGACAAACTCCTTTTTCTAGAAATATTATATCAGTGTGCGCTATTTATATACATGAGTGGAAACAACTGATCTGACATGCCACGATATAAATAGTTACTGAAGATGCTTTTATACGCTTTACATTACCTGTATCCCTGAAGGATCAAAGGTATTGTAAGCAGGAACAGGGTGAAACTTGCACCCAGCGATACCTTCAAGAGACTGAAAAAGGACGGAGTTCCACCGTAAACAATATTATCATCATCATCATCATCCTCATCATCATAATCACATAATAATAACAATAATAATAATAATAATAATAATAATAATAATAATTAATATAATATAATATAATATAAGTATTATATAGAAATAATAACGCGAATAACAATAGGTTAAATTTCCGTGAAAATTTCATCATAAGGTAATTTAGGTCGAAAAGACCAAATATGATATCGATTTCACTGCCCCATGTTTCCATGGTAACCATTTTAGGGGTTGAAAATTTCAGTTTTTCTAATATCCCATGAAAAGTTACTTTGATTGATATGAAAATTATCTAGTGGGGGAGTTCGGGTCAGAGAACACAAAAACCAGACTTATTTTAATGTTTCAAGTTGCCATGGTAACTATTTTGGGATTGAAAATGTTACTTTTTTCCTAATTCCTATTAAAGAACTATTGATTGATGTAAAAAATTGATCATAAGGGTTTTTCTGGTTAGCACACCAAAAAAATCACACGCATTTTAATGTGAAATGTTTCCATGGCAACCATTCAGGAGTAAAAATTACCAGTTTTTCAAAGATTCCACCTAAATCCGGTAATCATGAGAATGTGTTATATCAAAGGGACAGGCACAGCGACTGTCGGTTTTTGCAAGTATATGAATATTCATAGGGTAGTGACGTCAAAAGAAGCACCTATCTAACTGGGCGGAGAGAATATATACTAGCTGGTAGACCTATAGTATACGCGGTATGTTTTTATTTTTCACTTTCATTTTATTTGGCTGTGGTACTTGTCACTTCTCTTTGATTAACGGATGTGTTGAGTTCTATAAAGTACACGGATCAGGCTGAAATCCGACCGGTCGCTTTCAAGAACGTCCAGACCCTGGGATTGGTGTCGCGATTCGCGTCGCGTCAATACCTGCTGGTATCGCTTAAACTGCTTAGTGTCACTTTTCCGACAAGCATTACCCCTGCTTAATCATATCCCCCTCTCTCCGCACAGTATGATGCATAACGGCGCTGCACGTACGGCAATTACAAGTCACCCCTATTGACAAAATTAAAATAAACAACACCTCTTTTTCAGAATTCCCACAGCTTCAATGAACTGTTATTAGATTTCTATATAATACTTATAGCCCCTAAACTTGTAATAATAATAATAATAATAATAATAATAATAATAATAATAATAATAATAATAATATGTTACTACTGCTTATTTATATGTTGTTGGTGTTATTTTAAGTTTTTAAATCTTATTTCGAAGTATTAAATGAAGCTTTTGATTTTTAGAAAAGGGTTGTTTATAAAGTCTAACATCCTCCATATGAATCAAACTTCTATATCCTAATTGTCTACTATTGTCAGTTGCAGACGATAATCGTATTAAGTCTGATCTTCTTTGAAATTTAGGTGTTTATGGCTCAGTAACCACAGCTGTCCTTCACTTTAGGTGTACTGATCTATTACGTCTCCTGGTTCACTATCGATCGTCATTTGTGTCGTCGTCTAAATGCTTTATCTCAGTACACATACTTATTTAAGAGTAAAAAAGGTAACATTCATCAACTAAAATGCCTGTGCATCTTCGCTGCAGTGTTTTCATGAGTGTAAATGCTAATGAATCTAATGTGATATGTAGGTTTGAAGAAAAATAAAGCATTGTTAACGAGTTGGATGGGTATGACTGTCAATTTCATTGTCAGAGAACACCGGACGATTTGACAGAAAAATGATCGGCAAAAACAGTGCATTTTTCTGCATTATTTTGGAACCGATAAACTGCCGCAATGACTTGAATGAGACTGTTTACCAGTGTGATTACAAAATAGGATATTGCGTTAGTCTCACCTTCAAGTGCGTTCCAAAGATATTCACAATTAACTTCTGATAATGCAAAAGATTAAGGTACCCCAACGAATGTATGTAAAGGATGAGCATCTTTCAGAAAAAAAGGAGAAAAGATTGAGTAATAGGATGTGAATATTGCAACCATAAAAGTTTTGTCTCTCAACATTAACACATGGGGACTATTGTCATATCCACGTCCGCCTGTATGCATTTGTTTGTGTGTATCTATTTGTATCTATGTTTGTACAGCATCTAAAGAACGGCCCCTAATATGTGTAAATGAAATGTTGATCCCAGATCCATTGATGCCTACGGTTTGTAGAATAATGAAGTTGTTAACCAGATGTGAACTGAATGTGCTCACGTGTTTTACAAAAAGTTTATTAATGGTAGTACGCTTCACAGAACAATCAGATAACTGTTATATCACTATATGTAACAGGTTTTATCAACTTCGCACAGTACTCTCAGGCTTTAATAACTAGTAACAAAACTGTATTTAATATGCAATAAGCTGTTAATTAACTTGACACTGCTCATGCTTAATGGGACAATAAGTTATCCATCACAATAACTTTTGTAGCACGTTTCATTAAATTTAATGCTGTAATTTTAGAGCAATATCACTAATTACAAAGTTATTAAATATGCCAATGAGCCCTTAATTAACTTGATACTGTTCAATGTTTCATAGCACAATTAAACATTTATCAGACATTTATCAAATATTTATCTGTAGCAGGTTTCACCAAATTTGGTGCCGGTATTTCAGAGTTATATACCTAATTACAAAGTTTATTGAATATGCACATGAACCCTTAATTAATTTTACACTACTAAATGCTTTACACCACAATCAGAGATCTGTCGGATCAGTATATGCAGCAGTTTTCATCACATTTGACTAATTATAAAACTTCATAAAATATGCAAATGAGCTATTTATTAACTTGACACTGCTAAATGCTTCTCATTACAATTAGATATCTATCAGATCAACATCTGTAGCAAATTTCATCAAATTTAATGCTGTAATTTTGGAGTAAAATACCTAATTACAAAGTTCATTAAATATGCAAATGAACCCTAAATTAACTCCACACTACTAAATGCTTTACACCACAGTTAGATATCACTCGGATCAGTATCTGCAGCAGATTTCATCATATTTGCAGTGTTTTCTGAGATATATGACTAATTACAAAACTTCATAAAACATGCAAATGAGCTATTTGTTAACTTGACACTGCCAAGTGCTTCTCAATATAATTAGATATATATCAGATCAATATTTGTTGCACGTATCATCAAGTTTGGTGCAGGAATTTCAGAGTTATGTCACTAATAATAAAAGTTCATTAAATATGTAAATGAGCAGATAATTGACATGACACTCACAGTATCATCATGATGTCCTAAGATTGTCATCTGTGAAAAGTTTCATGACATTTTGTGCAGTATTTCTTGATATATGTCTACACTGTCATTACCGTCTCCATAGGGAAACCATTGTAAGGGAAAAAATGATATTGCATAACTTCATAAATATGCAAGCGACACAAACAAAATCTAACCAGTTCTTGCAAGTAGCATATGGTACCTGTGTACCAAATCTGATATGAATCTGTTCAGGCGTTTTTGAGTTATCATGTAAACAGACAGACACACACACACTCACACACACACTCACACGAACGGACAGACAGACAGACATCGCTATGACATTAGCCCACGTGTGTGAATACGTGAGCTAAAAATGGCATTCTTTTAACACTGAGGACCGATTCATTGTACTGTGACACACAGATTTATGTCGATATATTTTGTTATATGATCCAAATCGGTTGCCCGATGCCAAAATACGGGTCGGGAGAATATTCACTTTACAACTGTATAAAGTTGCTGGATGCTACATTTTCATTCATTCCGAATTTCCCTCCGATCAAAATTTCATCAATTATTCAAATATCAGCTAGGTATTGATTAAATCTACAAATACATAAATCTCGACAGTACATTCTCTTACCGTGTATACAGCAAATAATGATACGACTATGGTGGAAACCAATCGGGTAGAATACTTGAACCCTGCAATGATTATGGAAGAAACCTTCAAAATTGTTGCTTAAGAGTGAAAGAAGCTCAAGAAAAATATGCTACTGATTTGAATCTGTTGTTTATTTGTAGATCAAAATGCTAAAAGGGTAAGCTTTTACCACAGGCGGCCCAAAAACTATTACTGAGTTTTTCTCACCGTTTTCTCTATCATTTTCTCTCCTTTTCTTCATGCTCTGACTGATCGGAGTAAATAAAATAATGGTTCTATAGCCTAACCTAGCCTCTGCGAGTCTTTATTTATTTTACACCTCATCCGTTGACTTATCAGGGATTTTACGGGTTGGTCAACATCGCGAAAGATAGGAAAGGTTACTAAAATTGGCTCCTTTTTCATTTACATCTCTATCTTTCCAATGTTGACCAACCTTTGATAAGTCCACGGATTAGCATAATTAGTTGTGTTTGAATAATTAATTACAACATGTGTGTTTGAGAGATATACGTCCTTTAATGGGGTGCAAAATAAATAAAGAGGCCAGGTTAGGTTATATAACCATTTATATTATTTACTCCGATCAGTCGGAGCATGAAGAAAAGGAGAAAAAATGATGGAGAAAACAGTGAGAAGAACTCAGTAATAGTTTTTTAGGCCGCCTGTGCTTTTACTTCCTTTGTAAGTGATTCGAATAGAGCTACTAGTTGTTGAAAATAATGTTTATGAATATTCATGACTTTTAAAAGAAAAGCATTCTCTGAATATCTTCGTTACTGAAGACTAAACGTTACGACGTACCTGGGCGAGGCCTGTAAAATCGGTGAATAATGTTTTTCAATTTTTCACAACGTCCCGTGGACTCTTCAGTATCGTCACTGTAAAACGAAACCCAATAGAATTTACAAGCCGTGTACCCTAAAGTATGACAGAATATCTACACAGCAAAGGTGGACCTACTCTGACTGCTATGAGTATTTGCATCCAATATTATATACGTACTGCAAACAAACAAAATAGAAACGATTCGATTATGCAGATTTATCCAATGTATGTACCTTCAATAGTCTGAAACAAAGCACACGTTATGACTTTACGTCATGTTCATTTCCTTGAGTCTTTTGTCAGATAACAGTAGCATTCTCAAATGTTGGATTTGGTATGAATCAAATACCTGCTTCTGTAACTGTTACAACAACAATTAACAAAGCAGAATGAGATTTTTTAATATACTTTGTCATTATTAATTACGGATAAACTGGATTATGTTGGGAAGAAAGGTCCAATGAAAATAGACCTCCTACAAATAATACCAAATGTTATCATATATGAATGTTTCCTATGTTCGAGATTTCGTATCATGGGTGGCATGGCAGAGTTGAGCTCTCGTGTTTATTTGTTTCTTTTATCATGGATAACATGATCAATCTGATTCCATATAGCTCGAAAGGCTTACTCAATCAAATCGCATTGTCTGCATTATAATTAGTACTGTGATGAAATTGTGAAATGAATCCATTTGGGAATTCTTCATCAGTTTATCGAAAAGTCGTAAAAAGAATATTTCGTATACATGGTATATTTTATATACATGCTTTCAAGAAATCATAAATGACTATATGCCACATTTAATCGATAGAATGCCATCGTAACTCCGTCCGACACAGTCTCAATAAACTATACGCTATCTGCTATTTCAAATGTCTCAACGGTAGTATACTTACTCCGATGTCAAACTTGCGGTGTCTCAAAGTTTTAATGATGCCTTTAAAGAACTTGTAGGAAAAAAAACCTGACAGATACATCAAACATATCAACAAAGGTATTTCAAGAAAAAACTTCAATGTCAACACCTGAAAAAAGAAACATACGATATGGAGGTTTTTTAAACAGGCACATCAATGATCTTTCCCATTGGATATCAAAAGAAATTAATGACACTTGATAATTTCATTAACTACGTACTGAGATCTTTTATCGGTATCTTATTCAATACTGCAAGCGCAACTAATAACGTACTTTCATAAACAGGATATATTCACACATAAATACATTACATCATACCAGACCGATATAGAATCTAAAGGATACAGATAGACAAACTTTGCGGCAGACAGACAGAAAGAGGATTTTTGCAGAAAGTAACCCTGTAAACAAGTTTTATTCTAAATACAGCTAACTGTTCTACCTATTTAAAAAACACGCACTTTTCAACCTATCTTGTCATTATTACGTAAGCACCTCAGGTAATTCCAACTAAACGCACCATTTTACACCCCATGTACACATGTGATGTATATCATAGACAGTCAACAAATTGTAGCTTACGAGAAGGAGTGTTTTTTTAAAATGTTTCTTTGTG
This sequence comes from Ptychodera flava, assembly GCF_041260155.1. Lineage (NCBI taxonomy): Eukaryota > Metazoa > Hemichordata > Enteropneusta > Ptychoderidae > Ptychodera > Ptychodera flava. The sequence continues at coordinate 12,607,080 of NC_091948.1, forward strand.
TGATGGTGGGCATTTTAATATTGTAATGGCAGGCAGGGAAAAGTTTATTATCATTAACGTTTTTATTTCGTTTACTGAGCAAGTTAAAACACGCCCAGCTGCAGAGAAGGAATCACATGTCAGATGTTAGGCATTTGATGATTTGGCGCGCCAAAGGTAAATTGCGAGCGGGGCCCATTTTGGGAGCTTTTAAGTTGAAGGTCAGCCTGGGTTTGTGATTGTGAAATGGGGAGAGGGAAAAACTTTTGGACGGGGGATACTTTTTCAAATCACAGCAAGAAAACAGTTGGGGATTACTTTCACATATTTCATATATTTAGGCCTAGATGTAAAATAAAACTCCTAGTCTGGTCAAATTTTCTCGAAGTCGGTTGGTTTGCTGCCTAAGAAATACTGTTTATAGGGACACAAATGCATGTATATTGCTTAAACTTTCGACTTACTCGTTGATGTCTATCACAGGAAAATACTTCCGCAATGTAGAGTCCCAATAAAGTAAACGAATACAGCATTCCAATGGCATTGGTCAGAATCGACTCCAGAGTGACAGCCGCAAATAAAGGGTAGAGTAGAGGCAATAAACCGATACACTGAGAATTCTGAAACCAACTGAATATTGCATTTACTCTTTAACAATCAGTTTATTGAAATCTTTTCTGACAGAGAATTCCTTCAAGAGTATTTGGTATCGAGCATTCGTAATGATCGATTATTTCAAACAGTGGAAATATAGTCACTTTCTGAGAATATGGCTACTGAAATTGTATAAAATATTGTAAATCCGCAAGTTCAAATTCGTTACTGACGCTATTAATTCGCGCTTTTCTCTGTAATTCAATAAAATCGCAAGTTTTCTAATAGCATGAAAGACACAATGGCCGTCTTTAAATATTTTGACAAACATCATCTATATTTGACGGCGCACGATCGACTGCCTTATTTAAAAATTGTAACAGAAACTCTCCATGCAATATATATTTTCGGAATGCAACACTCACGACATTTTGTCTTTCATATAATCAGATATTCAATACTTCGTATGTTCCAAGAGGTTAAAAACTGAATCTGATTTAGCACAATAATTTGTTCATTTTCGATACTTAGACTCTTTCTGAGAAGATCTGTATATCAGATGAAGTTCAAATACCTTTCTATGGTTCTGTATAAAAATCATCATCACCACATACGAGGGGAAAGATCTCAAATGCACATCAGTCCAATCAGAAAACAATTACTTCTTGTTCTAGACATATTACAAGTGTATCTCTTACCTCGAGTAAATGGACCAACACTACCGAAATCGGTTTGTCGATTAATGAGTTCGGAAACTGGTACCATTGACATTAAGACAAATGCCGCAGCGTAGGCCAAACGATTCCTCCTATCGTCGAGAAGATTTACAGGACTGTAGGAATGATGAATGTTCAGGGACAAACAATGTATGACATCATATCAGTTCAAAAGAGAAAGAAAATTTTAATTTCTGGAGTGTGGTAATATTATGAGCATTCCGGTAGAGTGCACTTCGCACATTTACTTCAGGTAAACAAAATACCAATAGTTAACATTTCATTCACTCCTACACTACAAATTCTATGGGATTACTTTGACAATGAATGGTAATGTTATACCGCCTCATTACCCTTAATATTGATACATTTTCAATGGAAATATAAAAGTTTCGAAAGTGGCGATAATAATCGATTGAATCGAAACAAGTATTGACGTCTTACTTATTGTGAATGATATTGATGAGTATTACGACAGCGATGAAAGATAAAAATGGAAGACAAATTTACTCAAGTTCTCGTATTGTTACAAACTTTTTGCTGCACTGAACTAATAATTCACAATAAATTAGGACTATGTTACGTTTTCATTAATGAAAAGAAACAAAAAGCTAAATATACGCTTACTATATAATACCTGGCCGACCATCGAATCGTCCTGGCCATAGCCTCTTCCTTTTCTGTAATAAACTTAGCAGAGCTGTAACCAATATCTGCATGGATAAACAAAAATAAAATTACGAGATAAAACCAAATGAACAAAATTTCAGTCACGAAAACCATAAAATTACCAAGATATCAATATTATTGTCATTCATTTCTTATAAGTAACAAATGACAATAATACAGTATGTATATACATATACAGTATATATATATATATATACATATACATACATACATATATACATATATATATATATATATATATATATATATATATATATATATATATATATATATATATATATATAATATATATATATATACACGAAATGTATACAATGTGCCCTCCCCGGTTATCACCATAATGGCTTATGGCAATCTCTGAACTTGGGCACAGAGAGTATAATACCAAAACTTGTTTGTATCTTCTCAGAGGGGTAAAGTGCTCGATTCAGGGATGCAGAGCAATATTGCAATAAATATGAGAACACATCAAGTATCTTTGTACCCATTACTCGAGTTTCACGCATACACGCGATCGTCAGATGGGTAGATTTTATTGTATTAAATTTGCTTCAGGTGCTTACATATAAGTATCAGGTTGGGTCAACCCATTTGGTGCGGGGGTGGATTGAAATTTGACAAGTAAAATTTGTTTTCGTGTCGGCACTTGGAGACCAACTCGGAACGCTTGTTTAAATGGCTGGACTTATCTGCATTTATTATAAAAAGCGTCTCTGTAAGACAAAGGTTGCATTTCTTTGACACATTTGAGTAACTACTTGCTTTCGATAGGATTGACCACGATATATCAAATAGTTTGTCCTGAGATTTCAAGTGACAGACATATTTTGATAATTCTGTGCTGTTGGCGTATGCCTTACTTCGGAAAGATTGGACATGATTTCCATAGCGTGTTTTAAATGTGTTGTCAGTTAGACCGATGTAATGTTTCGCCTCATTGGCGTCGCTTGTAACAGTAGCTTTATAGATTATAGATTTAGACTGGCAAGCTCCCTGGAGTGGGCAATTGGTCTTGATGCGGCATTTACATACGTCAGTGAGTTTTTTATCATTGCGCTGGGTGACCCGTTTGTTGTGTGATTTTATAATACTGTCCATGTTCTGCATGCAGCTGTAGCTTAATTTGACTGTATTTCTGTTGAGAACTTTATGTAATTTACAATCCTTTGGGAAATGTTTCTCAAGGAGACGGAAGAATTCCTTTCCGACGTTGGTTTTCACACTCTTACTGTAGGGTGGGTTGAACCATGTAATTCTACGCTGTCTGCTTCTTGTTTTCTTTGCCGGCTTGTCAACACGTGTGTAATTTAACTGGTCATCGTACCCACTAGCCTTAAGTGCCTCACTGTAAATATCACTGAACGCTTTCATCGGAACGCTTGTTTAAAAGGCTGGAAATATCACTGCATGCCTTGTTGAACAGACTCTCATCGCTTGATATGGAGAAAATGTGCTTTCCAACTGTATCGGGATGTATTTAATTATGGCGGGAGGATGGTTGGATTTCTTATTGACATATACCGTGTTGTCGTTAGATTTTCTGCATGGGTATTGGCCGTTGCTCAAGTTTAGAGTTTAGAGTCTCTTCAACAAGGCATGCAGTGATATTTCCAGCCTTTTAAACAAGCGTTCCGAGTTGGTCTCCGAGTGCCGACACGAAAACAAATTTTACTTGTCAAATTTCAATCCAACCCACCGCACCAAATGGTTTGACCCAACCTGATACTTATATGTAAGCACCTGAAGCAAATTTAATACAATAAAATCTACCTATCTGACGATCGCGTGTATGCGTGAAACTCGAGTAATAGGTACAAACATACTTGATGTGTTCTCATATTTATTGTGTATATATATATATATATATATATATATATATATATATATATATATATATATATATATATAATATATATATATATATATATATATATATATTATATGTATTTATACTCTCTGTGCCCAAGTTCAGAGATTGCCATAAAGCCATTATGGTGATAACCGGGAGGGCACATTGTATACATTTTGTGTATATATATATATATATATATATATATATAATATATATATATATATATATATATATATATATATATATATATATATATATATATATATATAATATTATATATATATATATATATATCGAGAGAGAGAGAGAAAAGAGACAGACAGACATACTGATAGACAGAGATAGAAAGACAGAGATATTACCACATGCGTGTATGTGTGCATGTTTGTACATGAATGTATGTACGTAACTATGTCTGTTTGTTTTTTTGTTTGTTAAAATGTTCTGCTTTACTTGATGTATAGCTTTGGACTTTCGTGGTGTACTAGTCCGCAGCAGTGAGCTAAGTTCGATTCATTAAGTTACATTGACGTTATCAAAATTGTATTTCTAAGCAGTTGCTGTCGCCTCGAGAAAAATTCTTCTTTTCTAAGATACTACTCTTCAATTAAGTATTCCCTTGTTGAAGTGTAATTTAAATTTTCGCATAATTTTCTCTTTTAATTGAAAACAATCACCGTTATGTCTTACCCTCGATCTCCTTCATCTACCAGTAGGAACTACATTATCATCGATGCTATTCTTATCATGAAGTTTCACATGACATATTGACATTACTTTTTTAGACATTTTAATCGCGATCACATGGTTTAGCAATAATTATGAGGTCCGCATCGAATAATTGACTGAAAACACAGAACAGAGGTGTACACCATTAAAAGCAAGGTGAAGTAATTAAAAATGATTGAATATTAATATTATAATGAGAAAACGCATCCCTCTATGATACTCACCGACAGAGAAAGAAGATAGTAGAAAGCTCTTCTATATGGACCTCCAGATTCACACGGCTCGGTCGAGTTTTCACTGTAATTACTGTAATTGCAAATGAAGTACAAATTTGATATTGTTTTCTCGTTGACTACATTGTTTATCGCATTATTTTATTTAAGTCTTCGTCAATTGTCACCTCTTGTTACGACAGAAAAAAGGCGAGTGAAGGAATCAATTTTCTTGTTGAACCAAATCCTATCAAAAAAACTGAACAACTCAAAGGTATACATTAATAATATTGCGTTTACAGAGAGTTTAAAAAACGATGTATACGATTGGTCACATGCTACCGAAGTGTGAGGAGCACAAGCAATTTGTTCTGACTTCGAATATATGTTTTTTCATTTAAAAATAAATTAAAAAAAACGGAGACGGATAATCAATTTTCGCATACGAAGCCCTGTATTGAGTAATCATCACGTCGATTGGAGTTGACGGGTGAATAATTATTTGATGAATATATTGCACTTAGCATTTTTCACAGATTAGTTTCAGTAATGGAATGACCATGACCATTTGAGTTAATACACCGGATGATATATACAAAAGGCCACGAACAACAATAACTATGGGCGAGAGATGATTAGACTCTGGAAGACAAGGGCTTTCTTTGTGGCCTCATATACACATGCACTGTGTCCCTAGCCCAGACCTCAAAGACTCCCTAGGTTACTAGTGATTAATACCAAAATCTGTATGTACCCACTAATGTATAAAGCTCGCCACAGCGGCATTGTAGTAATGTAATGTTTGCGTTGTAACAAATGATATTTTTCAAGTGTTCCTGAATTTTTTAAAGACTTTAGTCTTTAATTTTTTGGGCAAAAATGAAACGCTTTTTAGTGATACAACCGTCATTTGAGAATCACGATGAGCGTGTCCATGTTTGGTAACTGCAAATCATGGATAAAGTATTAAGAGTCAATAACTTTAGTAAGATGATATTTTTAATATTTTATTATCACAATCAAATAAGAGTTGAACATGATATTCATTTGGAGAATGAATACTCAATTTGTAAGATATGTACAATTTATCGCTAAACTGTGAATATTAAGACAAGGAAAACATTATCAATCCACCAAACGTGGCTGAAAGTCAGTATGCCGGTAACCAGATGCTGTATGTATACCTTGAGTCCATTTGAAAAATTAAAAGAATACAAACCTTGCAGACTCCATTCTTCTTGCATGAAAAGCGATACTTCCTGTAGACCAATTAAACGGTTCTGCATTAATGGTTTAGAATGTCAGTTAAACTTGCGATGCCGTCGTGATATTGATATTCTGACATCTGTACAAAAAGGACTTGTCCGTGGATTTAAGGAAAGAAAATGGATCATCAAGAAAAGATAAATTTACAAAGCATTCATGTATGGGATGCGAGATGTCATTTAGTTTTCGAGAACTGGAAAATTTCATGCTAGTATACTATGCCAGCTTTTAGTTTATGCCCTAAAATAATTGTCGTTTTATTTCTGTTCTTTGTGAGGTGGCTTGAGGTCTTCCCTGCCGTTTTGTGTTATTCTGTGGTGCTGAGGTGAACACATTCTGATATGGTCCGGCAACAGTCAACAATAGCCCAATTCTAATTCTTTTAGACTTTCACATGTTAGTTTGAATTAGACCAAACTCAGAGGTGGCCTAAATTCTACAGCGTGAACGTAGCTGTGGGTCCATAGCTGTGGTGTTTTCGACGGGATTTCTGCCTTTCTGGCTGGTTTTGACTTTTACGTTTCTAGCCCCGCCGAAACAAGTTGAACAGTGAACGCAGACTAAATTTTTCTCGGGTATAAAGCTTATTTCAAGCGCCACGGGGCAGTAAACAGAGCTGTCTGTTTAAAAAAACGTGTTCTACGTGTGTTATCATAAGCTTGCGGAGAATTTTATATCCTAGTAACCAGCTGACAACAGCACTAATTACGAACAAACATAGAGGGCACCAGTCAAGCGAGCTGAGTAAGCGTTCAGATATAATGGCTTACATGAACTGGCAGGATCCAAGTAGGACATCGTTTACTGGAAAACTGTGCCCAATGCTTTGAAGTCAAGTCACGTTTTACTCCTGTGCTTATAAAACTGAGCTTCATACATTGCCCAGGTCACAATTAGGACAAAGTTACAATACTTACAAACATATTCCGTGTGAGGGACTTCTACATCTGTCCACCCATATCCATCTTTGTCACAAACCAACAGTTATATTTCATATAGCCACATTGCAACCATGGATTGCATACCCAACTATTTCTCAAATTTAGCTAACTAAATTCATCAATTCATCAGACATCAACTGTACATATACATACATACATCGTTTTCTTCATCATTTTCTGGATATCTGTTGCCTAACATCACTTCACAATCATTCCAGTCAAAGGTTTAAAAATTCATGAACCAAGTAAAGACAATTTCATTGATAATGACTTATATATATTCTTGTGTATGTATGTATGTATGTATGTATGTATGTATGTATGTATGTATGTATGTATGTATGTATGTATGTATGTATGTATGTATGTATGTATGTATGTATGTATGTATGTATGTATGTATGTATCTATGTATGTATGTATGTATGTATGTATGTATGTATGTATGTATGTATGTATGTATGCATGCACTTCAATCGGAAAGACAACTTTATGCTGAAAATACGTTCAATGAAGTTTTTTCATAATTTACAATGACGTGTTCTGTCTTATGCGACCAACATGTATGTATGTATGTATGTATGTATGTATGTATGTATATGTATGTATCTATGTATGTATGTATGTATGTATGTATGATGTATGTATGTATCTATCTATCTATCTATCTATTTATCTATGTGTATGTGTATGTGTATCTATGTTTCATGTATGTATCAATGTATGTGTCTATGTATGTAGTTTGTATCTATGTAATGTACGTATCTAAGTATTTATGTATGTATATATGAACGCATCTATGTATAGGTATGTATGCATTGGTATGTGTACATGCGCATGTTGCAGTTTAACATGTATGCGTTTGAATACTTTACAACTTGCACAATCGTGGCATTGTTAGGCTAACCGTATTTTGATGCGGAAATCACAGAAAGACATGATAGTTATATCTACATTGCATTTTGTTAAGGATTTCAGCAATTTTTACATAAATCGCTGTGACTTTGTGAACGAATTCGAAAATTTATCTTGCGTGAGGTGAGCAATAAATTTTGCGACCAGGCCTTTTTTTAGTTTGGTGAGAGAGAAACATTTCTATTGAATCGGCTTTAAAAATGATATTTACGAGTGTTGACTAGCAATATTGCGCATGAAGTAGTTGCTCTTGTGCGACGTGTTCTGTCTTATGTGCGCAACAAAATCGAATATTGCAATTTGATACACAGTCCCTTATTTTGGATATGAGATTTTTCGATATTGGTTTTGACTCGACCATGTTTACATTTTAAGTGATAATCCCGTCTCACTCAGACTGATACATTTTAGACAAAACATAGCCCGCGCCTATAGTGTCGACGGTTTCCTTAATAGCTGACGCCTAAAAAGCTCGCTTCTTCCTGCCGTTGTGATACTTTCTGATAAAACGGTAGTGTCTATGCTGAGACGCGATTTACTCAGCCTGAGGCTGATCTGAAAGTCTGGCACAAGGACAGCTATGGATCTAGAAAAGTTGTCAGTCGATGATAGTTGCATAAAGGCACTTCTTGATCTCGGGAAAATTGAAAAAAGAAAGTAAGAAAAGACATCGAGCTGTAGAGAACTGGAAATCAATTACGTATTTATCAACCCCAATCAATTAATTATTTTATTCTGAATAAGGAACGCATCTAGCCGAAAAGTAGTTACCCTGAAACTTTGTCCACTCTTTCACACGCAACTCCATAACAGCTCTATTGGAGGGGGGCATGGTGACCATATAACGTCTCTGTTTCAGAAACAAAGCAGAGTATATAACTTGTTTGTAAGTAAATAGATATACCTGACTGAAACGTTCATTTAATGTAAAGCTTAGAATGTTTGGCATAGCCGTCCGACTTATGACGCCAGGTCAAGGTCAACATAATATGAAAAATTGACAAATCAAACTTGAACTTCATGTTTAACACCAAATTTCGACATTCGATTTATTTCAAGCATATTGTAAAGCATTGGTCTTTGCATCTTCTCACTTAACTCATGTGAACAATGCATAATTATGGTTCTGGATTTCGAGCCAATACGCGTTTAGCTCTCCAATATCATCATCAAATATAAACTGGCCGCGTAGTGCACGGCGTTACATGTAAAGTCCGATGCTTGATATGCCAACTCTAAAACGACAATCACGGAACGGTATTTCAGAATTTCTTTTTCGATTTGGACATTAAAATTCGGTTGGTCTGAAAATGCCACGGATTTTGCTCATGCATGTACATCCATGAATGTATGTATGTTGTTGTTGTTGTTGTTGTTGTTGTTGATGTTGTTGTATGTATGTTGTTGTTGTTGTTGTTGGTGGTGGTGGTGGTGTTGTAAACGTATAATGTACATATAACTAAGTAATTTGACTGTACTTCCGTAAAAATGTATTTTACATCCGTAAATGTGTGAACTTATCATTTTACATTAGGTGCCCCCATAGATAGTCGAGAAAGAGGATGGGAAGCTACCGTAAAGAACAAAAGAACTGTGAAGAAGCGACGAGCCAACTTGCGAATCGATTTTTGCATAATTATAAGCTGGGCGATAGCTGCTGCTCGACATCCGATAGTTCGCAGTGAAAAAACTTCATTGAATGTATTTTCAGCGTAAAGTTGTCTTTCCGATTGAAGTCGGATTCCCTTATCCTAAGCATTGATTTATTCCCAGATGCGACAAAGAAACATTGCTTTCCTTCTGAATGGGATTATTCTCTGCTACGAAAAAAGTGTGTTTAGGACACACTGAATGTAAGGCCTACAAGCATGTTTTGCGAGATTGTACGACAGTTGGATGGTAATTGGATTTGTTTATCAATGGGTATGCAAATCCAACGTAATTTATTCCAGCATAGTTCGTTCGAAGGAAATACCGCAGCTTCCCATCCTGTTTCCCGACTGTCTATATTAATCTTGGTTTAACAAAGTACAGAAAATTGAATCGGTTTTGTAAAAACAATTTGATATTAGGCAAAACATGTTATGCAATGTGCAACGCCGCTTAAATGCCATATTTACTTGGCTAGGTCAGTAAATGTCATTGTTCCTATAAAAGCGGGGTTGATGAATTACATGTATTTGATGAGCACTAATAAAATCTGTTTAAACAAGCTGTGTTGCACAGTATTTACGAGATTAATATGGCTGCATTTTTCAGTTACTAGAGACTATTTGGGCAGTCACTCCGGTGTGGCACAATTGGTTTGGCAGAAAAGGCGTCCAAAAGAAATATCCATTACAACGGATTTCACAAGAATAGTGATCGGCGATCTAAAAACTGAAGTGTGTCTCAGAAAAGACTGGTCTTACAAAGACGACATACATTCATTTCACGCGAACAAAGGGAAAAAGAGGGTCACTGGTTTGAAAACAGACGTCGCGCCGAATTTTGTCAATAATACAGACTAGAGTGAGATTTTTATGTACCCGATTTCACGATACTGGAATTCTGTTTTTAAGAGGCAGCAGTCGGCAGCGCCTTGAAGAAGACACTTACATATACATGTGATATAATGTGACCCTTAGTCTGCAAACACCTTAATTTAGTGTGAGTACTCACTACAAGACACTGCCAACTGAGAGACAAGACGATTAGATATTGAGTCATATCTCAGTACACGAGAATACAAACCTTAGCTTCGGAAGCTGCAACAACAGACAAACAAACAAACAAACAAACAAACAAACAAACACCAAGAAAAATTTAATATGTTACCTGATTTTATGTGTTCTCGGACCGCGAGGCAACGAGTATTATGTCTATATGAAGTATATAGTGTCCATGGTTAAACATACATAACCTTTGAAATAACCTATACATAACCTTTAGAAAGGCCTATTTGCGCTACTAGGGATGGCGAGGCGAAGTGGTCTGTGTTTCATAACGCATTGTGATATACGCATGATAAGGTAGTTATAGCCTAATAGCTGGCTTTACCTTAGTATCTGTTGATAGTTCTACCCTGGGAGAGGGTGGTAAAAAGTATTTAGTATTCCACAAAAAGTAAAATTGCTTGTCGCGAAATCAAAAGGTAACAAGAAATAGTGAAAGCACAACAGATAGAGGGACTGTGGTTGATAGTATTGGGTGAGATCAGTACCAAAACACTTGTGTTAACATTATTTCATTTCGATGGATTTTTTCCGTTGTGTTTACATTTTGAAGATATTGTCTTATGTTGTCATTATATTCGTGTTTTTAATTTTATTCTCTGGTTTTGTTTGCATTATTATTTCATATGTTTACATTTTTTATTTCGTTTTCTCTTTTTGTTTGCTTTTTTATTTAATTATGTTTAAATTTTTATTCCATTGTTCATTTTTATTTCAGCCTTTCATTTTGTTTGATTTTCATTCCATTATGTTGACATTTTATTTCATTCTTTCATTTTGTTTGTGTTTTTATTTCATTATGATTACATTTTTGTTTCGTTTTCTCATTTTGTTTGCATTCTAGTTTCATTATATTTACATTTTTATTTCGTTTTCTTGCATTTTTCAATATGTTTGCATTTTATTTCATTATTTTTACATTATTTCATTTTTTTCATTTTGTTTCAATAAATAAAAATATCAAAATAGTGAAATAAAAACACAAACATAATGAATTAACCAGATATGAACTGAAAATGCTCACCTGTTTCATTATATATTCCAGTTATGTGTTAATTTGAACTGTTGTCACATATTTCCAACTTCATTGAAAGTGTTATGATAAACATAATAAACAATATTCACCACAGATTAATTTGAAGGTCATTATGTATACAAATATGTAATTGGCTGAAATAAAAATACTATTTTTTTGACTGCTGTCATTGTATCACCAGTTTATATAGCAAGTATAATTGCCTTTGGTCAAGTCCTTCAAGCTATATGTGCCAAACTGTGAAAGCTCATTAGCTATGAAAATTCTAAATTAGCTGAAATGAAAATGCGAAATGACTTTCAATATTGTTTTAATTGGTATAATCATCAATGTACAGAACATATTTTACCATCTTTGATAAAGTAAATCCCAGTATATATATTTAGGAAGTTCATTAAATATGTATATAAGGAATTGATAGAAATGATCTAATTAAATATGCAAAAGTAGGAATTGGCTGAAGTAAAAATGCTTAATGCCTTTCATGAATGTTGTATCATAGTAACTGCAATACATGTAGCAATATTCGTCAACTTTGGTCGAGTCAATTAAGATGTATATCCCTAATTAGGAGAGTTCATTAAATATGCAAATAAGGAATTGGCTGAAGTTAAAATGCTTAATTAGTTTCAAGAATGTTGTATCACACTAGTTTCAAGGTACATAGCAAATTTCATAAATTTTGGTCGTCAATTCAAATATATATCCCCTTTTTCCAAAGTTTATTCAATATGCAAATTAGGAATTGGCTTAAGTAAAATTGCTCAATGACTTTCATGAATGTTGTATCATAGTAAGTTCAATATATCTAGCAAGTTTCATCAACTTTGGTCCAGTCAATTCGGACATATATCCCTACTTAGAAAAGTTCATTAAATATTCAAATTAGGAATTGGCTTAACTTAAATAATGTTAAGTCAAAGTATCTTCAATATACATACCAGGTCAATTCAGATATATACCCCTAATTAGAAAAGTTCATTAAATACGCAAAATTAGCAATCATCTTTCATGTCACCCGTTAATACCTTTCATGGCTGATATATCTTGGTGGGATCAATATTTGTAGCAAAACTCATCAATTTGTGTACAGTCGCTCTCAATGTATATCCGTTTTTTCTACAATCATTAATTATGCAAATGAGCAAAAAGTAAGCAAGCTGCACCAACCAAAACTTGTCAATACTTGCCATGTACCAGATTTGATTCTGATCTGATGAGCCGTTTTTGAGATATCGGGCACACAGACAGACAGACACACAGACACACAGACATCGCTGCGACATAAGCTAACGTGAGCTAAAAACAAACAAAATGAGAAAATAAGATGAAAATGTAAACATAATGAAATAAAAATGATAGAGCAAAATAAAAATGCCATCAAAATAATAAAATGAAATAAAAATATAAACATCATGATATAAAAAATAAATAAAATGGAAGAATGACATAAAATACTATCATAATGAAATAAAAATACAAACAAAATGAGAAAACGAAAAAAAAGTCATTATTTAAACATTTTTGGTTAGTTTACCCATTTTGCTTGAATTTCCACGTAATTATGTTTGCATTTCTATTTTGTGAACCCATTGCTAGCATTTTTATGTCATTGTGTTAGCATTTTCATTTGTTCGCGGATTGTGTTAGCTTTTTTATCACGTGCTCAAATTGTGTTTTCATTTCCATTTAATTGTGTTCAAATTTTTATCTCATTATCATAATTTATGTAACTTTCTAACCTAGCACCTAAAGTTCACTCTCCTGTGAGCGTGAAAGCTGTTATAAACGTTTGCTATCATTTTCAGTTTGTAGGGCATATTATGAAATTTGCAGGTCCCTTGATCTTTAGCTTAGACCCTATTCGTCGCTTTCAGTCTTCGTTCCCACTCCGTCTAGCCTCGAGGTCCACTTTTAGTGCCGCAGCATAAAAAACAGCTTATTTGAAAGTGAATTGTCTCCAGGAGAGACGATGATGTCACTGGCGTCCCTTTGAAAGTCAATCAGTCCAAATGTTCCTCTCACGATTGCCCAATGATTAAATGGGTGTTGCTGATAAGCTGGCTCATAAACTAAACGTTCTCTGGCTTGTTTATGAGCAACACAAATTTAATCATTTGCAAATCATGAGAGGAACGTAACAACTTTCAAACGGACGCCAGTGACATCATCATCTCTACATGAGACCATTCACTTTCAAACGAGCCGTTTTTATGCTACGGCGCTAAAAGTGGACCTCGAGGCTAGGTGAGCGCCCTTGAGCCACGGATCTTCCAGTCTAACTAAAAACACAGTCCCTCCACAAAACTGTGCTAAAAAGCATGAGCGTTCGAAAGCACGTAATACGGTGTGAAGGAGACTGCGTGTCCTCGAAAGTTTAAGCTATTACTGTACCCACTTTTTTGCATCGTGCCTCCTCTCTTAGTATGTCTTACACCGAAAATCAACTGGGCTACATCTTTCTGTGTCAATGATGAGTTACAGTCAATAAAAGAGGCACTCCCACTTTGTAACATTTTTAAAACACATTTTTTTAATGCCAACGGTCGATATTTGACATGGCGACTGCGCGCGGATCGCGAGATATCGACAAAAACATGTCCTCAAAAAAGTTAAAGTTTGAATTCCGGTGGCCCACCTGAATTCAGCCACAGAGTACCATAGACAGAGTGGCAACCGCTATTGTTTAAGGCTTGAAGCGGTTACGTAAGCAATCCATGTTTGCCTTGCCTCACGAAGCTTTTGGCTCTCTTTTCCGAAGAGTGCCGACCATGCACCCTTCGGTAATTTTAGGATTTTCACCAATTGTTAAGCGAAAGTATGTTCGACAAAGTTTGTGTTGTTGTTGTCGTGTGGTGCTGATCGGAATTGATGTGCTGGCGAAAACGGAAGTGCTTTGAGCTTCAGGAAAGTGGGTTTTACCGTTTTAAAAATTCCTCTCATATTTTTATGAATATATAATGAGTGTGTTTGAACCAAATTTGAAAGTCTTTTATCGATACTGTCTGGTTTTACTCAATGGTTTACGGTCAGTCATACTGTCTTTTACACGTGCGTCAAGAAAGGACATGTTTATGAAACTGCTGGCGTGTTATGTTTTGATTGGCGTGAAGCAGTGTTTCTGGCCTGAGAGCTCACAAAGTAACTATGGTTGCTACGCGACTGGCAGTACGATGCCATCTCGTCGTATGTTTCGCATAATCTCGTGTAATTATCAACCACAAACAAAACCTCCAAAACGTTTAACACCTTTGAAGCTCATTTTAATATGAAAAGCCAATAGTCTACCGAGACGACCATGGAACAAAAGGCATGCAAGTGTTGCCACTCTGTCCATGGTACTCTGTGATTCAGCTTCCGAACATAGAACGTTCGGCACTGGGGCCATTGTCAACTAAGCTATGGAGTACAAGTCTACGCTGACGCTGCTGTACGCCACAGCAGTACGACTCTCGTCGGTGAGCGGTCATGTCCCGTGGGAGAAAGCTGAGTCCTACTGACTCAGCAAAAAACCCCGAAAAACAAAGTTTGCTAATTCCACCAGAATTCGCATAGGTGAATAGCACAGATAGGTGCGGTTGATACATAGTATGCATAGTGGCCGCCGCATACCACGCGGCGGCTGCTATGTCTCGAACCACGCGTAACTGTGAGGCAGACGACAAAATGTAGTCATCAGAGGCAACTAATATTTTACACGTAAAAACTGATATCTATGTGGTATTGTTTAAAAATTTAATACAACTGATTGTGAATAATGAAAACGACAAAAACTAAGGAGAAGTTTTAAAAAAGAATTACCAGAGGTAAAGGCATTGATAATGATGTATATAAAGTCATCGCTGTAGGAGGTAAATTAATTGCGTCATTCGAACGTTTTTGGACTCCTTAGAATATCGTCAATCAGCACAACAACACACTTTCGGGGGATTTCGGGTCATAATCAGAAACGATCGTAAAACTTCGGGATGTGAAAAATACGCTCGGGAAATGACATGTTTTTATCGATATCTCGCGATCCGCGCGCAGTCGCCACGTCAAATATCGACCGTTGGCATTAAAAAATGTGTTTTAAAAATGCTACCAAATGGGAGTGCCTCTTTAATGTGGGGACATGAAAATGAATTGTGAAATTCGTTACTGAATATCCATTTGCAGGTAAGCGTCCAGCGTAAAGGTGTCACAGGTTTCAAATTTGATATTCACTTCAAAAGGTTAGCCTCATGCACAAATATTAAACTAATGATGACTTTTCGAGGTGTGAATATTTTTGTGCAAATTTTCGTTTCCATTCTTCAAAACATCTCATTTTCAGAAAATGCTTGTCTGACATATTTATATGTAATTAGCTCCGTTGTCAACAATGCAGAGCTAATCACATGGGTAATATTCCGGTTTTGAAGTACTTTTTTTTATTCCTAAACTATCAAAACATAACAGCCTTCCGTTTTGTCATGTTCGATGCTAAGGTACCTTCCACTGATGTATTGTATTTATCTTATCTTCATCCCCTCATCAGAACTATATTATAGAAGGTCCATGGAAATCTTGCTAGCTGTGATAGAAATATTCTTATTCATTTATCATTTTACAGGTATGCATGGCATGCCCTGTAATCTGCCTTTGCACATAAAATCAAGCCGACTAATTTTATTGTGAACAGAAAAATGCTTGTCCCTATTCCTAAGATTATATATAATAGATAAGCCTGTTTTGGGGACCCACAGGCACTCGGGGAAACAAGCCAATACTGTTACCCTATGACTAGTTAATATGTGTATACTAAAGGTATTAATACACCTATAGCTACCTTAGACTCTCTCACAACCTTGCAGTTTTGAATTGCTGTACCACTAATGGTCTGAGGAGGTAGTCAAATCGCACTGCATAGCGACCTCCATCGCTCACTTCGGTAGAAGGTGAATCGGGTGTATATATATATATAATTGGTTTATTTACCCGATTTGAAAAAGTCAATTACATGACACATGAACTCGAGAGGGAGAAAATAACAATGTAGAGGGTAAATGGGGAGTCGGGAAATAGCTTACAGCTAGTCTAGCCCGAACCCCGTCATGGTAGCTTGTCTGAAAAAACAGTTAGCAAAGGGGGCTCATGATAACAATAACAAATAGTTCTTTAAGTAAATAAAAGAAAAGTGCTGAAATAATTACAATATCGTAGAAGATCACTAAATTACTACATGGCAAAAGTGAAATCTGTTACTGATTGATCAAATATTGTCTAAAAGTGTGTTTGAAGTTATGGAGAGAGGTGTGGACTGTATATGGAAAGGTATGTCATTCCAAACTCTTGCTCCAGAAAAAGAAACAGCAAACTGGCCTGAATTTGTCATTGCATGATATGGACGTAGGTTTTGAAGTTGACAATTTCTAGTATTATAGTCATGGCAACTGACACTGAAGTAATCTGATAATATATGTGGTGAATGCTTGTGAATCAAGCTGTAAACGAAGGTACCTAGAAGGAATTTATGGCGTTTAAAAACATCGAGAATATTAAGTTGAGTGAAACAAGGAGCTGAGTGGTCTGTGGTTGATTTGAACATCATCGTGCGAACAATCATTTTCTGGGCTGCTAAGATACAGTTTAAGCGTGTAGAGTACGTACTTCCCCAGACTTCTAGGCCGTAGTTGATGTGGGGAAGTATAAATGCATTGTACAAAAGTAACAAAATGTGTAAAGGTAAAATGGATCTGAGTCTGTACAAAATTCCACATTTCTTCCGAATAATCTTATTTATCTTATCAATATGTTCAGACCAAGAGAGATGCTTATCCAACAAAATACCCACAAAAGGGGCAACATCAACCTCTCTGATTTGCTCGTCACGGATGTAAACAGAACCCGAGACATTCAGTTTCTTACGTCGGCCTCTAAATATAATAAAACTTGTCTTACTCCTATTTATTGTCAGTTTGTTGGAATCACACCACAATTGTATATCGTTTAAGTAAGATGATACAACAGTAAGGTCTATAAAATCTGAACCAGAGTAAGTATGGGAAAGATTGGAGTCATCAGCAAATAAACGGAAATCAAAAAAAGGACAAGCATTTGGAAGATCATTTATATATATTAAAAATAAAGTCGGACCCAACACACCATGATGAATGCTAAATTTCTCTGACACATTGTCATTTAATTGAACAAATTGAGAACGGTTTGATAAATAACTTTGTATCCAGTGTAGGCAGGGGCCCCTAAACCCATAATGCTGAAGTTTTGACAACAAAATGTCATGGTTTATGGTGTCGAAAGCTTTACTGAAGTCGATAAATACCCCTAAAGTAGAATTTCCTTTGTCAATTTCATGCAACAAATAATTTACTAAGTTAATCAAAGATAACTTTGTGCTGTGTTTCTTTCTAAAACCATACTGATGTTTGTACAGTATGTTAAACTTATTAAGGTATGAGGTAAGCTGCTTGTTAACTACTTTTTCGATGACTTTACTGAACAATGATAGAATAGACACTGGTCTGTACTTCCCAACAAGTTCTCGTTCTACCTTTTTAAAGATGGGCGTAACTTTGGTAATTTTCAAAGCTGTGGGAACACACCTGTTAAAAAAGAATTATTTATAATATGGGTTAGAGGTCTTGAAATGACAATGGCTGCATCAATGAGAAGTCTCGGGGCAACTTGTCCAATCCACTTGCTTTTTTGTCATCTAAATTTACTAAAAGTTGGTGAACCTCATACTACTCTGTTACTGGTTGGAGAAAAAATGAGTGTGTCATTGGCTGACTAAGGTAATTCCTAAAATCGTTTGCAGAATGTGGAATATTTTTTGCCAAATTTTCACCAACATTTACAAAAAAGTGGTTAAAACCCCGTACAATATCAGCTGGGTCAGTCAAAATGTGTTCAACACCATTTGCCTCAACCTGTAGGCGGTCTGGTATTTTATCAGGGCTGGTTTTCTTACCAAGCAATTCATTAACAACACTCCACATATTGTTACCATTATTTACGCTGAATAAATTAGCATAGTAATTCTTTTTTGCATATGTACTCCATTATGCTTTAATCGCAGAGGGCAGTAGTCAACATGGGGCCGTGTAAGAGTCAAATGCACCGTTTACTGTTTGCAGTGCCCTAGGTGATACCAGTGTACAAATGCTGAGGCCAGTGCTTTCTTCTGTCCCATGGTTTTAACTGATAGTTTTTAAAACACCTGTATGTATGAGGCGATGCTTTAATGCTAGGATAATTGCATATCAAATTGGTATTGGTAACACAAAGTAATCTTTATTTGCCATAGAAATCAAGTACAAAATACACATTGCCACGCAAATGAGTAAACTGTATACTTTATTGTGTTGCTGCTGTTGTACATATTCATTTCTGAGGGGCTATAAACAGTTGAATTACTGATAACCACGTTTGTGTGAGGTCAAAGCAATGGTTATGAAAATACCTGAAATGCTCAAATTACCTTGAATACGTGTCGTATTTGTGGTGCCATTAATTAATCATCCATTCATATGCCTGTAAACGTTCTCATGCAAATTCATGTCCAAATTCGGCAACGTTACCCAATATCATATGCTAGGATGTTCTCCTTCATACGAGTGTGACAGCATAGTGTACCTGTACTAAGTTTTCATGTCTACGTTGGAGTCGTCTAAGGAATGAAAAACTTACCAACCTTTGAGACTCCATTCTTCACTTTTGAATGTACTGCATTAACAAGAAAGTCCGAAATAAATGTCCAAGATCCTTAGGGGAAACTTGTAATGATATTTTTATTCTGGTACTGCAAAAATGTAGTTTTGTAAACAGAAATTTAAAACTTAACTTTTATTCAACTGTATGAATCTGAGTGACAAGGTTAAAACAACAAAACTGAGCCCAGTAGATCACATTCAACGACGCTCCTGAAACTTGCAGAAACTTACACATGCTGCCTTGTTTGAATAGCTATGGTACCCCGAAAAATCGCGACACGTTTATATATGGGGGCCCGTTCTAGTCAAAATTATGTTTTATTAATTTTAGTATGTTAGAATTAATTTTATGTAGACTGGAATTAATTTACTAGCACCTCGAATTAATTGTATGTTTCTTTTAATTAATTTTTATATGCTTTAATTAATTTTATGTAGTCATGCCGAATTAATTTTATGTGTTCCAATTAATTATTTCTGCTTATCTTTGCTGTAATTAATTTTATGTAGTCTAGAATTAATTTTGCTAACATTTCAAATTATTTATATGTTTTTTATGTGCTGGAATTAATTTTATGTAGTCTAGATTTAATATATTAATTCCTTCAATTGATTTTGGGTTCAAAATGTTTTCACGTGCTGCAATTAATTTAATGTGTGCTAGAATTAATTTCTACCAGTGTCTTGAATTAATTTTGTGTTCGGTCGAATTAATCATGTGTGTTCGCATTAATTAATTATGTGTTTGAGCGAATTAATTATATGTGTTCGCTCGAATTAATTATATGTGTTTGCTCGAATTAATTATATGTGTTTGCTCGAATTATTTTCGGCCGATCCCACAGTCCTTTGCGCACGCTTTCTTAAATCAATGTGGCGACTCCCGATCGGAGTGGTATAGTTATTCAGGCGCTCGAACCGTGATCTGTGAAAATGGAAATCAATAAACTGATCACAAAAACTTTTGTAGTGTCTCCTGTCTGAGGGATCGTGTATGTGATTGCCCATAGAGCGAAGACCGACCAATTTTGTGTTTACGTCAGACGCGAACGTTCACCCTTTCTAATTCTATCGGCTTTGCCAATCATCGTGTACTGTATAATGTAGTGTAGTGCAGTGTACGGTAAGCGTACGTAGCATTCGAAAATGAAATCAACCGAGCAGATATCTTCGAATATGAAAACCAATAAAGAACTTAACAATGACCACCAGGAAATGTCTCCAAGCTTGATTACTGTCAAATGTCCCTAATTACAAATATAGCATTCGGCAGTTTCACCTCTATCTGTATATTTTTACAGATAGACACAGGCATTTTATATAACTGTCGCTACGCAAAGCCGGCCTGTATACCGGAGGAGAAAACAGTCCGGCTTCGCGTCGCGACAGTTTAGCGCCTGTGTCTATCTGTATGTATATACAGATAGAGGTGAAACTGCCGAATGCTATATTTGTAATTAGGGACATTTGACAGTAATCAAGCATGGAGACATTTCCTGGTGGTCATTGTTGGTTTTCATATTCGTAGATATCTGTTCGGCAGATTTCTTTTCGAATGCTGCGTACGCTTACGGTACACACCAGTACACTACATGTAGGCCTACAGTACACGATGATTGAAAGAAAGGGTGAACGTTCGCATCTGACGTAAACACAAAATTGGTCGGTCTTCGCTCTATGGGCAATCACATACACGATCCCTCAGACAGGAGACACTACAAAAGTTTTTGTGATCAGTTTATTGATTTCCATTTTCACAGATCACGGTTCGAGCGCCTGAATAACTATACCACTCCGATCGGGAGTCGCCATATTGATTTAAGAAAGCGTGCGCAAAGGACTGTGGGATCGGCCGAAAATAATTCGAGCAAACACATATAATTAATTCGAGCAAACACATATAATTAATTCGAGCGAACACATATAATTAATTCGCTCAAACACATAATTAATTAATGCGAACACACATGATTAATTCGACCGAACACAAAATTAATTCAAGACACTGGTAGAAATTAATTCGGCACAAATTGAATTGCAGCACGTGAAAACATTTTGAACCCAAAATCAATGAAAGAATTAATATATTAAATCAAGACAACACATAATTAATTCCGGCACATAAAAACATATAAATAATTTGAAATGTTAGCAAAATTAATTCTAGACTACATAAAATTAATTACAGCAAAGATAAGCAGAAATAATTAATTGGAACACATAAAATTAATTCGGCATGACTACATAAAATTAATTAAAGCATATAAAAATCAATTAAAAGAAACATACAATTAATTCGAGGTGCTAGTAAATTAATTCCAGTCTACATAAAATTAATTCTAACATACTAAAATTAATAAAACATAATTTTGACCAGAACGGGCCCCCATATTTATAACTTTTCGCAGATTTCATTAGTACATGTATAGTTAGTTTATTGACTCCCCCCTCCTTGCCACGGTGTACATTAGAGTAGTGACTTTGGAATCGTCCATTTTCTTCTCAAGCTTATAGTACACAATGCTATTTTTAGAAGTCTGCTTCCTTAATTCTTTTGAAATTTCTACCTTCAGTAAATTGTCAATATGTAATTTTTTTCTAATTTGACATGCAGGTTCTCAGACTAGTTTATATAGTTGTACATTGATGTGTTTGACCTTTTTGGATACTGTAAATTGAACTTGATTCCGTAGGTATTCCAAATAAATAAATAAACAAATAAATAAATAGATAAATAATGTCGGTCAAATGCTAATGACAGGGTTTGTATTCGTGTGCATACAGGTGGTAAGACTCAGAGTGACTGTATAGTTTGTGATCGTCAACAAAGAACAGCGCCCTCGGTGGTCTAGTCTAGCATGACACACCTTAATTGGTTATTTTTTCTGACAAATTTGACTTTCAAGTAATTTGAATTTTGTTCGCTTCCGGTTTAATTGATATAAAATATATAATGAATACACATAAATACATGCATACATGCGCGTGATATCCATAATTCATCCCAAGGGTTACACATGTTATTCTTGGCATTAAACATTTGCACTTGACCTACATATCTGTGCTCTAATATTTTAGTACAGGGAATTTGGACGTTTGCTGTTCAATTGGCAATATGGAAGGATGCTGACTCTTCAAATGATTTGAAGGCACACGATTCCATAGTCACTACATACTATCACGCCCTCGGTGGCAAGGGGGAGTCAGTAAACTATGCCAATGAAATCTGCGAAAAAGGTATCAACGTGTTGCGAATTTTTTGAGGTACCATAGGTATTCAAACAAGCAGCGTGTGTGTGTTTGAAAATTGCTGAAAAGTCAAATTTGTCAGAAAAATAACTATACAATGTGTCATGCTAGACTAGACCACTGAGGGCGCTGTGTTTGCTGACGATCGATCAGCTCCACGTGCATGCAAGAGGATTTTGGTATACTCAAGAATTACATCATTCCATTTGATGATATCTAAAAAATATAAAAATATATCTGTGAATGAAATATTACGACATACGCCTGTGAACCTGTCTGATCAAATACTACAAAGTTAATGTGAGTCTAACCAGCTGTATGCACACAAATACAGACCGTGTCATTAGCATTGGACTGGAATTAATCATTTATCTATTCGGAATACCTACGGAATCTAATTCCATGAACAGTATCCGAAAAGGTCAAACACGTCAATATACAAAACTACATAAAAAAGTCAGAGAATTTGCATATTAAAATTAGAAGAAATTACATATTGACAATTTATGTGACAATAAAAAAGGAACTAAAAAGTTCAAAATAGTTGAGGGGACAGACTTCTAAAATATCATGTGTACTGTGAGCTTGAGAATACTAAAATATTAATATTTGGATTGTGAAGTAACAAATCGTTTAAAGTCTAAATACATCATTTGTTAGGTGATAAGTGAGATGCAATACATCGAATGCAACGAGAGGTTGACCTGAAGATGACAAAAGTGCCCAAACGTTTGCCATGAACACTAACACATTATTTAAATCACAGTGTGGAGGGACTGAGCTACATCAGGAGAGTTGTACTTGCAATTGCACGGTAACAAAGTAAATATCTTGCTATCTTAGAAGCGCTGTAGCTGAAAACTTGAAAGTTGAAGACAGAGCGGAGAGTTTCATATTGATCAGGAAAGAAAGCATTACGAGTCTAAAAGGGATATTTCACAAAATTTCTTTGGATACCATCAGTAGGATTATGAGATTTTGCCGGTGAATCAAAAACATCAGAACTACACTCAATCGCTTCTTAAATGAAAAAGATATAGATAGAGTTCAAACTTGGCTAAAATTCTTATGATTAGGTATTTCAAACCTTGACACAAAATAGTTGATCTATCATCAGAAAATTCAGCATAACAACCTGAGTCTGCAAATAATCGAGTGAACTACAGCCTAGGCGGTTGAGCCAAATCCTTCGATGACGACTTGATCGGTATCAAAGTCTCCCTCTAGCTCTCTCGGTCGTGGTCTTCTGTCCCTGGAATGACGTAGTTGTTGCAAACCAGGATTACGGATCAGTGTGAAAGCCAGGAACCAACGATTACGCGGTAAACACCGGCGTCTGTCGTACCAAACAGTCGTGCTCGGTAAACTTCGGTGTTTGTCGTACCGACCAGTCTTGCTCGCGGCTGAAGATTTGTGAAGAAAAGGGAACATTGTCAACAAAACGTGATTAAACGGCACTCCAAAGGACTGCGTCCAAGGACATAGCAGGCATGTG